>NC_060269.1:126469183-127180536 GCF_021613505.1 Equus quagga
CCCCGCGCTCCCCGCCTCCAGGTGCGGCGGCCGCGGCGCGCCGGCGAGTGACAGCGCCGCCCGCGCGGCCGCCGCCACGCAGCCGAGCCGGGGACCGCGAAGGAGGAGGCCCCGCGCCGGGGCCAGACGGGTGAGGACCGAGCGGGCGCGGCAGGGAGAGGCGCCGGCGGCCGGACTCCCCCGCCCGGCTCTCCTCGCCTCGCCTTCGGGGCTGGGCTGCCGGCGCGCGGGGCGAGCCCCGGGGGCCGTGGGTGGGCTGTGCGCCGGGGCCGGGGCGGGGAGGACTGGCTCAGGCTGGGCCGGGGCTTTCTGGCACTTTTCCGGGTCCATTTCCAGAGCGCAAAGTGCTTGGCTCTGGTTTCTGCGCCTTGATTTCGCTCCCGCGTGTGGGCGTCTTAAAGGAAACCAGAAGCGGTAAGTGATACAGAAACTCCGCTGACTAATGCGTTTCGGCCCGGGAGGGTGGCAACCGGGATAGACAACTAGCTTCTCCCCCCTCCCCAAAATAAGTAAATACAAAGGAGCTAGCTGCCCTTTAGCGAGTTTCAGGCACCAAGTTATTGACTCTAGTGGGAATGAGTTTGCTCCCATCTCTGTGCTCCCTCGCATCGCATCTTGCTTGTTAGACGCTTTGAGACGACAGGCCTGTTAATTCACTTTAATTAGAAGCACTTGGCCTCCACCTGCCTGAACCCAACACCTTACACGAGGACGTATCGGCAGTGAGTTTACCAGGTTGATTTTTCTCGTTTACTTTTGGAGACAGGTCTCTTGGGAGCATGGGTGTCCATCTCATTTAGTAAAGTTCACCCTGGCTTGTTTTCGTCTACACTTCCTTCACCTCCTTGCGGCGATCCCGAGTTATTTCGATATGGGGGAAGGCTTCGTGAAATTATGTTGTGAACTATAATCTTTGATAATTAGAGCAAAAATAGAAGCTCGTTTGTGTGGAATGATGACATTTTGGGCTGTTGTAAGTTTGCATGGTGGTAGCAACATTTTTTTTTTTTTTTTCCGAGGTTGTCCTTGAAGTAGGCTGCTCAGTGGAATATATCCTTTTAGTAGAAGTGTATTCAATGAGAAGCTATTTTTAAAAGTACATTTAATCGGATGTCATTGTGATTACCAATAATAGTATTGTACCGACAAGCCCAGTATTGATTTCCCCCGGCACTTAAGCACTCTACCCCCGCGCGGGTTTATGGAACGTTGCCCATAAATAATTGGAAGACGATGTTATGGCTGTTTTAAAAAGGAAGCTAACTTTTTTCGAGAAAAAAAAACTCTAAACTCTTAGTTCTGATTTTCAAGCGCTTACAGGAGAAATTCTGAGGGAAAATTCTCATGACATTCCACTGTTTAACAATGTTTTAAAAAAGAAAGAGAAAAGCAAAATGGGTCACGGAACTAGGCTAAAGCCTAAAGTGGAAATATCTTGCTGGCTCCTTTTTAAATGTATATTTAACACTTACACAGTTAAGATGGGGCTTAACACCAAGAGTGTTTTATATAGACTTGATTTGTCAGTACTCAAAGATTAACTTAAATTAAAATGTACCTAAAGGGTAAGTCAGATGACTTGGTTAAGCTTATTTATGTGGGCATGTATGTGTTTGTCTTTTTTCGTTCCTCTGTAAGCCTGTCAGATTTTATATGGGTTGTCCATGAAAGGAGAAGCGGATGCTACCTTTAAAAACAAATTCTTAATCATTTAATGTGAATATAAGTTTCTAGCAGTGTGAGGCCCATAGATACTCAATTAATAAACTTTTCAATTCAACTACTCTTAGTCACTGTGGTTAAGTATAGGACTCATTATAATGAATTGCAATGTTTTTGGAAACTCTTATATGAGTACTATGAAGTTTTAAAAGCCTGCTTGGGACTCTCCATTATGGACTTTATGATATTGAATAAGGTATTTCTTTTTGTTTTGTTGCTTTCTACCCCACCTCCCTGCATCTTCAAGAAAGTTTGGTGAAAGAGGCTATAAAATTGCCAAGTATAAATGGTGGTCATTGCTTTAATAGCCTTCGTTTAACAAGTTTTTTTCCCTCATTTATTTATTGACTCCTTTATTGGATCCAATCTTTGCTGAGGGATTTTTGGAATGCTCTGTAAAATATTAATTAGGTAGACTTCTTATTAATGTTGGAAATATTTCTTAGATTTGACTACAGGTAGATTGATGAGAGATTAGATGCTGTGAGATGTTTTCTTAATTTTTGCTGTGAAGTCCTGCACCCCTGTAGTTGATCATTTCAGGCCTTTTTTTTTTTTTTAAAGTATTGGCCAGATTAAATATATAATGATGGTTAAACCATGTTGCTCACTAATTTCCTTGGTTGAAATAATAGTCAGTGGTATTCTCCTCACATGATCCTTTCTAGTTAGAAATCTGACTTGTGAAATTTCGTTGCAGTTTTGACTCAGCATAAGTTTATTTCCTTCCCATGCTATGGAGGAAACAAAGGAGTCTTGATCTGGGGTGGAGGAGTCATTTGAGCAGCTTCAGGAGTAAAAACTACTAGTGAAGAGGTGGGGAGAATAATTTTCTTTTTTTAATGCACGAAAGTGGATGGGTAGATGAAGTACTCAGGGCAGGAATAATAATGTGTATCTGCTTTCATGGTTCTCAAAAAAATGGGATGCAAAAAGAACTCTCCTGGTTACATTACGTAGCTTTAGGAAGAGGTTACTCAGTTTGGAGTTGGAGAGATGGTCAGGGAAGAGCAGAAGAGAAGTGTGATCTCTGTGCGGGTTGGAGACTTGGGGTCCTTGAGGTGGTGGTGGTGAAATGGTTGCTGAGACTCTTGCACAGTATCTTGAAGTTCAGAATCCTTAGCTTGCTGTTCAAAGCCATCCGCAGCCAATTCTAGCTTCCCGTTCTGGCTTCACCTTTCATTACCTGTTGAACTCTAGGTCCGTCCCCCCTATTCTCATGCCTCGCTATTGCCTGAAGACATCTTCTCCGTATCCCTTTAGGGCATTCCTTCTACTTCAGACGCTGCTGTCTCCACCCGCTGCCTCTTCCTGTACATCTTGAAACGCCCCTCCATAGCTCCTTCACTGATCACTCCATCCTCAAAGCTCTGAATTGCTGCATATTTCTCTTATATTCATGGAGTTGATTTGAGATTTCTAGAGTTCCTTGGCAGTCATGAAACATGGTGGTGCTATGTAATTAAAAGTAAAACAATACTGAAAATGTAAATCATGTGAAAGTCAGGCTTGCAAAATTTGATTTTTCTTATCATTACTGTTGAAGTGCTTTTTTGGGGGTACATCAGAGTCTTCCAATTTTGATATTTCTTCTTTACTGATACTACCGAGTAGTAAAGAACTGACTGTTGATATACGTGCTGTTTTCCTTTGCTTACATGTAGTCATATCTAATTTATTCGTTTAGATTTTAAACTTTTAGAGAGAAGACAGTGAATCTTCACTTTCTTTGTAGCACTTAACACTGTTCTCAAATGAAATAATAGGTGCTGTTTTCTTGACCTGCAAATGTTTCCCGCTGTTACGTTGGAGAGAGTAGTTCCTTATTCAGTGTTCCTTAAATATTTATTGAATGAATAAATGTAAATAAGTTAAGTCAATAAGTTGGGAGAAATTTGCTGAGATACCCTCTTTTGCTAAGAAAAAGAGACTTTGACAGTTATGGACCCAATAGGAATAAGCCCTCAAATTCAGTTGGAAAAGAGGTCAGGGTGCTATTTATAAATGTGGAGAGAGGAAGCTGTTCACAGTAGGCCATTTTGAAACATCTGGTTCTTAGTCTAAAAAGCGACTCAAATTCAGAGAAATGGTGAGGTGCACATTTGTACTAAAATTTTAAAACTAAAATATAAATGTGTATATAAAAAAGGGCACGTCATAAATGTACATTTTAAAATCTTTTTATTGAAGTATAATGTAGTTTACCTGAATGAAGTTTAGTGAAGTATAATGCTAGTTTTGACCTGAGTCAATTAAGCATTGAAGGTATGTTTACTATAGCATGAAATGGAGCAGAATCCTGAAGAATATGTGCCCATGAGTTCTAACGGGTCTGGCTCTCCTCCTTTCGGCTAGATGTGGCTGGATTGTAGAGAGGGGTAGGTGGGGCTGGCACTGGACAGAGGCAGCCGCCCGGGTGTTAGGGGCAAACAGGTGGGAGTTTTCCACAGTGGTGCAGGCTTCAGATAACTATTCCTTTTCGTTCACCCCACTTCTGCTCTTGTAGGAACTCAGGAAGATGAAATCTTCTCTGGTTGCCCAGGAATTATATAGCTTTTCTTTAAAGATCTCTGAGTTAGAGTTGAAACAAGTCTCAAGTGTTAGCCAATTAACTTAAGCTTTAGATGGACAGCTTGAAAGAGAAAAAACTTACTGAAGATAAGGAGATTATCAAGCACTTAACTATTGAGATATTATCTAAAACACCTAAACTTACGTACTACTTATGTACTAATAACTTGTCATAATAAGTAAAGGAATTATCACTTCTGAACTTCACCTGATGTGGAAATAGATATTAAATTATAGATTTTGAAAGCGTTCTGTTTTTCCCATTGCACAGTAAGTAAAATAATCAAAATGTAACTTAAAACAATCCTTCTCCTTGATTCAAACTGCAGCGTGCTTTTGCCCAGAGCCTGGCTATTTTCAGCTCAAACCTCAGTTATTCTCCGTTTAGCAGACACTAATTAAATGCTTATCGCTTGCCAGGGACTGTTCTAAGATGTTTATGCACATATACTCATTTAATACGCAAATCCATCCTGTGAGGTGGCTGCTTTTATCATCACTGCTTGCAGACGCCAACAGTGAGGCTCAGAAAAAGAAACTTTCCCAAGGTCATACCGCTGGCACACGGCAGAGCTGGGAGCACTGGTAATCACTGTGGTCTGTGTCCCAAGTCTAAAGTCTTCAGGTAAAGTCATCCTTCTCGTTAGTGTAACCACGTTTGTATTTTACTAAATTAATAAAACTATGTTTACTGATGTGGTAGGTGCTTTGTAGGTTTATTAGAAGAAGAATTTACAGTGCTAATTTAAAGCAATGTAATTTTACTGGGCAGATAGAAGAAGATCAGTGAAACCAAGTGCAGTAATATAATGCATAGGACCAAGTACAATATTGTATACAACAAATGAATTGATAATAGCCAAGATTTCTTGTACATTTATAATTGGTCAGGTACTCTTGCATATACCTTACATATTTTACTTGTTTAATCTGAACAGAAATCCTATCAGATGTGAGGTGAATTATTCTCGTTTTACAGATGAGGAAAGTGAGCTTTAGGGAAGCTAAATAACGTGATCAAGGTACATAGTTAACAAATGGGGAAGGGCGACTGGAATTCAGGCAGCCTGATTCCAGAGCACCCTGCTCCCTGCACGTCTGCCTGGGTGGAAGTAATGCGGGATTAAAGGGCGATGGGACAGACTCATGGTTGTGGTGGTACACGCTTGTAAGACTTGAATCGGCCCCCAAAGGAGAGGAAAAAGTCCAGGTACGTACAGGGAGTTCAGTTTCAATAAAAGCTGAGAAGCTGGCCCGAATCTTCTAGTCTGTCTCCCTGTCTCCTTCTTACTGTGGTAGAAAAAGACACATAATGTAAAATTTGTCACCTTAACTGTTTTTAAGTGTACAGTTCAGTAGTGTTAAGTGTATTTACGTTGTTGTGAAACAGGTCTCCGGTCTACTTTTTCATCTTGCAGAACTGAAACTCGATACCTGTTGAACAACTGCCCCTCTCCTCCAGCCCCTCTAACCACCATTCTACTTTCTATTTCTATGCATTTGACTACAGTTGTCCTTTGGTATCCGTGGGGCATTGGTTCCAGGACCCCCACCGATACCAAAATCTGCGGTTGCTCCAGTCTCATATGGAATGGCGTAGTATTTGCATATAACCTACGCACATCCTCCTGTATACTTTAAATCATCTCTAGATTACTTGTAATACCTAATTACAATGTAAACGCTATGTAAATAGCTTTTATACTGTGTTGTTTAGGGAATAATGACAAGAAAAAAGTCTGTACATGTTCAGAACAGACACAATCATTGTAGGTCTTTTGATCCCAGTTGGTTGAATCCACGAATGCAGAACCTGCTAATGTGCAGGGCTGACTGTACTTTGGATGCCTCATATAACTAGAATCATATAGTATTTGTCCTTTTGTGACTGGCTTCTTACACTTAGCATAATGTCCTCAAGGTTCATTTATGTTGTAGCACATTGAAGAATCTCCTTCTTTTTTAAAGCTGCATAATATTCAGTTGCATGTATGCGTCACATTTTGTGTATCCACTCATTCGTCAGTGAACATTTGGGTTGCTTCCATCCCCTGTCTCCTGTTGCATCACATTTAAAGTTAAACCTTTAAGACCATGGTCAAGTACCTTTTGGAATAATACTTCAACACTTTCTGTTCTAGTCAAGCTGGATGTTTTTGTGTGTGCGTGTTGCTTTTTTTTTTTTTACCATCACCATTGACTGTGCTGGTGAGCATTGAATATTTGCTTTGGTCATATTTGATTATTTGATTTTGGCTTCAGACTGTTGTACTGTATCAGTTATACTGTATAGTTCTGCATTAGCTGTCTTTCTGCAATGATAGATGCAAAATAAGTTTTAATAAACTAAATTCTATGTTATTATTGACTTACACAGTAATTTCTAAGAAGTTCTCCCTTAATTTTTCATTGTCTCTTAAATCTCAAACACTTAAGTGTAAATAAATGTAGTATTTCGTATTTAACCACTTACATGGATACATGTGCCAATAAACCAAAAAGGTGAGTAAAACTTGAGCTTGCAAGGCACAGTATATTTAAACACGATTTTCCTCGTGACTGTAAGTCCTTATGCATAGCTAGCTAGACAGGCAAAGAAGAGGGAAAATATGGAGTCCTTGATACCCCTCTACTGTTAAATTGATTGTATAACCAATAGGAGGCATTACAGTTAATACCACACATGGCGGAGTCAGACTCTTAGGATTCTGGCTCCACTGTTTATCTGCTGTGTGGCTTTGGGCCTGAGACTTTCCTCCCAAGGCAGCTGTGAAGATTAAATGAGATGCTGTACAGATAGTTTGTAAACACTCCACAAATATTGGCTATTATTATTAGCAATATAAGTCTGAGGGAGAATGGTAGAGGGTAGATGTTTTGATGGGCAGGAAAGAGTAGTGGTCAAGGTAGAGAACATGGAACACTGGAGGTCAGAGCCTGTGGGTGACCACGGTTACGAGAGATGGCCAGGTTGCGGGAACTGGGCTTCCTGTATGGGGCTTATTGGGGGTAGTGTTGTCACAAGCTAAGGTAGGTAAACAAATGGTAGAGGAGAGGGATACTAAAGGACCAATTTTACAGTGTTCTGGGGACGAAGCACTCAGGCTAGAACAATAAGTTAGGGTTGTTGACCTTTGACCTTTAGCAGTCTGCTCTGAACTATGGGAGGGAGTAATGCGACAGCAAACATATTTTCTCAAAACCACTTCCTCTTCTGCATGGTTGTGGGGAACAAAGTGGAACTTGTTGTCTTTATGAATACTTGGAGTTAAATATTTTGGTATTAAACAATGAATTTGCTTGATATACAAATACCGTGATACCTATTTCTTGTGATTATATTCTGTACTGAAGCAATGGTGGAATTCTGTAAGACCTGTAGCTTGAACTAACTAGTTCAACATGTCATACGTGTGGAGCCCCCTAAATTTTTAAGTGATTAGTTATTTCTTCACAGTAAGTTTATTAGCAACTTGAAGGCAGGGACACTTCTGTTATCTATAGTGCCAGGCACCCTATGGGGGTGATTAGCTGTAGAGGATTGGAGGAGTAAAAGTTGTACTTGAGGTTTCTACTTTGGGTGTCACTGTAGGATGTCATAAATTACCTTTCCTATCTGCTGGTGCCACTCAATCATTATGACTAGTAAAAGCATTTTCCCACACGTTTCTGGATTTCCCCTTGGGAGATAGTTCCGCTCCATTGGGAACCACTGTTCTGGAATACAATAAACTCTCGTTGTTCTTAGAATCTGTAAGACTTATATTGATAACATTGAAAAGTTTCACTATTCATATGACAGCTTAATTTCTTCTTATTTGGTAGATATTTTCTAAGGTTCCTTTCAATCCTGTCATCCTATGATTGTTAAGCCTATTATTTTGACACATTTGCAGTTTCTAAATACTCTAAGGCTATAGTTCCAATTTTAAAATGGTATGCTTTTTTTTTTTTTTTAAAAAAAAAGTGGCTTAAACTTATGCCTGAATCAATTGTACTGTGCTACTTTTTCCCCTCCTGTAAAATATTAGTCAGGCAAAGGAGATTCCAGAAGTTATCAGCACTGAATACTTAATTACCTTATGGTTTAATGAAGTGACCCACGATTTTCAGTTGTTTTCTTTCCTAGTTCAACTGGGGGTTATGACAAAGCTCCACTGGTAATGGGTGGAGGGTGGGGGATTGGAGAAGGGCTCACTGTGGTCCTTTTCCTTACTTGAGGCATCAGGATGGGGAAGGCCAACCCATGAATTTTTAAAAGCCACATAGTTGGCTTGGAATGCTTCTAGCTGTCTTCCTACCATCCCCCAAGTGCTGATTTGAAGATCTCTTATAGTGGTTAGAAGATTGAAGAAATCTGTCCTTGAATCCTGTCTCTGCTCCTCGCATATTTGATGACCTAGTTTTCTCTCTCTACATTCTGACAAATGCGTCGTGAGGTGATTTTGTTGTTGTGTGAACATCATGGAGTGTAGTTATGCCAACCTAGATGGTATAGCAAACTACACATCTAGGATATATGGTATTAGTCTTATGGGACCACCATCATATATGCTGTCTGTCATTGACTGAAACGTCGTTAAGTGTTGCATGGCTGTAGTAGCAAATGCCTCAAAGATAGATAAAGCAAGGATAAGGAGTAGTGAGTCACAAGGCATGCTTGTATGCTTGGGGGATTGGGGAAGGCCTCTCTGAAGGGGCACATTTGAGCAGAGACCTAATAAAGTGATGGAGTGGGCCATGAGCCATGGGTACATGTTGGGAAGGGCAAGAGGTAAGGTCATGAGGTGGGAATTGGTCTGAGACTAACTTGGCGATGATTAAGTGATGGAGGGGAAAGCCAGGGAAGAAGAAGTTGGGAAGTTGTAGGGAGTGACTTGGTGTGACTTTTGTTATAAAATGAACCATTCTGGCTGCTGTATTGAGAATATACTGTGTGGCAGGGTAGTGGGGCAGGACGGAATCAGGGCTTTCAGTCAGGAGGCTATTGTAGTGGTCTAAAATAGACCACGTAGTGGCTTGGACTTCGATATGAGCCGGAGAGGTGGTGAGTAGTTGGTTCAGGACGTAGTTTCAAGGTAGAGTTCAGTAAGATGATAAAATAATGTTTACTAAGTGATATCGAAAGTCAAGCATGTAGCAAGGGCTCCTAAATGTTACTTCCCTTTTACTTCCTCTTGCAAAGGGGTCAGGATAGGATGGGCAAGTGTGCAACGACATCTGTAATACCAGCTATTTGTCCATCCTCTGAGCATGTACTGCATCTGTCATGCATTGTGTTTATAAACAGATAATTTGACTAGCATGTGTTAGGCAGCTTGTATGGGCTGGTCATCATCTTGGCAGAGTTATTAGTTTATTATGGGGTAATGAAACAATAATTATAATGGCAAACACTTATGTAACATTTGTTGTGTGTAGTTGGTGTTCTCACTGCTTTACAACAGCCCTGTGAAGAAGGTACTGTTATTATTCCTATTTGCCTGATGAGGAAACTGAGGCACAGAGAGGTTGAATACTTGCCTAAGCTCACAAAACTGCTCAGTGGAGGAACTGAGATTTGACCTGGATTGTCTAGCTCCCAAAGCTTGGCTTTTGCACTGCACTGCCCCGCATCTATAGGTTAGTTAGTATGGAATGAATGGAATGTGATTAAATGCTCTAAGAAGTAAATGCTGTAGGAATATGGAAAAGAGGGTTTATTCTTGTTCAGTAGAGACCTTGTGAAGGAAATAGCATTTAAGTTAGACTTCAAAGGATGGGAAAGATTTCAGCTGTGGGAAGATAATGATTAGTGATGAAAATAAATAATTATAATGATGGACGTGAATGTTTACCAAGCACTTACCAGATACTAAGCACTGTTTTAACACTTTTGATGGATAATCTCTCTTAATCTTCACCAGCACTAGGTACCTCTGAGTATTTCCATTTTGTGTGTAAGGAAACATACAGACATGTGCCTGTGTTTACAGTGCTAGAAAGTGAAGGAGGTTGGTTTGAGTCTCACTGCAGACTCATGGGCAATGTGTTAGGAAGGGCATTCCATCCAAGGGAAGAGAGTGATGAGCGTAGGCTTGGGTGGGATGGTGTAAAGCATATTTGGGGAGTGTGAGGGATTTAAAATTGTAGTTACTGAATTTTGCTGTCCCAAAGATGACTGGGATGTGTTACAGATACAGATTCCTGGGCATGTTGTCAACAGTTGTGGCTGTACAGCACATCCATAGACCAGTACCTCAAGAGCCATTGACCTGGAACGCCGTACACATGCCATTGTGCCCAGTGGAGGGCAAAATGTGGAGAGTTTCAATTTCATGTTAACGAGTTTGCACATGGTAGACTTTTGTAGAGTTGGGCATGTCCATCTCTTTGCAGCTGATGATGTGTGTATGGGCTAGAAGCCTCTACAGAAAGAAGTGGATCTGTGAACACCCTTGGGTGATCAGACAGTTAAAAAGTCCAGTGATTTTAGGATGGAGTTGACATTAAAGTACAGAGAGGATTGTAGGGCCTGTGGAAGGGAGCCTCTTAGTTCCAGGATCCTACTTATAGGTATATATGGAGAAAGGAGTGATTCATTCTGTTTGAAGGGGTCAATAGAAAGCCTTCACAGAAGAAGTAATACTTGCCTATTCAGGGTTTTTAATAGTGCATAGGATTTTGCAAAATGTGTAGATTTGCAAGCAGATACAGAACGTGCAAAAGGTATGGGGCTATTAAACATTGCTGCTTCAGGAACGATAATTAACATTAATGAGCTAAAGTGAGTGAAGGATGTTGGTAGAAATGTTTGGCATGGGTTGAACTTGAGCCTAGAGTGAGTATATAGGAACACCTACCTTGCAGGAAATATATGAGTTATGGTATCTGGCACACAATTGCCGTTTACATCAATAGTAGCTGCTATTATTATTGTTAGACCAAGACCAGACTGTGGTCTGGTGCCATAAGGAGCTTAGACTTCATCCTGTTGAGAATGTGGAGTGACATGCTAAGTTTGGATTTTCAGTGGTTCACTGATAATGGAGGCTGGGCTGAGGGATTTGTTCAGAGATTGTTGTAGTAATCCAGGCGAGAGATCATGAGAGTCTGAACCGTGGCAAAGGCAGTGAGGACCAAGGAGTGTATAAGTCAGTTTGGGCTGCTGCAACAAAATACCACAGACTGCCTGGCTTAAAAAATAGGTGTTTATTTTCTCATAGTTTAGGAGACTGGGAAGTCCAAGATCAAGGTGCCAGCCAATTTGGCAATAATTATTTCCATTTTGTGATGTGCAAAAAAATTATTTACCAAATAATTGTGTAGAACAAGAGTGGTATATCTGAGAATTAGGTTTGTATATGGCGTTGAGGTTTAACTTTCTCCTTTTTTTCTCTAACATTTTGTCATTTGGAGTGTGACATAAGGATACCTTATTGGCAAAGGCATTTCCTGCCTTTCATCTCTTGCTTGTGTTTTTATTTCTCTGCTTCTGCAGTGCTGCCTGAATATATGTACTTTCCCTTTTCTCCATATACCTGTTTGTCAGTGTTGGCTGATATTTTTAACAGTTGAGGCAATAGTTCATGGGATGTTGGCATGTAACACATGCAGAGTCGGAGTTGTTTCTTTAGAGAGCTGTTTTGATATATGATTTCCAGAAACTTTGCATCAACGCTTGTTCAGATAAATTTACCTTGTTTGAGTGTGTCTCATTTTATTACTTCAGTATGTGGCTGCGATGCATATTCTGCACTTTTTATTTAGGCATACAGAAATTTGCACATATCATACATTTTCACAAACTGAACACAGCTATGTAAACAGCACCTAGATAAATCAACTTTACAGAAAATTTAATGATGTTGTTTGGGAGAAAAATGAACCTATATGAATCTGCTGTGGTATATAGGAGGAAAATGTGACCTTTAAACTTTTTCCTTTTACTTTCATATTAACTTGTTTCCTGTTACCTAATGTATTTAAGAATTAACTAGTCAACTAGTCTTATCTTGTATATCAATATTGTACGTATAATGCTGCTGCTTTTTTGAAATGAAAATTATTGGCCTGAGAAATATGTACTAACTGCTTTTTAAGAGTCTTTGAAGAAAGTGTATTAAAGGGAGAAGTTTTTCATAGCTAGTAACTGTTAAGAAAAATTATCTAAAATTTGGAAGTCAGGAGAATGTGCAGCATGTTCTTTCAATGCCTTGTGGGGATATTGTTTGACAGGGCCCCCCAGGGCTGTTTAATTCTAATTCTTGTGCTCCACTTTCTCTTTACTATTTGGGTAGAACTCAGAACTGGGAAGTTACCTGTTAGCTTATAGTTTTTTGCCCGGTAGAAAGATAACCGCAAAGGTTATGGTTTTATTGCCCTGTAGGACAAACAGTTTTGTTTTGTTTTGTTTTTAAATCTAACCTACCCATCTTATTCTAACACTTAAAAAAGAAAAAAGCTTTTTCTGATGGACTGTAGAAACTTGTTCCGCACATGATCTTGGAACTAGTCTTAACTGTCGTACCGATTCCTTCATTCATTAATGAGTTGAATAAAATGTTTGACACATGTTCATTTTATATTTGTGTGAGAGTCATTTTTTACCTTTTTGTAAGTAGTATTTGATATTACTGGAGCATTTCTGTCCTGTACCCTCACACTCTGCCTGGGAATTGACTTTCTGGGGCATGCAAAGTAATGCTAAAGATTCTAAACTCTCAGCGAAAGTAATTCTCTTCATTTCTGTTGTGTTTCTTCAGAGAGAATTTACAATGTAAAACTAGGTTTTAATAACCAAAATGTTCTAATGAATTTTCTTTTTTTCCAGGCTTAAACACATAAAGCATTCACTGTGGAGAAAATAACATTTTGAGACATTTTCCTGTCACAAGTGATAGAGGAAAAACCCATACAGAAGTGCACTGTCCTGTGTGTGCATCCACTGTCCTGCTTTTTGTAACTCAGCTTAGTAATGAAGTCACCATTATGTCCTCAGTCAGTGAAGTAAATGTTGATATCAAAGATTTCCTGATGAGCATTAATTTGGAGCAGTATCTCTTACACTTTCGTGAGTTTGGTTTTAATACTGTGAAAGACTGTGCAGCAATAAATGACAGCGTGCTACACAAAATTGGAATATCACCTACGGGGCACCGGAGGAGGATACTTAAACAGTTACAGATAATCTTGTCAAAGATGCAAGATATTCCAATCTATGCAAACGTTCATAAAACAAAGAATGATGAGACTTCAAAGGATTGCCGTGCTCCATCTTCTGATCAGACCACCTGCATAGAACTTTCAAATTCAGGTAGAGTTCAGACACCTAGCCCGACGCAGTTGGAGACTGTTCCAAAAAATCTTGATCAAAATGATGTTAGTGTAGAAAATAGCCAGTCTCTTAAATCAGATGATAAGCTGTCTCTTCCTAAACACAACTTTCCCATTCCAGAAGAAGAACCACACCTGCATTTGGGTTCTTTTCAAGATTCTTTGTTTGGTAGTGAAAATATTAAGATAGGATCTTTGATTACAAAGACGACTGCGGATCATGCAGTTGTGGAAGAACTAGTAGAAAAAGTTGATTTGATCTCAGAAAATGTAAGCCAGCTTACTAATGCAGACCCTGAATGTCTTTCTGCCTTTGGCTATTCACTATCAGAAGCAGCGCATTCCGGAAGTGGAACTAATGGTTTCTCTGAAAGATCACCACCATCCCCATGTTTTCAATTTCAAGGAGAAATGGTTGTAAATGATTTGTATGTTCCATCATCACCAGTCCCCGCACCTGTGAGAAGTCGGAGCAAATTGGTTTCAAGACCGTCTCGATCTTTTATGCTAAGACATCGACCTGTACCAGAGATTCCAGGGACAATAAAAGGAATTTCAGGGAGGTAAGAATTTTTATAAGCTGCAAATATTCAATATGCGGGAATTTAGTTATTTTTAACCATTATATTTTCAGTGTTCTTTTCTAAATTTGACATTAACGTACCTATTCAACCAACGTTTTCTTTCTTCTCTTTTAAAACTTTTTCGTCATGCTGTTGCTCTTGTATGCTCTTTCCCAAAGTCTGTTTCCAACTCGTAACTGCCTGGGACTCGAGCTTTCTCCCATTTAATTGGGGGAATTCCCTTCCCCTAATTCTACCTGGATTTTCCTTCCATACCTTCCTCCACCTCTGGTATTATGTTCTTCCATGACTACAGTTTTCGTATTTGAAAACTTGGTCTCCCCAACTAGATCATTTGTTCTTTGACGGGGGCCGTGTTTCTGACATTTGTATCTCTATTGCCTGGCACAATGATTGGCATGAAATTAGTAATTCATCACACATCTAGTCAGCACCTACTTGGTACTGGTCGCTGTGCTAGGTGTGAAGGAGGTAGAGAGGAATAGAGGGGCTGGAAGTGCAGTGTAGAAGACAGATGTAAAAAGATGGTAACAGTTCAGTATGGAAGCAGGTCCACCAGAGACAGGAACTCGAAAGAGGGGCCTAACAGCGTGTGGGGTCATTAGTCCCTTGAGGTAACTGGTGGAGTCCAAGAGCTGACTTACTGAGAAAGAGCTTTCATTCCTTTCTCAAACTTATGCCTACAACAGTTGTGGTTTTCTCCAGGGCCGTGGTGGGGTATTTTTTCGCGAAAAGCTTAACACTTGTCTCTCTGCTGAGAGTCATGAGGTTGTTCGGGTTTGACTGTTACTGCTGTGGCACCAAGTGCGATTACAGATTTCCTGCATAGGCTCTAGGCTGGCCTGTCTGCAAGATCCTCCCGCCACTCTGTCCCCACGGTTGGTTCTCTTGCCCTTAGGCACCTTTGGTAATTACAGTGCAAAGATCCTGGTTGCAGTCATAAGAAAAAATGTGCATATTTAGTGTTTGCAAGAGAAATGCCACAGTTTACAAGAATATGTTAATTTAAGTACCTTCCATTAGAGCATAAACTTTTTGAGGGCAGAGACCCTAGTTTGTATTTTGGCGTCCCTGGTGCCAGTAGCAATGTCTAGTATTTACTAGGAAATCAATAGTAAGAGTCTCATTTAGTAAATACCTACGTGCTAGTTTGGTTTATAGTTTTCCATGGATTATCTAATTCTCACAGTGACCCTGTAAAGTGGGTATTATTCGTACGTTATCTTCAGAGCTAACAGCCTTAGTCAGCCCTGGTGGTCTAGTGGTTAAGATTCGGCACTGTCACCTCTGCGACCCAAGTTTGTTTCCGATCGGGGAACCACACCATCAGTTTGTCGGTTGTCATACTTTGATGCCTGTGTGTGGCTGTGATACTGAAAGCTAACTGATATTTCAAATACCAGCGAGGTCACCCATGGTGGACAGGTTTTAGCACAGCTTCCAGTCTAAAACTAGGAAGAAGGACCTGGCCACCCACTTCCAAAATAATTTGCCGTGAAAACCCTATGAACGGCAACAGGGCACCGTCTGATACAGCGCTGGAAGTGAGAGGATGGTGCAGAAGGACTGGGCAGGGTTCTGCTCTGCTGTACACAGCGTTGCTTGGCGTCAGAATTGACTCTACGGCTCTAACAAGAGAAAAACTGAGCCTTAGGTTAATTTTCCCAGGATCACATGCGTAGTGAACTGGGATTTTATTCTAATACATCTGATTCCAGAACCTACTTTTCTTAACTGCTCATTTAGTAAATATTCTTAAAAATGTTGATTGCTTGTATAA
Source organism: Equus quagga (assembly GCF_021613505.1). Taxonomy (NCBI): domain Eukaryota; kingdom Metazoa; phylum Chordata; class Mammalia; order Perissodactyla; family Equidae; genus Equus; species Equus quagga. The sequence continues at coordinate 126,485,156 of NC_060269.1, forward strand.
GAATGGGAGTATTTACTAGGAATGTAGAAGATCACCAATTTTTGTTCGACACTCTAGCTTTAAAATATTTTGCTAATTTTAAACAATTAAAAGCAAGTGAGAAAGGTCTGCTATGAATATGCAGATTTTTTCTTTTAAAATGCATTTTTATAAATTCTATGAAAATATAGACTATTTCAATATTTGCAAAATTTTGACTGAAACGTGTAAACAATGAATCAAAATTTAAATAGTTATTAGTTTGATTTATTTTTAGAGGATAAAGGTATCTATCTGCTGGATACTTTTTCTTTTTGGTGATGAAGATTGGCCCTGAGTTAGCATCTGTTGCCAATCCTCCTGTCTCTGCTTGAGGAAGACTGTTGCTGAGCCAACATCCTTGCCAATCTTCCTCTGTTTGTGGGATGCCACCACAGCATGGCCTGATGAGCGGTGTGTAGATCTGCACTGAGGATCCAAACCCACAGACGCTGGGCTGCCAAAGGGGGGAAACATGTGAACCTTAACCACTGCACCAGCCGGCTGGCCCCAATCTGCTGGATACTTTTTACAAGTAAAAAGACATTACGTTTACACTTTTTTATTTTTCATAATTAAAAAAACTCTATTTTGAAAAAATATATTTTGAACTGCAACTTTTGCTAGTTGATTAAAAAAAGTTTTGTGATAATGGTGTAGACTTTTGTGTTGTAATCCTTTTGTAATTATCATTTATTCTTATCCTAAGGACATTTTTTTGGAACTTCGTAGATTGAGACAATTATATGTACATTATAAATTTAATGTTCCCGGTCTCTGCTGTAGTTAATAGACTCTCATGTTTTCTGAATTCAGATTTGTGTGTTTTAGTTAGATATTATGTAACCTCAAGGCAATTTTAAATTGCTGCCTAATGATTATGATGTTTTCTTTTGACTTCAATTCCGTAATGATTTATAGTTCGTCTGTTATGAGTTGTAAGAACTGCATTTTTTTAAACAAACATTCTGAGAAATGGTGGTCCATTTATGGTGTGTAATTGATTATTTTTTTTTAGTGTGGCTGCCTTGCCTAAGTGATAGGTAAGTGTGGATCATCAAGGGAAAGCTTTACCATTAATTAACCTTTAGGCCACTGCTTTTCTTGGCAATTTTAGTGATAAAAAATATGTGAAAAAATAACATCCGTAGGTATGCTAAAGATTCACTTTGATAATCAGTTACTTTTTGCAACTTCATGTTTCACTTAATATTATTTTTGAGATTTGTCCACATCGATGCACAAATTTTATGCAACTGCTATATAGTATTTTATTCAAAGAAAAAAACCACAATGTATTTCCGGGGTAAGTTGTTGACATTTTTGACTATTACAAATGAAGAGTGTTCATGCTTCTAAGTACTTTAAGAAACAAATGTGTGCATTCAGTTTACCAGGAGGACCAACCATTCTTTTCTCTGGTGAAAACAATAACACTTGGCTCATTCTTGCTGAGGGTTTTCATTGTGTTGGGCACACCTTGTGCTCTTTAAAAGCATTATCTCATTAACCCTCATAATATTCCTAGGCAGCAGGCCGTTTTTTATTTCCCTTCAATAAAATAGGAAGCCAAGCTCAGAGCTGTTAGGTAACAACTTGACCAAGATCACAGAAGCATAATAACAAGAGAGAGTGATCACGACTGCTTTTCTTTATGAGTTTTTAATTTTTGCAAATCAACTATATTATTTTTCAATTTAAAATCAGTTTGCCGTTTTCAGGATGACTAGTGGGAAAATAATAGGGTGAAGGAGGCAGAAAAGAGGAAAGAATGTAGGCTTTGCACAGATCAGAACTGGACGTGAATGCTGGCTTTGCCTCTTGCTAGCTGTGGGACTTGGGCTGGGAGAGCCCTTATTGGTAGGATCGAGACCTGGGTCCTCCCTCGTAGGGCTGTTATGGGGATGAAATATGAGATGTAGATATATAAACCCCTAACATATTGCTTGGGGCGTAATAGGTATTAGAATATAAAAAGCTTGTGATAATTTATTTTTAGATGAATGAGAATATAAATTGCTGATCATCAGTTTTCAGAGCAATTTGTTTCTTGTATTGAGCTAAGCTTTCATCTACAATAGATCAAATGAACCTGGTTGATAGATTTGGTAATTGATAGTAAAATCAGTAAAGATCGTCACAAACTTTTTTCTTTATGTTTTATATGACTAAGACTAAAATCAACAAAATATGCTTTAAAATACCACTAATGAGGGCCCAGCCCAGTGGCGTAGTGGTTAAGTTTGCAAGCTCTGCTTTGGTGGCCTGGGATTCATGGGTTCAGATCCTGGGTGCAGACCTACACACTGCTCATCAAGTCATGCTGTGGCAGCATCCCACATACAAAAAATAGAGGACGACTGGCACAGATGTTGGCTCAGGGACAGTCTTCTTCAAGCAAAAAGAGGAAGATTGGCAATGGATGTTAGCTCAGGGCAAATCTTCCTCACCAAAAAAACCCCAAAAAACCAAAAAAAAAACAAACCACCAATCCAAAACCCACTAATGGGTATACTTAAAATAGTCCAAAATCTTTTAAAAAAGTTTTTTTCCAGTAAATTAAAGTTGAAGTTTTTATTAAATTAAGCATTGTGGTTTAGAATAGCGGTTATAGAGCTAGACTGCCTGGGTTTGAGATGCAGATTTATGATTGACATTGATTATGATGAGACTTATGATTGGTACAACTGTGGGAAAGTTAGCACCTTTATGTGCCAATTTTCTTCTTTAAAAATTGCAGATAATAGTTCTTCTTAGGCTGTTTGTGACTAGATACATATCTATATAGTCTATATAATCTATATATAAATATCTATCTATATAGATAGATATATATGTATTATGTGTGTGTGTTTATTTGTAAAATTCTGAGACCTGTCTGACATACAATAAATGCTTAATGAGAATTAGTAATATTCATTATTAGCACAAGTTACCAAAGACATAGAAAATTTGAGTGTTGCTCTACTGAGTGGTTCAAATTATCAATATGTACTTGTGTCAGTAACATACAAATTTGAGGAAACAATTCTAGCCATATAACAGTACCAAGATTCTGGAGGTAATGAACAAATAAAGGGTAAATTACTTTGTGACCTTTTGGTAAACTTGTATGCCCCTCCCCTGCCAAAGACAACTTCTATCCTGACTTTAAAAATAACAATTACTTCCTTGCTTTTAGGTACCTCTTAGGTATGTCCCAAACAATATAGTTTTGACTGTTATGTGAACTTTTTAAAAAAAATGCTATCATATAGTGAATATTTTGGTTAAGCTTATTTTGCTTAACTTTGAGACTTATCTATGTTGGTGCCTGTGATTATTGATTGTTCATTTTCACTGCTGTATAATATTTCACTGAATGGATATACCATGATAGCCATTCTACTGTTGATGATAATTTCATATTCCCAACATCATCTGCTATTTTACGTATAAATAATATATGTGTACACACATATGTAAATCAGCTTTATTTATATCTAATTTACATACAATAAAATAGACTAATTTTAAGTGTACAGGTTGATGAGTTTTGACAAATATATACACCCATGTGACCACTACCACAGTCAAGATATAGAACATTTCTATCACCTCCAAAAATCCCTTTTGTTCATTTGCCTTAAATTACCCTACCCCCTGGGAGGCAGCCACTGGTCTCACTATAAATTAGCATTGCCTACTCTAGAATTTCGTATAAATGAAATCATTTGACAAGTAATGTTTTATGTCTAACATCTTTTATTCATCATGATGTTTTGAGATGCATCCATATTCCTGCGTGTCAGTTTATTTGTGTTGTTGAAGAGTGTTCTTTAGTGTGAATCTCCTACAACTTGTTTATCTATTTGCGTGTTGACAAACATTTGGGTGGTTTTTTTCTTGGAGCAAATCTATGTGCATGTCTGTTGAATATATACCTAGGAGTAGAATTGCTGTGTCATAGGATATGCTTATCTTCTACTTTGGTAGATAATGTAAAATGGTTCTTATAAAGTGGTTATACTAATTTATATTAACACCAGCCGTGTATGTGCATTCCTTTTGTTTCATACCCTCAACAACATTTGATTATTTAAAAAACTTTAGGCATATAGGTGGGTGGGTAGTGATATTTCATTGTGATTTTAGTTTGTATTTTCTGATGATTAATGGAATTGAGCACCTTTTTTTTTTCTTTTTTTTAAAGATTTTATTTTTTCCTTTTTCTCCCCAAAGCCCCCTGGTACATAGTTGTATGTTCTTCGCTGTGGGTCCTTCTAGTTGTGGTATGTGGGACGCTGCCTCAGTGTGGTTTGATGAGCAGTGCCATGTCCGCACCCAGGACTCAAACCAATGAAACACTGGGCTGCCTGCGGCAGAGGGCGAGAACTTAACCACTTGGCCACGGGGCCGGCCCCTTGAGTACCTTTTAAGGTGTTTGTTGATCATCGACCATGTTCTATCTTTCGTGTGGTGCCTTTTCAAGTCATTTACCCCTTTTTTTTGGTGGTTGTTTTGAATTGCATTTTCTGTCTTTCATAATGATTTTTGCAAGTTGCTGATGCACTATGGATATGAGCCCTTTTTGAATATATCTTCTCGCCTTTCATATGTTGCTTTTTTATTTCTTGATGGTGACTATTAATGAATAAAAGTTCTTAATTTTAATTTAGTCAAATTTACCGCTACTTTCCTTTAAAGTTAGAACTTCTGGTGTCTTAAGACACATGAGGGCGTTCTATTTTATCTTCTAGCTTTATTGTTTGGCCTATGATGCTGGGATTTATAATCCTTCTTGAATTGATTTCTGTGTGTACTCTGAGGTCGGAGTAAAGAATTTTTATACCATGTGTATATCCAGGTGATCTGCTCATTAAGAACATGTTTTCCTCATTGCTCAAGATTGGCATCTTTGTCTTAGATGAAAATTGGGCCCCTTTATGGACTCTTTATTCTACTTCACTAACCTATTTATCTATCCTTTTATCAGTAACGTAGTGTCTTAATTACTATAGCTTTGTAATACTTCCTGATCCCTGGTAGAGTGAGTCTTCTCATGTTGTTCTTCAAAAGTGTCTTAGTTATTCTCGGGTCTTTGCTTTTTCATATAAATTTTAGAATCAACTTGTTAAAATTCTGCACACCTGTAACTTTTGATTGAGATTGCATTGACTCTACAGATTAATATAAGGGGTACTGACATCTTCGCAATATTCAGTCTTCCATATGTTCTTCCATTTAAATAGGTTTTCTTCAGTTTTCTCAGTAATGATGTCTAGTTTTCTCATTGAGTTCTTGCAGATCTTTTGTTAGATTTAATCCTGGGTTTTGATTTTTTTTTACTGCTCTTACATAGTATCATTTTTAATATTTCATTTTGTTTGCTGATATTTACAAATATAGTTTATATTTTATGTATCAACCCTGTAGACAGTAAGTTGCTAAATTAATTTTTTAAACAACTCTTTGAGGTATAATATTTGTATAAAAAACTGTACCAATTTAAAACATATAATTTGATAAGTTTTGAAAGATGTATAAACCTGTAAAATTATTACCACAATCAAGAAACAGAGCAGTTCTTAGTGTGTTTTTACAGTGCATCCCTCATTCACACCCCCATATAGAAAGATATAGATGTATCTTTGTGCCTTGTGCCTGGCTTCTTTCACTCAGCATGATGATTTTGAGATTCATTTATATTATTATGTTTAGTATGTGTTTCTTTTTAGTAGGTTTTTTTTTTAAATTGGATAGTATTCACTTGGGTCCCTATACCACTGTTTGTTTATTGTTCATCTGTTGATGTACGTTTGGTATGTTTCAAGTTTTTGATTAATAAGGATAAAGGTGCTATGAAGAAAGATCATGGAAGGTTTTTCTGTGGACATATGTTTTCCGTTCTTTTGAGTTTCTAGGATTGGATAGTTGGGAGCTTAACTTAGGTAAATGTTTAACTTTTTCAGAAACTATTAAGTAATTTCACATTCCTGCCAGCAGTATTTAAATGTTCTAGTTGTTCATCATGCTCTCCAATACTTGATATTTACAACTTTAAGTTTAGTCATTCTAACGAGTAGGTGGTTGGTATCACATTAGTGTAGCTTCTTTTGTCAAGTGTCTATTCAAATTTTTGTCCATTTTTAAATTGAGTTTTTCCTATTAATGGATTGTAAGGATTCTTTTTATATTTTGGATACAAGTAATTTGTCAGAAATGTGTAACGTTATAAGTTTTAAATTTTGTTAAGATCCACCTTTTCAACTTTTCTTTTTTGGATGTAGGTTTTTGTATCTTATTTAAGGAATCTTTGCATACTCAAAGGTTGCAAAGATTTTCATCTATGTTTTCTAGAAGTTTTAGACTTTTAGCATTAACATGTAGGTCGAAATTCTATTTCAATGTAATTTTTGTATATGGCATGAAGTGTTAGTTGATACTTACTTCTTTTGCTTCCATTGAGATATCCGCTTATTCTAGCAACACTTGTTGAAAAGACTATCCTTTCCCCATTGAATTGCCTTGACGTCTTTTTAAAAAATCAGTGGACCATAGGTGTGTGAGAGTATATGTGGACTTTTTGTTCTATTTCATTGATGTATACGTCTGTCCTTTCACCAGTAACACACTGATTTGATTGCTGTAGTTTTAGACTAAATATTGAAATCAAATAGTATAAATCTTCCAATGTTCTTTTTTAAAATATTTGTTCTAGCCATTCTAGGTTATTTGTAGTTGCATGTAAATTTTAGAGTCACCTTGTTAATTTCTATTAAAAACTCACTGGAATTTTTTTCTGGGATTATGTTGATTCTATATATCAATATGGGGAGAATTGACATCTTAATGATATTGAGTGTTCCAATCCATGAACAGGGCATATCTGTCTATTTATTTAGGTCTTCTTTAATTTTTCTCAGCACTGTTTTACAGTTTTCAGTGTGCAGATCTTGCTCATATTTTAATAAATTTACCCCTTAGTATTTCGTGTTTTTGTATGCTAATGTAAAAGTTGCACTTTCACTCTTTTTCCAATTATTCATTGCCAGTATTTAGAAATATTATTGAATTTTTTAATATTATCCTTTGTCCTGGGACCTTGCTCAATTTATTTATTAGTTCGAGAAGCTTTTTGGTAGATTCTTTAGGATTTTCTTCTTATTAGATATTTTCTTCTTATAGACCTCCCTTTCCAATCTGCATGCCTTTTATTTCTTTCATTTGTCTTATTGCACTGCCTTGGACCTTTGAAAAATGTGAATATAAGTAGTGAGAGCAGACCTCCTTGCCTTACTCTCAATCTAAGGGAAACCCCATTCAGTTTTTAACCATTAATTATGATGTGGGTTTTCATAAATGCACTTTGTTAGATTGAGGAATTTTTCTTCTCTTCCTAGTTTGCTGAGAATCTTTGTCATAGATGGATGTTGAATTTTGTCTGTTGGATTTTCTGGATCTATTGTCATGAGAATGTGATTTTTCTTCTCTATTTTCTTAATTTGGTGAATTACATTGGTTTTTCCGTGTTACACCATCTTGCTTTCGTGGAATAAATCTCACCTGGTCATAATATATTATTTTTTATATATTGTTGGATTTGATTTGCTAATATTTTGTTAATGATTTTTGCATCTAAATGCATAAGTAATATTTATCTATGTAATATTTATCTAATATGTGTCTGTAGCTTTGTTTTTCACTGGTTTTTGTATACTGGTCTTATAGAATGACTTGGGAAGCTGTTAGTCCCTCCTTCCCTATTTTCTGAAAAAGTTTGCGTAGAATTGGTGTTATTTCTTCCTTAAATGTGTGGTAGAATTCACCAGTGAAATGTCTGGGCCTGAGTTTTTTGTGGGTAGGTGAGTAATTAATAAATTTAGTTTCTCTAATAAATATAGGGATATTAAGATTTTCTATTTATTCTTGTGTCATATTTGATAATTTGTGTCTCTTTAAGAATTTTTCCATTTCATCTAAGTTGTTGAGTTTACTGGCATGAAGTTTTTCTTAATAATCTATAATTATCCCTTTAATATTTGTAGGATTTATAGTGATGGCCTCTCTTTCAATCCTGATATTGATAATTTGTCTATTCCCTTTCTCCTTAATTTTCCGTCCCTGAGGTTTATCAATTTCATTGATCTTTTCAAAGAACTAGCTTTTGGTTACACTGAGTTTTAAAGCTTGTACATATTCCAGTTCATTGGGTTCTGTTCTTTTCTAATATCCTTGAGTAGTTCCTTGGGCAGATACGTGTTTAAGAGAAGTGAAGGACACTGTCTGGATCCTTAACATAGATAGAACTATTTCATGTAGCAGTAGGTATTTGTTGTGTTTTGTTTCCACAGTTTTTTTTCTCTGTCATTGCTGTTATGTTGTATTCTAATTAATTACCTGTAATATCTCTCTCCCAACACTGTAAGATCTTTGAGAAAGGGTCTTGTGTATTTTCATATTATGCTCATAGAGGCAGAAAAATTTTTGACTCAATATTATAAAACTAATGAGAAAAAACTACGTGAATACTGAGATCTAGTTAGAAAATTTGTGGCTCACAGGACTATGGCCAGCAGTTTTGAAATTATGTGCATACTATCATTGGGCAAATTTGTTCATTTTACTTTTGTGAATTATAAATGTGAGAAGCAGATACTCGTAAAATCTAATGAAATCTCTTCCTTTAAGGCTATTTAGAAAAACTTTGTGGAATTTAACCATTCCGTTTATTTAAAATCAAACTTATTCTTGAATATTGCTCTTTCTACCCAAAAGGATGTGTGTGTTTATAATTAATCCTTTACTCAAGGTAGTAACTTAACTATTTTTACTTTTCTGTTTTAACCTATCTATTCTTCCCTTTGCTTTAAGCTATTTTCGAGAGAGAAGAACTGTTACTACCTCAACTGGAAAATCGGTGACGCAGCAAAGTGAGTCTTAGCATTTAAAATCTCTGTAAATTAGCACTCATTTGATAGTTTTAAATGTGTTCCAATTGTGATTGAGACGGCAGCCCACCTGCGGAATAGGGACTAGTGGGAGTAACTGTCTGCTAGGGTTCACAGTACTTCAGATACTTTTAAAGGTGAGTGAATAAAAGACAGCAATCTACACTCAGACTCCGGGAAATGTGCACGTGCTAATGTAAAAAGATTCGTTTGTACAGGCTTCATTTATTGTTAGCCACAGTTGAAGGCATTTAACTAAATTAAGTGGTTTCTGACAGTCTGAGCTACAGGACATAGATTTATGGAGAGTAATTTTGCTGTGGTAACAGAAAAGGGGTGATGCTGTTTCTTTGGTAAATTGACCATTGACAGAGCTTTTCTTTCTTTTTGAAAATTCTGCATATACAAGTTCAGGAACATTCTTCTTGACAAAAAAATGACGAACACTGAACCTTTAAAAAAAATTGCTGCAGAAGAAAATGCAAGTGCTGAGAATTCTTTTCTATAGAGCAGTCTAATTCAAAGATGGTGGAAATGCTTTTGAAATAAATTATTTACAGGTGTGTTAGTAGCTATGGTATTAGAGGGATTATATTAAGTGGATTCTTGTATTTCGACTGATATTTAGCTGGTATGTTGGTGAACTTTTAATAATTGGTTATTGAAAATTATGTTTGAATTAAGCTTAATTTTCTGCTGTTAATACTGTTCTCTCATTTAGCACTTAACATTATAAATGGCACCACTACACTTTCCATTGTGTGTGGGAAGTGTGCTTGATTATATTAATTTGGATTTTAGAGGCTAGCAAGGACATATATGATATGTCACACTTTAATAAACAGTAATATTTCTTGATTGTGAAGTGAGGGGTGTATAAAGTGAGTGCTACATCAAGAAGACCATGGGGAGAGTTGATTTAGGTGTTAGAATTATGGACATAATTTTAGACTCTCAGAGGATAAAGCTGAAGTTGTGATTTTTGCTATGAAATAAACACATGACTGTTTTTTAAACAGTATTTCACATTATTTACATCTTTCCATTCTCATCCTATAATTTCCCCCAAAAGATTCAAATGAGGAGAATACATCTTCCATATTTCCTTATGGAGAGACCTTTCTCTTCCAGAAACTAGAAAATTCCAAGGTTAGTCCCATACATTTTAATTTTTTTCCATGTTCAATTCTTTGCTCTTCTGCCTATATTTGCCTCTTCATTTTCCTATAAGCTGTTTGAAGAATGTGATATACTGAAGAATGAAATTTCTAGTCGGTAAAATTCTGTTCAGTAAAATCACGGTAACTTATAACTTTAAATATACATCATAAAAACACATTTTCAATTCAATTTCAGGAATACAGGCAGTGGGTTTTTAGAATATGCCACAAGATAAATTACTTTTAAAAAAAGACAAAAAAGATGTCCATCAAAAACAAAAACAAAACTCTGTAGATTTTGTTTTGCCTTATGCCCAAATACAGACTTCTAACTATTCTTAATTATTCAATTTATCACTCAGTCTTTCCTCTCCAGTACTTGTGCTTTTTTGCTATTTTATTTTTTGGTCTTGATAAAAGAGAAGTTTGAAGACAAAAAGAAAGCGGGAAAGTAAAAGTAAATGAATTTTGTTCTTGATTAGCATCTTCCGTTTTTCTTAGTTGAAATGATATTAATGATTTAAATAACGTATTGAAAAAGGTATCAAAACACCACTATTTAATATAGTTTCCCTAGTTAAATTGCTTTTACTGAAAATTTAAGCAAGTAGACATTTGTTTAGTGAAATGAAACCCAGATTTTGTGGATCTTTGTAGAGTAATGCTACACTGAAAAAAAAGTGTATTTTTTATTTATAGAAGAAGTCTATAAAGAATGAATTTTGGACTCATGAAGAAACATTGAAAGGGGAAACAACTACTGGAAGAAACGCTTTTTTGGTCCAATCGAGGTATGAAGTCATGATCAGTAATGATTAATTCTTTTGAATAAATGTTATACAATGTTGACCTCTTGCTTATATTTCTAAGAAAATACTTTACATTGGTATGTTCAAATCTTTTCTTTCTAAATGTTCGACAACAGAATTCATTTTAGTAATTGAATTTAGAGTCTGTAAATCGAGTATATAGTGATATTCTATAGCAGGTTATTTTTGTCTTTTCCTAATTGAAACCACCCTCCCCTCCCCAAAGTGGCAAATATGTGGTGACTGTGATTGCACTTTAAAGATGAGGTTATGTTAATGTGAAGAAGAAAGGGCAGTAAAAAAAGTGTCACTGTGTGAAGTGCAGAGTTTGTACAAATGGAATGTATCTTTCTTATTAGAAGTTCAGCATCGACAAGTGGCTTGATGACTGTCCAGTTACTTGGATCATACATGAAAGTAAACAGAGTTTGAGAGGCACCAACTTAAATTTTATTTTTCTCTCAGCTTTGTTAGGACTTGGTGTCCTGCATCATTACCAAACATTCATTTTATTCATTTATTTTATTCATTCTATTTTATCCTCCATTTTCCAAGGCTAACACTGTTGGAGGTTTCCTTAAGTTGAAACTTAATAATTGAGTGTCTTCAGTAAGCATTTGCTATACACCTATTACAGTGCAAATGTGGAAGGGGCCAGGTTAAGTCATTCTTTAAGAAAGTAGTGGTTTTTGGAGCACAATATCCAGAAGGATGTAATTTGACCCCTAGGCATATCTGTTTCATTGATTAGCAAAAACGTCTTTGTGATGAGTTTTATTGTACGTAAATGGCTGAGTGAATCTATTTGTCATTCCTTAAATCTATAACAATGTGCTTGGCTATTAATGAATGCATTCCAGTCAATATTGCACATTACACAGCTTTTCCTTTCTGAGTGTACCCTGGGCCTTTCTTGTTTACTAGCTTTGTGGTGCAGTTTTTCCTCATCAGTGTTGCAAAATAATACTAAAGCTCTCACCAGTTAGGTGTATTCTCTGTTTTATTACATTTTGCTGGAATGTAGACTCCTTGGCGTCAGTTAGTGGAGAGCCAGAGAAGGGGCAAGAAGAGGAAGTAAGATCTCCAGAAAGATGAGTTAGTGGTTCATGATGTTGCCCAGGGGCAAGAGATTGCGCTGGCCACTTAATAGTGCTGGTGAAGATGTTGAAATTGTGAAGCAAAGAATACAGTCAGTCTCCATCCTTACCACCTGCACCCACCCCCCCAAATAAACAGATGAGTTTAAATGATACATAAGAAAAAATATACTACTTGAAGTAGTATTCATGTATGTCTTAGGGTCATTTAGTTTTTCTGGAAGAGTTCTAAAAATTATCAGATGGGTTAACTACACTCTAAGATTTTCCTAGCCTTAACTTTCTGTGATTGGTTGTCTATAAATTTAAAATGTAACTGAGGGCTTAAATGACATATAGCACTTTGAAATGTTCAAACCTTCCTTTTCCATTTAGCATATATGATAACAGGAAGGAGCATCTAAGTGAAGACAAAGTGGAAGATATTTGGATACCTCGAGAGGACAAAACCAATTTTCCGATAGAGACTGCTTCTGAGTCAGAATATTCAACCGTAGAAGAATGCTTTCAGAGTTTGAGAAGAAAAAATTCGAAGGCGTCTAAATCTAGGACTCAAAAAGCATTGAACTCAGACCCTGTTAACAGGCATAGTTATCCATCAAGCTCAACAAGTGGAAATACTGACTCATCAATCATTTCCTCAACGGCAATATCTCCCTATGCCTGTTTTTACGGATCGTCTGCAAGGAAGGTTAAATCGGGATGGCTGGACAAACTCTGTCCTCAAGGGTATGTATTTATTCATCTTTTTTTTCCATAAATGGCATACTTTTGAAAATTTGATTTTATCCATTTCTAAACCTGCTAGGTTGCTGCTACTCCCTGCCCCCTACTCATGCAGACGGATACAGTTTTTCAGGACTTTCAATACACTTTGCAAATGCTCTTCATAAGGAGGGACATGTGCCGTGTGCTGGGTGGAATGCTGGGTTAAGGTTCTGAATAGGAAATTAAAACTGGAAGTTATGATTTCATATCCAGATCCTTCATGTTAGTTTCTGACTTTGCACCAAAATGCACTATCCTGTGTCCCAATTTGTAGCAAAGAAGAACAACACAGATTGAGTTAGTATCACTTGGCCCACACTGTTCAGCTTTTGCTGATATAACAGTGTTCTGTTTGGGAAGACAAGGCTTTTTGTCGTTAGGGAAAAGAATGGCATTGTTAGCTTTGGGGCTTCACTATTATTGATATATTGTTTTGATTTTTGTATGCTGCATGGAAGGCCAGAGTCACTTGAATATTATACTTTTAAAACAAATTTATCATTACTGTTTGAAATTTCTGTCCCTTAAGCATTTTACAGTATTAAAAAATCTTTGGGAAAGGATTATGTTTAATTAGAATTGATTTCTGGCATCCTGGTTTTTAGATGTCTTTTTGAAATATTTACTCAAAATGTTCCTCATGAATTATTTAGTTATTTAAACCTCTCCCTGTTTAAGTAGTTATGTGGTGAGTCCATTCAATGTGCCGATTTTCTCTAGTGTTCCCCCCCAAAATGTGCATCATTTCTAGAAAGCCTTGGTGTGACCTAAAATAAATTTTATTAGTAAAAAAATGACCAGAAGAAGCAACAGTTGACTAGTGGGAGCAGGAATTACATTTCTTAAGAAAGCCAGCAAAACCCCCAACACTTTTATGATTGGTAATTATATAGTTAATACTTTATACGATTGCATACTTTTAGCAAATTAGATGTTGAGTAAACTGAAGTAGAGTACTTCTTAGTATCAGCTATTTTGTTTGCTTTCTGATTATATTAGGATGACGAATTAGTCAACTGTGTCTACTCTTCATCAGTCGTTGGTAGTATTGGTAGGTCAAATAGCAAAGGTATGAGTCAGCACTCAGATATACACACTGGGGGAATGAAACAGTGAGCTTGAATATTCTCAAATGTTTCATTTCTGTAAAATTAAAGTTTAGGGAGATCCTAGTGCTCTCTCAAATTATCACCGGAAGGTTTATCGTCAGAGCCCCGAGCAGCTGTGGTTTCCTGTATGATCTCCGGTTGTATCTCACCCTTTACAGGGTCCTTATGCTCCAGGCGCACTGAGAAAGCCTCACCATTATTAGTGAAGGTGGGACAGTTAGAGCATTTTCATTCTCTTTTTATCAGAACTCAGACTTTCCATCTATTCTATTCTGAACCTGCCTAAGGTTAGATGCTGCAAGTTTCCTAGATTTATATTTTTCCATTGTAGGGGAAATAATTGAGTTTTCTGGCTTAAAAGTTTTTCTCCTGGATACCAGGATGGATGGATATAGGAAAGTACCCAAAAGAATTTGTTCTATCGCCGAGAAATTTAAAAACTCCCTCTACATGATTAAATTGCTATTACTTGAGAGAAATATGTGTAACTAGCCAAAAACATGTATTTAGTAGACCAAAAGTTGAATCCGAATTTTTGCTTTTCCTAATTAGAGTCTGTAGGCTATTGTGAGGGTGTTTAAGATGCTCATTAAATAGACATAGTGATAACTCCCCATTCCTTATGTGAGGTTACTGAGGTTTGTTTAGCTCCTGGTCACATGTCTCTTTGGTGCAGATAGCACTGATTCAGGTGGCATTCTGAATTTCATAGAGGAGATATTAGCAAACTTTTTCTTTAAAGCGTCAGATAATAAATATTTTAATCTTTAAGCCATATGATCTCTGTTGTAGATCAGCAATTCAGCAGTTGTAGCATGAAAAGCAGTCATAGATAATATGTACACCAATGAATGAGGCTGTGTTTCAATAAACTTTATTTATAAACACAGATAACAGGCCAGATTTGGTCTGTGGGCCATAGAGAAATAAAATAGATTAGATGGTCGGCTAAAATCTTATACCAGCTTCCTTCATCTCCCATGGGCCCCAAATATAAAATTGTAATCTGATAGATCACAAAATAAACTACTTTCTATTATTCTGTTACGTGTACACATAATAAGAAGCAGGAGCTCTCTTAGGGACCTTTGTATTTGTTCTTCTTTCCGCCTGGAAGGCTCTTACCCAGAGAGCAACTTCACTTGTTCCTTACCTCCATCAGGTTCTTACTCCAGTGTCTCTGTTGCATTGAGGCCTGAACTCCAAATTTAAAGTGATCACTGCCACTCTCCCCCACCACCCCATCTCTCCCTCCATTGCCTTATTTTTCTTTGCAGGGCTCATATGCTAGATGATTGATTTATTTGATGTATGCTTCATGAAGACAGTCATCACATTGGCTTTTGTTTGCACAGTATCCTCAGCAGCCAGAAAGTTGGCTGGCATGTGGTAGATACTTAGTTTTTGTTGTTGAATGAAGCAGTAGAAAACCTAGAGTTTAACATACTTTTTTCTTTTAATTTTTCCAAAACAGCTAGTTTTTTTTTTTATTTATAGGGATTTTGTGATAAAAACTGAACTCTAAACACCATATTGGTTGAAAATTGGCAGGTGCCATTGATAGCACTGGTATACATTAACAGAGCAGGGGGCTCGCAGTGTTCTTTTTGTTAGTCTGTTTCCCCTTAAGGTCACTTACATGTGTTGTCAAAACACAGTTTACAAACAAATAGCCGCAGTCAGTTATCCTTCTCCAAATAGTATTTGAAACTGTCCTCAGTCATGAGTGACATTAAACAAAGTAATCAAATTCATAATCTGGATTTATTTCATATGATTGTCTGTTTGCTTTTGAAATGGAAATGCCAGTTCTGAATCAATGCACAGTATGCGAAAACTGCTCAACATTTAGTTAGAAAATCATTAACATCGTGCAGCTAAAGAAATACTGAAACATTTCCAGTTGAGCTTAAAGTACGAAAATCTATTTAAATATTCGAATGATCTAATTATAATATAGCCTGATACTGTTGCTTTAAAAAAATGTATGGAAGAAACGATAAAAGGTTGAACTTGGGTCTGTCATTAGTGTTTTAAACAGGTCAAGCAGTTGAAAAACTTAATAAATGGTACTGTTTAAAAAAACTCACTGAGTTTTGAGGATAAAAAACCAAGTCTCGCCCTGCCCTCCTTTCCTAGCTGTAGCTCATAAGCTCAAGCTATTCAGCAAATCTGAGTAGATGTTAATGTGAAAGACTGGATATAATTTTTTCCAGCATTTCCCAAATTTGTAACTCAGAAGAATCTCACGAGTTGCTGTAAAGAAAAGAGAACATGGTTGAAGGTGCTGTACTCCTTTTAGGAGATGCACATATTGAAATATCCTAGAATATCTGCAGTGTGGTAACCCTTTTGACTTTAGTAACTTGCTGTTTTCTAGGATGTTTGTTCAGCATAATGCACTGAGCATATTTATAAAAACTGATGTATCTTGAGGAATTCATATTTTACTTGACAAGATGTTTTATGACTTTATTTCTTACTCAGCTAAATTCCTCTCTTTAAAAAAAATTACTAATTTTTTAACCATGGTGAAGAATTGTGTGGTAGTGTGAGCCTAAGCCTAACTCAACAATTTGAATACATAATATGCTTAAGAATTTATAGAGGAATACAAGATGAGCAAGACGTGTGTGTTGTTTGTCTTGTTTGTATCGTCCATTTAGGACAGAAAAAAGAGGCTGATAAAAATAAACCCAAAAGACAGAATGTGATAATTGGTACAGAAAGGTCCACAGAGTACAGAATTGTGAGGTTACAGAGAGGTTGAGAAAACATTTCTTCAAGGACCTTCTGGGGAGGAGAAGTAGCAGTTCAATTGGCCTTTGGAAAATGGATAAGATTTTAACCAGCAGTTTTAGATGAAAGACTTTTCTGGCTAGAGGGAGTGAAAAGGCACTGACGTAGGTGATGTCTGGAGATTCTGAAGTTAATGAGATGGAGAGCAGAGGTTAGATGGGGTTATTTCCTGGAAGATGCTGGTGAATTGCATGCTCAGGTTGAACAGAGAACTAGAGGAAATGAAAAAGCCAATGGTCAAATACCAAGAAAAGGTCAAATCCCAGACAGTGGTTGGGAGTCAGATCACCCAGAGGCCAGTAGCCCATGACTTAGTGGGAGACCAGAGCTTAGACTGTTGGTCCTTTGTCAGTGACTGATTTCCCAGCCAGGGCCCGGAGTCTCCAAGCAGTTCCCCACCCTCATAGTCAAGTGCGTGAGCACCTCAAGTCTTCTGGGATTGCTGTCCGTGGCTGGCCTTTCAGGGAAAAGCAAATGTAGTGGAAAGTTGGCAAGTCTCTATCTGACTAAGGTGTTCTGGATCAATCACTTTGTTGAACTTAAAATTGAGTATTAAATCTCTGTTAGTAAGTATCTTTTTATAGTAGCAAACTAGCTGGCCATTTCTCAAATCATACATCACTTGTAAAGACTGTGCCAAGCAAATAGAAAGCTTCAATATTTTATTTGTAGTTTGAGAGGGAAAAACTCTTAGTTTTAGTGTTTATTAAAATAACATGGCTCATTTCTTTGTCAGTCTGGCTGCAGAGAAGTGAATCAGGCGTTGGAATCAGACAGACTCAAATTAGAGTTGTCAAGCTATCGTTCATTTGCTGTGTCACTCGGTGCCTCAGACCCTCCATTTCCCACATGTAAGTGTAAGGTCAAGACTTCCTCTGTGGCATCAGTTGGAAAAGTAGATAACATTGGGCCTGACACTTAATCAGGGCTCGATAAACCTCAGTTTTTTTCCTCTTCAGAAGAGCATCATTTTATTTCAGGTGACTTGATAATTTTACTGAAAGTGAGTTCTAGTCAGTTCTTAATCGTGGCACTTATAAGGTAAAGAAATCATATGTTTGCATTAAACTTTCAAAATTAAGTTTTTTGGTGGCTATAAAAGCACATAGTTTAAAGTGTCAGAAAGTTCTGTTGCGGCTTATTGAAAAAAACCCAACTCCCCCCCCCTTATCACAAGAAGAGGCTAATTTCAAGTCCTTTAGTAGTTTCTTTTGATATTTACTTTGTATGTCTTAATTATTTTTATGCCGATTCTTTCTGACTTTTCAGTGTTAGAAATTAACTATTGACGTACTACCATGGAATGTAATGTTTATTCATTTTCACCACAGTTCCTCTGAGCCCCCTTGCTAGCATAGACACAGTTCATGTCTCATCGTCCTTTTAATATACTTAGATAAAATATTTAGGTTATATCTGTATTTAGTCTTATAGTCTTATGATTGAGTAAATGCTGTTCATATTTAAGCTATATAGCATATTATGATTAATTTTTCTTTCATTTGCAGCATTTAGTTACCTTTGGAATTAATAATTGCTTATTTGTTTTTGGTTTGCTTAGGTTTTTATGTACTTATTCATTTATCCCAAAATTCTGCCTTAGAACTATAAATCTGTGATGTATCCAAAATGCACGCATGTATCAATTTCATCATCCTACAGCCTCCCAAGAAAACTTTAGTTTGTATTTTCTAACTGCCTTTTGTTTTTTGTTATCCTATTTTAATGCAGAAAGCACTTTCTTACCTTTGATCTTTTTATAGCATACTGTTATTGTTCCACGGACACAATGTATTCTCTGTGTTTTTTGAAGCTTTCTTTTCTTGTAGAGTTTGTTTCTTTAAATTTTTTTTGGGGGGTAGGGTCCTTCCTCCTCTTTTACATTGGAGATGTTTTCCTCAAATGTTTTGTCAATGTTGGGCTGTTCATTTTAGAGTGAGATGCTACAAAGCTGATTGGAACAGCCTCTGATGGGTCTTGCTTTCTGTTTCTTGTAAGACTATAGTATGGCTAGGCCTTTCCTGATATGTTTCCTTGGAGACTCCTCATGCCAGTATCTTTTAAATAAATCTCCTTCTTGAGAGTGATAAAACTGGTAAACAGCTTTTTGGGAGCTTGGTAGGGAAAGTGGACTTTGATTATAAATATTTATGATGTAGACTTTTATTTGCTTCTACTGTTTTTAATTCTGTCCCCTACCTTCAGCCACCTCTGAGTCTCCCTCAGACACCCTGTTTGATCTTCTCCAGTGAATAAAACTCGACTGTTCCATTGAGGAAGAGGAGGGGCAGTTTTCCAGCAGTGTGAAGTGAGGGAGGAATTCTGGGATGGAGTGGCAGGCGTTCAAGTTTATCTCTTAAGTTGCCTTTCAACAAATCCTCCTATTCTCTGCACCCCCCTCTCCTTCATAAACACTTCTAGAATTACTTGGTATCTCTGTCTTCTGAGACTTTCTGAGATTTTTTTGGGTAAACTGGGTTTTCTCTCAATTTGGTCTCTTGTAGGCTTGGCAGTTAGAACTTTGAAGCTTTCCTGTCAGTCCCTATCCCTTCTTCTGCTTTCTCGGTTTCTAAATACTGTTACTATTGTGTACTTCTCTGGTAATGTTGATTTGTAGGTATTTGTTTATTTTTTGTTTTTTAATCCTTTGAGGTTTTGGAAGGAGTAGAGATAAATGCAGACTTTTAATCAATCATCTTAACTAGAAGCTGATTTCATGTTGGTTTATTTATTTTTACAGAATATGACTCCATAAAATAAAGAGGTGTAAATCTTTTTTTCTTTTTCTTTTTTTTGCTGGGATAGATTCACCCTGAGCTAACATCTGTTGCCAATCTTCCTTTTATTTTGTTCTCCCCAAAGTCCCAGTGCATGGTTGTATATCCTAGCTGTAAGTCCTTCTGGTGAGCCCCTGCCACCGCAAGGCTACTGACAGAAGAGTCGTGTGGTTCCCCACCCAGGAGCTGAACCTGGGCTGTTGAAGCGGAGCGAGCATGCTGAACCTTAACCTCTAGGCCATCAGGGCTGGCTTGAGGTGTGAATCTTTCATGTCATGTAAGCACTAGGCTCTTTGTAAATATTGTTGAAATTGGTAATCACGCTAAAATTCATGATTTATGATTGACTCCCAAAAGTCCTTTTAGCACTTGGAATTTTAGATTAAATAACATTTGTTTTCTCTGATTTAAACGGTTATGTATAGCAGACCTGAAAGCTGGGATTTCAGACATTTTGTTTTACTTTTGTTTTTTGGGCCCAACTCATTTTGATTCATAAAATCTTGGAAACTCTCATTTTAACTTGCTTAAAAGTAAGAAAATACACTTTAAAGTAGAAAGGTGCTGGTATTTCATAGAAATATTATAGTAATTCTTTGGATCTATAGCTACAGAATGCTGCATAATTAATATTGTATCATTTAAAAACCTCCTAATTAAAAGAGTAATTAGATAAAGTAGATAATTAGATAAATAAAAATGAGTAATTAGATAAATAAAAATCTATACTTTTACAAATTGTAGTCAATATTGAGTCTAATTAGGGTTAGAGCAGAGGATAAGATAAAATATGCATATAATTCTTTAGGGTTATGTAAACAAGGCAGATGAATCTGGAACAGCATGTTGATGATATCTCTTCCTTAGATTTTATTTAGAATGACTGAGAAGTATGTTTGTGATGACTTAAATACCATGATTAAGAAAAGCCATAAATTTGTCTTAGTTCTTTTGAGGTTCATTCCAGTTGTGTGATATTTAAAGACAGCAATTTGGCAGCCTCTGCCACCTTAAATTAATATCATTGGTTAGCATGCTTGTTCGATTTTGGGATTTTTTTTATTTAAATCTAAATGATGTAATCTTTTTTAGAAAAAATCCCTGCTAGCACTTAGGAATGAAATTAAACAGGAGTGCCTCTGTGTTAGTACTTTGTAAGTAGAGATTTAATTGTTTGTATATAGACTGTTGTTAAAAAAGAATTTTTAGGATACACAATCTTGAGACAACAAAAACTGACACCAGGTGGTGAGGCTGTATTTATGAAAGCGGTTGAAACTTTACACCACCTGCCCCAGCAGAGCTCAAGGGAAGAGTTCATAGAAATCTGTTCAGTAACACTGCACAAGCCTTATAAATTATTCTAAAAAAGCTTCTCAAAGAAGTGTTTCCCTTCAGAACCCTAAAAACGAAATAGGATAAAACCTAGGCTAACCTGTCTGCATTACCTTTTTCCTAAAGGAATTCTGAAGCACTTCGCAAAGTTGAACTCCCGTATAAAATGAGTAGAGGTCAAATGGTATCACTGCCTAAAGGGATGTCTAGGATGCCTTGCTATAAAATCTGCTGGAATCTGTCTTGTGTAGTATTGAAGTGCGTAGACTTTGAGACAAGACCGCCTGGATTTGATTCAGAGATATGCTCTTTACTGGTTGTGTGACTTGGGCAAATTATTTAACCTACCAGTGCCTCTGTGTCTTCATCTGTAAAATGGGAATAATAATATTCGTTGTCTCATATGGTTGTTTGGAGGATTAAATGAATTAATCTTTGTACATGGCTTGCAACAGTGCCTAGAACAACGCACTAGCTAAGTGTTTGCTGTTTTTATTGACAAGATTATTCAACTAGTTAAGTGTTTGCTGTTTTTTTGCCAAGATTATTCTGCCAAATAAGTTCTTTATCGACCAAGGCTTTAAAATCTTTTCTCTGTGTAATAATTCATCATTATTTCTATCTAATTTGTGTCATGTGATAGTAGGAACGCAGGCAGGGGTGACATTTTATACCTTGCCTTTTTGTTTTTAAACATTTACTAAACAAACATTAAATGAAATTTAAAGGAAATAGATGACTTATGTCAGAGAAGACTTTTAAAGTCCTTTAGCAACCTCTAATTGTGTGTAGTAGATTAATTTTACATAATTCCAGCGGAATTAGTTCAAGTGGCTGCAGTGAGTCCAAGAGGTTGGAAAAACATGTAAGTTCTAAACCTTTTTTCACTCTGTACTTTGGCAGCTTTTGAAACTGTGAATTTAATTCTGAGTTTTCAGTCTTCCTGCCTTCTGCTAACTTTTCTTTTAAAAAATGCTGATTATTTGTGTGCTGATCATTTGAGGTTTATTTGTGCGTCATTTTGCTTTGTTGCTAAAGGGACTGTGCTTAATCATGTCACTCATTCACCTGACAGGTTCTTATTGAGTGCCATATTTGTCTGTGTGTTAGTTGCTGGTTGTATAGAAGAGAAGGAAGCATTCTTGGACTTTGTCCTTGAAAGCATAAGGGCTGATGTGGGAGATGGACTTTAAACAAGTAAACAAGTATATGTAATTGGAGATTAAGAGATAGGAGGATAAGGAGAGGGTGCTCAGAGAGAGTAACTGTGATCTGCTTGGGGTTGGCTCATCAGGGAAGGAATGTCTATGTAGGCGGTTTGGGTGGAACACTGAAAGATAAGGAGTAGTTAGTTAGCAAAGGGAATTGACAGTAATGGAAGGTCCTAAGGCCTCTATCTAACCATAGATGTTGATTATTTTTATTCTAAAATAGAAGATTCTATGTCCTCCTGAGCTCTGTCTTACCACCATTCATAATGTAAAGTGGGTGGTACCCTCCAAAAATCTTGAATTACAGAATTACTGTTGAGATTGTGTGGGAAGATGTGTTCTTACTTGCCTTTCAGTATGACAGACATCAGCATGAAGTGAGTGCAAAGTGATTTGTTCAATGTATAATTAATTGTGTATAATGTATAATTATTGTGTGTTTGCTTAATATTTCTTTACCTTTTAACTTCTAATGCTGGCAATTTGAAGAACCCTGGGACCAGTGAAAGAGGTGAAAACCAGATGTCTGAAACACTATTAGACGTTGCAATGTTAAGAAAGCATGTTACAGACCAAGAGATGTTAAAGAGAAGCAGAAAGATGAGGGAATAAGATGGAAAGAGAGCTGAGCAGTAGCTGTGGTTAATGGTGTTAAGGGCTTTGCATGTTCTTGTTACATCATCATTAATTTGATGCTTATATGTGAAAATATTGTCTGCATTGGTGAACTTCGAAATTTTTCTCCATTTGATCAGATTTGCTCTAATTTTATCTTAAGCAGAATAAATTGGCTAATGATCCCTGAGGAAGGCTCACCATATTTCACTTGAAAATAGATGTTTGGTACGCAGGAAACAGTCCGGAAGACAAGTTCCCCACACTTCCTGAAGTTCTTTTTCTGTCTTTAAATCTTCTGAAAACCACAGAAAGTTATACCAATTCCTTATCTTAAACATATTAGAAATTTGCAAAAGGAAAATGTAGACAGGTTTGCTATTTATCTATTTGTTTAGATGTGACTTTTTTTTTTTTAAACAAGGAGGTAGTTTCCGTATGTTATTTGTGTTAAAGGCCAAAAGCATCCAGACTGTATCCGTCCAAACCAAGAGCCTTGTAGAGAATAGGATGTTCAAAACGTCTGGGATTGTCTGATTTCAGGGAGGGGGACTGAAACAGAGCAAAGCAAAACGCTCACAAGCCGAAGTAGAAATGATTCTTCACTTTTCCCTTACATAGTCAGAAGAAATGTTTTTCTCTTTTAAGCATAAATAGAAAACATGTGATTACATTATTTTGCTTTGTTTCTCCTGTCAGTAGCCATTTTAAACTGCATTTGCCTTTCATATGATTCTTTTCTGAAAAATGTTAATGTTTCAATGAATTTTGGATGAATGCAAATGATTCTATATATTTAGACAGGGCTTTTTCAGCTTATTTGACCAAAATTAAATAATTTATGTAAATCCAATTGGCAAAGCTTTGTTATTTTAGCAAAATATTATTTATACTCCAAAGCAAAAATTAAGGTAAAATAAGATAAATATAATAAACTTAATGAGGAACCAAAGTTTATATTATCTTCATTAAAGGATTATCTCCATTAAGGGACGTGGGTGCAATGATAGTGTTTCTGATCACACTGTTTTGCACCCAACTTTACAAATGTGGATGACAACATCGTTAACAATACCATTTTCTTAAATACCTAGGTCAACTGATCAGAAAGTGTCATTGTACTTATTTTTTTCCTTTGTACCATTGCCAAAACTATACATTGTCATAGCCTTTTTCTAGACTGTTTAACAGCAAAGGGGAATCTACTTAACACAGTTATATTACAGATGTATTTAAAATCCAAATTCATGGTACTTAAATGTGAAATAACAATTTCATGTGTTTTACAGAAAACGCATGTTTCAGAAGAGATGGGTGAAATTTGATGGCCTTAGCATTTCTTATTACAATAATGAGAAGGTAAGAACATTTGCAGTTTTCAAAGATTGCTTTGTGCATACTAAGTGTACTTCAGGAAACTAAGCAAGCGATTTGGTTTTTGAGAATAGAGGTTGGATTGTCAACATGAAAAGAATTTGCACAGGATAAAACACTCTTTTCATAATGTAACCTTTACTTGACACATAAAATTGGGATTTTTTTTAACTTACATATCTAACAATTATTTATGGAGTATCTTCTACAAACTGCAGGAATTGCTGTGAGTAATATACAGTTGAATAAGAAATTGTCTTTATTCTAGAGAGCACTCAGGAATGTTGACAAAATGACACAACTACTAGAAAGTGGCAAAGCAAGGAGAAGTTAGTTTGTGCTCTGGAAGGGGTTGTGAAAGAAACAAGGAAGGCTTCTTGCCTGAGATTTTATTTGCCATCGTCTTGAAGAAAGAGGAATGATTGTACATAGAGAACTTGCCAAGAGCAGGACCTGATAGCGGAGGGAACAGTGAGATGCTCGCATGGGAAATCAGTTGTACCACGTATGGTAGGATTGAGTAGTTTCTCTGATTGGGAAATAAGAGTATGTGAAGGAGACTTGTGGGAGACGAAGCTGGGAAAGTTGTTTGGAGTTAGACCTCGTTGAAAATCTTGTTGTGAAAGTAGTTACAATATATTCTCTAGGTGATTAAGTCTTAATGCCATGATACTGTTTTGATTGTGTCTTTCTCATTAGATATGAGAATGTCTTTATTCTTAGGAGATGTAGGCTGAAATATTTAGAAGTGAAGTGTCATTATATTTGCAAATACTTTTCAAATGTTACGTCTCTCTCTCTCTCTCTATACAGTAGGCCCTCCGTATCCACAGGGCATAGATCTAAGATCCCCAGTGGATGCCTGAAACTGAAGATACTACCAAACCGTATAGATACTGTTTTTTCCTATACATACATACCTATGATAAAGTTTAATTTATAAATTAGGCACAGTAAGAGATTATCAATAACTAATAATAAAGTAGATTTTGGGGCCATTGTTAAGTAAAATAAAGGTTTCTTGAACACAAGCACTGAAATGCCATGACAGTCGATCTAAGAACTGAGACAGCTACTCAGTGACTAACAGGTGGGTAGTGTATACAGTGTGCATATGCTGGACAATGGGATGATTCACGACCCGGGTGGGACACAGCCAGCCCGCACGAGATTTCATCACGCCACTCAGAATTGTGTGCAATTTAAAACTTAGGAATTGTTTATTTCTGAAATTTTCCTTTAATATTTTTGGACTGTGGTTGACTCCAGGTAACTGAAACCGAGGAAAGGGAAACTGCAGATAAGGGGAGACTACTGTATTTATATTTGCCAGTATATGTATTTGCACACATGCGTAATTAGGTAAAACAAAAACTGAAGATGTTAACAGTTGTCAAATCGAGGTGGAGGATATATGGGTGTTCATTGTACTAATCTTTCAACTTCTCTGAGTTTGATAATTTCCTTAATTAAAAGTTAGAACTAATAAATAGACCATATTTTTAGTTAATTAAAATCAGATAATCTTCTAGTCTTAATTATATACGTTTTCTTAAAATATGCATTTAACCTGTAACCACATTCTCTTATTTTATAGCTTATAGTCTGACATTATTTTCTCATTATTTAGAGATTTCCACTGCCTGTTATTGGTGATATTTGTGGCTTGCATAGAGATTTAGACTCTCTTTCATATATTGATTCTGCAGTGCTGCAGGGGAGAAGAGTGTATATGTTTTTAGACAGAAAGACAGACACATTGCAACAGAACACAGCCTGCACACAATACCAAGAATAATAGAAGGTTTAGAGGAGTGTTGTTTGGTTTCACTTTGCAGTGATCCAGCAAAGCATCAAATAGGTTTAAACATATCTCTTTGAGGTTTGCAAGCTGGCGGGATGAATATTTTTTAAAAGCTAGTTTTCTGCGTTAACTACTGTTTTGAGTTTGCCTGTCCGTTTTAATGTTGAGACCGTTTCTCTGCCTGGGGTGGGTTCATTGTAGTCTCTGTGTGTGATGGACTTTGACCCCTAGTTTTCTTCAGCACCTGTGCCCTTCTCTGGTTGGATTGAAAGGGGGAGGAAGACTATTCAGGAGTGAGACAGGCTTCCATGCCATGAGGCTCTGTTGGTGGTGGTCTCCTTATCCCCATTTGGGACAGAGAATTTCTAGCGTATGTGTCCAGTTGATCTCACTCTGTTTGTCGTTTAAAAGCTCATCTTCACTGCAGTGAGATGAATGCCTATTACATTTTTAGATATTGATGCAATAAAAATGATCCACTCTTGGTTTGAAATTGAGATAAAAAGTTCATATTGAAATGAATTATTACAAATCATGTAGTTTAACATCAACTTTTTCTTTTTAATTCAGTAGTTGTTTTCGGTGGCATTTCATCCCCTACCATGATTGGTTTCATCTTGGCAAAAAACAAAACCACTGGGATGGGTGTTTCCTGAAGGGAGACACAATTTCTGATGTGACCCTTCTGGCAAGGTGGTGGATCAGTGGACTAGGAAGAGGGGATTTCAGAGCTAGTGAACAGAAGGCACCGGTGTGCCCACAGCTACCGTCTCAGCTGGGTGTGCAGTTTTTTGTTTTTTGTTGTTTTGCTCAGGAAGATTAGCCCTGAGCTAATGTCTGTTGTCAGTCTTCCTCTATTTTGTATGTGGGATGCCGCCACAGTGTGGCTTGATGAGTGGTGTGTAGATCTGTGCCTGGGATCCAAACTCACGAATCCGGGTTGCTGAAGCAGAGCGCATGAACTTAACCACTACACCACTGGGCCGGCCCTGATGGGTGTGCAGTTTTAGTGGTCACATGCACCAAGTAGTTGGGTCTTTCAGTGTTTAAATATGCACTGAGGAACGTGTGGTGGGGCTTTCCAGAGAAAATGTGCAGAGTTGTCTGTTTCCCTAGTTTTCTTCCACTTTCCTCAATGCTGCGCAGTCATGTCTCTGCAAGGACTTTTTCACTGTATTACTGAAAATGGCATCATCCAAGTAGCCTTGATATCTTCTCACCTGTCAACAAGTCTAACTCATCCCCATTCTCACTCAGCTGTGGGCAGCATTGCCCTGTGGTCATTTCCTTGTCTGAACATGGTAGATAAATGGCAAACTTGAACTAGATATCTATGTTCCAGGCTCAAGGGATGCTTTCAAATTTCTTTCCTTAAGGAAAATTTTATACTCTGAAAAATGCAGTCATTTTGAGCCTGTTGTCATAGAGTAGTTTTTTTTTTTTTTTCTGTATTGTCTTTATCATGTATTGTTAGAAGAAAAATGTAAGCCAGGTCTACAATGTTAAAAATTACGAGATTTGTCTTGGGGTGTTATAATAGGTTATAAATGAGTCATTAGAGAAACTACAACTTCCTGAAGTGAAAGTGACATAGTATTTAGCTTGTTAAGTACATTTTGATCACTTCTGGGGAATTGATTTATTTTTCTGTTCCTCTTCCATAAGTACTTACCTGTTAAATGTAATATCATTATTATAAGCATGTAGGTGAGTTGTTACTTTTTTAAAGAATTTTTTTTAATCTCTTAAAGGGGTCTAGCTAGAGGAAGGAGAATCTCTCTTTTTTTTTTGTTCCTGCTTCTTTTCCTGCAATGCTGCTTCATTTTTCTCTATTGAACAATGGGTTAATGGTAACATTTTATTCAACAAATAGTTAATTATCTCACTAGAGATGTATTTTTATATGGTCCTCTAATTCTTAGGCAAACTAAAATTTGAGAATGGATCACCCCGGGGATAAGGTGTAAATGTTTTTAGACATTCTAAACGTTTGACTGTCTGATCTCACTCACTATAGACTCACAGCTAGGGAGGCCATTGCACTGTCCCCAAGGCGCTCTGCCTCTTCTTGTGCCTGAGGTTGCCTCACAGTGGGAGACATGCTCCCCTCCTCTCAATTCCTAGAGCACTCGGTGATCTAGCATTATGAGTATTGCCATTGTAACCCTCCTGTATTTCTTGAGTTTCCTCTGTTAAGCCAATCATGTAGTGTATTTCTTTGCAATGACCTTTTTTTGGCAATCTCATTGAGCATGTCTTTTTCTGTATTTTTATCTCCGTGTTTTTGCTCTTCCTTCTGAATCTCTCTAGCCATTGCTATCCATTAAAATTCTGTGCAAACTTCAAGACCCATCTTCTCCTCTTCCCTGAATCCTTTCTTTGTTTTCTCCAAATATGACATTGAGGCATATGCAGGAAAGGGAAAATAAGCTGAAATCAGGAGAGTGTGCAGCAAATCAGGCATTAGTTTATCAGAGTGTAGGCTATATAAGTCAGTGGAAATGTTAAAAAAATGAATTTATAAAAATACTAAAAATGAGCTGTCAGAGTTTGTATATAATTTTGATCAACTGGCCATAGAATTCATTCATTCAGAAAATGTTTAGACGATGCCAATTATATGAAAGGTGATGAGGAAGATAGACATAGGACCCGCAGTTCATCTGGGGAGAATGTATTAATCAAATGATTACACAGTAAATATAAAATTCACCATTAACTTATAGTTAGTTATTGCTGGAGAGGAGAAGTACAGGTTGCTTTTAGCTTAAAGTAGCATTATCTCCTTGGGTGAGGATGAGGGTGGTTATCCTGAGAGAAGAGGCTGATCAGAAGCCTTTCTTCAGGAGTGTATATTCATGCTAAAATATGAAAGATGTAGAGCCAGTAACTATGCGAAATGGCTATGCTGTTCCTTGCAGAACAAACAGTATGCAGAGGCACTGGATTGAGCAGAACCACAATATGTTCAGAGAACCTCAAGAAGGCTGATGTGACTAGAAAGAGTCAGGGAGTGGCCAGGAACAAGTTGACACTGTAACTATGGGGAGCGTCCCAAGTTATGTGGGTGCAAAAGATCAGCCCAAGTCAAAGACTATTCTATTGAAGACTAATTGACTAGAAGAGCGATATTTTAATGGACAGATATAGAGGGAGAAGGTATGTTTTCAGGAGATAATTCAGTCTTAAAGTTTGAGGTGTTTATGGGGTAGTCATATGCACTATTGATGGCTCAAAATATGGGAGTGGAGTTGACTGACATGGATAAGGAAGGGAGAAAGGGACAGATTTTAGAATTCTCCACATAAATTTGGCAGTCGAAATAGTAAGAGATTTTCTTTCTTAGCAAGAGAAGATAAAACAAAAAAAAAATGAAAAATAAGAAGAAAAAGTTATTTTATAATTACTTGTTTCTTGCTATTCCTCTCCTTTTTTATGAGGTTGCCTATTCATCTTCTTAAATCATAGTTCAAATATTGTTTTCAATTTTGGCTGCATGGGAGGACGTAGGAAAGCCTTTGTGGCCTTGGTCTTTATGACGGCGTTAAAGAATGGATAGGATTTTGATGGGTATATAAAGTCAGGGATGGGAGATTGGAGCAGAGGCAGTGGAGGAGAAGAAACTGTCAGATAACTGAGAGGGAATGCCATGATGGTACAGTATATCTTCTCAACTAGCAGAACATAAACCTCCCAGTAGAATGCTGTGTTGCCGTCACTTGTCCCTTGCCTATCTGCTATGTGTGGCAGGAGTTTACTACTGGGAGGGATGTGACTTGGCACTTGTTCTGTACGTGGAACGGTTTAGTACATACTTCTCCTCACCAGTTGTTTCAGATACTTGGGACATGCTCAAAAGTGAGAGTTGCTGTGGATAATGCTATGGAAGGGAAGAGCAGAAGAAATCCCTTAAGGAAGTGTCCAAACTCTTTTGATATTGAAGACCTTCCATAATATGACCTTGATGTTTGTTTTTAGCCTCATTCCTTTTGACTCCACACTGTGGCTCCTCTTGCTTCTCTACTTTACACCTCCATTATTCAATCTTTCTATCTAGATGCCCCCCAACCCACTTATCTGTTTGGTTAAACTTAAGGGTTCCTAAAGTCAGGCTCAGATGCCGCCATGTCTATGAAAAGACCTCTGACTTCTTTTAAGGAGAATTGAGAATTCCCATCCCATCGTTTGTACTCAGTTTTAGACTGTTCTCTCCTTACATTAGCTGTTTTTTCATTCTGAGGCTCCTAGAATGTATAAATACTCTTTGAATTTTCTTTCCAACCCAGGACCCAGTAAATATTACACCCTTACTAAATAGTTGAAATTGTGGGGTGGTCATTATGCCAGTAGTTTAGGAGGTCCGAGAAAATGAAGACTGAGAAAGTGATCAAGAGACTAAACAATGACTTCCTTGAGCACAATTGTAATATGTGTATGCCAATTGCAAACAGCCAAATCCATCTTTCTTTACTCTTTACTCCTTAGGGAATAAAAAATAAAGTGCTGCACTTGTGAGGTTAGGATCTTCGTCTTCAGAGCATTGAGCAATATGGTTAATTGGTATAATCCAACAGTCTAGTTTCTTAGGTATATTCTTGTGGTTCACAGTATGTAATAGCTGTAGTTTTGAAATGGTTCAGTTACAGTACCTGTTATGGCCAGCAGATGCCTGCAAACACCATACAATCATTTTGACCAGATTGTTTTAAAGAACATGCTGCTGTTTTTTGAACTGTATTATTGCTGGTCTAGTACAATTGATTTTATTTGATTTTTTTGCCTTTTAATTCCAGATGAAGAGAAAATTGAAAAGACATCTCACTTGAAAGGAGCATTTAATATTTTCCCTTCTGGGGCATTGTGTGTATGAGGATATATGCTATTTGTGTGTCATTTTAAAAATTTAGATCAAAACTATGAAAGAGAAGCACTTGTAAATATTGTCCCATTTTTTGATAAGATCAAGAGAATTTCATTTTAATCTGTCTTTTTTATGTATCTTTTTCTTTTTACTGATATAGGAGAAGTATTCAAAAGGAATAATTCCCCTTTCTGCTGTATCTACGGTACGTGTTCAAGGAGACAATAAATTTGAAGTTGTTACAACACAAAGAACTTTTGTTTTTAGAGTAGAAAAAGAAGGTAAGATATTTCTTTATCCCTGTAAAAAAATTTACATTTATTTCTGACCAATCAGAAGATTAATAAGCCAGTTAAGCCGGAAATGTCAAGAAGTCTTTAAATATGTGACTTTTAAATAATTTATGTTTTATATTAATTTTTTGAAAGCCATAAATACGTTGACAAGTCATTTGTTTGTCCACTGTTTTTGCTTGTGACAGATACTTAGTGAGAGTCTACTAACTGCCATGGACTTCTAAATTCTGGGGATACAGCATGAAAAAAAGACAAAAATCTGCTCTTATGGGACTCACCTTTTAGCCATTGTTTTGATAATGCAAAAATAGTTATTTAATATGCAAAAATAATTTTTCTTACTATTAAAAGGTTGGTTTTATGGAAGTTTACTTATGGTGGGGTTTAACTGTGGATGGAGTTTCAATCTTCAAATCTTCTCTGACTTTTTTAGGGGGAGGGGGAGGGGAAAGCCAGGGGACTGAAAAGTTTTCTGTTGTACACTTTGATAGGTAAGGCTGTCTTCATTAATCAAAGAATTAGAATTTTAACCTATTTTTTTAAAGCCCACTGTTATTTTCATGTAGATTATAACTCAACTTGATTTTTTAAAAGTGCTTCTTAGTACTTAATTATTTGAAGAATGGTGATATGGAAAACTTACTGAAAACTTGCTATGTGCCAGATGATCTACCAAAGGCTTCATTTTTGCAATAGTATTATGAAGTATGTAGGTATTACAATTTTTATCTCATTATACACATGGGAATATTCACCTTTTATAAACTATAACAATGTTAGCTATTACGCGACATTATTTGTCTTTTTTAAACTGCTGGATTCCTAGAACATATTCAAAAGGAATAACACATAGAAAGCATTCACTACATATTATATATTCTTAGAAAACTTCCATTATTGCTTAGGATAATCAGTAAATGAGTAAGTCCCAGCTGCTGTTCCTACTGGAGCTGCTTTTTTCAAACTATGGGTCACTATCCGTTTGTGAGATCAACTTAATTGTTTCTGATGGTACCAAAAAAAAATTCCTCAAAAACAAACAAAATAGAATAAGAAATATCAAGGTGCATCTCTTCCAGTAAGTGTACATATTATATTATGAAACATACCTGTGTATATATTGCATATGTGTGATGTGAAAAGGGTTTCTTGCTTGCTTGCTATTAAAAAAAGTATTGAGAGCTATAGCGTAGAGCTGGGGTTGGCAAACTATGGCCTGTAGCTTAAATCTGACCCACTGCTTGTTTTTGTGAATCAAGCCTTGTTAGGGCACAGCCGCTTTCATTCATTTGCGTACTGTCTTATGGCTGCTTTTGTGCCTTACTGGCAGCATGGAGTAGTTGCAGCACAGACTATAGGGCCAGGAAAGCCTAAGATATTTACCGTGTGGCTCTTTACAGAAAAAGTTTGGCAACCTCTGTCCTAGAACATTTTGTGTAGAATTGCCTATGTGAGAAGCCACTTCTTGTGATTCGTTGCCTCCAGTTCAGAAAGTTGTGCAGAGTTGTGGTACTCGATATGAGACTTGTATTTGAAATCACAGTTTTTCTCTTCTGATATTTTTTTAAACACCTGGCACTGCTCCTCTGGGCTGGCTGTCGTGATGGTCTTTCCTTCTGCCTTGGTTTCCACTGCTCTAAAGGTGACTCTTGTTTCTTCGAGGTTCTTATCACCTTCCCCTTTGCTTCTCACAGTGAATTGCACATATGCCACATAGTCTGCGTTTTAAGATAGATATACTAGATAAAGCTTCCAACTTGTGTGAAAATCTGTTTAGCCATATTCACTTGCTACAGTTAGAAGTTAAACGGACACATTTTATTTGAGTGGAAGGTATCAACCCACACATTTAAAAGTTACATGTTTACAATTGACCAATAAATCCTGTGATATGTAGTTCATCTTTGTGATGTAAACTTAGTGTAAGACTTTCATTAACTGGTATAAATTATTAAAGTCTTAGGTCTTTAATTTTTGAAAGCATGAAAATACTGCTTGCGTAAAAACTGAGAGTATCCACGTGAAATTACTAAGTTATTTTCGTTGAAAGTCATTTTTACATAGTAACAACTCACAGTTTTAAAGATGTGTATGCAGAGATGTGTGGATGTATATATGTATGTGTATATGTAAATGGCATATGTGTGTCTATATATTTAGTATGGAACCTTCAACAAGATACTAAATATGTTTTATTGTTTTTTCTTCCTTCCATGTATACAAATCATTATGTTTTATTTTGTGGCAACTTATAAATCAGCCATAGTGGCTTATGAAATATTTGACTTAATGAACTTTAAGCCAAATTAAACTTTGTTTCAATCTAATCAAGAAGCAAGATCAAAGTTTAGAACAGAGAGGGGAAATCATTTGGCATCCTAGCAGAGATGCAATCTTCATTTTTGGTGAAAAAGTTTGGAATAACCTATATACAGTGGCTACCCTTTGTATCCCCTGAAACAGTGTCCCTCTTTCTAACCTGCTGCATTGCCCACTGGCATTGCCAAGGTAGGATTACAATTAGGTATCCTCTCCACACAAATTTTCAAAGCCTTCAATTCCCCCAGGTTTCCTAGTGATATATTGTTATGCTGTTAGTTGAAAGTGAATTATATAAAAATAGTAACTTTTAAAGAATACTCTTCCTCAAATAGGAAATTTAGTCTGATTCCTTTTGTCCTCAAGCAGAACTGTTGGAATGGGTCAGTGGGTCATCATGGCAAACGATCTCTCCGGTCAGTCTGTATTCCCCTGGCACCTGTGGTCACACATGCAGATGTGTCCATTCAAAAAGCAGGTGATGTTTTGAGTGGGCGCTTCTGATAGTTAGAAGAAGGCTTCAGAATTCAGCGTGGTCCTTCCCATTCAAGGGCCATTTTCAGTACTGGCTCTCAGCAGCAGGTCCTGTGTTCCTGTCCACCACAGCTGGTTCTAGACCCTTGGCAGACACGCAGTGTGTCATTCTCTCACCTCTGTTTGTAGACAATGTCATATAGCTATCCAGTGGCAGCTATGATACTGCAAAGTTTTTTTGTTTTTTTTAAAGAACGTTCGAAATAAGAAACATAAATTCCCCTTAGTTGTTTTGGGCAAACAGGCTTACTGGTTTTGAGATCTTTAACGTTGTTAGAGGTAAGGCATGGAATATTTACTCTTTGGTGGGAGAGCCAGGGGAATTGAGTTCTCTGTTGTACACTTGGATCGACTATCATAATATAATAGACCACAAACTGTGGAGTCATTCTTGAATCTTTTCGTCTCTCATATCTCACATCCAGTCCCTCAGCAAATCTTACTAGTCTGACCTTGGAAACATGTCTGGAGTGTGACCAATTCTCAGCATCTCTACTGCTGCCACTCTAGTACAAGCCACCACTTCTATCTGGATTATTGTAATAAGCTCCTTTGATCCACTACAGTTGTATTTTCAATACAGCTGTCAGTGTGCTTGTTAAACCAGAAAGTCAGATCCTGTCAGTCCACTTCAAATGCTATGTTGTCTTTCCGTCTCACTGACAGTAAAGTATCTGTGATGTCCAAGAGTCCCTTCGTGATCTGGCCCTGGTCTGTCTGTCCTTGTCTCCCTCTGTGCTGTCCCTCCCTCACCCAGGGGCCTCTTGTTCCTTGAAAATGCCAAACCTGCTGCTGCCTTGGGGCCTTGACACTCACTGCTTTCTTTATCCTGGAATACTCTTCCTCCCACCTTCCTCCTGACTTCTTCCATCACGTCCACTTCCTTTAGGCTTTTGCTTAACCATCGCCTTCTTCCTGAGGCTTTTTCTATTACCCTATATAAAATAGAACCCCCTTGCCCCTCATCTGGTGCTTTATTTTATCCCATTGCACTGTCACTGTGTAATGTATTCTATCTCTCTGTTTTATTGCCTCCTTTCACAAGAGTGTAAACTCCAGGAGAGTAAGAAGACCATGGTCTATCTTGTTCCCTGCTCCATTCCTGGTGTTCAGAACAGGTCTTGGAACACAGTAGGCACTCAGTAAATATTTATTATGAATGGATGGGTACTGATTTCAAGAACAACCCTAGTCTGTAATAATTCCTTCTCTAATATTGATCAGGGGTTACATTGCGAGATCTTTAGTTAGATTATATTATCATATCAAAGTAAAAGTCCATCTAAACTTTCTTAGATTCTGTTATTAATGCTTTATGTGGCCTCTGTGTGGTTAATCCATAGTGTAACTAATCCTTTGTAACTAATGAATATGCCTACTACTAAATCCAGTAGTCCATAGAGTATTGTCTCTCCTGTTGAGTTTTGAACCTCCTTTTTTGATTCTTACACTACAGTTTGGCATTCCTGAAAGCCTCAAAACTAATTTGAGGTTTGAGGAAATTGCTATTGTCTTTTATTTACATTCTGGCATAATCCCAAGAAAGTGGCAACTTTATTTCCCCCTACTCCCTTTTTTTCCTTTTCTAGCCTGGAACGCTCTATTTTGAGCAAAGCCATTTCTAGGTAAGAGCACATTCTTCGAAGGAATGGTGCTGAGCACAGAGCTAAGATCAAGATATACACTCAATAAATATTTGTTTTTGGAAAGAATAAAAGTACCTTGATGTGAAGAGCAGGCAAAAGCTAGCATAGTATCTATCTTTGCCCAAGGGGAAACATTATTTGTTTTGGAATATTGTAACTTATCAAAGCATATTCCCTATGTACAAGGATGCACACATTACATAGCCAAGTACCAGTGACACTTATAATCTCTTTTATTGTGTTTGATTTATCTGTATCACTGTTTATCTTCATTGGCCTGGGTAATTGAGAATAAACTGAATGTTACTATTAATTTCTATTCTTCTTCATGACTGTTTACTTCCTATTAGCAAATGAGGCCCTCAGGAGCTAGATAATTCTTCCAGGCTATAAGGGAACCATTTGTTGAGATGCAGCCATAATATGCTTAAGTTAATGTTATTGCCAGTTTCAAATTATTTCCCAAGAAACTGAAATATATGCTTTAGTAATCTAGAAACCACAGTCACTTTGGACAGTTCATTAAATTATGGCCTACATTTCAAACTCAATGATTTATATATGGATTAACAAAAACAAAAACCAGTCACCATTTACTAGGCAGGAATATCTTGTGTGAAACTAATCATCACAAGTAATAACCAACTTACGTGGACAGTCTGTTGCTGTTCCTGAAAATAGAATGAATTGTCATAGTGCAGTCTGGATCTGTTTGTGTAGATGTAGCATGTAAGGTAGCCTCCGCATGTTGACATTGACTTAGTTACCTGAATATTTTCATGTCTTTTAGTTTATAATGATGCTGAGCAAGTTTGATAAATATTTCATCCTGATAGTTAGGAATTGGGGATCATGTAACACCTGCAATAAAGTGTTTTTGAATAAGTTTTTAATAAATACTTTGGCCTTGGTCGTTAAAGACATAACTAACTGATTTTAGTAATTTTGAAGGTGAGCCAGAATGAAGATAACTTAAAAATAAAACTCATATTTTGAAGTAACCTTGGGTTCATGTTTGAATGTGAGCAAGTCTAAAATGGGGACATTTCAATCCACAAGGAAGTCATTCTGGCCAAACCTGTCTTAGAAGGATCTGAGATGCTCATTTCCCAAGCTTGCACCCTAATTAGTCTTTCTTTGTCCTGCCTTCTTGGAAATTTTTTCTACGTGGAATTCAGTCTGTTTGGTTTTTTACCTTTTGCCTTGATAACCACTTTTCTATTTGTTTTTTGCTAGCCCATTTTGCAGCCTCCTAGAAATAGTTGTACCTCAAGGTTTGTCTATTTCTTCTCTTTTTACATTAAACCTTATCCACTTCCATGAGTCTTCGCTAGTAGAGGTTACTTTCATCACATGTTACTCTCAGTCTGCCTAGATGCTCGTGCCAGGGTACTGAAAACAAGAGGTGATTCTGCTAACAAAATGGAACCTTCTACCTTCTTTGGTCAATTCATGTTACCAAACTACCCTTTACTCTGAGTAATTTTTTTGTGAGTACCTGTCAGACATATTTAAAGCCTCAGCTACTTTTTTCTCCCCTTAGTGTCTTGATGCTTCATATGTTCTTTTGTTTCCATTTTCATTGTAGTTTAAGTATCTCTTGTCTTATTCCTGATCCCTAGGCTTCCAGTTTGGTGTATCTGTCGTCATCCTAATCATGTCCTTTCCTTGCTAAGAATCCCGAAATGGTTTTCCTTTGCTTCCATAACAAAGACAAAATTCCTCATGCAGGCACTGCAGAATCTCTAGCCATTTCCGCATTATTGCCTTGTGAGTTGAGAATTATAGATATGCTCCTCCGTAAGTTAGTCCCTGAACAGATGTTGGTTCTTTCTGCCTTTGTTCTTATGTTTTCTTATGTGTAAAGTTCTGCTCTTCCCTCTCCCAAACCCTAGCTTTGTCTTTTGAATTACTCCTTATTCTCAAGACCTAGCACAAATACCCCTTTTTTCATAGTGCTGAGAACAATTGTCTCAGAGTTAAGACATTTGATTCTGCTAATTTTAATACTAAGTTGCTGTATGACCTTCAGAAAATCACTTACCTCCATTGAATTGACTCATATATTATTTGATACCATTTGTATGACATTTATAGTAGTCTGTGTTCCATTATGTGTTCGTATCTAACTTGACTTATAACTTTGATTGCCCTTTGGGGACTACATTGGATTCCTGTGCCTGTCACACAGTGTGTTGTACATAGTTGAAGGTCACTTAGCTTTTGTGGAAGGAGAGAACAAGTTTTAATTTACCAGGTGAGATGCTATGGTTAGTGACTGGTGAGAATGGAGTGGGTGAGTGATTAACTAGGCAAGCATACTCTTGAGTAGGTTCCAAGTGATTGTTAGAAAGTAGAATTTTCTGGGCATTTGAGTAACTTAATTGCCAGGTACAATCTGTTAACTGTTTGGTAACAATATTGCTTTCTAACATGAAGAGAGAAAATCCAATATCATGCGTAATCTAAAGCTGTTAACATGGTTACGGATCACCTGGGGATCTGCTTAAACTGAAGATTCTGATTCATCAGGTCTGGAGTGGGGCCTGAGATTTTGCATCTGTAATAAGTTCCCAGGTGAAGCCAATGGTAATAGTTACAGGACAACTGAGTAGTAAGTGCTGTTTCTTTTCCCTTACAGAATGGGACCGTTGGCCCTGTTTGCAATAGCATTTAAGTTGTGGTTGTGGGAAAGAATCTGTGAATTATCTATTGCAGAGAGAGTAGATCCCTTGTTCATGTTTCTATGTCTATATAACTTATGTAGGTATGGATGTATGTATTTTCTCCTGTCTTTGTTTTCAGAGGAGAGAAATGACTGGATCAGCATACTGTTAAATGCACTGAAATCGCAACCCCTTTCCTCGCAGCCTCAAGCAGTTGTTGCACCTGAGAAATGTGGCTATCTTGAATTGAGAGGGTATAAAGCCAAAATTTTTACTGTGTTAAGTGGAAACAGCGTGTGGCTTTGCAAAAACGAACAGGTGAGCTATGTTGCAGTAATTGCAAGTTGCAGTTCCTTGATTACATGAACAAATGTGCTTTGTTTGTTACACTTATTAGTGTTTTTACATATAGAGTCTTAACTTTTGTCTGGAGTTCTCCACTAAAGGTAACAAAGAATTGTTTGGTCAACTTTTCTCAGTTCCACCAGCAGCAGGAACGTAATCTACATCCAATTTGAGACTGGACATTGCCTTTTTAAGGGACTGAGGAAATAGAATCTTTGAAAATAATTTTTGGAAAGCATTCCTTAGCTGAAGTAACATTATAAAACTACGTGAGAGAATAATTAAGAACCAATTAACCGTTACAGCTGTTGATGAAATAGGCCCAGTTCCGTGCCTCTTGTGTTTCTTTTGCTTTATGATAGAAAATTATAGAGTAGGCACCAGTAACATATTTTCTTGAGTTTACAGGGGTGCTTGGGTCGGTTTTTTGTTTTCTGAGCAGGTATGTTGCTTACAGAGGAAATAATTTACTAGAGGCACGTTATTGATGTTCCAACATACACACATACATACACACATGTGCACATACATATTACATATATAAATAAGATAGACTTGTGATATTGAATTTGGTTAATATCAAAGGATTCAATAGAGAACTTAAATGATTTGAGGAGATTGATGTTAAAATAAAGTTCTAACAAATTCCATTAGCTTCCTTTGATTCTGTAGACTTCCTTTCTCTAACATATCTGGTTTTTAATATGTATAAGAAAATTATTTCCTTACCTCTTTTTGGGAATGAATTCTTAATCTTTCAGCCTACACTATATTGGATGCTTAGTAATTATTTGTGGAATTAAGCGATGTGCTTTGGATATCTGATCTAAGATGAACTCATTTTCTGATATATTATAATGGGTTATGCTAAGGTGAAATATAAATGCTGATTTTCATTAAAAAAGAGATATTAACTCAAAACAAACAGTAGTTTCAAAAAAATTAACTGTAGATCTTTATCGAAAACATCCTCTGAACTTCAGTGTGAACTTATTCATTACATTTTTTCGGATAAGATTTCTTAGCCAATTAACTGTGAAAGGCATCATTGAGCACTGTTGGCATATTAATAACTTGGATAGTTAGCATATTCCTCAAGAAGAATAGTGATGTACAGCTTAATAATGTGTAGGAACTAAATATGAACAGTTTTAGTCTGAAGTAAGATGATTAAAACTTTTCTTATTGGAATAGAGGTTAAAAATGCATAATTTGCCTCTATCAGTATGGAAGTTACTCTGCCAAATTGATTGAGGTATTCGTTTTTTGCTTGCATAGACCCAGTGGACTTCAAATTATTAGTTTAATTGCTTACATTAGCTAGATTGTTTGAGTTTGTTCTCTAGAAGTAAAGTAGATGTCTTAGCGTGTTATTAACTCTTTCCGATTAGTAAAAAATTATATGAAATTATTGTTTTAATATTCTTAATTGAGGTTAAAAAGAATAATGATGACTATCATTTGTGGAGTACCAGGTACTATGCTAATTAATTTATGTACGTACATTCCCTTTTAATCTTGCCCACAAATGTAGGAGGAACATGTTCTCATCCATATTTTGTAGATAAGAAAAATGGGGATTAAGTAACTTGTTTAAAGATTACAGTTCATCATGCAGGTTTTAGTTTAAAACCAGAACTTTATAACTCTAAGCCTAGCTTCTTAGCCACTATACCAAACTGTCTTTTTAAAAGTGTGTGTTGAAAAGAAAGTTTCTGGCTAGTGATCTTTTAGAAATAGCCTAAGGATTCTTTCCTTGAATAACTTAGTTGCCTAGAAGTTTCAGAGTGTGCATTCAATAAACATTGTATACCATGTCAGGCACTAAAAATAATTTGCTTACTGAAGAGGACACAGGCATATCTTTCAGGAGGAAAGTAAGACAAAACCAGCATTTATGATGGATGGTGAACTCACTCCTTTTTTAGACTTGTGCAGGAGTTACAGAGAAGTGCAAAAACGGGCATCTAATGAAGTCTTGGAATTAGTAACACTTCCAGGTACACAAGTAATGAATATATTCTCCTTAAAAATTGAAGCATTAATGCTGGACCCTTCCACATCTTTTGAGAATAAATCTGTTTCTGATGTATGTATATTTCAAGTCCTCTTCACTGCATTAACATGCATTTATATATATACATCCTTAAAAAGTGCATACTATTGTTTGTATGTTTGTTCTTTTAAGAAAAGTTGCATCATATTATATGGAGCTTGGTGTTAAAGGACTATGTCTTAAGTCAAGTCTTAAAGAACCAATTGGCTCAAGACTGGATGGGTAAATTAAGGAAGGCCTTCTACATTTAGGCCCTGGCATACTATTTGTTTCATCTGTTTTCACATCCTGGTGTGTGCCTTTCTCTCCAGAGGAAAGTTTCCCATTGATTTTCTCTCAGGTCTGAGCAGATTGTGTGAAGAACTTGGGTGACATGCTATATAAGAAGTCTTTCTCATGAATGCAGAGGGCTTTAAGCTAGTGTTTTAGGAAAAGCATTAAAAGATAATAAAATAGCATGATGTAACTTCTGAAAGTTTTATACACAACACACGAAGTAATCTTGTGAGTTTTTTTTAAACATAATGAAAAAAATCTACTCATCATAGGAATGTATGTGGTGTTAGGTTTGAACCTCTGTGTTATAATTTGTATTGGATCTAATTCAGTTCCATGCATCAAAGCTTACTTATTTTTATCATTTTTTAAAGCAGTGAATTTATTGCCCGCATAACTTATAGTATGAATAGAATAAAAAATAAAGAAAGCTGACCTACACCACCCTACATTTGAAACATTTTCATTTTTCTTGCCTCTGTTTATACGTAGTTTTACTACTTTACTTTGGAGATCACTCCAGAGAGAGTAAACGGACAGTGGATAGAGGTGGAAGGGTAGTTGATACAGCACACGCTGAAGAGTCACTATAAGGGAAGCTGAGAAGCTCATTTACAGCAAAGAAGATGGGACTGGGCAGTGGCAAGTCTAGGTTTTCATTTTTGCTCTGCTGCTAATTGGCTCAGGTAATTAAGTTAATCTCTTTAGGCTTAAATGGCATCATGTGAAGAAGAGAGAGGGCTTACTATCTTTAAGGCCATTATTTAATTCCAGATATGTGGGCTCATTCCCCCATTGACTTAGAATTTCTGGGGATGGGGTGTTGGAATGTGCATTCGTATAATGTATCATCCCAGGTGATGCAGGGATGGGTGATCCAAAAACTACACACACTGAAACATTGCTGTAGGATTTTTTTCTTCTTTAAAAGTGATAAGCATCCAGGTAAAGTGAGCAAGATATTTCTGGAGTTGGAGAATGTGTAAAAATAGCCTTCAACAACATTAATGAGACCAGTACTTCTTTAGTTCACCCCTCAACTTGGGGTTACTATACCTCTTTTTTTGATTAGCTTTCATTTGGAAGTGTATCTTTTGCCTGACTGAACATTTTGAAATGTAGAAACATTTAAGTGGAAAGTTAAGGAAATCATATTAGTATTAATAAATTTTTAAAATTTGAGAAATTGTCACTAATAAATTGTGTATAGTTCTAAACTGTAATTACTGTTATGTTTTTGCTAAAACATCCATTTTTATATAAAATTTTAATTTTTCAGCTTAAAACCCTGCCCTATTTGATTCTTTATTCTTAACATGCAAATGGAGAAATTAGAAATCCATTTGCAAAGTCAGCATAAAGGAAAGTGTTTGAAAAACAATTTGAAACTATTTCCCATAAGTTCCTGTAACTCTGTGTATGTCTGGATATTTACTCTAATTTTGTAGATGATTATTTATCTTTTCTAGAGCTTTTTCTCTGCTTCCAGTAGGTGTTCTGAAGATT
This sequence comes from Equus quagga, assembly GCF_021613505.1. Classification (NCBI taxonomy): domain Eukaryota; kingdom Metazoa; phylum Chordata; class Mammalia; order Perissodactyla; family Equidae; genus Equus; species Equus quagga. The sequence continues at coordinate 126,527,467 of NC_060269.1, forward strand.
CCATGTCAAGCATCCCTACAAATATATTTTCAGTAAATTTTTCACCTATTCTGGATCTATCCCTTTTGCTGAATCAAGGTCTTATATTTCCTAAGTTAAAATAGCTAGAACACACTATCATAACTATTGCTTTTACTTATTTTTGAAATTCCTTCTTTTTTAAGAGAAGTGACATGATGATAGCTAGGTGGATGCCAGTCTGCACATTCTCAGACAGTTCACTGACAGTCTCAACCAAGGAATTAACATGGATTTCTTGTTTTCCCAATTGCTTCATTCAAAGATTCACCTTTTTAATCTTGTTCTTTTCCTTTCATTCATTAGCAGATTGTAGGAACTCAAACTTGAAGTAGCTCTTGGCTGAATAGGAGAAATGCCTTAGGAAATGTTAGGTTTGTTTTGTTTTTCTTCTAGATAGGGTGTAAGAAGTAGAAAATAAATATGAAGAGCTATGTAAAAACATTTGTTAGAGAAGAAGATGGCAAAGTAGAACCGGACGCTAAAATTTTCTACCTAATTACTCAATTGCAAAACACTGTGGTGCTATTATCACGTAAATTAAATGTCATCCTTTTAAGTATTTAGCCCTGACTCCCAACCCCCCCATGTGTTTAATTTTTGCACATTTTCTTCTGTTCCTTATCTCTGCTTATGTTTTATCTGCCTGCAATATATTATAATTATGATAGTTTCTCCACATTGTTACTACTTTGTATGTCCTGAGTTGTGTAGTTGAGTTTGTATAGGTTAGACTACAGTTCACCATGTTTCTGTATTTATTCATGCACTTTACAAGTGTTCATTGGGCACCTTTTCATTTCTGGTGCTGCGCTGGGAACTAGGAGTACAGTGGTAACCCAAAAGATGTCTGTCTCACCTTCCTTCCCATGGGGGTAACAGATAGTAATAAATAAATGAGATTTCTGATAGCCTTCTGTATGTGGCCTTTTCTTCCTTTTTGATTGGTTTTTTGGCAAGAATATCTATGACCCTTTTTAAAGAATTGTTTACACTTAAAATCTTGCTAGCTACATGAATAGGTACCAGTTTCATTTTAACTTCTTAAAAGTATTCTAAGTTTTGTATTCCCAAATTAATGGTTTTGAATATTTACTTTATTCATTGCTGTGTCCTCAGGAGCTCCAGGCAAGTGGCTGACACTCAGTAAACATTTGTAGAACAAAATTGTGGAATTAATGGTCGTTTACAGCTGTTTTCTTGACTAGAGTTTCTCTTTTAAAAAATTTTTCTTTTAAAATTATTTTCTTTACAAATTGTTTTCTTTCTCCATTTATTTATTGGGATTTTATTCTCTTTTCTGACAGTTTCTTTAAGTTCTTCATATAATAAAGATAATCCTTTTCATGTTGTATTTTCTGCAACTGTTTTTTTAAGCTGTTGCTTCTCATTTTTCAGTTAATTTTTGTTGTATAGAAATTTTTTTGAGATAATTAAATTATTTTTATCAGTTCAAAGCTTATTCGATTTCCTGTATTCTGGAAAAATAATTTTATAAATTCATTTGTCTTAAAATGATGTAAATACAGTATATAAGCCAGTGTATTTTTTATTGAGGTAGCATTGGTTTATAGCATTATATCCATTTCAAGTGTAAATCATTGCTTTGACTTTTTTAGAGACTACATGGAGTTCACCCCAAAGTCTAGTTGCCCTCTGTCACTGTACACACGTCCTCCTTACTCCTTCCCCCGCCCCGCCTGCCCCTCTGGTGACCACTCGTCTGTTCTCTGTATCTATGTTTGTTTATCTTCTACGTATGAGTAAAATCATACAGTATTTGTCTTTCTCTGACTTTAAGCCAATATTTATATAATTTTAAAGGAGATAAAATACAAACATACAGTATAGGTAGTGTTATATATATAGTATTGCTAGTTGAATGGAATTTCTGCACATGGATTTGAGGCAAATCTAAGATAATTGGCTTTGTTTCCATTTGTTATGTTGTCCAGACAGCCTAGTCTCCCATCTTTTCCTGATGAGTTTTTGAATATCATGTTAATATTAGTGAATTCATTGCAACCAGATGTCTTGCTTGGTGGGTTTGTGTATCCATTTAATGATAATTGTGGCATTGAGTTTTTAACTACATGAAATTCACTTGATTAAACATTCTCAAATCAGGATATAACAAGAGACTCATTCCCCCAACATAATGTTCCCTGGTGTCTGGCAGGGGAATGAAACTCTAATAGAATTTAAATAGGCCTCATAGGGCTGTGGTTGTGTGGCAGAGAAAGAAGCAGCAGGAAGTAGGTGGTGGCCTCAAATTCTCTGGGTTCTGTATCTGGCCAAACTCTGCATCTGGTGTTTCCCCGGAAATCTGGTGCCAGTGTCATACAATGCCACATCTGTTTTCAACAAATGTTTAAGCACTGAGTTCTTAAATTCCTGGCATGGAAACCTGGCATCCAGTATGTCCAAAAATAGGTTTGAGATTTCAGCAAATTTGGGGTTAACAAACCCTTCTTTAATTTTTCTCTTTAGGACTCGAACTTTTATTTTGTTCTTTCACTGCGTAGTTTTAACCAGATTCCATTGCTACAAATTTGTACAAATAACCCATTTAAGTATCTTGGTAAATATTTACCATCAATTCCAATATGAATGTTTAATATGGACTCATTGGTGTGAATATTTTCAGTCATTATAAATAAAATGGAAATATTTTTATTGAAGACAAATTCTGTGTTTAGAACCCTCAGCTGAAAGGATTGTCTGGATTTATTAGACCCTCAATTTATATTTCTTCGTTCAATTTGTATAAAAATGCTATATAAAGTAGATATTACTGTCTTTTCATAAATGAGGAAATTGAGGTCTACATAAACTAAATAACTTGCCAGTAGTCATATAGCCGGTAAATAGCTCAGCCAGGATTCTCCCAGGCTTGATTCCCAATGCCCACTTGGTCATTACCACCCTTTCAGTGTCCAGATCTGCTCTGCCAAACATGGCTGTTCTTACAGTATGCTACTGGTGGGATTTATGCTTTTGGAGATCCTACATTCTTTGACAGAAACTAAATGTAAAATATTATTTACTCCAGAATCTTTTAGCTTTATGCTTTCTATCGTAATATTCTACCCATTGAATTTTTATGCTGTTATTTTTTTCAATCCAGGTTATAGCATTTTAAAGGTTGAAAGTTTGGCTTGGTCCTGACTTGTGCCTATTTTTCAAAATGAGAATAGTGCTGACAATGAGATTGTAGTTAATGGGCAATTTGTTTTTAATTTTCTTGAAAGTTTAGCATTCACATTCTATCGCAGTTTTTAAAATTTCTATATGCCTGCTAGTTATGTTTAAACATATATTTTCTTATAATTAACTTTTTAATAGGTAATATGTTCAGTTGGCTTCAAATTCAAGAGATAGTAAATAGCAATAATAATAACAATATCTAACTACAACTGTGGTGCACTTAACTGCATGCCACGAGTTCTTCTAAGCATGTTTAGTACGGTAACTGAATCCTCACCACCTGGATGCGCTAGGTACCCCTGTTATCCCCATTTTGCAAATGAGTAAACTGAAGCAAGAGAGGTATACCTGATCAAGCTGGTCTGCGTTTTGTCATTTGTCCAGTCAAGTGTCACCTTTAGAAAGCCTCATATGCACACAACCCTCTCTTTTCTGGGCTGGATTCAGTGCTTATCCTACAGGCATGCATTTTGAAAAAGGCTGTATCTATTCTGCCATCTTCACAGAATTATTCAGAAAATCAAATGAGAGTTCATAGCTGTTTGTAAGCTTCAGAGCACTACACAAATGGATATTAAACCAATTATGGAGTGTACTGTATATGCTTAATGAAGACCAATGCTTTTAAGGCCTCTGGACATTAGCACAGAGGTTGGCACCTTGGACAAATAGGATCTTGACAGTTCAATGTGTCACTCTGTTCTGGCCAGCCTATTTTTAACCTTAATGATTTTAAATGGTTTTTGTATAATCTGATTGCAAGCTTTTTTTGCTCTACAGAAGGCCAAGAGAGAAGTGTTTGCATCCTGATATTTAAATATTGCAGACTCATACTGTCTAGATCCTACAACTGGTTCTGCTGTCTAATTCAGTGTTTCTCAGTATTGGCTACATATGAGAATCGCATGGTTGTAGTTTTGTTTTTTAACCGAAGATTCTTAGCCTCTGCTTTCTGATTCATGGAATCAGTCTCAGGATGGGAGGGAGAGATCAACACAGGTAATTTTGATGAGCATCGAGAAATGAGATATATTCTAAATATGTTCTAAATACTGTCTGAAAAGATGACTTAGTGTCATCACAAATATTTTTAATAAGGAAAGCAGTCATTTCATATTTAGTAGCTCTCGAGAGTACTGACATTTATTTTGTTACTCTGCTGTACATTTTACAGTCCATTTGTGCTGGTGAGTTCAGTGGATACTTTACTCAAAACCATATGGCTATGCCAAGCAGCTGATAAATGAGTTACAATTTTTTTTCCCAGCTAAAAAACATCATCTTTGCTTGGCTTAGGAGACATTTGGGGCCTTGAGCCGACCCTCACATATTTTGTTTTTAACAGAAATTGCAGCGTTATATGTAGACGTTTCATGACTTGCTTATAGAAATGAGGGGCCATCTTTTTAATTTGGAGCCTTGATGAGGCTCATCAGTTTCCATAAAAGGTTGTCAGTCATACCATCTGCTGTCTGATGGTCCGAATATGTATCTCTGCCCGTAGTAACACACAGTATCTGCAGGCCCGGCCCCCATTAGAGAATATAACCGGAAGTAGTCTGATATCCAGCTCTTGTCAGAAGCCTGGTTATGGAGAATTGTTTGAAGGACATGCACTCTGTTTTCTTCTAGAGTTATTCCTGTGTCAAGCTGGGCCATCAGAAGGCTGTTTTAAAAATATCTTACCTTGCTACCCCTACCTTATTTCCTCATGTATAAAAGAAAGCTTGTGTTTCCAATCACAGGCATTGGGGATTTCTCTAACAGTTACATTATCCAGCAGGAGTATTGGTATGGGTAATTGAAAACTTGCTTTTTTAATTTAATAAGTATAACATTGTACCAATACGCTGAATCTTATTAAAATAGGCAGACTGCAAAAAGTTTCATTCCCCTCCTCCTCATACAGATCACATTAAGTATTATTTTTTGTTAGTTGGGCTTACTATACAAAGTGGAAGAGTATCACATTCGTCTAATTATTTTATAACACTTAGCATGTCTCTGCATCTTTTGTTTTATATTATTGATTCTCAATTTCTGGCTTGTTTCTCCTAACGAACAAAGTCATTTATTCTTTCATCAGAAAAAATAATATTCAGTTGATGATTTGTTTTAAAAATGAGTCATTTCCTCATTCTTACTAAAAACTTTTACATTTTTTTTAAAAAAGGGAAGAGAGGCTTTTCTGCAATTGTGGTTGGAAACTCTGGATACCTTTACAAGCAGGGGAAAACTTGTTATAAAATTGTTTTAGTTCACTTATCAGTAAGGAGTGTGTTCGTATCAGATGACAAAAAACCTGAAGGCTGAAACAGATAGAGGTTTGTTTTAACAAATTTCTCAGTATAGGCAGTGGAGAACTGATGCCACCAGGGAGCAAGGTTCTTCCTATTTTTTTTCCATTCTGGCATCCTTAGAGAACAAGAATTTGTCCTCAGGCTTTTCATCTGAAGGATTCTAACATTCTAAAATGGCTTCTGTGCTTCTAGGTGTTATTTCCCAGGAAGATGGAAAGACAAGGGGTGAAAGTCTTTCCTTTTCCAAAGCTTTTCCCTCTTGCACTGCCCCCAGAAGCCAGAAATTATTTATATTTTATTGACCAAAGCTATGACATATGGCCCCTCCTGGGTGCAAGGCAGACAGGAAAATAGTACTTTTACCTTTAGCCTATATAGCGGGAAAGACAAATAGAAGAAGGCCTGTGAATTGTTTCCGTCATTGTTTCTGCCGGAAGTGTCCTTATTGAAGACGGACCAATAGTTTTTGTAGTCTGTCTTTATAGGGCTACTTTTCCCAGTCGTAATTTAATTTAGGAATTCAGAGCACATTTAATCTGCATCTGTTCACATAGATAATTCATTTTTTGAGGTACAGATTAATTATACTTTTTTAAAATGTTGAGATGATTTATTTGATAAATCAAATTCCAAAACCCTTATGACTAGATAATAAATTACAACCTTTAATGCTTTTAGAATGCAGACTCTTTAGCCTTTTGAACAATTTCTGATTTTGGTGAGACAGGCTGAACATAGTGGCTGTAGGTGTTTAACAAATAGCAGTTTTAATACCAAAATAGGATTAGAGGAACTTTTTAGGAATCCAACTGAAGGAAGGAAAAAGTAGTAAAATATTGAAAATGAGATAAAAGTGTAAAACACGTAATGCTTTTGTTTGAGAGTAAATGAGGAGAAAACTGTTACTGAGCAGAGGTAACACCATAGAGTGAAACAAAGAGCAACAGATGTCTTGGGTTCCAGTTCTTTCTGCCATGTACAACCAGCTGCACTTTCTATGTAACTTTATCTCTCAGCATTGGTTTCCCCTTCTTTTTATATAAACAGTAATTACACCAACCTCACAGTGTCTTTGGCTCCCCCGCTTAGCAGACTGCTGGTCACATGGGAAGGGTTGGTTAACTGTTAGTTTCCTTCAGTGACTGGATAAAGATGAACAAGTTCCTAACTGTTAACAGCAAGGCGTGTGTAGTTTAAGATCTATGTGCTGGTCAATTTATGTTTCATGTGAAAGAAACCCAGACTTTATCAATAACCTGAATGTCAATCTTAGAATGGTATCCTGTTATCATGTATTGACAGTGACTACCTAAAATAAGAAAACCACTCTCAATCCATTTTTTAATGAGTTGTTTAATTCTACATACCTATGTATAATAAAATTTAGTGGAATTTATTGGATTTTAGAGAATATCATTTTACTTTCAAAATCCATATTTTTGTTTCTTTATAATTTTTTGTTTTTCTCCAAACTAGGATTTTAAGAGTGGACTTGGTATTACTGTAATTCCTATGAATGTAGCAAATGTAAAGCAAGTGGACCGAACTGTTAAACAATCTTTTGAAATAATCACTCCCTACCGGAGTTTTAGGTAAGCAACATGTAAACGTTCTGTGTTTGTGCTAATACAGGAAAGCCTGAATGATCCACTTTTACATTCCCAGTGGTGATTTTATTTCTTATAGAACACTTAATATAATATGTTCTTTTCCATAGTGTCTAATTTATTAGGCAGTATATAAAAACACCTTGTAAAAGTGTCTTGAATAATCATGCAACCTGCAAAGATGCTAATTTCATGGGATTGGAGTAGTTTCTTTTCTTAATGTAGTCATGTGCCACAGAAGGTTTTGGTCAGTGACAGACTGCGTATATGACAGTGGTCCGCTAAGAATAGTACCATATGGCCTAGGTGTGTAGTAGGCCACCCCATCCAGGTTTGTGTAAGTACACTCTGTGATGTTTGCACAACGACGAAATAGCCTAATGGTGCATTTCTAAGAACATATCCCTGTCGTTAAGCGACACATTACTATAACACTTTTTCTTAGTAGGCTTGGTGAGTATGTTAATTTTTTAAGCAACAAATATACGAAAAATTACTTCATATTCTGAAGGAATAAAATAAAATGAGAATATTATATTGTGTTTATTGCTGTATTGTTATTTACCTTCTTTTATCCTAATAAAATACAATTTTGCCTTTAAGATCAATCCTTCATTATAGTTGCTCCATATTGATTTCCTAAAAGCAACTCTGCCTTAAAATGACGCTGAATTTAATGGATTTCATAGCACTTATTCGTCAAATATTTTAGCATTTCGTTATATATCTTGTCTTATGCTATTCTAGTAATTGCTTCATAATGACAATGAAACAGAAAACTTAATATATGTTCTTAACGTGTTAATAGTCTATAATGACTGCATGCTTTTGTACATAGAAGAGGCATAAATCAGTATCTGTTGAGTTCAGCCACATTAATTCATCTGTCACAAATATTCATCATACCACAGCATAGTATGCAGGTCAGAGTTCTCAAAGGCCTTTGAAGGACTAACGATTACTTAGCAATTACAAAATTACTACCAAATCCAGTACTCATTTTATCTGTCGGAATATGTCTACTGGCTCAATTTTAAGAAAGAAATGGTCACATAAGGAATAACAGGCTTTATTTTCAGATGTGCAGATTCTTTCAAGCCCCAAGTGAAAGTGTAGACATTACCTAAGCTGTTTTTACTCACAAGACTTCTGACACCAAATATGTGAGCTTTTTCCTTACACTAACCAATTCTCTAACTATCCGGACACCAATTGGGTGTCCTACAATTCAGTCCTATTCTGCCACCAACTTCTTGGAGTGAGCATCAGACCCCATGGGTTTAAGGACTCAGTTCCACAAGACTGTTGTCTCTTCAGATGCCAGTTGCAAGTATTGGGTCCCCAGGTTACCCACATTTCTGTCCAACTCAGCTACACGTTGGGGTTCCCATAACTCCCCCCAGGTTGTATAATTTGCTAGAATGGCTCATAGAACTCAGGAAAACACTTTAATTATTACTACCAGTTTATTATAAAGAATGCAACTCAGGAATGGCCAAATGGGATTGCTGCATAGGACAGCGTACAAGGGCTTAGTGGTCTGGAGCTTCCATGCCCTCTCTCGGTGCACCACCCTCCCAGTACCTCAATGTGTTCGCTACCCTGGAAGTTCTCAGAATCTTGTTGTTTAGGGGTTTTTGTGGAGATTTCATTCCATGGGCATGATCGATTAAATCCTTGGCCATTGGTGATTAACTTAATCCCAGCCCTTCTCCCCTTCCCAGAGGTCAGGGGGTGGGGTTGGCTGAAAGTTCCAACTCTCTATCACACCTGGGTCTTTCTGGTGACCAGCTCCCATCCTGAAGCTGTCTAGGCCTCCAGCCACAAGTTACCTCCTTAGCATACAAAAGACACTTTTATCACTGTGAATTCCAAGGGTTTTGGGAGCTGTGTACCAGGAACCTGTGTGTACCAGGGACAAAGACCAAATACCTCTTTTCCATTGTGCCGTGGTGGCTGTGACCAGTCTTTATGTAGAAGCAGAAACCACTAAGAATATTATAGTGATGATGGAACCGTAAAGTGCTTCAAAAAATATAATCCATGTAGGCCACTCAGTTTTCATAAAGATTAAGAATATATTTGTCATCTGTTATTTTTATTTCAAAGCATTTTCATCTTCAGAACAGAAAATTTTAATGTGAAGCATCATTTTTTGGGTCATTGAGTATGGAACACTGCAGCACATTTTTGGGCACATTGTAGGTACTCAGTAAATATTTCCTCAAGGTGAACTGATCTGTAATGTTTTATCCCTTCTCACAGGCACCCAATAAACGCTAAGAATTAAATAAGAACATGGCTAAAAATGTGTTAGAATTCTATTAGAATAGTAATCACTTAAAACTTTTTTGATTTCTCAGTTTCTTAAAGCCATCTGGACCTTATTCTAATTAAAAAACATTTATTTTTAAGGCTGAAAAAAATCAATTTTTTTGGTGGGTGTTTTTGATAATTTAATTTCAGACTATCATGGCATTCATTCTTGGCAAAAAAATTCAATTGTCCTGAAACTCTGCCAGTCTCTCATTGATTATTATAACCACTGCTTAGGGAAACATGGCATCTCATTTAAGCTTTTGACCTAACAAGGCAATTTTTATATACTGGTCAGAAAAATGTGTATGTTAATTTTGGTTCAAGATATGTAAACAAAGTCATAAGCAATGTAGAAAGTCAGAGGAAAAAAGACTTCTAAATTAGATGATTTTTAGCAGAAGACTATCCAACTGCCTGGAAGGCGTATTTTTTCAGCTGCTGTTTAATTTGTGAGTGAAATGAATATGCAAACTGAACATACTGCTTAATTGGTCTTTACAAGAGAGATCGATAATGAAGGAATGTTAATTGTTTCAGCTTTACAGCCGAGTCGGAAAAAGAGAAACAAGAGTGGATTGAAGCTGTGCAGCAATCGATAGCAGAAACTCTCTCTGATTATGAAGTAGCTGAGAAGATATGGTTCAACGAGTCCAACAGGAGCTGTGCAGATTGTAAAGCCCCGGATCCTGACTGGGCATCCATCAATCTCTGTGTTGTCATCTGTAAGAAGTGTGCAGGTAATTAGTGATAAGTTATGCTCATCACTGTTTGGTGGCAGATTGGCACTGAATGCTCTTTATTGTCATATATAATGTGTCCCAGCTGATGATTATGAAAAATGAAAACAGAGAAAGCTTATTCCATTTAAATCAAATTTAGAAATATAATCCTAAACTTTTCTTATGCATGACTTAGATATAAAAATTGATTTTTAAGCATGTAATCATTTTTTTGTGCCTACTTGTCCATGTATGGATTTTAAAAAGGCAATTGTTGAAGTTTTTAGATTTTAGGTGAATATGTTTCAGAATATACCCTGAATGCATTTGCTGTTTGTATGATTTTACATTTTTCCCAGTCGTGTTTTCTAGGACCTATTTTTCACATCAAGGCCATTCTGAGCTCTTAACTTGGTTCATCAGATCTGGTATCTCTTACAATGAGAATTTTTGTATACAAGCATTTTCCAGGCGTATCAAAGTTTGTGAAAGTAACCAGTATTATGACTGGTTTTCTTATGGCGATCTTACACTTTGCAGACTATGTGACAGTTCATTGTATTTAGGAGCTCAGTTATTCCAAGTGAGTGGAGGGAATGGACCCCAGTTTAGGTATGTGATTGTGGAGGTCTTGGAAAAAGCCACAACCTAAACTTAACTTCAGCTTTTCAGCTCCCCCAGGTACTGTGCTGGTCTTGGGAATTAAAAGGATGTATAAGGCATGACATTTCTTGCACAAATATGTAAATAGTAATTACAATAGAGTATGGTAAGGACTAGAGTAGACTTAAGTACAGGTTTCACTGAGAGAATACAGAGGAGCACCTGCCTCAACTGGAGCAAAGACAAGGACAGTTCCTACAAATCCTTAAGACTTTTCTAGAGCTCTATGCTACCATATTTCTCAACCTGCTAAGATGGACTTCCTCCTGAGCGAATTAGCAACATCAATAGTAACAAGAAAAAGCATCAGTTAATCCTCCTCTACTTTGTATTTTTTTTTTTTTTTTTTGAGGAAGATTAGCCCTGAGCTAACATCTGTTGCCAATCTCCCTCTTTTTGCTGAGGAGGACTGGCCCTGAGCCATATTTTTTCCCAACCTTTTCTTCTCACCAGTCTCACTGGAAGAGATAACTTTGTTGTCCAAGGCTGTTCTTTCTATTTATGCTTCCTTTCTTTCCTGTCTTCTTAGGATCCCCTCACTCATCATTTACTTACTCTATGTAAGTTGTTCGACTATGATTTCTTTTGTTTCAGCATATAAATGTGCATAAGTCTGTCCTGTTAACACCAGCTTTCTGAAAACCTAGCATTACCTTCTATGTATCATTCTCTCTCCCTTTTTGCTTTCATAGATGAGATACTTTCAAGAGTAGTAGACTGTGCAGGTTTTCTTCATTTCTTTAACTTCCTGGTTTTTCTTCAGCATCTTGTCACCAACCTCTTTTTCTCTCCAGTAAAAATGTTTTCACCCCATTTACCAATGTATTTTACCTCTCACTTTATGTGTGGTCAGTTCCTATCTTGATTGTCTTCTCTGCAGTATTGGTCAATCTGTCTCTCTGTGACTTCTCATCCTCTCTCAACTTCCAAGAGACATTGTCTCTTGGTGGGCTCTTACTACTGCGGTCATCCTTTTTCAGATTACTTTTCCTCTCCCACTCATAACATAGGTGTGCTCCCTTGGGTGACATCCTCAGCTCTCGCACTCTGATGTTCCTGAATGATGGTATTTATCATATGAATTCAACACTCATTTTTGAGCAGATGATTCTCACTCTGTTGGACACCATACTCTTATATCCATCTACTAGAATCTCTACTTGAATTTGCCCAAGATATTGCAAAGATAACATGTTACATATGGAGCTCTCATTGCTGCCAGGCTTATTTACATAAAACTGCACATTCTAATCTCGGTCAGAAGTAACACTGTCCATGCTACACTGAAGCCTAAAACCTGAGAGACCCTCTTGACCCTTCTCTTTCCTTAAAGCCCACCAATTCCCATCAGTTTTTATCTTCTCAGTATCTCTAAATTTGCCCTCTATTTTGTTTCTCTTCCTGGTGCCTCAATTCAGATTCTATTATGTATTTCTTAGGCTACTCCAGTGTTCCTTCCAGTTCTTCCTACATGCTTCTAAGTTTGACCCCTGTTGTCTTTAGGTCATCTTTATAAGTGCAAACCTGTGTGAATTCCTGCCAAGGGAATTCTAGGGCTTTGTGCTTTGAGTAGTTTCCAGCTCTCTCAAAGAAGGGAAGAAAGGAACCCCTTACCAATGTAGAGAGAGGGATGAGCTTTCATGCTCATAAGGCAACAGGTCCTTAAGATTAAGGATAATGTCTTTATACCTGTTTTCCTTCTCAGCTTGGAAAGCATCTGACACATGCCTGGGTACCCAGTAATGACTGAATGATGATTTATCCAACAGAATTAAAGTGATGATAATAGAATGCTGGGCTGTTATTCTCTTCCAGGCATAATAGCAGAATAAAGAATCTACTTCAGAGTTTTAAGTATACATTCATTAGAGTTGTAGCTAGGTTTTTTTTTTTGAGTAAACGGATAATATCTGTATTCACATACATATAATTTGCACAGACCTGTTATAAAATGTTTTCTTTCAGTTACTGAAAATTTCTAGTTACTTGCTGAACAATGAAAAATGATATAAACGTATGTATATGCACATATATATGCATATACACATACACACATACATGCACACACACTTTTAAAAGTGTAGTTTTATACCAGCGCACGGTGCTGATGAAGGTGATTGCTGTTATCTTCGTTGTGGTTGGTTATGATTTCTGTCTAATTACCACCACGACTCTACTCTAGGGTGGAAAGTACATATTAGTGTGTTTTAAGTTGAAAAGATGGATAAATACATGCATAGATGTACACATAATATACACCTTTTTTTAAAGGTAAAATACATTTACATTCAAATTAAAATAGAAATGCAATTGTTTTTGGATTTCAGGTCAACACAGATCTTTAGGACCAAAAGATTCCAAGGTTAGAAGTCTAAAAATGGATGCGAGCATTTGGAGCAATGAACTCATTGAGGTAAGTCCGATTTAACTATGGCGGTGGTTAGCAGAGGTCGGGGGAAGGTATGCAGTGGAGTGGCATGGGTTACTTCAGGGGCTCTTTGATAAAGTTCTCACACGTTATAAAGATGGCTTATAGCCTGTTAGATAGTGGTAACTTTCTACTTTCACCTTCAGAATGCTGCCTAAAGGAGATAATTATGTTAAAAATACAAAGTACAAGGAGCTTTAATAGTAATAACTATTAAAGCCTTGACAGCTTTTTTTTACGCCAGCATTTACTTTCTTTGTTTTTAACCCAGCATGGATAAAATGTTATAAATGTGAATGAAAACATTTGGCAAAATTTTCTATTCTCTCTCTTGGCTGCGCTCTGTCATTAACTGCGATCGTGTCTAACTTGCTGTCTCCCTTTTCCATTTTCTGCTTGGGTTTTAGTACTGTTCTCAACCAAATTAGCCCACCTACTTAGCCATTTTAAATGACTCTGTTTCAATTTGAGCTTCACAAAATAATAATGGTTTTGCTACAATTTGTGTTGCTTGCAATTTCTTTCTTAGCTAATCTTTTACCATTGTTAAGAGCAGCTAGACTGTATTTAAAATAGAAATAGTATCTGCTTTCACATTGCATCTTCCTGAAAGAGTTGGGTCTTTCTTGTGTTTTTGCGTATTTTATACTGCTATACTTTAATCTGTAATGTGAATCAGTTTTCTGCAGATTCGCAACTGATATGAACTATGTTTTATAATTTTTTGATGATTCAGCTTTTTATTGTCATTGGAAACAAAAGAGCAAATGACTTTTGGGCTGGTAATCTTAAAAAAGACGAGGAGTTACACATGGACTCGCCAGTAGAAAAGAGAAAAAACTTTATCACTCAGAAGTACAAAGAAGGAAGATTCAGAAAAACACTTTTGGCATCTCTCACCAAAGAAGAATTAAATAAGGTATCTAATAAAATAGACATGGATTTTAATGTCTTTTTAAATATGTCTGAAGGATTTTGAAAAGAAGTAAAAACTCTTTTAGTATTTGATGGAATTGTTTTATTTTATTTCCTTTTGTAAGATTGTGCCAGTGGTTTTCCCATCATTTCACTTACGGATTCATTATGAATAGTCGATAAACTCCATCCATAGCTGAAATTTCCAGCTAACTTAGGCCTACCCCATTATTCTTAAAACTTTGGCGACTTTTCCTAGAATACTGAACTAACTTCAGCTCTTACATTACTGACTCAGTGTCACCAAAATTAACATCATTTACTCAATTAATTTATTAGGATCATTGATTTGTTTGGTCCTGTTGATTTGAAGTGTTAATTGCCTTTGGCTGAGTGATTCTTTGTACTTCTTGTGACCATTTTTTGCTGCCCATTTGGTCTTCACCCTTTTGGCAAAGGATTTGTTAAGCATCCTGCCAGAAAATTTGAAAAGCAATTTTCTGTTTTTAAATTACTACTTTAGTTTCTTGTAAGTCAGGAAATTCTTCTACGTATAGATATTTAAAACATGTACTTTGATATGCCTATTGTTTTTATGCTTAGAGAATATATTTTTTCATGGTTCTCAGTTCTTTAGTATGCTTTTAATGCCAATGCTTATTGTATAAGGATCCCTAGGTAAGTAGCATTATGCTGAACATTTTGGAAAACAAAAAAATAAAGATTTTTTCCATACTTCCTAGAAATTATAAAATTTATACAATTATTTACATTTCTCTTCTCTTGGCTTAGTTCCCATCGACTAAGTTTTTCTTCTTTGTGCATCTTTTATATTAGAATTGGTTTTAAAGTAATGACACACAGTAAGTGCAGGATTTAGGATCCATACCTAAGGCTGGGGAGAGTCAGGGAGGTGGGATGGGGTAAGGAACCATATATTTATGTTGTGTAGGTAGGTATGGTACATATGGTTATGTAGGTAGGTATTAGGCTATTTAATTTTGTTTTGGGAGGTGTTTTCATGGGTACTAATTACATTATTAAAATAACTGACCAATTATACCAGATGTGTGGAATAATGATAACAGGGTATCATAAACCAAGGTTTATTATTTATTCTGTGCACCACAGGTCCATATATAAATAAGTAGTAAGTTGTGGATTTTGGGAAAGTAATTGCTGAGGTTGGAAAACCAGAGTATATCTTTCCCTAATAGTTTCTCTCTTTTTGCTGGTGATGGGAATCTTGTCAATGAGTAAATACTGATGTCCCCAAATGAGGTCCCGCGTGCCACACCACACACTTCACTTGAACTAAGACATTAGATAAGTTTTACATTAATTACTAGCAATTGCGTTCTTCCTAGGAATGTTTTAGGGAAATCTACCCATTAGGATTTACTTCCACATTGGGCTTCTTAAAAATGATACTCTTAAGTGTCAGTGAATAATTTTTACCAAAAATTACATTTATTTTATGGAATAAGTATTTTTAATCGAGATATAATTTACCTATAATGTTGTGTAAGTTTAAGTTGTTCAGTTGTCGATTTGATACATTTAGGTATTGCAGTATGATTACCACAGTAGCTATAGCTAACACCTCTATCACGTGACATAATTATTTCTTTTTTGTAGTGAGAACTTTTAAGATGTATGAGTGATTTTGAAGTATATAATACAGTATTGTTGACCACAATCACTATGCTGTGTGTTAGAGCTCCAAAACGTATTTATCCTCTAGTTGTAAGTTTGTACCCTTAAACAACATCTCCCCAATTTTTCCTCCCCACCCTAGCCCTTGGTAAGCACATTCTACTCTCTATTCCTACAACTTTGGCTTTTTTAGAGTCTACATGTAAATGATATCATACAATATTTGTCTTTCTCTGTCTGGCTAACCTCACTAAGCCTAATGCCTTCAAGGTCCATCCATGCTATCCCAAATGGTAGGATTTCCTTCTTTCTCATAGCTGAATAATATTCTGTTGTATATATCTATACCACATCTTCTTATCCAGGCATCAATTGATGGACCCTTAGATTGTTTCCATATCTTGCCTGCTGTGAATAATGCTGCCATAAACATGAGACTGTAGATATCTTTTTGATATCCTGTTTTCATTTCCTTTGAATATATACCCTGAAGTTGGATTGCTGGATCATATGGTAGTTGTATTTTTAATATTTTGAGGAACCTCTGTACTGTTTTACATAGTGGCTGAATCAATTTAGATTCCCAGTAGTGCATGAGAGTTGCCTTTTCTCCACGTCCTCACTAACACTTGTTATCTCTTGTCTTGTTGATAATAGCCGTTCTGACGTGTGTGAGGTAATATCTCATTGTGGTTTTGATTTGCATTTCCCTGATGATTAATGATGTTGAGTCTTTTCATGTACCTGTTGACCATTTGGATGTCTTCTTTGGAAAAATGTGTATTCAATTCCTCTGCCCCTTTCTTAATTGGATTGTTTGTTTTTTACTGTTGAGGTCTATGAGTTCTGTATATTTTTTGGATATTAGTCTCTCATCCAGTGTATGGTTTGTAAATATTTTCTCCCATCCTGTAGGTTGCTTTCTCATTTTGTTCGTCATTTCTTTTGCCTTGCAGAAGGTTTCTAATTTGATATAGTCCCACTTAGTGACTTTTTCTTTTGCTGCTTATGCCTTTGGTGTCATATCGAAAAAATCATTGCCAAGATCAATGTCAAGATACTTCTTTCCGATGTTTTTTTCTAGAAGTTTTAAGGTATCGAGTCTTATGTTTAATTCTTTAATCCATTTTGAGTTAATTTGTGTGTGTGGTGTAAGATAGGTGTCCAGTTTCATCTTTCTGTATGTGGTTATCCAGTTTCCCAACACTATTTGTTGAAGAGACTATCCTTTCCCCATTGAGTGTTCTTGGTGGATAGGTATTTATTGCACACACAGCAATTGCTGAGTTCTTTTTTAGGTGCTAGGGATACAATTGTAGTAAAAAGTAAATGTACTTCTTTTATTCCTGAGAGTCGTAGTCAAGTAGGGGAAACTGACCATAGACAGCTAGATTCCAATAAACACACTATAGCAAATACAGTGTGCTGTGATGGGAAACACTAGGGTGATGAGAGAGAAAGAGGAAACACACGTGATTAAATGAGGGCAGTCAAAGGCTTTTCCAGTGGAAGGATGTTAGCTGTTTATTTTCCAACACCCTTATTTTGCAGGTGAGGAAAACTAAGATCCAGGGAGGAGAACGGATTCACCTCGCAAATTAGTACGAAGTTAGGTACAAGAATTCAGGCTTCTTGATTCTAAAACAGAGGAAATTCTGGAGGTCAGCTAGACCATGGTAGAGAAAATAAGTACTTTTTTTAACAGTTCATGTCCCGGGCTGGAACTGTGAATGAGTCCTGGGACTTCCTGGCTGTACCTTCTGAGCCGCCTGTTAGTATATTTAATGAGCAATTATCCTGGAGTTGCAGTACAGAGGGCAAATTAACCAGTGATCTGTCTTGGTGCACCATGTCAGGAAGGAGATAAAGTGGTGAGTCCGAGGCTAGAAAGTCAGATGGAATCAAGGTGCCAAAATTAGTGTGTTTGGAAGCAAATGAGAAGGCAATAAAATGAGAAAACAGGAAGAAAGAATGAGAAGAGATGTGAAGGCAGCTTATTACTTCAAGGCAAAAAAAATAAAAAATAAAAAAAATCAGGTTCCAGCAATTCCTAGTATTTGTATAATGATGGTATATAACACAAGTGAGTGATGTTGTTTTATTGCCTCTTGCTTGCTCTTCCTCCTCCCCACCCATACTCCCACCCCTACAAAAGGAATAATCCTGAATTTACTTGGTGCTCATCTGTCAAAGATTCTACAGATCCTGATTACTAGAAAATACATACATACATACATACAATATTCATATGACAAAACATTTAGTGGATACTTCATTATTTTTTAATTTGTTTTTTATTGAGATAACATTGGTTTATAACATTATATAAATTCCAGGTGCACATCATTATATTTCAACTTCTGTATAGACTGCATCATGTTCACCACCAAAAGTCTAGTTTCCATCCATCACTCTCCTCCCACCTGCCTTCCCCTATGGTAATCTCCAATCTGTTCTGTGTATCTATGTGTTTGTTTGTTGTTTTTTATCTTCCATATCAGTGAAATCATAGGGTATTTGACTTTCTCCATCTGACTTATTTTGCTTAGCGTATTACTTTCAAGGTTCATCTATGTTGTTGCAAATGGCAGCAAGATTTCATCTTTTTTTTTTTTTGTAGCTGGGTAGTATTCCATTGTTTATGTATACCACATCTTTTTTATTCATTCATCTATTGGTGGGCACTTAGATTGTTTCCAAGTTGCGGCTATTGTGAATAATGCTGCAGTGAACATAGGGGTGCGTGAATCTTTTCAATACTTCATTATTACATTTGAAGTGTTTTGAATTATCTGAGCATCAGCCATTATCATAGTGTATAAGCATAAAACATGTCTTGCAAAGAAAATACGATGGATGGGAAAGTTTAGAACATCACAGCAATAAAACAATGATTTGAAATTTGGAGGTCTTGGGTTGTAATTTAAATTCATACGAAGCAGGCCTTTTGAGACTGTTGCTTAATTCAGGGCATAATTATTATTAGCTATCTTAGTTAAAAAGGAATACAGACTTCATCTTATAAATGATTAGCAGACGTTCACTCATCTTAATAGCTAGAATTGTATTTTCTTCTCTTGAAAGGTATATTTTCTTTTAACGAGCAGGCTCTGTGTGCTGCTGTAGTGAAGTCAGATGTTCTGGAAACGATGGCTTTGCTGTTCAGTGGAGCAGATGTCATGTGTGCAACTGGAGACCCTGTGCATAGCACCCCCTATCTGCTGGCCAAGAAGGCTGGACAGAGTCTGCAAATGGAATTTCTCCACCATAACAAATTCTCAGGTTAGTCTTTATCCCGGCATGACCCTGCTCTCCTCTGCCATATCCCTAAAAGGAGTGAAGCACACATCTGTTCATTTCTCAAATAAGAAACATCGTCAGAATGAAAAAAAAGGTGATGACTAAAAAGATGGAACATGCTTAAGACTATGTTTTATTTTATTTCAAGAAAAAGTTTGGGAAATAAATCTTATGTTTCTTTAATCTTATAACTGGAAGATTAAAATAGTTAATCCCACATAATCATTTTTACCAAAATTAAATCTGATTTTCATATATGAATAATAAACACAACTTAAGTGCTTATTTGCAAATTGTATGCCAAGTGCAATAAACATCTCTGTGTATTTGTTCTGTGGCATATTTGAGGTAGTTTTTCTTTTAGATCAAAACTCTCATACATATTCATAAGCAAAGGGAAAATTGTTTGCATTTTATATTTCAAATGTATTATTTGTGTAATTGTTCTAGATTTCCCTCAACATGACGTTCATTCTGAAGGTGGATTAAGTCAAGAGTCCTGTCAGTCCATGTTCCTCTGTGACTTTCTGTATCAGGCCCCTTCTGCTGCTTCTAAACTCTCTTCAGAGAAAAAACTGCTTGAAGGTATCTTTTCTGCTCCATTTAGATTTTGTTATCCGATAAAACTTTATTTCATTATCAAAACTATTAGGTTTAAATTTTGATGTTTTTTCCCTTAAGGTGTTGAATTGGATCTTGCAGTAGAGAAATATTTTTTGAGGATTTATAAATGCTTCCAGGCACAGATATTATTTCACGCGGTGCATCAGGGACTTACCACTGGGTTGGAATGCTGAATGGATTCTCAACAGGATTCACTGATGTCTACCTTAGGGCCAGCCAATTCTGCTTCAGGATTTAAGGGTTGTTCCAAAGAAATGTGAAACTCAGCCCCTTCCCTTAGGACAGCCATCCTAACTGGGGAGATAATATAGATAAATGGCAGCACATAGGAAGAACTGACAAGTTTCCAGGACATATTCTATCAGCATACTAGGTGATATGAAGTAGTTCATTTTGTTCTGATTATAAGTGTGTGTGTGTGTGTGTGTGTGTGTCTGTGTAAGTAAAATAAAGCTTAAGCGTGGGTTCAGAAAAATAATGGGAATTAATTTGATTTAACAAGCTATTCTAGGTTTGAGGACTTATCTGAGCAGAGTCACAATAGCCATTTATCCATCTATCCATCCAGCTCTTTGTGTCAGGCATTTACTAGGCATTAGGAATACAAAAATGAGTAAGACACAGGCCTCATGCTCTTGTTATAGACATGTGAACTAATTTTAAAAATATAGGCAGAAAAATATAATGAGATCTGTCTTACTGGAACAAAGAGAATTTAAGAGAAATTAAGCTGTACAGGGCAATTGATGGTGGGCGTTCAGGGACTCAGGACCCTCATATTAATTTCCTAGGTAGTATAATCCAGCTGTATTACTCAAAGGAAAGATAGGATGAAAAACTCACTTTAGAGCGCTAATCCTGATCCTTATACCTTGGAAGTGATTATTTCAGTAAAAACACTTTATTTCCAACAAAAAAATTATATCTCTAATCAGAATTATATTGGGACTAACTATACTTAGATAGATTTTCCTGGAAACAGTGGCTGTCCTTTAGTGAGCATGTACTATGTGTAAGGCATTGCTTTAGGTACTTTACATATGTTAATTGTAATCCTCATGCAAACACTGCAAGATAGTTGATATTATGCAGATTTTCACATGAGAAATAGAGGAGCTCAGCTTGAAGCAGAATTTTACATCTAATTTGTATTATAGTTGTTATTGTAACAGTTTGGCCTTAGTTAAAATGTAATAGCTGAGTGACACTAGGATGGCGGAGCATTTTTATCCTTTGAGTGTAGATATTTTTGGTTCTTTCAGCAATTGGTTTTGATATCTTCATTTATTCAACCTAACCAATAATAAGTGACAGATTTTACAGAGATTTTCTCATCTTCTCTTGCTCCTTATCAGTATTTAACCCTTAAGTAGTCAAAAGTTGACTGATCAGAAGGAGGGAAAAAGTAACTGAATAATCTGTGAATTGACTATAGCAATTATTAAGGGGCTGGCACTGTGGCCTAGTTGTTAAGTGTGACGTGCTCTGCTTAGCGGCCCTGCTTTGGTTCCCGGGCGCAGACCTACGCTACTCATCGGTAGCCATGCTGTGGTGGCAACCCACATATAAATAGAAGAAGGCTGGCACAGATGTTAGCTCAGGGCAAATCTTCCTCAGCAAAAAAACAACAAACAATTATTAAAATAATTGAATAATAAGACAATTAATATACTCATAAATAAGTTTACAAGGTTTCTGGAATGTTTCTTCTAAATAGTAGGAGATCCTAGCCCCATCCTTCAAACCACTTATAAAAAGAGGAAATAGGGAATTTGAAATATAAGATTTTCTTCCTAAAGCTTTTCAATATATCATAAACACTCTGCAGGCTTAAAATAAGCTTTTATTTACTTTTTGGCAATTGTGGTTATAATATTTATTTACTTACTAGTTTGTTTTAGTATTTCCTTGAAATGGATTGTTTTTGTTAATCACTTGAGGACTGAATTGATGTTTTAAACTTGTAACTAAATCATTCTTTTATCTTTTATAAATTAACTATGGATTTTTTTTTGTTAAAACTTATTTCAAAAACCAGAAACTGGTGCATTCTTGTGTATGTAATTTAATTAGGGATGTTTTCTCATTTTGGAAGATGCTATTTTAAGTAATATGAAGTTGAATGTCTGTACTTTGGCTATGCAGCTCACAGATATGATTTCATCAAAAAATAATCTCCTTGCAAGACACTCTTTGAGGGTCCTCATTTCTTTTTGTCAGCAAGGTCTATCATTTCAAACTCAGAACAGAGTGTGAATCAGTTGGCTGCTCCCCATCTCCACTCATATCATCGTAGCCCCAGCCACCACCATGTCCTGCCAGGGCTGTAATACCTACCTTAGTTGTCTGCCAATATCTTTCTTCTAAAGATAGCTTCCCTCTAAAACCATTCTCTAAAAAGTAGACTTAACAATCTATAAAAATGTAAGTCAGATCATCTATTTCCAGTGCTCAAGTATATTCAGCTGCTTCCCATTCTAGACTCCAGCCCTGCTCCTTATTATGACCTAAAAGACCTTCTCATATCTTCCCCCTGTCATCTCATCTCTTTCCTCCCTGTGCTACATGCCTAACCACACTGGTTTCCTCTCTCTTCCTGCAACATGCTGTGTTCCTTTCTGCCTCTTCTGGACCTCTGTGGTCACTGTTCACTCTGCAGGGAGAGTGCTTCCCTCAGTCTGACTCCTTCTCATCTTTCCGGGATCAGTTCAGTGCTACCTAGTTGGAGAGATCTCTTTGGAGCCCTACAAAAGTGTGCTCCCACCACTGCTCTCCTCTTTCATACTGTGCTGCTTGTTTCCCTCACAGTACTTACCACGTGAAGATGATCCCTCCTTCACTGCTTTGTTTTTCTTTCCCTCTGGAGTGGAAGCTCAATGAGGCATCAGCATTTTCTGGCTTAGTGAGGATTATCAAATCTTTGGTACCTAAAACAGTGTCAAAACATAGTAGTCACATGATAAATACTTATTGAATAAATGACCATATCTCTAATTGTATTGCTACCATTGTACAAGTGTGAGTGACTTGTTAGTATTTTGTTTTGGCCTGCATATGAAAATACTGAATAGAACATATTTGGTTCAGAAAGAGCCGATGTAAAAATGAAGAAGAAAAAGTTGAACTACCGAGAAACATCAAGTTCTGGTGATTTTTTCTTTTTTCCTTTTCTCCCTCAAGATTCTCTAGTGTTGTTACTCCTATTGAGCACCAGCTTTATGAAAAAAAATGAATTATTTGGAAAGATTTAGAGATTAAAGTGTGGTTGGCACCTTTGCCTCTGAACAGCAAGCACCTGGACTGCACCACTCTATCAGTGCTTGTCAGTACGGCCGTAGAGCAAAATGATTAGAAACAAAGAAAAAAGTCAAGGAATAAAATGCATGCAGTCCTTCAGAGAGTTACAGAGGTTTCAGATTGTCAGCTCAGGTTTTTAAGATTTGAAGTTCTTCTAGCCTCTGGTTATGAAGACTGATCTGTATTTTTCTTTTTCTTCTCAATTTAGTGTTCCTGAAAAGAAAGACGGACAGCTCTTGTTAAACCTAAGTATAGAGCTGAGTAACAGCATCCTGGTCTTGTTTTCTGTTTTCTCCCTGCAACCATATTTTTTCTGCTTGATATCTTACCTTGATTTGCTGGCAGAGTGTTTGATTTTTAAAAAGAAAGTGGTTGATATGGTTTACTTGTAATTCCTATCATCTGTTTATATTTAATTTCATAGATTAGAATTGAGGGATTTTGAAGATCTTTTTTCCCCCTAAATGCCTAGATTGTATACTTTAAAAATCTTTCTCCAAGCCTAAAACACATTTATTTTAAATGAAAAGGATTCCTAGGGTGTATTTCTATTTTCAGTGGACGCTGAATACCATCAGTTGAGGAAATTCTTCATCAGGAAATAACTTCATGGTTTCAAAAAATAGTAGTTTCGCCGTAACTGTCTCAGATTTATTGTGCATGTGCGTATTAGAAAGTATGACCCCTGCTCTACTCTAGTACATTTTACAAGTGGACATACATGCTTCACACACACAGCAGACACAGAGAGGCACTGTGTGAAGTCATTAAGAGGGTAGCTTCTGAAGCTGACTGCCTGGGTTCTACCCCTGGCTCTGATGCTAAGTACTTGTGTGATCTTGGGAAAGTCAATTAACTGTTTGCAGCTGTGGACGAGGTACAACAAAGGGGGATGTAATAATAGAATTGACCTAGTAGATTGGTCTGAGGATTCAATGAGTTAATGGATGTAAAATGTGTAGCAGAGTGCAGGGCACATGAATATGATGAGGGGATGCAGAGGAGGAGCAGAGGGGCTGTTCGTATACACAGCTGCTTCTGGTTTCCAGTTAGCCTTTGAGTTTAGGTATATCCTCCAGGCTGTAGCTGACGACCAAGGTACCCAACTATAGTACCCATATCACTTCATAGTAGTATTTCAATAGGTCACCTCTGGAGTCCTTTACCTCTGTTTGAGTGAGTTCCAGCAGTGTTTTTCTTCCCTGATGTAAAAGCATCGAGATTGAATAGAAGGAACGAACAACTCATTCAGCCAGTCCAGCCACGGTACACATTACCTCTTGTCTATGAAACAGCTTGTGTCCTGAGCGTTACCCAGTCTGTGGCCCAAGTTTTATTTCTGGTGGACATCTTCTGGTAGCTAATTAACAGTAAGACTTCTGTAGCAGAGAGGGTGTCACAAAGGGTATCGACATTTCTCAAAGTCAGAGTTAGGAGAGCATGTCTGAATTGGCTTAAGCAGACAAATGCAATTGAGCATAATTTTGTTAAAGGTTTTCATTGCTTCCCAAGTGAACAGGGATGTCAAGATTTCCTGTCATAGCTTTGTTATTATAAATCCTCCAAGGTAATATCTGTGCCTGCCTTGTCTGACCTCTGGCACATTTTTCACTTATAAAAATGACTAATCAAGGGTTATAGTGGTGATAATGCTGCAGGACTAAATCTCAAGCCATATTTCTAAGTTAAGGTGAATTTGCACTCACCTTTTTAAAGAGATTTGTCATTTGTTTCCCATTAGAATTTACATAACTAGGTTCTGCGTTTACATTTATTTCAGGCATCACGCATTTGGCACTTTTTGTTTAAGACCTTCCAATGGCTCCCACTTGTCTACTGAGAAAGGAGCTAAGTTCTGAACACCTGTCATGTGAGACTCCTGGGGCCTGGCCTCTGCTGCGAGCCTGCAGTCTCCTCGTTCTTTCCCATTTCCTAACTTCACGTGTAATCTCATTCTCTGGCCAAATAGGTTTTAGGCAGTTTCCCCTTTCTGTGACTTTCCTCACGTTGTTCTTTCCCAGAATTATGGAATGATTGTGGTTCAGAATGCATTTTTTGCTACTTTAGAAACATGCCTTTGCAGTCATACACGACTATTTCAAAAGCTGTATTTTTCCATGAAAATTTTCTTTATTTTATGATAAGATTTTTTCTTATCACTCGAGTCTGAGGGTGGCTTCCCTCCATGAAAGATTCTATAAAGGGATCTCCTGATGGTTATTATTCCAAACACACTCCTCTTAGATTGGATTACAAACTGTCTCAGGACAGGGGGTTGAATTTCCTAATCTGTGCCAGTGATTATCTATGTACTGAATAAATGTACCTTTTTTGCTTTATTCTTTATGAAGGTTATTCAGATGTTTCAAAATTATTTCATAAGTCCAATTGATTCATGCTTTCACTTTTCTTTTTCTTAGATTTTAGAAATAGTCATTAGCAATAGTTATTTAAAAATTATGGCCTTTTGTGATTTTCATCTAGTTGTGCAAGGTATACAGTGTGACTCAGGATTTGAGGGCCCTGGAACAATGTGTCACCTTCTAGTAAAAATTGATTGGGTCTCTGTGAACTTTCTTTTCCCGTACCCATAAACACATTCTTTGTGCTGCTTTCTTCTGCCAGTTATGCCCCCATGTTCCCTTTGGCAGTCTGTTTCTCAGAATACGGGGACCGGACAGCTCTCAGTGTTTCTACCCTTTGAGTGCTTCTCCTCATGATGGTTTTTGAGGCTAAACACATCATCTTGTTTTCTTTCTTCTTCTTCTGACCACCACCCCCTCCTATGATAAAGGGAAATTTAAAGAGTAACATCATATATATTTTCTTTTAACTTTTTACTTTTAATTATTTTAACATAATTTCAAATATATAGAAAAGTTGCTAGTGCAAAGAATTCTCATATTCCTTTCACCCAGCCATCCCAAATATTAACGTCTTACATTTGCTTTATCCTCTTTGTTTCTGTGTCTGTGTGCATGTATATACACACATACGTATGTGTGCGTATATGCATATTTTCAGAATTACTGAGGAGTGAGTCACAGATTTGATGACCCTTTAGTCCTAAGTACCTCTGTGTGTATTTCTTAAAAAGAAAGGCGTTCTCTGAAGTAACCACAGCAGAGTGATCAAAATTAGGAAATTATCTGATCTACAGACTTTATTCATTATATCTGTATTTATAGACCTTGTTTTTTAGCCTTAATGTCTATAGATCCAATGTATATTTTAAATGCAATGTTGAGGGTTGCTTATATAATTTAATTCTTAGCAGTAACTTATAATTTGTTTATATGGTCTCTAGAGTCCAGAAACAGGATGGGGAGGTGATAATTAAGAAGTAATTCCTTTTATCTAGGGAAACAAATTTTCACATAATCTTTCCTTCCTATCTTTACTTTTTCGAAACATTTGAGTTTTTAATATTTTACCCTACTCATTCAAAGAGTTATTGGCAAACTGTAGACTTTGAATTACATCATTAAAACCCATAGAAAATAACAAATCTTTCAGAATTTAATTTTCACATTAATGTCTTTCAGTAGGAAACGGGTAATTTTTTTGTTTTTTTATTAGCAAGGTTCGTTGTTTTTGTTTTTTAAAGTGAGAATTAAAAAGGAGTGATGAGGATTAATAACAAATTTTGGCAATGCAAATGCAGATTATATAAAATCATTGTGTCTGGTTGGTGTTCATCCCTGTTGTTTGACCTCTTTTGTGTTTACATTTTCAGTGCCAAAGATGCAGTTGGGAAATAAGCTAAATGCAAGGAGTAACATGGGTACTTTTGGAATGTATAATAATATAAAACCCACTAGAAGACTGAAGTAGTAAACACATACCTTATATTTGCACACAATTTTCAGAATTCAATAGGAATCAAACAAACCTGAACAGAGCTATATCTGAAATGACAGCTTCTTCTCAGCTCCATTGTCTTCCATCAGACTCCACTTTAGCAAATAAGCATTGCATCTTTTTGGAAACGACTCCGAACTTTATTTTCACAATTAGAATCGATAAAGCATACACAGCCTTTAGGAAGTAGTTGCTGACTTCCGTTATTAAGTACTCAATTAAATTGTAGTAATTAATAACTTCTTCCCCCCTTTATCATTTCCATAGTCAGTAACAATCATCTTTAGCCTGTTTCATTTTTTCCAATATTTTTTCATGTTTATTGACCATTGTTTATTTTCATGGCTGCCTTAGCTTAAATGTCCTCTTAACCTGTATAATTTATTGTACTTTCCAAAATGATAACCTCATCTTATACATCTTATAGTTGATGCATTAGCAGAGTTTGACTCAGTGTATACATTTAAAGTAATGTTAATTCCAAGATTATATTTTTGTGGTTGAGCCTTAATTTATATGTAGTTCTTTGACCCTTTCTGTTACTCTTGTTCATTAACCCTGGACCAGTTCCTATTCTGGCTCATCACCCCTCTTCTACCTTTATGTGTATCCCTATTGTGGTTTCAGAAGCATTCTTGCCACCCTCCAGAATTACTTCTTTCTTTTCAAATTCTCTTCTACCTGTGCTAGGACTATCAGATAATAGTTTGGCCAACCTTTTCCATCCATTTTCACTGCTTCTGCTTCTAAACCTTTGAGATTGCTGAGAATTGCTGGTTAGGGAACCAAGCCTTTTGGATTAGCAACAAATTCTTTTCTTTTTTGTTTTTTAACATAATCTGGATGCAACACATTAATTGATGATCTTTATAAAGAATTTTTATGTCTAATTTTTATTTTACCAAAGCCATACATACATATAGTTTTAATGGAAACAGATATTTGTCCTTGTTTTTTCATTCTTAGACATTATCCATGTGTCTGATAAATTTTCTCATCTATTCTTTTTCTCTTTTCTTAGAAGAAAGTTGGGTAGATGTTGAACCCATAAGGATCTTATATTATCTTTTTTCTCTCTCTTGTTTTACTTTTGGAAGAGTTCCTTTTCTAAGCTTTCTCTTATTTTTTAATTTAAAAATTTATGATGTATTTTTATTAAAATTATTTTTTGTTCCTAATTTTTCTCTTTAGAGCATCCTGTTCTTGTTTATGGCTGCAGTATCTTTCCTTAACAGTCTGATATTAATCATAGTTTTCAAAATGTATTATTATTTTGTCTTTGAGCTCTGTCTTTCATACTGGAAGCTTTCATTTAAATATTTGGGATCAGTTGTCAGAAGACTCCACTAGTCTCTTGCTGAGTACTGGCATGGGGTGTTGGTTATCATTGGCTCCAGCATTTTGGATATTAATGTGGGGAGGTAACTAGGAGTTCTGTAGAATGTCATGTAAACACTTTGTTTCCAGAATGGCACCTTACCTACAGGCAACGCTTGAGTCTGTCTCCTAGTTTAGAATCTGGCTGGTCCAGTTTCTCTGGAGTAAAGGACCCAACTTCCACATGAGTGAGGAGTGATTGTTGCTTAGCTGCTTAGCACAGGGTAGAAAATAATATCTGGACTTAACTGCCTTTGTATAATCAACTTGGTTCAGTTCTACTTCTTATCCTACACTTCCTAAAGTATTAGTCTCTCTGAGACTTTCTGGAAGTATGTACGTAGAACATTGCTTATTTCTTGTTGACTTCTTTTGCATATCTGAAGGTGCCAGCTTTTGCCTGTCAGACAAATCAGTTGTTTCCTGTGTACTCTGAGTCTCTTTGATTTTCTTTGTCCTTTTGAGTTTATACTTTCTATCTACAATGTCATTATTTTGGAATTTTGAGAGGGAATGGAGATGCATACATGGATCCATACTCCTATGGTTAAAAGGAATTCCATTTATGATTCTTCTATTGATTCTTTAACACATTTCTTATCTTTGGATTTCTCTTAATGTTGGCAACCTCATCTGAGCCATTTCCATGCTCAATAACTTGACTTCCTAATAAATGAAAATAATAATTTCAGCAAACTTTCCCTAGGCTAAGCAATGTGGTGATTCTTGAGACTAGAAAATAGAGTCCTTGTTCTCAAGTAGCTTAGAGCATTTCTGGATAAATGAGCAAATCTAAATTGTTATATTGTTAAAATATTGCATTTATATTTAAAAATAGCATTTTAAATTGTTATATTGAATGGAAATTATTCTAATAAAATGGTAGAATGTATTTGAACAGCCGTATATAGAGTCACTTTTCTATGTGCTTTACATGTGTTGCATCGTTTAATCACCACCAAGATCCTGTGAGTCAGATGCTTTTCTTATCTCCTTTTACAGATTAAGAACCTGAGGAGCAGAATGGTTAATTTTGTTTTCAAGGGTACTTACTTAGTGACGGAGGCATTATTAGAACCCAGAGTCTTTGATTTCCAATTCTACCTTCTTAGGGTCCACATAGAGCTAAGGATGCCACAGGAAAATACTTAAGTTGGCCTGGGGAGAGGAATAGAGGGTTGGAGAAGAGCCTAGGAGAGGTTGTGCCTACATCCAGTCTTGGAGAAATTGGGTTAGCTGAGTGGAATGCCATTATAGTTAAATAATCTTACCTCAATATCTAATGGTATCTTTCTAGTTCTTCTCTTTATTTTCTCTGTTCTTGAGAAAGAAAATGTTCATCGTCAGTCCAGTTTGGCAAACATTTTTTGAGTGCCATTTTGCTTAACCATGGCTCATGCCTTCATTTGAGCTTATGGTAGCCTTTCCTGTATGACATAGGTTATTGATCTATCCTGACTGGTTTCACTTCTTATCCCCATTTAGTCTTCAATATGCTGCAACTTGGCTTCTTTCAGAGAAATCTCATTAGTGGGCAGTTACCTCCTTATTACAAAGACCAACAGATATATTTCAGCCCTCATTTTATTAGATCTCTTTGCTATATTTGATAGTGGTAATTACTCCTTTTTGAAATGCTCTACACTTTTTCTGTTTTATACACTGTCTCTTCTCATTTTCTTCATTGCTTTCCTGGACCCTTCTACATTTGTTAGTCCTTACAATTTTAAGTTTTCTGAGATTTTATACTTGGTTACTTTTTAATTTTAATCACTACCTGTATTGTAAAGACTTTCTAGTTATCAAGACCTTTTTTTTTGCCCAAGATGCAAATCCACAGGGTGATCTGCCTAATAAATATTTCTATTTGGCTTTCCAGTTGGTATTTCTAGTTCAGTGTGTCTCAGAAGAAACTTGTATTACATGCATTAAAACTCTTTCTACTTTATTTTCTTTTAAATAAAAATAAGCATTGCTGCCCACCATGTAATCAAAGCTAAAAACGATACAACCGTTAATAAGTTCTCCCTTCCTCCCTGCATCCGATCAATATACGTTTTATCTCTTTAAAACACTCACATTCATGTGTGCATTTCTCTCTTCTCTCTCTACCTTCTTTCTTTCCTTTATCCCTATTACCACTGTCCATCTTTTAGTCGTCTTCATCTCTCAATTAGCCTTCCGTTGGCAGTGTCCCACCTGGTCTCCTGCATCTAGCATCACCTTCTCAAATCCGTTTTTCACTGTAAGCAGAGTGTGTAAATTCAAATCTGATTATATTCTTCTGCTGAAACCATTTCAATGGCTCACCATCAACTATAAAATCAAAGCTCAGCACTTCTGTGAAAAGGGCCAAATGCTAAATATTTTAGGCTTTGTGGGCCCAATGGTCTCTGCTGTAACTCCTCTCTGCTCTTGTAGCAAGAAAGCAGCCACAGACAATCCATAAACCAATGGATGTGGCTGTGTTTTAATAAAAGTTTATTTATAAAAACAGGTGATGATCTGCATTTGGCCTACAGGCCATAGTGTGCTCACCCCTTAGAGATGACTTTTAAATCCCCTAAACAAGGCATTAAGGCACTGCAGGTCTGATCGCTCTTCCTCTGCGTAAACACCTACCTAACCTCAACCACAGTCTTGTTTTTTTTCCTCCTAATAGTGTGTACAAACATCAGTCTTTGCTGTTTCAGAGTTGTTTTGCAGCAGTCACTTTATGGATCTGCCTGCTTTCTAGTCATCAGTGTCATAGTTATTTTTGTCTTGTACTTCCTTTGTTACTAGATTATAAATTTTTTGAGAGTAGAGAATGTGACAGCTTTTTATTCTGTATAGCAGTAGCATGCTCTTTAGACAAAATAGGAAATTAATAAATTTACTTATTTGAATGCAGTCACTTTTTAAAACATGTATTTTTAAAAAATGTACATTTATTATATCGTTCAATTCATTATTTTTTTTTAACTTTTAGAGACTAATAAGAAGTGGTGTGTTTTGGAAGGAGGCTTCTTGAGTTACTATGAAAATGATAAGTCTACCACACCTAATGGCACTATTAATATCAATGAAGTTATCTGCCTGGCTGTACACAAAGAGGACTTCTATTTAAATACTGGGTAGGTCTATCACCAGGCAGGTACGAGATGAAAGTATTTTCTAATATTGATCATACCAGGTAATAGGTGTTTTGTTATCATTTCAGTTCTTCACTTACTTCTTGTGGAATGGTTTAATGGTTTCTCGAAGCCTACTCATTTTGCAGCTTCTGAATGTTCCTTAGGGAATTCACTAAAAAGTAGGAAAATTAAAATATTAAGTAATATGAAAGGTTAATATGTTTGCATCTAATTTTAAGTAAATTTATAACATTCCATTCCTAAATACGTAGTCTAATAATTTTTATGATTTGTTCATTATTTAAAATAGTGGACTAATGACAAAATTTATGCATTCATTAAATGTATCATGGTTAAAACAGATGACAAACGAAAATGTTCAGTGATGACTTGTTCACATTAAAATAAAATATTAATATATTTAACAGCATATTAAAATACTAAATTCCTTAAAGATCTACTTTGCATTTTAATGGCTCAAAAAAGTTGCAATTAAAGAGTAAGCATTATTTATTTAACATATTTGACTGGCAAAGTAGTTTAATAGAATTTCTATGAGAACTTTTGAATATATCATCTTTGTTGTGAAAGTTTCTTATCACATTTTGTAATTAATGAAAGTATGTAAATACTAAAATCTGCAAAAATCAGTTTTATAAGGATATAGTATTTTAATAAAAATTTTATATGAGAAAGGGAAGAGATTTGCAAGGCTATGTTATTTATATAAATTACGTAAAACATTGCTGTTATTACATAATGATTAATATATACTAGTTGAAATGATTGTTGTTTTCTAGTAAATCTAATTTGATTTTTTAAGTGAACAAACATGATTTAGTTGATTTCTTTTTGTTTTAATCTTAATAGTGCTTTTATTCTAAATGAATAATCAGTTTAATATGGCTTACTGTGGAATGTGAAAATAAGTGCATTCTATGTATTAAGTTGCTTAATTAGTAAATAAAATACAATTTAATTAATATTAGTTTATGTCAGCATATAATCATATTCAACAATAAAACATTATTGATAGAATATTACAGATACAAGTAGATGTGCAGGAGAAAGCATCTGCAATGCGATGTGGTGAAGACATAATTGTAGCTGGATTCCGAATTGCCTTAAATAGCAAATTATAGAGTTTGAACTCAGTAATGTGGCCCCTGAGGAGTTATCCAGATTTGTATGTTAGGAAGAAAGCTGGCTGAAGTGCTAAGGAAAAGATCGGAGGAAGACAGACCATAATTACTGAGAGTTTAGCTAGAGGAAGAAATAATTAAAAACAGTAGGTTGGGAGAATCTTCAGATTGAACTCATAAGATTAAATGTCTGACTGGATGAAGAGCTGATGTTAAGGGGGAGAATAAATTAAACTCCAAGGTTTTAAGCTTGTTTATGAGGTAGATGGTGATGCCTCTTAACTGGAACATGAAGTAGATACAACAGGTTTGAGATAAAAAAGAGAAAGAAGGAAGATGACTTTGATATGAGGTATTTTGAGTTTTTTAGGTAATGGCAGCATGCATACTTAGTATGTTCCCAGGAATAGTGGGAACTGTGGATGAGGAACCCTGGGAAGAATTCAGGACATGGGGTGTTACTCTAATTTAATCTATAGTAAGGAGATGAAATTGGGACAAGATGAAATGGTGGAAGGAAAATTTGTGAGGTGAGATAAGAGGGCTAATTAGAGAACTGTTTGGACGATATTTACTTTGAACAGTTTGTCAGAGTAAATCAAGAAGGAGTGGTCCGAGAGGGAAGAGGAGACAGAAGAGAGCCCTTTGCCACATCAGCCAGCTGATGAGTGTCTTGGGCATCGACAAAATCATGCAGTAGAGTGATTAATCAGAAGAATATTCCTTTTTTCTGATTCAGTGTGTTCCATTTAACTCATTTGAATAAAATATAAACCATCAACAGAAAAATATGATAGGTAGGTAGGTAGATATATTTCACAGCATTCTCCAGTTTTCAAAAGGAATTTAATTAAAAACTTGACCTTTGTGTTATTTTTTTTAATAAAAGCCATACGTAACCAGTGGTGTTTTTTCATTCATGTGTGCTCTAGGCCCATCTTTACCTTTGAGATTTATTTACCCTCAGAACGTGCATTTTTGTTTGGAGCTGAAACACCTCAAGCTCAAAGAAAATGGACAGAGGCAATAGCCAAGGTATTTAAATATTGCATTGTCATCCCAAATCCAGAGAAGATTCTTAATTTAGGGTCTATGGTTGAGTTTCAGAGGTCCATGAAAATTTTATACAAGATTCTGGGAAGAATGTCCATATTTCATTAGATTTTCATAGGTCGTAGCCAAAAGAGATTAAGAACTACTTTCCTAGAGCCTTAAGCAGAAAAGAATTAGGGTAGGACCTTGAAGAAATCGTTCTTCAAATTAAGGCCACGTTTTGATGATTAAAATCTTTCCAGTCTTGTAGAGTCATTTCTGGCTATGTCTTTTTATAGGTAGTTATCTTGTTCATGGTAGTACACAAAGGGGAAACGAACAGATTGAGTAAAAGATACAAATGGAGACAAACATTGAAGGTTGACATTTTGAAAAATGTCCAAATCAACAAAGAGAATGTCTTCCTATTTCGATTCTCTATATATCAACAAAAGTGGTTTAAGATGCTGTCATTTGAAAATGCAAGTTTAAATAAATGTTTTGAAATTTGGGTTACTTGGAAATGTTTAAAATAGAAAAACAAAGATAATTTTTCCACCTTCCCTCATATCTGTAGCTATAGAAGGGATTTCCTATTTTCACTGTCTTTATT
The DNA here is from genome assembly GCF_021613505.1 of Equus quagga. Taxonomy (NCBI): domain Eukaryota; kingdom Metazoa; phylum Chordata; class Mammalia; order Perissodactyla; family Equidae; genus Equus; species Equus quagga. Next base: position 126,561,661 of record NC_060269.1, read on the forward strand.
ACTTTTCTGTATTTGTTTTAACAGCATTTTGTTCCCTTTGTTGCTGAAAACTTAACAGAAGCTGACTATGATTTGATTGGTCAACTCTACTACAAAGACTGCCATGCTCTGGATCAGTGGAGAAAAGGCTGGTTTGCTATGGACAAATCTAGTTTGCGTTTTTGCCTTCAAATGCAAGAAGTTCAGGAAGATAGAATGCACTTAAGAAGGCTACAAGAGCTAAGTAAGATTTTCTTTCTCATCTTATATTTTGGACACAATTTTTTTATTGCATATGGTAATGGTAGCTAATACATAAAATTATGATGGCTCACTCCAAAACATATGAGTAAGTAATATTAATAATTGTGTCTTTATAGATATTTAGTGTAATGTTTTTAAAAAATATGTTCATGCTTTTCTTCTTTTCCTCCAGCAATCAGCACAATGGTTCAAAATGGGGAAAAAATGGATGTCTTGCTCTTGGTAGAAAAAGGGAGGTAAGTGCACTTTTGCTTTTTATTCTTTATTGCAATTACTCTAGAGAGCGGAATATTTTGGTTATCTTCTTGGAGTAGAACCCATTATTTTATAGCTTCTTGGAAATTTTCTGAATTGTGTGTGTGTGTATGTGTATATATATATATATATATATATGTACTCTTCAGTAGAAAGAGTACACCAATGAAACTTGCTTATTTTTATATTTATTATGACAAACTCAGTGTGATCAACTATTGTAGTTTTCTATTGACCCAGGTCCCTTTGGGACATTCACATTTAAGTATTTGGAAGCACTTTGGTAGTTGTAAATTTATTTTCAGTGTGGTTATAAGATGAGTATAAATAATATCCTGAGTCATTTATATATGTGTGTCATGCATATAGCTAAAACTTGATTTCTCAAATTTATTCACTTTCTAAATAAATAATAAGCATCTACTGTGCATCAGATACTGATACAGGCTTTGGGGATACAGTGTTGAATAAAACAGATGTGGTCCCTGCTCTCATGAAGCATGTACACTAGTGGAGGAAACAGAATATAAGCAGACAAAAAAACAGTTATGTAGTATTGTGTCCATCTATTTTAAATGCTTGAAATAAAATGAGGTAAAGAGAGAGCTGATGGAGCAGTATTCTGTTTTGGATAGCGTGGTTGGAGAAGGTATCTTTGTCAGAGACCAGCGTAAAGTGAAGGAGCAAACCGTGCAAGAGTCTGGATAGAGTGTTCCAGGCACAAGGTCAAGGGTATTTTGGAAGACTCTAAAAATTCATTATACCTGGCATGTTCAAGGTCTGCGAGGAAGCTGCTTATGGCTGGGGAGATTTGAATGAGTGAAATAGTGGGAAGAAGTGATTTCAGAGATACCCCTGGGCCTGATCATATAGGGCCTTACAGGTCATGATATGTAAAGATTTGAATTTTATTCTAATCATGATAAGAAGCTGCTCAGTTTGAGAGCCAGGAAGTAGAGTGACCTGATTTATGTTTTTAAAGGACTACTCTGCTTCTAGATGTATAAGCTTTTGGGAGACAAGAGAGAGTGAAAGTGAGTGTCCCTGTAGGATGTTGCTGCAGAGCCAGGCAAGAGATAATTTATCTGATAATATACCATTGAGGCGTGGTTGGACATATTGTAAAGGTAGAGGCAAGAGGATCTGTTGATGGGTTAGAGGAGTGTAAGAGTCAAGGATGACTCCAAAGTTTTTGGCCTGAGCAATTACATGAATTACATTACAGCAATTACATGATAGTGCTGTTTTTTCGGATAACAAATCCAGGAGAGTAGAGGTAGGATATTAGTAAGTTTGGGGTAGTAGATCAAACATTTGGTTTTGGAAATGATAACTTTGAGACGTCTGTTTGATAGCAAAGTGGAGCTGGTAAGTGGGCATTTGGGTATACAAGTCTTGGAGTAAGTGGAGAGGTTGCAGTAGAGATAGAGGTTTGAGCATACTGGTCAAGCATATTGATGTTATTTAGCCAACAAGCTGGATAGATTCACTTAGAGAAAGAGTGTAGATAGACTTGAGGATGTAGCCTCTAGGACTCCAATATTTAGAGGTCAGGAAGAGAAGGAGAATCTAGAGAAAGAGCCTAGGAAGAAGTAGCTAAGGTCAAATCACAACAATTAGGAAGATATAGTCTCTTGAACAAATTATTTTTTTCTTTATTTCTTGTCATTTGCTTCAAAATCCCTTAATTACACTGTTTCAGAATGTTTGGCTTTACAAGAGGTCAAGATCATTTTCAAAAAAACATAGTATAAAAGATTGCTGAATTAGCCTTCCCTCTAAGTTTTTCCCTTGTTGGTGACACAAATATTCTATCTTGCCACGTCTTTGTGGTTTTGTTTGTTTGTTTGAGGAATATTAGCCCTGAGCTAACATCTGCCACCAATCCTCCTCTTTTTGCTGAGGAGGACTGGCCCTGAGCTAACATCTGTGCCCATCTTCCTCTACTTTATATGTGGGATGCTACCACAACATGGCTTGACAAGTGGTATGTAGGTTTGCAAGTCCGCACCCGGTATCCAAACCAGAGAACCCCTGGCCGCTGAAGCAGAATGTGCAAACTTAACCACAGTGCCACGGGGCCAGCCCTGGTGACATGAATATTGACTTTCAACAGTTATCTGAACCTGTCCTTTCTTCAATTTCATGAGAGGACATCACCAACTTTAGACAGCAAGCATATTGCTGATTAGATATTTATGTCAGAGGGTGTCTTTTAATTTAGAGGCATAATTAGGATTTTGTGCTTTCACTTCTTTCTTTCTGGGATTATAATGGTTCATAATACTTTACATTGGGATTTTTAGTACTGATGATAGTTTCACTCTATTGTCAGAGTACTATTAATTATATATTCAGAAATAATAATGAGGTACTAATGTGTAAAGATAGGATTATATTATTAAAATACTAGCACAAATGTGGTTTTTATAGTCATCTATTACTATTTATGGAATGCCTGCTGCCTCCATGGCAGGAAAAAATGGTCAACAATACAGATTTGGTATCTGAGCTCACAGAGCTTCTGTTCTTAAGCAAATAAACTTGCTAGTTGAATTTATTCTATTTATCATTTATATTTGTTTTTTATCAGGTTACTATAGCCAGGTTATTTTTCTACCATTTTTAGTCTATGAAGAGTTTGACCAGTGATACATAGGCTTTAATTAAAACGTATGAAACATGGATTCAGATTATTCAATTTGATGAATTTTTATTTAGTGCTTATTGCATGCTGTGCATTTGTGAATGCAAGATACAGAAGCCAGAAGACGAAACATTATTTTGTAATATCTTGACCTTTTCCCTGGACTACGGGAATCAGGAAGTGAACTCAGATACACTCTGAGTTCATGGCATAGTAAAAACTAATGGAATTCCAAATTAATGATCAAGGCTGCTTAATCATGTTTTTGATAATAATTTCAAAGTTTTTATCTACGTGTGTTATTCACAAGTTATGTTGAAAGCATTTTTATGAAAATGAAGAACAAGGGATGCACTGGGATGGGAGAGGAGAAATACAGGGACAAATATAAACCAAGTTATTTTCCTTAAATCTCTTTGAATAGCTGCCGTACAAAACATACCATTTGGAAACAACTGTATTTATCATATGCTTTTATCTTGATTTTCCTGTTTTCTCCAAATTAATAATATTCTGATAGTAACAATAATACAATGATGACAATGTTTAGAACTTACCATGTACGAGGCACTATTTTGAGCACTTAAAAACAGCCTTCCTATATGATAGAATAATCCATTTTGAAATCAAGGCAAGGTCAATTTGTAACTTAACAACCCCCAAATTTTTTCTTTTTAAAACAAGTCTTAAGTATTAATTTACCAATACTCTTGTACAGATCACTCTCAAGAATTAATCTCAGGAGCCTGGATAAATAATATAAGTTACCAGGATGTAAAATTTCAGCATTTTATTAGAAGTTAATTTTCTTTATAAGAAAAAAATATATATCCATACGATGTTTACCTAATTAAAGATGAAGCAGAAAGAAGAGAGGTCAGAAGTGTGGCTAGTAAAGAATCAGCCCGGGAGATGGTGAGTGCACTAGGTTGTAAACGCTGACAGAAGAAAGAGTGTGCAGGTGTACACGGCACCTTGTGTGGTGCAAAAGAGGGCCTCATGTGTATATCTTTGTATTTGTACACTCACATACCCACATGTGTATGTACATATATGTGTGTATGTATATATTATGCAAATAAATGGACTCGAGATAGGAAATAGTGGGAAAAGAGCACATGTGGGAGAAAACTTGGAGATAATGAGTTTGATTTTAGACATACTGAACGTGAGGTGAGTGTCAATATCTAAGGAGAAATTGGTATAAGGAAGTTATGTTTGTGGATCTGATGTTCATGTAAAGGTCAGTGGCGTGGAGGTTCATACTTTGGAGTTACCTGTATGTAGAAGGAAGCCGTAAGATCACTTGCAGGGTATCTATAGTGTGAGAACGGAAGAAGTGATGTGTTGGAGCCTTGATGAATACGCAGCATTTTGGAGGCTGGGACAGTTGTCAGGGAGGATTAGCTACCCTGGGGTATTAAGCTAGTTTATTCAGAGAGTGAGGAAAGAAACCAAGAGAAAGTATGTCACAAAGCCCAGAGAGTGTTTCAAGAAGGAAGGAATAGTCAAGGTGTCAGGTGCTGCCTGATGAGGACAGATCCTCCATTGGACAAGTGATGCTGAGTCCATCCTATGACTTTGAGGACAAGGGAAGTGATAAAGGCAGAAACTGGGTTAGACTGTTTGGAAACTGAGTAAATTGAAATAGCTGGTGAGGACAGTTTGTCAAGGATGTCTGGAGGTTAATAGGGCTTTGACCCAGGAAGAGAATATATGTGCAATTTGTTTTAGATGGATTGAACTTGTTCAACTTTAAATTTTGGTGGGAAAGACACACAAAAAGGGAGAGATTGAAGATGTAAGAGAAAGGACAACAAGAGAGCAAAGTCCCTCAGTGGTAACCGGAAGAAAAGAGGAATTGATGGATGGTTTTGGATGTTGGTAGCTTTCTAGATCTGCTGGTAGAATGTTGAGAGAGATACCAATCTGATGGTTTTCAGTTGCTTTATGAACTAGAAGATAAGGAGAAGGACTCCTAAGCTTTTGGCCTGGATGACTTTATGAATGAATGGTTGTACCATTTACTAAGATAGGGAATGCGTACTTCTCTCCCAGTACTCAAGCAAGGCCAGTTAATTATAGATGTGATTGTTTAAGAGCTGTTTTAATACTATATCAAAATAGGAGAATTTCATTGCTTTGCCCTCTTTTTCATCTGTCTTTTGATCTGTTAGCCCCATAGGAAATAATGACTGTAAGATAAAGTAAAAAGTGTTAGACTTGTCAATGACAGATAAAATTGTGGCTTTAGGAAACAAAACAACTTTCGATTCTTCATGTTGATGGCATATAGAGATAGTGTAAATAATTGAAACAGAGAAACCAACCAGCTGTAAGTTTTAACCTTTATTTTTGTGCTAGTAACAACTGAACCAGAATTGTAAATCATAAATTAATGAATTAATTTCACATCTTTTCCGTGTCCTTGTCTACTTTTGATTAAAGTGCTAAAATATATTAATGTTTCTTAAAGGCAAGGAGGAGAAAGAACCCCCGAACTGGGAAAGATCATAAATTGATAATCATCCACTGAATGTAGTCACTTTAGATACATATTTTAATCTTCATGGTAATTTTCTCTATATGCATAGTATGAGTATCTTTAGACAGAAAAATATTGCAGTAATACTTTCCACACACAGAGCAGTTTTGCTCTAAAAAGCTCTGAGCAGAAGGTGTTCCAGATGGTGTCACTTTAATGTGTATTCTTTGTATACTTTAAAAATTATTATTTGGGAAAATAAAGCTTTCTTGATTACACTTAAGGCTTTCTGGCATATTTGATATTGTTATTGGGACTTAGATTCTGTGCTTTTTTTTAGGCCTTAGTCAGGATTTCTTTGAAAAAAATCATGTTTTTGAATATCTTTTGTTAGTCAGTGAATGTTCTGGACCACAACGAGGTCAGAAGGCATTTTCCTGTACAGTAGGTTATGTCTCCACTGTGACTGGAATGTTCAATAGATTACAACATCCTTTTCTTAAAATCTGAAAACTGTTTCTGCACTTTAGCCCACACTCTCTGCATATCTCTTTTTGATAAATAAGCTGCTGTGTTTGCTGTCTCCGAATTCTATAGCTGCATGCCCATTTGTCAAAGACATCTATTATTAAGGTTTTATTAAAAGGTTGTTAGTTATAATAAATACAGTATGAATAACTCAGCTGGGTTATCAGAACCAGAAAAGACTGGTGTGTTTTTTTGTTGTTTTTTGTTTTAGTTTTTTTAAGATTCCTTGGTTGACCTATAGTAAAGCATAATACACTTGATGGCTCCCAAGCCGGACGGCATTCAGTTTTAATTGCAAATTCCAGACATTAAGAAGCTAACCCTGGGGAATAAACACTTTATCAGTATGCTCCACAATTATGGAACAGGCTACTTTTCTCAATTTGGGAGATTAACACCCTAAATTTAAGATTCTTATTTCACATCCACTCACTACACGTGCTGTTTTTTCCCTCCTTGAATTGTGTTTTATAGCAGCTGATATGTTAGCAATTCTCTGGAGGGTGAATTATCTTAAAGTGGTTTTTAAATTGTGCATGTAATTGCAAATTAAACAGTAGCCGATTGCCCACAATATCAACTTGACTGCTTTTGTAACTTTCTGCTGATTTAATTTGTAGAGACGGTTTCATCTGAGTGTTGCCAAGGGAAATGGGAGATTCTCTTCTCTCACCAGCCCCATACATTTTGCAAAAAGGAAGGGACTATTCAAACTTAACATTATGAAGTGATTTTTTGTTAAAGAAAATTATGATAAAGGGAATGCATGATATTTAACAAAAGGTGGATTTTAAAGTCTATATTGTTTGCTTCAAAAATTTATTTCTATCAGCTCAAAGGGCCTTCTGTATACTAGATTGTAAGCTTATGAACAGATAAATGCAGTATGATGTGAAAAAATGCAAACGAATGAGAAGATCCCTTCTGGATAAATGGGATCAGTATAATCATTTTTTATAAGAGAAGTATATTTAACTGGACCTGGAATCCTAGGTGGGATTTCAGTAGGAAAAAATGAGGGGGCTGAGAGACTGAGCTATTCCTTAGGTGGAAGCAGTAGGCTCAGAGAAATAGGATGGGCTGGGGAACAGCTTTGGTTGAGGCTGACCTATGAGTTCTTGAGGAGGAAGCTTGAGCCAATGGGCCTGAAAAGAATATGGATTGATACCATATTAGTATTATCAGTTGAATTTAATTAATGACTTGCTTTATTCTAGAAAGGATTGCAGGTCCTTTATAAGGGCACAGAAGATATATGTTTTTAAAAAAGGTATTTTAAAACTTTAAAAAAAATTATTATTTAAAGTGAGGATTGGGTTCATTCTGCAGCCAGTGGAACACCATTAGAGGTTTTGAGCAAACTCAAAACAGAGCTGTTTCCCACCTCCTTATAGGTGATTGCCTGATAGTGTATGGAGATGAGATTGAAAAACTGGAGCCTTTGCCTTTGTTGGGGAATCAGGGGCCTTGACACTTTTTACAGAACTGTTGGCTTCAGAGAAACAAGCTGTTTAAGATAATATTTTCTACTGTATTATTCTTGTGACACACCCTCTGCATCTGCACATTTTCTTAATAATTGTTTGCTTTGTTCCGGCTAAAATCTCTCTGAAGCAGATTCTTATCTGAAGGTGTAGGAAAAAATACTGTATCTCTATAAACTAAAATGAGGGTAATTTATGGATGCAGTGACTGAATAAGATGTGCCAGACTCCCATTTCTGGCAATAAGAAATAACTGGCCTGGTACATGTCCTCCCACTTCAAACAGCTAGAAAACTGGACAAAATATATAACACAAACTATTTTCAGAGTTTGGGATATTAGTCATTCCAGGCTTCTGATCGTGGAAAGAAGGGAAACAAATGAAGTAAGGTTTAAGATTACCGTGGCTTTCTGTTTGTAGGCATTTTTCAGTCCATGTCACAGGGAATGGGGAGACCCAAGCAGAATGGGTGGTTTCACTACACTGAAGAGTTACAGATAGTTCAGGGAATCTGTAGTAGCTAAAATTTGCGGGATAGAGTATCAGAGCAGAGGGAAATATGTAGAGAAAGAGTTTCAGAAATCTTCCGAAGAGTTCCTTTCCATCTTTGGCTCAGTACTAATTTGCATCTTGCAGGTAGAAACTTCAAGGGGCCAGGCAGAAACAAGTCCCAGGCTGCTGAGTAGAACAATGCCCAGAGCTTAGACAGCATTGGAGTATGTTCAAATTCCATCCAGCCGGGTTAGACAGACCATTAAACACACAGTAAAGACCCCAGAAAGGTAAATCCATAGTATTAAGGCTAAACCAGCTGTAGAGTAAAGCCTGCTGTATTTTTACCTTACTTAGCTTAAAAAACAGAACTTCAAAGGCCTTGCTGCTCCACCAATAATTTAGTTGCCTGGCATCAAACAGGCAAATGATGCCAAAATAAACATGAACACTCTCTAAAAGAAGACAACACAATCCTGACACTCCATGCTCACAGAATCTAGCATATGGTTAAAATTACTAGTGATGTATAAAAGCTGCAAATCAGTTGATAGGAACAGACCCAGAAATGAGAAAGATAATGTAATTAGCAAATAGTCTAAACAGTGATTTTTAAATATTATAAATTAGAAAGATATTCAAAGATATTCAAAACATAAACATAGTGAGAAAAAATGGAATAACTAAAAAAAGAACCAAATGGAACTTCTAAAGCTTAAAGAATGCACTATCTAGGGGCTGGCCCGGTGGCGCAGCGGTTAAGTTCGCACGTCTGCTTCAGCAGCCCAGGGTTCCCCAGTTTGGATCCCAGATGCGGACCTATGCACCGCTTGTCAAGCCATGCTGTGGCAGGTGTCCCACATATAAATTAGAGGAAGATGAGCATGGATGTTAGCTGAGGGCCAGTCTTCCTCAGCAAAAAGAGGAGGATTGGCAGCAGATGTTAGCTCAGGGCTAGTCTTCCTCAAAAAAAAAAAAAAAATACACCATCTGAAAAGAAAATTTCACTGGATTGGCTTACCAGAAAAGTAGACTCTACATAAAAGTGATCAGTGACAGTAGAAATTATGAAAACTTAAGACAAAGAGAAAAGACTAAATAAAATCAGCAGAGCCTTAGTGATCTGTGGTATGGTATCAGGCAGTCTCATGTAGGTATAATTAGAATCCAAAAATCAGAGAAGAGAAAGATGGAGTAAAAAAAATCTTTGAATAAATGTGGCCAAACATTTTCTGAATTTGATGGAAACTATAAGCCCACACATGTACTAAAATCAGCATATCTCAAGCATGATAACGACATCAACACATATCATAATCAAATTCCTGAAAACTAATGTGGGGAAAAAAAATTGAAATTACCAGAGGAAAAAGACACATTAAATATACTGGTCAAGGATGAGAATGTCTTGTCAGGAACAGTGCAAACCAGAAGATGGTGTGATGAAAACTTTTTTCAAAGTGCTGGCAAAAAACCAAAACAACTCCAAACAAAACTACCGAACCAGCACCTGTTAACCTAAAATGTTGTCTTCAGCAAAAATATCTTTCAGAAATGAAAGCAAAATAAAGTAGTTTTTTGCCAAACAAATACTGATATATACTACAAGGTTCAGTGTTTTTATTTTTTAATAAATGCTTAGGATATTATCTTTTTCAGTCATATTTGTGGAGCGTGTTGTTTGCTTTTTAGTTCTGTTTAAAATGTTCTACAATTATATAAGTGAATTTATTTTTTCTACAGTCAAATTTATTGATCCTATTATTTGTGAAGACACTTCTGGCTCTTGTCAGTAGACTAGGCTCAAATATGATAGTCTACACTTTGTGATTATTATACTACAATTTTGAAAAGAGTGTTTTTATTAGTCCTGGGATTTGGTTTCTAGGTCTTATTGAACTGTCTTGATTCATTATAGGATATAGGGATGTTTCTTTACATGGCTGTGAAGTACCCTTTAAAATTATACTTGGGAATGGACAATTAGAATAATTCTTTCTATGGTTAGAGTTCTTCAAAATAACTTTTCAGATTTTCAAGATGTAAATGGATGTTTCTTTGGAAGTCTTATCCAGAAATGTAAAAGCATTGTTTGATAACACTTGAAATCGTAAAGCCGGCAAGCATTTGTGTTGAAAATATGTTTTGATGCTTTGTTCAGTGTGCACAGAGATTAGATAAGCATCAGAGAGGAACGTTGTTGAACCGATGCAGTTGAATGTCAAACATCTACTGCACCAGGTGATATATTTTAGGATTTTTTTAACAAGTTGACTCAGAAGTTAACTTGTCTTTACTTTCTCTACCCCTCACTAGTTCACAAGGAGAGAGGTAAACTTGTCATCACGGGATTTCTTTTGACTTGAAAGAAAATTTGAAATTTGAAATGCTCACAGTTAATGGCAGAATTATACTGGTATTGTAGGAGGGCCAGTATGTTTTGGATTTCTTTCACTGCCTGCTGAAATACTGACCCATTGTAGTTATTTGTTTATAAGCAAACAGTTTCAAATATTTTATATCAATTTAGAGCTTAGTTGTCAGCTTAAAAAAAAAAAAAAGAAGTAAGAGAGAAAATTTAGATTTTTTATTTACCTTAGGTCCTGAATTTAGCAAGACATGATTTTGGTTAAGTCTACAAAATTTAGGGGCTTGACATTTTTCAGGGAAATTGCCTGAGCTGTACAGTTTCATTTAGACAAATGTATCCAGCAATAGAATGCTTTTGAGCTAAAGATGATGTAAGATAAACGGAAAAGGCTAAAGTATGTCAGGAGCGTTAGAACAAGTGTCAGAATTCTTCAAAAAGAAAATTAGAAAACCTGGGGGTCAGGGCTGTTGTGGTGTTGTGGAAAATAAAAACAATGGATAAAGATGTCAGAAAGGAAGAGATGAGGACTACAGGCACGGATGTCAGTAAAGAAGGAGTAGTTATAGCAAGTTCAGAAGATGTTAGAAGTGGGTATAGGGAGGCTGCTTTGTCTTCACAGAGGAGCATTTCAAGAAAAGAAACCAAAGGAAAGAAAGGAGGACTTTTATTTTCTTTTTAAATTAGGGTGAGTGAATTACCCAGAATGTAAGATTACCCACTCTCCCTATCCCCCCAAAAAGAAACCAAAACAGCAGCCCAGAGTTCATGCAGCTCTATATTTCTCTTTAGTTTGAATCCAAAGAAGCCCTGTCCTAGTTCGAAATCAAGATTAAATAGTTTTACTTTGGTGTACATATACTTAAACACATCAGTGATTACTTTAACTTGTGTTTCAAATCAAATTTTATGTCTAGTGATAGGACTTTAAAACTATTATGTACCCACTAAAATACCAGGCAGTGTGCTAATAACTAGAGACACTGAAGTGCTTTCTGTGCGTGCCTGTGTGAAGTTTGGAGTCTGGAAGCTAAAACAGTCACACGGACAGAACAGATGGTATCATGGAGGGCACAGTGACCATTCAGGATTGAGAAGGGACACCTATTACACACTAAGCATAGGAGGGACACCAGGGACAGAATGTCAGGAAGGGTCACCTGGAGTACACTTTGGGGAGGAGTTAAAGCAGCCAACCAAAGAGCAAGAAATATTTATTATAAAGCCAAGAAAATGTGAAATTGTTTTTCTAGTATGTCTTCAGTGTACAGGAAGGACAAAATTGGAAGATAAAATATAGAGCAGATCATGAACATCTTTCAATCTAGAAAACTCCAGAGCTGTAGAAGGACGATGATCAGGAAGTGAGGTCATTGACTTTGCATTTTAGAAAGATCATTCTGGCAACCCCAGGAGTAGAGATTAGAGAGGTGGATAATTGGGAAAGGAATTCTGTTTGGAGGGGTTTTAGTGACCTCTAGGAATAGTATAAAGACCTGAAATAAGGCCATGCTGGAATGAAGAGAAAGCAGAGCAAATATGTCAGGGAACTGGAATCTACAGGATTTTATGACTGAATTCATGTGGCAGTGACAGACCAGGAGTGGGAAGGGACCAATCTGTAATTAATTAATCCTAAATTTCTGATGGAATAAGTGGAGAATTGTAGTACCAGTTTGGTAGAAGGAGGGAGAAAGATTTGAGATGCTTGTGGCACATTAAGGTGAAAGTGTCCAAAAATAAATATTAATTAGTATTATGGGTTATTACTTAGTTATTAATATGACATTGAGTGCTGAAGTAGGTACTATTGTTATCTTCATTTTGCCAATGATGAAACTGAGGCCCCGAAAAGACTGTTAACTTGTCCAAGGTGACAAAGGAAGTGAGAGCAGAGCTGAAGTTTGAGTTCGGGAAGTGATTGCATTTCCCAGGGTCTTAGCTGCTTTGTGCTGTGGTTTTTGGATCACATGGGAATCTGATTTGTAAAACAAAGTTTTAGCCTGGAGATAGGGATTTGGGAATTACTAACTTCCATATGGCGATGAAACCACTGGCCTGAATGCCATGTCCCTGGGGGGTCCTTGGAATGCCTGAGTGCACTGAGGTAACAACTTCCTTTCCAGAAAGAGGAAGTGAGCTTGAGAGAAAAATAGAGGAAAAGCCAGAAAGAATTGTTCTGCAAAAGCCAAATTGGATGGTATTTTTTGGACTATTTTTAAGAAATGAAATCATCAACAGTTTTAAAATCTTGAAAAATATAGCCAGAAATATCCATTAGAAGTTGCTGGGGATGCTTGCCAGAAGAGTTTCAGTCTAGTTGTTAAGAAACAGAACAAAAAGGGGTGGGGAATGAAAGGAGGTGAGAGCACAGGTTCAGAGAGCTTCCTGTACTCTCTGGGGAGGTGTGACTGGACAGGCAAAAGAGGGATTGAGTGGAAGCTAGTGGTACACAGAGGGTTTTTCTTCTGATGGGTGAGACAAGATCATGTTTATATGGATTTAAGGATAATCTGTCGAGAAGTAAGAATTTTATTTTAAAAAGTGAAATTATAATTTGAAATGCTTTTTACACTTTACAGAACATTATACATCCATGGGCATACCAAGTTGGATTTCACAGTCTGGCATACTGCAATTGAAAAAGCAGCAGGTACAGATGGTAATGCATTACAAGATCAGCAGCTCAGCAAAAATGACGTTCCCATTATCGTGAACAGCTGTATAGCATTTGTTACACAGTATGGTAAGTATCACCGAGTTTTTATTCAACCCCAAGAACTCATAGTATCATTCTTGCAGTTCTTAAGTGGAACCTCTGTTTGACTGAATTAGAGCCTTTTATATTTGTAAATAGATCAGTGAAAAATATGAGCATAGTCATTGTTCAGCTAAGTGCCATTCCTTCTCCCAATAAAATTCATTTAAATTAAATAATGTACTTTTACCATTTCCTTCTTCCTTTATGTGCATAAAAATTTTCAGTAACATATTGAAAGAATCTGTATTGTAAAATGTATATTAAAAATAGAGTAAAGACTATATATATATATTTTTTGAAAGTTACAAGCCTAGATAAAATCTAGGGGAAGACAGTGTGCTGCCTGAGCATGTTTTTAGAAGTGGTAAACTCTGGGCCAATATGTGAAAGAATTTGCTTTTTGTTGGCATGCCGACAAAGTGTGTGTGCATATTTATTCAACATGCTTTGGTGTCATACATGTTTATGTGAAGAATCATGGTGGTTAATTGTAATAAATATTTTTATGAATAGTTTGCAAGTAAAAAAAAACTTGATTGATATCTACATGGTCCAGTTCATTGTAATTTAATATGCTATGGTAGTATTTTAAATATCCCTGAAAAGTAAATAAAGTATGCCTTTATTCTTCATGGTTCTTTTCAAATTACTGTAAATTCTTCAAATTCCTTCTTTCTGTTACATATTTCCTTAACATTCAAAAAGGTAGAAATTTCTTAACTATATTTTTAGTATAAGAATATTTTCTACCTTTTAATCTGTATATAAATGCCATAGATTTAGATTACAAATGTGGGAAACAGTAAAATGATTTTTTTAGCATTTTGGAAGGTGTACTAACTTTTTTTTTTTTTTTTTCTAATACTGAAAGCGTCTCTTTGGGTGTTTTTAATTTGAAAAGAAGGTGTAATCAGTGAGAGAGCTGTTGTAGAACATTGTGTTAATAGTTTATTACTTATCTATTGAGTGTCTGTTGTGTGCCAGCCAATGATCCTGGTATGGGAAATACAGCAGTGGGAGTGAAAAGTTAAAAACAACACCATCAATCGTGTGTTCCAGTATGAGAGCTGATCATACACTGACATGTCACAAAATGTCTGAAATCACAAATTCTGTGCAGAAAGTAATTTTTGGAAATTAAATTTATAATACATATTAATCTGTTTTCTTCTGGGAGAAGGGCCATTTTAAGTATCTTTCTTATTTCATATGTAATCCAAGAACAGTTATCATAATATTCAGATTCATTGCGTTTGAATTGTATATCTACTGTAAATAGTAGGTAATCACATTATGTGAGCCTTACTCTATGAAGTTCCTTCCTATGACACTATGTTTATATGTCTCTTATCAACTGTTCATTTGAAATGGGGAGGAGGAAGGTTATCATCTTCATTTATTGCTCATTCAGTACTAGTGCACTTGCATTTCGAGGGTATAAATTAACAGCACACATATTATGTTTTAGCAAGAGCGTAACCTCACTGTGAATTTTCACATCATGTTAATTTCGTAAGGGCATAGGTTCTTACTTAAGCTGATAAATGAGTCAAATAACTTTGTCGAACTCCAGTGTATCCAATTTAATGTTTCTCTAGGGAAATCAGAAGTTTCTTTGTGATGTTTATTTGAATTTAAAATCGTTAAGCATTAGAATGTTTTCAACTAAATTTCATACATTCTAACTGCTTTGTAACTCTAGTACAAGGTACATTAACTTACATATTAAAGCATAAAGCCAATGAAAGGCTCCTTTATCTATTTATTTATTTATTTATTTATGAGCAGAACGTGGGGAAAACCCCAATGTTACCAGCATGGATAAAAGGGAAGATCTGATATGAACTTAGAAAAGGACCAGTGATTACAGGTTGCAGGCAGTCAGCTCAGAGCCTTTACAAAGGTCACAATTATTTTTAACTCCCTGACCTTTGGGTTTAAATCTAAAGGACGATTTTTTGTGCTCATGGTGTGAAAATTTGAACTTGACTGAGTTTACAGTATAATTTTTAGAGATTTAATTTTTTTAAAGAGTTACAGTAGTTCTTGGGAGAATTATTTTATGTAAACAAAATTATGTTCACATTCAGTTAACTAAACTTAAGAGTACCAGCTGTTGGAAATTCACTCAACTAGGAATGTAATATCTCAGAAACTTAGTGACAATTGTTTTTTGTAGAATTTGCTTATTCTTGCATTAAGTATTCATTTATTGAATACCTGCTGAGTTCATCTAGGCACTTTGTGGCTGCTGAATGTATACAGAGAATAAGACATGATCCTTGCCTTCTAGCTTACAGGTGTATGTATCAAAGACAAACAAGTGGGCAGTGATATCTCAAGTGTACAGAATTCTGTGGCAGAGAGGTTCAGGGGTTGGTACAGGTGCCCATGGTGTAGGGGTACGATTTCATTCAGAGTAGGAGTGGTCATGGAGGGCTTCCTGGGTTAGACATGGTACCTGCCATGAGTTGAGGAAAAATAGGAGCTAGTTAGGAGAAGAGAATAGGGATTCCAGGAGGAGGAAACAGTGTGTGCCCAGGTGTGGAGCTGAGGGAAGTTGTCTGTTCAAGGAACTTTGTGTAGTTAAATGTGGCCAGATCTTACTTAGTGTGAGAAGAGCAGGGAGATAAAGGAGGCGGGACGGTTAGGCTGATTCTTGTAGGGTCTTATATATCATAATAAAATCCTTAAACTTGCCCTCTGGGCAGTGGGAGGGTGGTATCCAGATTTTGTATCATGTTGGTAACACCAACAGACCTGTATCCTCAGATCACGCTGTTGTCCTTGTCGAGGCAGACTGGAGGGCTGCACCAGAATAGGGGCAGGGAGTAGTGAACCGTGGTGAGGGGTTGCGTGTGCAAAATAAGAGTCCGTGGGAGGGAAAGAAGGGGGCAGTTTTGAGAGCAAGGTCATGATGGAAAATTATGTGACGTAGTCTTTTTTTTAATGTGGTAAGTGAGAAAGAAAGGTTCTGCCTTGTAAAGGCCTGGGGAGAAGGCAATGCTACATACAGTCATGTGCTGCGTATCGATGTTTCACTCAACAGCAGACCACATATATGACAGTGGTCCCATAAGATTGGTACTCTAGAGCCATGGTGGGTGATAGGTTATACCGTCTAGGTTTGTGTAAGTACGCTCTATGATGTTCGTACAATGACAAAATCGGCTAAGGACACATTTCTCAGAACGTGTCAGAACGTATGACTGTATTGAAGTAAAGGAACAATATAAAGAACGTATTGAGATTGGGAGGTGAGGTAGTGAATAGGGTGGCAGAATTAATTCCTCACATTGTTTTGATTTGTCCATATGTATAAGTATGGTGTATGTGTGTTACATGTATATTTATATAGTATATATTAGAGTGTACGTGTATGTGTTTGAAATCTTAGAAATTAAAACCCGGGTGAAAAAATATATGTAGTATTTGAAATGATGAGGCTGGATGGGTTCACCCAGAGAATTTTGTAGGGGGTAAGCGAAGAGAAGAGAACTGAGGATGGATTCTTGGAATCACCAGTAAATAGTAGATGAGCAAATAAATAGGAGACTGGGGGAGTAGCCATAGAGGAGGAAGGGGGAAAAAAGATAAGAGATCATAATGTCCAGAAAGCCATGAGATTAAAAGAATTTTAACAGTGACTCATCTGGAGTGTCAGACACTGCAGGGGCTTCTCATTAGGTAAAAACTGAAAACATCTAGAAAACAGGGTGTCATTGATATTCTTAATGAAGATGGTCTCAGAGTGGGAATTGAGCACAGAGCAAGATTCTGTGGTTAAAGGATTAACAGGGACGTGAGATGGTAGAAAGAATTGATATAGGAAACTCAGCTTGGTTTTGTAAGAAAGAGAGAAGAGAGACCTGGGAGGGGACAAGGGAGGATTTCTTTAATTTTCTATTTGTGTCATCATCATCATTCATCATCATCGCCGCTCCCCCTCCTCCTCACCATTACTACGCCTCTTATTTTATATGGGGCACTCGATGAATCAATAACTTTGAACAGGAGATGGCCCAACTCTTCATCTGCAAGAAAGTGAATGTGGGACCAGACAGAAATTAATATACAAATATGAGGACAGAGGGTTGAGGAAACTTATACCAGAGACCCTCACTTTTGTCAGTGAAACTGAGAGACTAAGTGAAGACAGGGCAGTTGAGGTAAAAGAACATTTTAAAGTGACCCTGTGAAGACCTGGGGAAGGGCTGACCAGAGGCTTGCTAAAAGCTGAGCCTGGAATAATGTGTTCATCAGGTTTACATTTTAAATACTAAAATTAGGGGGGAAAAGCCTTGTCTCTTTATGCTTGTTGATATGGAGTCTTGGATAACGATTTCTTTGTGCTCATCATCCCAACACA
This sequence comes from Equus quagga, assembly GCF_021613505.1. NCBI lineage: Eukaryota > Metazoa > Chordata > Mammalia > Perissodactyla > Equidae > Equus > Equus quagga. The sequence goes on from NC_060269.1 coordinate 126,579,294, forward strand.
AAAATTTGTTTTATTTTTATCAAAGTGGATTTTGATTTTAGACTTTTTTCCTATAACCTTTCCTTTTTTTACACAAAGGTTTAGGGTGCAAATATATCTATCAGAAGAACGGTGATCGTTTGCGCGTAAGTGAACTCCTGGAGAATTTCAAAAAGGATGCAAGAAGCTTTAAATTGAGGGCTGGAAAACATCAGCTTGAAGATGTGACGGGTGTGTTGAAAAGTTTTCTCTGTGACATTGACGATGCGCTCCTCACTAAGGAGCTCTATCCATACTGGATCTCTGCTCTAGGTAATACTTAGAATATAGAACGTAATAAATGCTTGCCTTCTAATTTGATAATTAGATTTTTAAAAATCTTCTTTGCTTATCTGAACATTTAATTGAAAGGAACAGTGTACATAATGGCTCAGAACAGAAATTATGCAAATGTTAATAGTTGTTTATATCTACCTCAGAAGAAATTTATAGTAATAATTGCTAAATAGTGTCTTATAGTACTACTTAGTTTTCAGTAGATTTCTAGTGCTTGCTTTGTTTAACTTTGAAAGTGTTATAGTCAAGTCCACGTGTGCTATTAATTTCTCATTAAGATTAAAATGAAAGGATTAATACAAGGTTAGTTCTGCATGATTTCCCCGTATGGCTCTTTTGGCTTTCCTTTATCAGGTGTTCTACCTCTTTAGAGCACATAACAATATTTTTTTTTACTCTTTCTTTGTTCATTTTCCCTGGATTCTGTCTAATGAAGAAAAAAAGCTTTGCCACACTGTAAGAGAACCTATTTAAGAAATGACTCTGGAAAAGCAGTTTATTAAATTACTTATTGGGTCAAATAGATTTCAATAAAACCTATGTTTACATCTATTAATTCAAAATAACTCCTTTTATAGAACATTACGATAATAAAGACTTTCAAGTATAAGCATTGCCTTTAATCCCATCTTTCTAATAGAGCTGTTTTCTTTCTTTCTTTTTTTTTATTTTTGCTGAGGAAGATTGGCCCTCAGCTAACATCTGTTGCCAATCCTCCTCTTTTTGCTTGAGGAAGATTCACCCTGAGCTAACATCTGTGCCAGTCTTCCTCTATTTTTTATGTGGGTCGCCGCCACAGCATGGCTTCCAGCAAGTGGTATAGGTCTGTGTCATGAGGCCGGCCCCTCATTTTTATATATTATTTTGTAGCCTTTGTCCCCACACTTGTAATTTATATATATAATCTTTATTTTGTTAATAAACCACAAACATTTCCCATATATCTGTAATGCTTCCAAAATGATGATTTACAATCCTCATTTTTTTCAATTTTTAAAATTTATAATTGGATATCATAATTTACTAATATAATTTCTCTTTTGTACATTTAATCCATTTCAAGATTTTTTTTGGAAAATGACCATTGAATTTGACTATATGATATTCCTCTGTTGAGAAACAGGTTTTTCATTGAAAATATTTGTTTACTGTAAAACATAAATATGATGTTTGAAGAGATTAATTTTGAAATGATGTCATAAAACATCCACAGCTTGAAAAATTATCCCAAGAATGACCCTTAGAGTCACTAAGAAGACAGTGGTATTGTTATTAAAATAAAGCTTTTCACAATTTACCTAATTCAGAAGTCTTTTGTCACTTGATATTTCTCAGATCAATAGGTTTAACTATAATCACAAGAAGAGTTGATTGTATAGTTTTTGAGATATAAAATATGTAATTAACTAATATATCTCTTTAAAGCCAATTATTTTGCCACCCTCATTTTTGTTTTAAGAAGATTTTATTGTAATTTATAACTATGAAGTTATTTATGGCACCTTTGTTTTTTTTTTTTTTTTAAAGATTTTCTTTTTTTTTCCTTTTTCTCCCCAAAGCCCCCTGGTACATAGTTGTATATTCTTCGTTGTGGGTCCTTGTAGTTGTGGCATGGCACCTCTATTTTATAGAGACTTACAATTAGTCTTTATTGTAAAATTAGTTATCAAAAATCTATGACAAATATGCTTTTGCTGAAGTTGTCAAATTCAATGACCAAGATGGCCTTAATGTCAGTCTACCAGGAGTTGGCAGATGGTAGCATGTATCAGAGAGGAATGTGTTCACCCTTCACTTGGATGTAAATTCATTGACAATTTACTTGAGAAGCCTTTCAATACTGGGTCCAATAGCCTTAAATCCTTTGCTTTTAGATTCAACGTAGCTCACCCTTACCTGTCAGAAATGCTGCATGTTGGGTCTGACAAGAATAAACCATAACTCTCTGAGTGATCTCATAGGAGAGCTCCCTTGGGTCCTGTGCCCCTGAGGCAAAGAATGTCTTACAGTGGCACACCACCTGTTTATATGATATATGATCTATTTAAGTTGTCTGAAGTCTGTGGCTAGTTGACTGGTTCATTGTATTTTCTGCATGACCTGAAATCTATCTTACATTTTGCTTTCAAATTGTTTGAGCTTTATTTTGAAAATATCATCTATTTTATTCTTATAAGATTTGTGAAAATGTGCTGTACTAGCATGACTTCTTTTTATAAGTGTAGTAGTATTGATTACATTTTATTGAATAAATATGGTTACCTCTGCAGTTAGAAACTAGATGACACAGGGGTAAATGTTTGGATAATTCTTAATTCACTTCTGGTATATTCTTTGCATGTAATTTGAGTGTTTTCCCCTCTTGCTTTTAGAGAGTCATTTCCTAGTGGAGTTAAGTCAGCAAGACCATTTTTACTTTTATAGATCTCATGTGCAGGCAAAGTCAGTACATAGGAACTATCCGTTTCACTTTTGAATAGGAGTGTACTTCAAAAATGTGCCACAGAGTTTCTTACCTCCCCAGGGATCCTAATGCCCTCTACAAGTGACTGTGTACTTTAAAAGAATCGTTAATGTGCTGCTGGCTTTCTGTGAATAAAATAGGTAAAGCTAAGCAGAAAATGAAAAAGTCTTGTTTCCAAAGGTAGTTGGGAATCAAGGCGGGGATATATAAGTGCAGTCCTTTTGAGTTACAGTGTCAGCACCAGTTATTTATTTGAAGAAAGACTTTTTATTTCCTTTGTGAGCTAGGGGGTTAGAACAAACCACCACTGCTAGAACTTGGAGGGTTCCTGTGTCTGGTTTCTCTTGACTTCTTGAGGTTAGGAGAGTGGAGGGTAATTCCTTCTCATCCTCCTCTCCATGACTAACCAAGTTCTGTCCATGCCGAAGGCAGAGCGTCTGTTCTCCTCTAAGTGTGTATCATAGTTACAGGCCTGCACATGACTTCTTCCATTGTCCACTTACCTTTTCCAAAGAGGTGAAGGTACCAAGATTGATAAGAGGCACTTTATGTGGTTCTTGTGGATAATGCGCAGTTCATATCTCTGGGATAGCTCATAGTTTGGGGAAGGTTTTTATAATTTCACAAGGAAAAAAGATCAGAAATGCCATTTTCAAATACAAATAGTGATATCTTTCCTTAGCCAGAGTTGGAATACTTTTGGCTTATCTCAATTTGCACTCCAATTTGAGTTATTAGTTGAATATATTCCTATTAGGTGGAATTCAGTAGTCCATAAAGTAGAGGATAAAATAGAACCTTGGGTTTTGAAAGTGCTTCATTTTGAATTACAAAGTATAAGAACTATAGCATATAACCATAGCATGTTTGTGTAAATACTTTTCCAGAATTATAGAAGTTTAAATGTTTTTCTATTGAAACTTTGATTATTTTACTTAGTGAAATACAATTGTGAATATTGTTTTAAAATACTGTTAAAACTCAAATTTGTAATACAGACTGTTAGTTTAGATCTAAAGTTTTCTTTTGTTCTTTGGTTTTTTTTCCCCCTCTAGATACCCAAGATGATAAGGAAAGAATTAAAAAGTATGGAGCATTTATACGTTCTCTCCCAGGGGTCAACCGAGCAACATTGGCAGCTATAATTGAACACCTTTACAGGTGGGTGGATTCATGAACTTTTCTAGACATTTCAAACATGGCACTCAATAAGTCATTATTTCTTAAATTTAAAGTACTGTGGTTAACCGTCTTCATGTGACTCTGAAACTTCACCTATCTTAAGAATGTTTTCAAAATGGAATTAGTGTCTTTGTGTAATTCAGATGCATTTCAGATAAATAGCATTGGAGAATTTCTTAAATGAATTAGAAATAATTGTGTACAGCATCCTCAGATACATCTAGAACATAAGCAAGAATTTTAAAACTTATTGAGGGGAGCTGGAAAAGAGAAGGAAGCACAGGGACCAGAATTCTATAGCAGGAATCTGTCTGTGAGCACGGTATTTTCTCATGGTGGACTCGTCATAAACTCTTACTTCTTTATTATCAGTTTATATCTAACCTTATTCTAATATTTGGTGTCAGGCTCTTGATCAGATGAGGAAATTTTATAAGTCAAGACCGTTTCCTATGTCAGGGCGTGTCATCCCCTGCATTTGGGAGGATAGGAGGAATATAATGGTATCTTGAGGAATGGGATCTGAAGGATGAGGATGTTTCAAAATAACCTTTTAAGTTAAAACAAAAGATTTGTTTTCCTATCAGCAAGAATAATTACAAAACTCTTATAAGTGTAAATATTGCTTAAGGAATATATTGTTGTAGCCTCTAGGATGGATGTAATAAATTCAATGGATTTCTTGAATAAATTTCTGTGAAGCTGAATTCTACTAAAAGTACTTTATTTGGACTCTAGATTCAGAAATCCTTCGCAATTTGTTCTCTATCTTTCTTTCCCAATCACCGCTGCTCATACATGTAAACTCCGTTACTGTAAAACTGATTTTCTTATTGCACCATACAAATATAGTCTATATAATATAATCTATATACTATGTAGTCCTAGCTCTATGCCCATGAGACTCTGAGACAGATTTTTTCCTTCAAAAATTTTAATATGTGACCAGGCTGCTACAGTTTATTAAGTTAAATTGTAAACATTGAATTGCCCATAGTTATTCTTAAAATTCTTAACTCAGATTTGAGTTTGAGGTAACAAGTTTCTTCTCATCCTTCCTCCCTCCCCCCTTTTCTTCAGTTAACATATGTTTTGACTCCTGCTGTGTACAAGATGATGTCTGTTGAGATTCCATGTGAACAGAAATATTTGATAATAGTACATGAAAGACAAAAATAGTCTTAAGTCCATAGTTCTCCAACTGAGTACCGAGGAGCCTTGAGATGTCAGAGTGACCTCAGGGGTGCTGCAGAGCATTTTGTAATTTTTTAGTGAAACACAGCAGCATCAGGACAGGTTTCAATATAGAAAATTTGAGCATGAGACGTGGAATTAGAGAGGAGGGATTGAGTGAGTCACAGTGTGTTGAAGTCCAAGGAATGCTTCAGATTTAAAGGGATATATGAACTGGGCATTAAAGAAAGATAAGTACAAGGAATGAGTAAAGGAAATTTTCTAGGAAATAGTTGTGCAAAGAGATAAAATGGTTTATAGATGGCTGGCAGGAGGTTGTGAAAGGCTCTGTCAGTTGTACAGAAACATTTGAATTTCATTCCTTTAAGTGATAAGGAGTGACTAATCAAATCTGTCTTATTTTATTTTTTTCGTGAGGAAGATTGGCCCTGAGCTAACAACTATTGCCGGTCTTCCTCTTTTTGCTTGAGGAAGATTGTCACTAAGCTAACATCTGTGCCAGTCTTCCTCTATTTTGTAGGTGGGGGCGCTGCCACAGCATGGCTTGATGAGTAGTGGGTAGGTCTGTGCTCAGGATCCGAACCTGTGAACCCTGGGCTGCCGAAGCAGAGCATGCTAACTTAACCACCATGCCACCAGTCTGGCCCCCATCAAATCTGTTTTAGAATAATAACCCCTGTAATGGGATGGGTTAAGAAGAGGTTAGAATAGAGGCAGAGAAAACTACTAGGAAATAGTTTCCTTGGGCTTCTGATGAGAAGGCCTGAGTGAGGCGAGACTGAGTAGGCTGAATATGTAACACTTAAGCAGAGAAATAGAGGAAGAAAAGGAAAATACGTACTTAGTGCCATAAATTAAGGCAGCTACAAGTAAAAAGAAGAGAGGTGAAGAGTACCTAAGAATGCTTTTGCAGAAGGAAGTGTCAAGGAGGATGGGGATGTTTGATAGTGTCATCAAAAGTCTGAGAGGTCAATTTGGATGAGGTCAAGTTGATTTAGCATTTAATTCCATTCCTGCCCTAGATAAAAAATCACTTCCTCCATGACTAACATTTGCTTAATTCCATTCACCAGATATTTATTATGCACTGCAGTGTGATTAAAGCAACAGTCTCCGACTGTGAGATGCTTAGATTCTAGTAAGAGAGGCAGACACGCAGATAAATTTTCCAGGTGTTGACAGTGTAGTGTGATAAAAGTGCAGGAGTGGTTTTGAGAGGGGTGTCCGCAATTATTACGTCCTCCTCTATTAACTTGTAATTGTTCTTGCGTCTTGTAAATCATATATGATGATTTTACTTGCTCTGCCTCTGCTATGCAATTTGCATTTTATGTTTCTTCTGTTATCATGTATAACATTGCTGTCACGTTTATTCACTTTTTCTTGTACCTACTAGAATCTCTGCTCTTTATAGACAGGTGTACCTACCTTAATCTTGTTTTATTTCTTTGGAGTTGGTCTCTCTTGTTTAGTGTGTATTTCGGAAGTTTGCAAATGTAATTGGACAGGCAGTTGAGCAGCTGCTATGTGTATAGCCAGTGACAAATTGAGAGCATTAACACATACTCCCATGCGGATCACTTAGAGTTCTCATCTCATGCATTTTTATCAATGGAAATTTCCTTTTATTGGGGTGATGGCTGTAGTTTTTTAAAAATCACTTTGAACATATATTTGTGAATACTTTAAATGATGCTTTTTCTAAGACCCAAGTGTTGTAGCCTGCTGATTGAGAGAGTTGACTCCTCTCTTCCGGTCTCTTCATTATAAAAAGCCATCCTTAATTATATCCAAGAAAAGTGTAATTGTGTTTTTAAATTAAGTGTTTACTTTTTGAAAGATAATATCCTGTTTTGAATAACCATACTAACACATGCTGCCAGGAGTTTTCTCACCTGATGTGCGCTTTCTGGAAAATTCAGCTCAGCTCTAAACATTGAATTGGAACTCTCTACTCTATGCCTCCCAATTCACCTTTCTTCCCTTGTTTTCTACTTACCTACTGCCCCCTTTTCTCTCATTCATTATACTTCAGTCTCGTAAGTCATTTTATACCATTCTGCAAGAACACCTGTATGCCTTAGCCACAGGTTGTCCCACTGCCTGGAATTCTTTAGATATGGTGATCCCTACTCTAAATTAACATTCAACTACTGCTTTGTAACTTGTAGTAATATCTCCATTAACAGTAGTTTTGTCTTTTTTTTTTTTTGAGGAAGATTAGCCCTGAGCTAACTTCTGCTAATCCTCCTCTTTTTGCTGAGGAAGACTGCCCCTGAGCTAACATCCATGCCATCTTCCTCTACTTTACATGTAGGACGCCTACCACAGCATGGCTTTTGCCAAGCCTTGCCATGTCCGCACCTGGGATCCAAACCGGTGAACCCCAGACCGCCGAGAAGTGGAATATGCGCACTTAACCGCTGCACCCTGGGCTGGCCCCTAGTAGTTTTGTCTTATATTCTTAACCAAACTGTAAACTACTTGGAAGAAAGAATGGTGTGTTTTTCTTTAAATCACCACTTATATCAGAGACCTTCAATATGTGTGTATTAAAAAAATGATAAATGAGTATTATGACTTACAGTTCCATAAGATTTCCAGAAAGAAATGTGTTGTACTGAGTTATGTTTTCTCCAACAGGGTTCAGAAATGCTCAGAAATTAATCACATGGACGCCCATAATTTGGCCTTGGTCTTTTCATCCTGTTTGTTTCAAACTAAGGGACAAACTAGTGAAGAAGTAAATGTAATCGAGGACTTAATTAATAATTATGTTGAAATATTTGAGGTAAATATTTTATATCCTGCTCTTTTAAAGTAGTTTTGATGTTACTATTTGCAAACAGAAATACGTATTTAAGGATGTTTTATTCAGGTCTTTATGAATATTTAAAAATAATGAAAATAAAAGAGACTTATATGATCTATAGTATTTTAGATATAACTAGCTTTTTGAGCTGTAGCCATTCATTTAAATTTGGCTGCTTTTAAAGCTTTTTTACCATCTGGTGTCTGTTGGACAGAATATTTCTATTTATGATGTTTTTATGGGTTTTTTTTCTCCTCAGTATGTATATGCATTAAGTATATCTACTTAGAGGTGTGAAATTATGAATTTCACAAATTCAGTGATAAACACCAGACTATTAAATTCTGCAATTTAAGACATTTTAGTGTTTTCTTTTGGTTGTGCCCCAAATTGGATAAAGGAAAATTCTGAAATATTATTCTGTGGTTTTTACTTGGTCATCTCTTTTCTAATTGTCTGACTTTTCAATTTGCTGTTTTATGAAGTTAATATTTTCAGGTTTTATCAGAAAACTGTTAGCACAGGGATGGTTTCTTAGTTCAAAGAAGTAAAAATAGAGGAAATAAATCCAGGATTTGAATATATGGAGAATTTAGGGGATCTGGGTCAAAAGTCCAGGTAGGTCCATTACTTAACTGCTTCTGGAATCTCAGTTCTGTCATTTAAACTTTTTGAGCATTCCATGAAATGGTGTTGTATAAGACTACTTGTTTTCTAGGGCTGTGGATATACGAGATGACATCAAATGGGTTAATGTAATAGGTTATCATTTTTAGAGTTCTTAGATTCTTGTAATAATTGCTCACAAGATCCTTTAGCAAAGGGGAAGAAACTATATTTTAATAAAATAAAACTACACAGTCTGTATCTTAATTTATACTGGAACGGACACCAGAGTTGTTGGATTCTCTTTGCTCTTTGATCTCCTTTTATTTCTTTCTATATGTGTCCACTGTTTTTGATCAATAGCAGCTTCTTTGCAATAATTCTGATACTGAGACATAAAAGAATTAGAAAAAAAATGATGTGTGGCTTTACATGCTCTCTTTATTTTCTTTTTATTGTACTGTTAGGTTAATAAAAAATAAATGGTTACCTTCATAGTTTTGTTAAATCGAACTTTAACTAAATGGTGGAAATTTCATAAGCACTTAATGAACATTTCAGTTTGAGAAATGAGTCTTGTCTCTCACCCTCTATAAGCTCTTAACAAACCAGTCATCAATCAGCCCCTCTGCTTATTAAGTCACCTTTGCAATTGGGCTTCTGTTGATGGAATCTACAGCCTAAAGTGGTATCATCATAAAATGTTCTAAACTTTATGAGGCTCTATCTTGTTGGCTTTATTTCTGCCCCAGCTGTGTGGACCCATGCTGATTAAGATGGCCATTCTCATTTATTTTTAACTTGTTGGTCTTTAAATTCCTGAAGAGTTATGTGAGGATGAGTGCCATCGCTCCTTGTATTTTATTAGAATGTCCCAAATTATATTTTAAACAGGTTAAAGAAGACCAAGTCAAACAAATGGACATAGAAAATAGCTTTATTACCAAGTGGAAAGACACTCAAGTGAGTAGTAATAGTTAGATCTCCAAAGAATAAAAAAATTTAAAAAAAACAACAAAACCAAAAACTTCCATTGTAAGTAAAGACATTTGTTGTATTTATTTGCAAGTTCCTATATGAAGCAAGTAAAAGTAATGGGGAAAAAATAACCTAGATAAAACAGTCGTGTAATCTGCAGCATGATGCATATTTCCAAAATGGCAAAGTATGTTAATGTAAATTTTTCAAAATATGGAGGGAAAAATCAGTTTTAATCTTATCAAAATATGCTTTATAAAATCAAGTTTTAGTTATAAAAGCACTATTGAAAATGCCAGTGGATTTCAAAGGAAGCATTTAAAGCCAAAGAAATACTAGAATAAACTGAAAATTCAGACTCCCTAATGATTCTTTCCATTATGATTTTGAAAATATAAATTATTTCTTAATGCGCTTTTGCTCTGCACGCTCTCAGATGATTGCATTAGTGGGAATGTTTCTAATGTGATCTTTGTAACATATGCTGATTAATGTCTCAAGTTGACTTTTCTAGATCTTCTCTTGCTTTCCTCAGTCACATTATATTGCATTTGTGTGTTCAGGTTGCCCCATTAGTTTTCCAGGGTACCTTGCCTTGTTTGATGCATATTCATTGAACTTCCTTAAAATTGATGTTTAATCCTCTTCTAATAACTAGAAATTGTAGTGGCTTCAGGGTACCAGTGTAAATAATAGATATAAGCCAAATATATTCTGTTTACGAATATACTCAGAGAATTAGGCAAATACTTTCTTATTAGTCAAACACAGTAAATTCACCTAATTCCTGAAATATCCACTAGTAATTAGAGAAGTCACTGGAGCTATCATTCCATATGAAGGAGACGAGGAAAGGCTTTCATTCTAGTGCCTACATCCCCAAGTACTGATACTGTGCTATTAATTACCTCAGGAAGTGTCTTCTCTATTTTGACCCACAGTAATTAATGCAGCCTCCAGAGGAGTTAACTATAACACTAAAAAATCTGGCTCATAATCAGTTAGTTCTCTTGGACTTTTGCTTTTTGGGGAGAATTTCAGTCATGAAATGAAGGATCGTGTGAGCCCAAGGGATAATCTTGGGCAGCATTATCTATATTGTTGTTAGATAAAGTATGAGTATTCTTCTGCATTTTTATCTTTTATATTCATATTGCAATAAAAAATGACTCGAATGCTTTCTAATTAAGTATACGTAAGTAAAATAAGAATAGAGTAATTGAGAAAGAAAAGTAGAAGAGTTTGGGGAAATCTGTTCTTTTGCTTGAGTTTTTCTCGAATCCATTCAGAACTCCTCTCTGGAGTGTTTTTCTGACAGTCTCTGTGTCTTATCCCTGCTGGAATTTCTTAGCTGTTCTTGCTTTTGGCTTCGCTCTATGAGTTCTTTTGTGTTTGCTTTTTAATTTTTAAAATTCGTCTTTCCTGGAGACTTGTTTATGCAAACATAGTGAAAAGTAAAAATATCAACTGTATCTTCCCTAGAATTCTTGTGTAGCATCAAAAGTGAAGAGGAAAAATTGGGAATAATCTTTTCTAAGTCAGTCGTGCCAGAATAATTAAGAACATTTCTTCAAAGGACATTTTTAATATTTTCCCCACAAATTTACTCATCAGGTTTTATTCTGAGGCGAATTTAACTTCAGAATGATTGCTTTCTCCATTATGATCATTTTTAGAAAATTGGGTGATGAGTATTATTTCTAAGTGATTATAGAACTTCAGGGAATTTCTGAAAACTCAAAATATTTTTCATAGGTTCATTTAGTTCTTTATTAATCTTCTCCACATTATACCGTCAGTCTACATGGTGATATCTTATGCTTTTTATTTTCTGGCTTGTATCTTATTCCCTTAATATGTTTTCTGGGGCATAATAGTGACCCACATAACAACACTTAATTCTTAACTAAAGAAAATTAAAATAAAAACTTAGCATTATTACCTACCTTATCACTTCACTTTTTTTCTTGCTAAATATACTTTCTCTATTTGTAGTTTTAATATAGCTCTGACCTAATTCATCCTCAGATTTCAATTTTTGGCCATATTATTTCTTTGAAAATTTAGAAGGATCTATCTTCCCTTTTAATTATTGGTGTTATGCCCACACTATAGCTCAGAGCAGAATTATATATGGCCCATTTTCATTCCTCATTTTGTTTATCCTGTTAACATACATGGTGATGGCTCTTACAACTTCTGTTGTTGAAGTCAGCTTATTTCCACTGTAGCAAGGTTTATTATTTCAGTAAGAATGTAAGGGTGTTTGAGGACACTAAACTCTTGAGTAAGAGATGAAAAAATTGCATTATTATTATTGTTGTTGATTATATCATTTGTGTAGATTCCTTGTGCTTAATCAACACATCTGGAAAATGGGTATCATCATGCTGTTAACAGGGAAATTGGCTCATTTCATTATTATAAAATATTTAGAAATAGGACTAGGACTTCCTAAGTGTCTTGTGTCATATGTGCATTCTTGCAACATACTTATATTTGCTGTCTTCATATCTGCCCTTTCTAGGTTTCCCAGGCTGGAGACTTGTTAATTGAAGTGTTTGTAGAAAGGAAGGAACCTGACTGCAGTATTATAATTCGGGTGAGTCCTTTACATCCTGCAGATGGATATAAAGAGTACTGTTGGGAATCACAGGCAATAACATTAATTTACATATCTTGACTTTTCCATTGTGGCTTACATTTTATTTTACATGTCCAGTTCAAACATGCCTGTTGACAAGATTGACTGTCATACCAATATCCTCCAGAAATTCCAGATTTTAGTCATTTGGAAAGAGAACATCCTGTGTGCCTTATGTTATGGCACATAAGCTTATGGCATATAGGGTTTTCTACAAGTTCTGGAAAATAACCTGAGCTCAAATACCTGCTTCTCCCCTTAGCTTCTTAACATTAGGCAAGTTAATCTACTCTGAGTCTCAATCTCTCACCTGTAAAATGAGGAAAAGTTACAGTATTTACATCATAGTGCTGATAGAAGGACTCACTAAGATAATGCATGTAAAAAAACTTAGCAAATTGCTCAGCACATGAATGTTTAATAACTGTTACTATTGGTACTATTATTATTATTGTTAATAATAATCTCCCACCGTTGTATCCTAGACTTTAACTTCCAGTCTTCCAATTTGCTTGAATATTGGATAACTCTTTTCTTTCTTGAGAATATTAATCATTTTTTATGAATTAAAAAGATCTCTCTAATACTACCATATTCAGTACTTAGTCTGCCTTAGGGAGAGAAACACTTATTTCAGGTTCCTACTTAGACTACATTCTTTGTATGAGGAATAGACATTCTGCTATGTAACAGTTGAAATTCAACTTTAGCTCCTTATCTTTTTTAAAGTCCAAGGTTAAACAGAGTCTTAACGTTAGATATTTCTGGACCTTAGTTTTGTTAAATGTATTGCAATCATTAATTTATGCATTTTTAATGATTACGTATTATGACTCCATGGCACTGGTTACCTCACTTAGAACATGAAGCTTAACTACTGCTATCATAGGTTTTGTCCTGATGAGGCAGTGGCCTTGCCACTCCTTGGCCATGTCATAGTTCTTATGCTGATCATGTGCTGTTGATCCTAGCGGACAGGAGGAAGCAGTACCAGTGCATTAACACAAGGCCACCACTAATGCCAGAAGAGGTGTTCAAAGCATGTGACTTAACTCCACCTACACAAAAACACTTTTGTGGCTGATTTTAATTTTCTTGCTAATAAAGCCATAACAGAAGTTATTAGAACAGAGAAAAATTCTTACATTATTTTGAATGTATGTTCATAAAAGACGAACTGTTTCAAGTACAACAACTCCAAATTCTGTTAAAAAACAACAAAAACTAAACAAAAATAATCACTGACATTTATCTAATGCTTTAGACTTTGCAAAACTCTTGTTATATTTATCTCAGCTGATCATTACCTCAACACAAGTAAGTAGGTGAAGCAGGTGATATCTCAAGTTTATGGAAACTTGGAATTAAAAGCATTAAGGCCAGAATGCAAACCCTGATCATCATCATTCTAAACCTAGTGTTCATTAACCTGATTTGTAAACAAAGCAAAATGTGCTCTGTGGAGTTCTAGATGTTCTAAAAAGGGGCGTTGGCTGTCTCCTGGCACAGGGAGTGGAGTTCTGGTCTTCCATTCCTATGTCAACCTGAGGCACTCCCTTGCTAAATTTTCACTAGTTTGGTTTCTCAGTAATTTATTATTTTAAGAAAGGGCTATACTTCCTAAAAAATTTTAAAGCCATGCAGATGAACAGCATCATTGAAATGATTCATCTACTAATGTTTCTCCTGCTTCATCCACTTTTCCCAGATGCTAAGTTCTTTTTTTTTAAGATTTTGTTTCATTGGGCTTTTCTAAATAGAAGACAGTGGACTTCACTGTATCATTAATATATTCCGAAGAAAGCACTAAATTCCATGAAATCCAAAATATAGACTATACAAGTTATCTGTAATGAAAAATGTTTTCTGTTATTTATATATGTGCAATATGCTTATGATCAGTAATGGACAGGAGAAATGGAAATGAGCACATTCCTTTACTAAGAAATTTTTAAATAGGTACATACTTCTACTGAAAACGTGCAAACTAGGTTGCAGTTGCAATATTGTAATGCTTAAAACATCTTCTATTTGCTTGGCATTATAACTAAGTTCTAATTGAGGAAAGTCAGCTTGCTCTTGGCCAGCATGCATTTAAGATTGGCAAAAAACAAAAACAAGAACAAACAATCAAAAATCCCAAAAGTCCCTAAGAAGATGGTGTACTTCCACAATAGCCTGAGGCTTTGGGACTCTGGTATGGCTGATTCCCTGGCTGCCACTGCAGACTCTGCCCTTTGCCATGAAATTGTGGCTCCAGCACACTTTGGTATCCCACCCTCTGTCACTTGGTGTGGCAGGGCATGCCGCAGGCCACTAAAAGCCTGGGGCTTTTCGGCATGGCAGACAGCAGTCGATTGTGTATAATTTAGGGCTCAGGCTCAATAAAGAAAGCCACTTTGAATTCTTGATTATAGAACTGACATGTGAAAAGTTTTACTCCTAGAAGACCATTGGATTTGCTGTCTAGTGAAGGTCTTTCTGTGTATGACTAGATAGTTCTTCCCTCTGTGAGTGATGTGATTGCTCACCCCATGAGGAAAAAAAAAATTCTTCCTGATTATGTCTATATTGTAATATCTTTTTACATTCACATTAAAATGTATTATATTTTATGGAGAATATCTAAACAGACTGTTTTCTCTATGTGCTTAGAGAAGCTAAACACACCAGGAAGAAACTTGGGGTATCATGAGATGGTGGACGGGGTGTATTATTGCCCTAGCATACGGCTCCTCCTGTATCTGACATATATTCTGAAGAAATTTTGCCTCTGTTGCAGATATCTCCTGTGATGGAAGCAGAAGAGTTAACTAATGATATATTAGCAATAAAAAATATCATTCCTACGAAGGGTGATATCTGGGCCACATTTGAAGTCATTGAAAATGAAGAGCTAGGTAAGTGATTTTCATGCCAGGGATTTTTAAATTCCTTATAGAATGAAGAAATACTATTTTTTGACAAATCGTTACTAACATTTTATGTTTTTCTAAAGATTAACACCTCATTATGAATTCCCTTCTACCTCAGTCCATGGAGGTTTCCCTCCTATGATTTTACTCATGGAAATAGATTATTTTATTGATTCTAAAAATATAGAGTGCAAAGCATTAGCTGTCTATGTTTCTGCCTCGGGAAATAAGGCTTTTGTTTATAAAAACAAGCAATTTGATTTGTAACAGTATTCTAAATGTCACCACCACCATCCATCCACCTTATTCCTGTATGCTACTTATTTACCAAAAACAAAGAATGTTGATTTAAAAGATTATTTATTATTTTAAAAAATAATTTTGTTTTAAGCCTAGCAGAAGCTTATTTTTTGGTTTTATCCTTTTCATCTATCTTTAGTGGAGTGCATCAGCTATTTTATCATCTCTTACCTCAGACCTAGAAGGGTAAGGAGAGCTTTTAAAACTTCTTGACTACCCCAATAGTGAAGTGCTGAATAAGCTTAACATTCTAATGACACCATTTGGTTTTAACGACCTCCAGGAAAAACTAATAAGATGCAGAGTATCTTTGTATGTTGACCATCTGTCTAGCTGATACCTGCGAAGGTCTTGGGACCCTTTCAAGTATAGCTGTCAAACTGCCAAAAGTAAAATCTTGCCACCCACAAGCTCAAGATAAAAATTAAAATTCAGTATTGAAATGCCCCATCGTGTATTATTGGGAGTGTTGTTATCAATGTTAGAATGAAATGGGATTATCAAATATTTTGTCTTTCATCATCCTATCTTGGTGCTTTTAATCCTTTATTTCTTTTTATCACGCATAATTCTTTTAAATTCTAGTTTGTATTAAAACATTATTTTCCAATATTCATTGTCAGGATTTATAACATATAAATGCTCAGGCACCCCTATATGGTTGAAAATAAAAATAGATTCTTAAACCTACAAATGGAATTATCATGGATGTGACAGCTGCAAATGCAGACTGACATAAACATGTCATACATCATTAGCAGCATTGCCATTCTTGGTGAAATGGTGTCTTTAGTCTGTTCAGGCTGCTGTAACAGAATTCCATAGGCTGGATGGCTTCCAAACACCAGAAATTATTTCTCACAGTTCTGGAGGCTGCAAGTCCAAGATCAAGGTGCCGGCAGACTTGGTATCTGGTGAGCCCACTTCCTGGTTTGTAGAGGGCTGTCTTTTCATTGTGTTCTCACATGGTGGAAGGAAGCCTTGTGAGGTCTCTTTTATAAGGGCACTAATCACCTCCCAAATGCCCTATTTGAAATTTGCACTGGATAGAAAAAATGTCTTTCTTTGAAAGATGCCAAGCATCCTTGACCCACTGCCGCCAATCATTAGGGCAAGCTGAAACCCACCTAGGGGAGGACAGCACCATCCTCCAGAGCTAATCTAAAGTCTGTTGTTGTTTTAAATGCTTCACCTTAAAACTGAGCCTATCCTCTGACAGTGGAGCCCCATACCCTCTAGGTCCTTCACATGCTGGAAAAAAGTTAACTGCCTGAGGGGCCTCATTTAAGTGGGTCATCACTGAGAGGTTCAAGTGTATGAAGCAGTTACTTTTTATGCAGCAACATAATAACAAAATGTTTTCTTGTTTCTTCCTCATACTGGCTTTGATTTGGAAGATTTGTCCATTTTTAATCAGAATTCTTTCTGGCCCTTCTCTTGATTGACACAGAAAGTGCTGTCACCCTCTGATTATGTGCACAGGACAGAGAAAGACTTGCACAGCTCTAAGTTTGGCACTAAGAATTTAATTATTGGGGAAGTCATAAATGACAGAAATTTAAGGACAATATCTGTTATTTCAAGTGGAAAGTGGATAGCGCTCTCTTTAACAAGGAAGGCTAGGTTTATTCTGTGAACAAGATTTAAACTATTGATAACATGATTTACCTAGCTAAAGAATCACCTCCATAACCTGTTCTTCTCAAATAACTACACTGAGTTTTCAGCAATTTTTTATGGATAGTATACAAATAAGTTATTTATTTCTAGTAATACCCTAATACCAAATGACTTATGTACCGTATAATCTATCATAACAGATGGTTGTAACTATAAATGAAAACGTGTTTATTTGTAGGAATTTGTATTCCAGCAGTATTTGATGACTCAACCAATTTTTCCTGCCTCTTATCTCTTTCTTAAGGTGGATTTTAATGCCATTTTTATGGTTGTAGCATTTGATCGTCTAATAAATATCTTTTCCTCCCATTTTTCAGCTCTGTTTTTATGGAGAAATTTGGATCTTCAGGATTTTCATTCAGCTGAAGTATTTCATTCTATGATACTGATGTGAAAAACATGCTTGACTGTTTGGAAATCTATATTTGCCTCTGTGTCTACAATGATATATTTCAGTATAATTAAGAACACTTTAGAGCTACCACTGTAGTATCTACTTATGATAGCTACCCTCTTTGCTATAAATCTTCTGATATTTGGAAGTCTTATTACCAATTTAATTTTGTAATAAAGAAGAGTAAGCTTTTACTTCAATCCAGTTACTGTTTTCCAGTTAAGAATATCATTCTTACCTCCAGGCCAACTGCAGTATCATCAATTTCCTAAGTGTAGGATATTGAAACTATCTTGCTGTTGTTTCCTTACCATCTTTTCACTAAGCAGAGGAAAATGAAGGGGAACAAGTGAAGGAGAAAGTGTGAAATGACATTGTTTTTCACTTTGCTTATGTTTGCTTATTTCACCCAGTTACATGTGAGAAAATCATCATGTGGGGGTTTATATACTTGGCCCAAATAAAACTAAGTGTGATAGTTAAGATGTGGGTCTGTAAAGTCAGATAGATTTGAAGTTCAAATCTCTATTCCTTACTTGAACCAGCTGTTTGACTGTAGGCAAGTGGCTGAATCGCTCTGATCCTTGGGTTCCCTTAGATAGAAAATATGAATAATAATAATATCTAATGAAGAATGTTGTGAGAATTAAAAGTGATAACTGATACAAAGTATCCAATGTATATAATGTCTGATAACATAGCTTTTCCAGAAATGGCAACTGTTAATGGGATCAGTAGTGTGCCAGAGTTTGCAAGTAGTGGAACCAAGAATTATATAATACCCAAATGTAAAGAGAGTGCTTATTCTATAATTAGTTTAACTTTTAAATACAGATAATTCTAATTATAACCTCCATTAATATAAGACAACCAATTTATGGGTTAATGAACATTTAAATTATAACTTTGGCAAATTATAGGCAATTATGATCTTTGCCAAACCTTTTAGAAAATTATTTGAGGAAAAACAGGATTGATTTAGCACAAACAATTTTGTCTGATTTTATTAAGAATTATAATTTTGTCTGCTGATCCATTTACATTTTCTAACTGATAGATCACTATAGAAATTCATAAGGTACTTCATTCTTCGAGTATTTAAACCTCTGTTATGTACTCAGCACTCTGCTTTGTGCGGGGGCTATATTTGTAAACAAGAAGTAGATTTGTCTTCAAGATGTATGGCCTCGTTGCTCTGTTTTGTTTTTGTTTTTGTAATTGCCATCATAATGAGTAGGCCTGCTCCAATATGCACAGAATGCAAACTGCATTTCATTGTACTGAATAGGAAGCAAAAATCTGGTATTTACACTGGAAGCAGAAAACTTGTTTTCTTCTTCTGTGGACCTGGGACTATTGATAAGTTCTGAAATGCTGTGGTCATAGCAGGGGAGACCAGTATTAAGGAGGGTGTGATATATTTGGTCTTTCTTATTTGTGCTTTTATTACCAATTAAAATATCATGGATCATGTATGAGTTGGATGCTATTAACGTACTCTTTCTTGTTCGTCATTAGCCTTACTAGTTTAACCAAAAATGAAAAGCCTGAGTGCTATGTGCTTTACATTTAGGAGGATATGAAAGAGTTGCATTGACTTAAATATGGCTACAAACATCAACATCATCACGTTAGAGCTTATGTTCTTGCTATCTCAATTATGCTGTTTTCAGTGTACTGTGAAAAGGTTTGAATTCCTTTTTTCCCAGCATATGGTTTTGTTGTAACATTTCATTAACTGATTGGCGTATTTTGATCAGCAAAAAACTTTCCTGTAGAACTTGAATTGTTATTGTAAAACCTGTTTTTTAAAATTTTTTTAATTGATATAGTTAACATACAATATTATATTAGTTTCAGGGAACAGCATAGCGATTCAACATATATATTACAAAATGATCACCATGGCAAGTCTAGTAATTATCTGTCACCATGCAAAGCTAGTATAACATTATTAACTACATTCCTTATGCTGTACATTACCTCCTCATGACTGACTGAGTTTGTAGCTGGAAGTTTGTACCTCTTAATATCCTTCACCTGTTTCACTCATCTCCATACTTCCCTCCTATCTGGGGACTACTACCAGTTTGTTCCTTGTATCTGTGAGTTTGTTTCTGTTTTGTTTTGTTTATACGTTTGGTTTTTAGATTCTGCAAATAAGTAAAATCATATGGTATTTGTCTTTGTCTGTCTGACTTATTTCACTTAGCATAATACCCTCTCAGTCTATCCATGTTGTTGCACATGGCAAGATTTCATTCTTTTTTATGCCTTAGTAATAGTTCATTGTGTGTATGTGTATATATATATATATATATATATATATGTATGACATTTTCTTCATCCATTCATCTATAGAGAAACACTTTGGTTGCTTCCATATCTTGGCTATTTTAAATAATGTTGCAATGAATATAAGGGTACATATATCTTTTCAAATTATTGTTTTTGTTTTCTTTGGATGAATACCAAAAGTGAAATTACTGGATCATATGGTAGTTTTAGTTTTAATTTTTTTGAGGAACCTCCATACTCTTTTTCATAGTGGCTACACCAGTTTATATTCTCACCAGCAGTGTACAAGGATTCCCTTTTCTCTACATCATTTCCCACACTTGTTATCTGTTGTCTTTTTGATAATAGCCATTCTGACAGATGTGAGATATCTCATTGTGGTTTGATTTGCATGTGCCTCATGATTAGTGGTGGTGAGCATCTTTTCACGTCTGTTGGACATTTGTATGTCTTCTTTGGAAAAATGACTATTCTGGTCTACTGTTCATTTTTTAATACAAATTTTTTTTTTAAAGATTTTATTTTTTTCCTTTTTCTCCCCAAAGCCCCCCGGTACATAGTTGTATATTCTTCGTTGTGGGTCCTTTTAGTTGTGGCATGTGGGACACTGCCTCAGCGTGGTTTGATGAGCAGTGCCACGTCCACGCCCAGGATTCGAACCAACGAAACACTGGGCTGCCTGCAGCAGAGCACGTGAACTTGGCCACGGGGCCAGCCCCCAAATGTTGGTTTTTTGATATTGAAGTTGTATGCGTTCTGTACATATTTTCAATATTAGCCCCTTATCAGATACATCATTTGGAAATATCTTTTCTCATTCAGTAGTTTGCCTTTTCATTTTGTTGATGGTTTCCTTGCCGTGTAGAAGCTTTTTAGTTCCATGTAGTCCCATTTGTTTATTTTTGCTTTTGTTGCCTTTGCCTAGGGAGACAGATCCAAAAAAATACTGCTTAGATTGCTGTCAGAGAGCTGACTGCCTTTGCTTTCTTCTAGGAGTTTTATGGTTTCAGGTCTTACGTTTAAGTCTTCAATCCACTTTGAGTTTATTTTTGTTTGTGGTGTAACAAAGTGTTCTAGTTTCATTCTTTTGCATGTAGCTGTCTAGTTTTTCCAACAGCATTTGTTGAAGAGACTGTCTTTTTCCCATTGTATATTCTTGCCTCCTTTGTTGTAGATTGATTGACTGTAGAAGCATGGGTTGATTTCTGGGCTCTCTATTCTGTTCCATTGATCTGTAGGTCTGTTTTTGTGCTAATAATACCATACAGTTTTGATTATAGTAGCTTATATTATAGTTTGAAATCAGGGAGCATTGTTCTTCCTCAAGATTGCTTTGGCTACTTGGGGTCTTTTGTGGTTCCGTACAAATTTTAAGATTGTTTGTTCTTTTTCTTTGAAAAATTCCATTGATATTTTGATAGGAATTGCATTGAATCTATAGATGGCTTTGGATATGGACATTTTAACAATATTAATTCTTTCAATCCAGGAGCATGGTATATCTTTCCAATTATTTGTGTCATCTTCTGTCTTTCATCAATGTCTATAATTTTCAAGGTACAGGTCTTTTACCTCCTTGGTTAAATTTATTCATAGGTATTTTATTCTTTTTGATGCTATTGTAAATGGGATTGTTTTCTTCATTTCTCTTACTGATAACTTGTTATTAGTGTATAGAAATATAACATTTCTATATTTTGTATCCTGCAACTTGGCTGAATTCATTTATTAGCTCTAGTGTTTTTTTGATGGAGTCTTTAGGTTTTGCATATATAGTATATCATCTGCAAATAGTGACAGTTTTACTTCTTCCTTTTGAATTTGGATCCCTTTTATGTCTTTTTTTTTGGTCTGATTGCTCTGGCTAGGACTTCCAATACTGTATTGAATAAAAGTGGTGAGAGTGGGCATCCTTGTATTGTTCCTGATGTTAGAGGAAATGCTTTCAGCTTTTCTCTGTTGAGTATGATATTAGCTGTGGGTTTGTCATATGTAGACTTTATTATGTTAAGATGTGTTTCCTTTATACTCACTTTGTTGAGTTTTTATGATAAATGGATGTTGAATTTTCTTAAATGCTTTTTTTGCATCTATTGAGATGATTATATGATTTTTATCCTTCATTTTGTTAATGTGGTGTATTACATTGATTGATTTGCAGATATTGAACCATCTTTGCATTCCTGGTATAAATCCCACTTGATTATGGTATATGATCTTTTTAAGGTATTGTTGAATTTGATTTGCTAACATTTTGTTGAGGATTTATGCATCTGTATTCAGGGATTTTGATCTGTAATTTTCTTTTTTTGTAGTGTCTTTGTCGTGTTTAAATATTTGGTAGAATTCACCTGTCACTATCTGGTCCTGGACTTTTTCTTTTGGGGATGTTTTTTGATTTCATTACTAGTAGTCAGTCTGTTCAGATTTTCTGTTTCTTCCTAATTCAGTCTTGGAAGATTATGTGCTTCTGGGAATTTATCCATTTCTTCTAGGTTGTCAGATTTGCGGATGTATGTATGTTTGTAGTAATCTCTTATGATTCTTTGTATTTCTGTGATGTCAGTTGTAGCATTTCCTCTTTCATTTCTGATTTTATTTATTTGGGCCCTCTTGTTTTCTTGATAAGTCTGGCTAAGGGTATATCAATTTTGTTTATCTTTTCAAAGAACCAGCTCTTAGTTTCTTTGATCTTTTCTATTGTTTAGTTACTCTCTATTTCATTTAATTCCATGCTGATCTTTATTATTTCCTTCCTTCTACTAACTTAGGGCTTTATTTGTTCTTCTTTTTCTATTTTCTATGTATAAGGTTAGATTGTTTGAGATTTTTCTTGTTTCCTGAGGTAGGTCTCTATTGCTCTAAACTTCCCTCATAGAACTGCATTTGCTGCATCCTCTAGAGTTTGGAATGTTGTGTTTTCATTTTCATTTGTCTCAAGGTATTTTCATTTCCTCTTTGATTTTTTCATTGACCCTTTGGTGGTTTAGTAGTGTCTTGTTTAGCCTCCACTTGTTTGTGTTTTTTCCAGTTTTCTTCTTGTAATTGATTTCTAGGTTCATACCACTGTGATTAGAAAAGATGCTTGATGATTTCAGTCTTCTTACGTTTACTGTGACTTGTTTTGTGGCCTAACGTGTGACCTATCCTGGAGAATGTTCCATGTGTACTTGAAGAGAATGAATATTTTGCTGGTTTTGGATGGAATGTTCTGTATATATGTTAAGTCCATCTGGTCAGATGTGTTGTGTGTCCTTGTTGACTTTCTGTCTGGATGATCTATCTGTTAATGTAAGTGGAGTTGTTAAAGTCCCCTACTGTTATTGTATTACTGTCAGTTTCTCTTTTTATGTCTGTTAATATTTGCTTCTATATTCGGTGCATAGATATGTACAAGTGTATAGCATCTTGTTGGATTGATCTCTTCATCATTATTTAATGCCCTTCTGTGTCTCTTGTTACGGTCTTTGTTTTAAAGTCTATTTTGCCTGACGTAAGTATTGCTACCCCAGCTTTCTTTTTGTTTCCACTTGTATGGAATATCTTTTCCCATCCCTTCACTTTCAGTCTGTGTGTGTCTTTAGATCTGAAGTGAATTTCTTATAGGCAGCATATATATGGATGTCTGTTTTTGTTACCAGGTTAGTGAAGTTTTCAGCCCTTATTTCTTCAAGAAAGTTTTCTGTCCCTTTCTCTTTTTGTTCTCCTTCTGGGAACCCTATAATGTGAATGTTAGTACACTTGATGTTGTCCCAGAGGTCCCTTAAGCTATCTTCATTTTTTAAAATTCCTTTTTCTTTTTGATGTTCTGATTGGGTGATTTATAGTACCCCTGTCTTCCAGATGGTGATCCATTCTTCTGCATCATCTAATGTGCTGTTGATTTCCTTTAGTGTATTTTTTATTTCACTTCTTGTATTCTTCAGTTCTGCTTGGTTCTTTTTTTATATTTTCTATTTCTTTGTTGAAGTTCTCACTGTGTTCATCCATTCTTCTCCTGAGTTCAGTGAGCATCTTCGTGACCATTACAGTAATATGTTGCTTGATGACAGGGATACATTCTGAGAAATGCAATGTTAGTCATTTTCATCATCATCCAAGCATCGCAGAATGTGCTTGCCCAAACCTAGATGATATAGCCTACTACACACCTAGGTTATATGGTACTAATCCTATGGGACCATTATCATATGCACCATATGTATTCAGTCTGTCATTGACTGAATACACAGTCAATGTAATTGAATACAGAATTGAAATGTCATTATGTGGTGCATGACTATACTTTGAAGTCTTTGTCTGGTAGGTGTCTTATCTCTGTTTCATTTAGTTCTTTTTCTAAGGTTTTTATCTTGATCTTTCATTTGGAACATATTCCTTTATCTCTTCATTTATCCTAATTCTCTGTGTTTGTTTCTTTGTATTAGCTAGATCAGCTATGTCTCCTGATCTTGACGGGGTGGCTTTATGTAGAAAATGTCCTGTAGGGCCTAGTAGTGCAATCCCCTCTGGTCACCAGAACCAGGTGCTCCAAGTGTATCCCCTGTGTAGGCTGTGTGTGCCCTTCTGTTGTGTCTGAGCCACAAATGCTATGGGTGCTCTTGTGTGCAAGGCTGCACACCCCCTCCCCCCCCCAGGGCAAGAGACACTTTGGAGGGGCTCTAGTGCCAACTGGGGCTGCCCGCTGGGTGAGGTGGGGCAGGAACCATATTGGAGGAGCTGGGGTAGGCCACAGGGGAACATCGGTGCAGGGTGGGAGGTGCTAACAAGATAGATGGAGAGTATCAGAAATAGCACCTGCCAGGGCTGGGGTAGCTAGTTAGAAGGAGAGTAAAAAAAAAATGGTACCCACCAGTACTTCCATCCGTGGAGGAAGTTCCAACAGGTTCTTGCTCCTCTGACACATGCCCTACTATTAGTCAGTGAATCGCCTTCATGTATAACCTAGGCACTTTTCAAACTCCTGCCTCTGTGCTGGGACTCAGAGTGAGTGAGTTTGTGTGCGTGTCCTTTAAGAGGCAAGTCTTGGCTTCCTATAGCCGTTCAGCTGCCCTGGACATAAGCCCCACTGGGTTTCAAAGCCAGATGTTATGGGGGCTTGTCTTCCTGGTGCAGAGTCCCTGGACTGGGGAGCCTGATGTGGGGCTCAGGCTGCTCACTTGTCCAGGAGGACCTTCACAGTTGGGATATCCCTCCCACTTGTGGATTGCCATGTGGGGGTTGTGGGTCCTGACTAGATTACATCTCTGCTCATCTCTATGTGGCTTTTTCTTTATTTCCTTAGTTGTGGAAAATCTGCTTTGCTAGTCTTCAGGTTCTCAGAGACAGGTGTTCTATATGTAGTTGTAGTTTTGGTTTGTCTGTGGGAGGAGGTGAGGTAAGGATCTTCCTATTCTGCCATCTTGATCTTACTCCTCAACTGTGTTTTTTTTAACTCTGCTAAGAACATGTGATACATTTAAAAATATGATTGCCTGAAACAAAATCTATATGGATGAGTATTTATCAAGGAAAAGTCTTTAATGTGTCATTAACTTCTTGCTTATTGGCCTATTATATCAACAGTTAACGTGTAATTTTGCTACATATTTCTGATTGATATTTCTGCTAGTAGTTAAACATAGATTACTCAGTACTGTTGTATGATTATTTCCATATGTTCTCTGTTGAAGTTATACTTTATAATTTTGTATTAATTGACTATGAGTATACAGCCATAAGTTGTTTACTAGTATTGGTCAGAAATTACAATATGCTAATCTTGTTGGGATAAACAAAAGATTAATTTATGTTATGACTTAGTACCTGACCAGATTAATTTTGCTAGTTCTTTTGCAATCATTTAATTACATGTGCAAACAGGCGGCTTTTCATAAGCAAACCAGAATGTTATCTAAATTAAAAAGAAGATAGAGTAAGACACTGATTTGTTATACAAAAAGGTAGCTTTATCTCTGAGATTTAATCTAAAGGATAGCACCTCTGAATTTTGTTTGAATAGTTGGGTAGCAGACAAATGCCCCTGCACAGATTCATTTATACAGTGCCTTTTATTATATGCTTAATGATGACCTAGGTCTTAGGGTCTCTTGTATGTACTCCTAGTACTATTCTTGTGTAACATAAGATATGGTTATGTTTATGGTTGCATATAGATCTTTTTAAAAGGACTTTTTAAATTTATAGTTACAAAAAATTATATCTTAATTTCTTTTTTTCAGTTTGATTTGGTTTTATTTTTTGCAGAGCGCCCTCTTCACTACACAGAAAATGTGTTGGAGCAGGTGCTTCGGTGGAGTTCATTAGCTGAACCTGGCTCTGCTTATCTTGTGGTGAAGAGATTCTTAACCGTTGACACAATTAAACACTATAATGGTAGGTGCAATTATTTCACATTCCAACTACGATCGAAAATTCAAGTGGTTCGAGGGTAGTTATTGTGGCACAGGTGTTATTTGAAAATGTAAAAACTGAGTAGCTAAATACAGAATCCACTGACGTAGTATTGTAGAATAGAAAGAATATATAGACCAAGTGCTAAAGGCAGAGTTTCTTGGTAGGTAGCAGTACAGTAATAGTTGGATAAATTGATGGTACCAAGTTAAAGTTGTTGGAAGGAGTACTTTATGTTTTTAAGGGTTTTTTGCCATGGTTATATGTTCTCCTAATTTTTAGATAGATGGTGAGTCTTCTTCCTAAATTGTATTTACATTTGAAAGTTCTCTGGGCACATGAGAAGTACAAGTTTTTCAAGCTCTGAGATTGAGTGCTTGTTATAATTCTCATTTATTTGCTAGTGATACTGGAAAAGAAATAAGTACAAAATAAAACACTTGCATTAAAGAGACTCCCTGTCCAACTGGGAGAAGACATGTACACATGTAAGGCTACATAAGAAGTTAGCAAGCACAAGGGAACCATAAAAGACAGTCTCTGAACCTGTATGATATATCAGAAAACTTTTATTTTGAAACCTTGATCCTTCTGTTTTGTTGTCATTAGTTGATAGATTAGAAGATGATTTCCTGCCAGAACTGTATCTAAACCAACCCCAAAAGTAAAGGATTTAAGTTTTATAAGATGAAATTTACAACTTTTATAGTTAATATTAATAACCGTTATTCTTTATTAATGAGGTATCATTAACCAAGCTCTATACACACCAAGCTCATTTAAACTTTTCTTAACTTCTTTTTGAGTTTTATCATCATTTATACTTTACAAATAAGGAAAAAGAAGCTCAGAGAAATGAAGTAACTTGCCCTAGATTGCACAGTTACTAAATATTGCATTTGAGAAAAGACTGGTTTTATTTCTAATTATTAAAAAAAAAAAAATAGAAGGTTGGTACAGCTCTTAAATGCTGTAAACCTACTTAGTATGATTGCAGGCTCTCTAGCTAATAGCTATGGGTCAGTAAGTTCTTAAGTGTAAGGCTTAATCTGGTAAATTTGTGATTCCATGATAGTGTTGAAGTCTGTTCTGGCTGCTGTAACAGAGGACAAACTGGGTGGCTTATAAACAACAGAAATTGATTTCTCAAAGTCTGGAGACTGGAATTCCAAGATCAGGGTCCCAGCATGGTTGGGTTCTGGTGAGAGCCCTCCTACAGCCTGCAGACTTTGGACTTCCTGTATCCTTGTGTGACAGATAGCAATGAGAGGAGCAAGCTCTCTTGTGACTCTTATAAGGGCACTAATCCCATTCATGAAGGCTCCACTCTCATGACCTCATCTAATCCTAATTTCCCAAAGGCCCGCCTTCTAATACCATCACATTGGGAGGCAGAGTTTCAACATATGAATTTTAGGGGACATTCACATTCAGTGCACAACAGCACCCTTCATATATTATACTTACATGAAGGTATTTTTACAAAATGCAATTACTGTAACAACTTCTAGGTCATTTTGGTCTTACTAGTATCTAAATAAACAGAATAGGTATTATTCTTCTTGCTGTGGAAATTTAGCTTTTTAGAGACCTCTGTCTTATTTTAAATTTCTTTATTACTCCTACATTTGATTTTGACCACATCCTCCCTATATGTCTTAAGGATTGCAATAGAAATTCTCTCTAGTCAAATGAATGCAACATGCGTCCATGTCATAGAGCAGTGATTCTCAGGTAGGGGACATTTGGCAATGTCTGGAGACGTTCCTGACTGTCACTACTTGGGGGGTAGGTGGTGGTGCTTCTGGTATTTAGTGTTTCAAGACCAGAGATGCTGCTCAACATCCTACAATGCACAGGACAGCTCTTTACAACAAAGAATTTTCTGGCCAAAGACCTTGAGAATCTCTAATTTAGATAATCCATGAAATCTCTTCTAACTCTTAAATTCTGTTATTCTTTCATTTTAACATTAAGATAAAAAGTATTGAACTTAGAAACTAAGTCCTGAAACATTATGAAATATATGTAATAGGTTCTTGTAGTTTCTTTGCTTTTAGAAAATAAAGTCATTTTTTCAGGTAAATTTTTATCTTTCTGTTGAGAATTTTCCCTTTCATTATTCTAATATTCCTTTGAAATGTCTCTAATTCTCCATGTTGTGAAATACTTGAAACACACACCTGGACACAATACCTTAGCTCTTGTTTGAATGCTAGTGGATTGGCTATGGGAATAAAAGTAGACAAGAGCAAGATCTTCATAGGCTGTGATATAAAGGAAGGTTTTGTGCAGGTGGGAGTGAGGGATAACCCAGAGCAAGGATACCATGAAGTGCTGTTGATCTTTGGGGCAAAAAAATCAGCAGTGTATGGATTGAGCTGCTTGAGAGCAATCACATCTGAGTAAGATCTTCGTTGTTTAAGAGCAAGAAAAAAATGGTAGAATGACAAACTGTACATTGTTTCTATCCACAAAAGTAGGATAGGGTAGGAAGATTGGGCATTATAATGATTCCTCACATATTCCTGTGTGTCCTCTTTATGGGGTTATGAGCATGTCCTTCTGTTATGAAAGCATCCAGCCTCTGTAAGATATAGACAAGCATCTTGCATAAAAACTGGAGAACCCAAGCAGTGGACAGCAGGTTTAAATGATAGTTACAGGGATTTGGATGGAACATTTAGCAAGGTAAAATGTCAGCAAACTTTTGTGTTCCTTTCATATCTCCTTCATTCCTCTAATTGAGTGGGAGCTATAAAACATTTCCCTGTCCTGTAGTATCCCTACCCCAGTTCGCCAAACCAATCTGCAACTTGTTGCGATGATATCTACAGTACTTTGTACCAGGAAGTTCTCTCTTTGTATGAAAAAAAGAATGAGCTTTCAGAGTAACACCATCAGCAAGTACATTTATTGAACCATTTCATGGTAATGGTTATGTATTTCTGGCAGACAAAAGGAGTACCTATGAAGTAAATATTTTTAAAACTTTTAGTTTTCTAGCTAATGAAAGTTTTATAAATGTTTTTAATTAGAGCTTGATTTAAATTCAGATTATCAAAGCAAAATAATGCCTTTCATTATGGTCAGTTCTGCATCTGTGTGAATTTAAGGTTGTTGTTTATAGAATCTCTGGCCTGTATATTTTTTAAATCAATTTCTTAAGTCATGATTTTTTCCTGTAGTTGTTTCCTGCAGCAACCTGGGGCTTATAAATACTTCTTCTGGGGCATACTTTGTGATAGATTTTAGGTTGGTGAGATAGTCAGTCTGCTTCATCTCTGTCTTGGCAAATGTCTCTTAAATCCATCACAGTGACCACCTACTCCAGAATTACTGCTCCATTCATTACATCCAGTACTCCTTAAAATTGGGATTTAAAAGGAAAATGA
This sequence comes from Equus quagga, assembly GCF_021613505.1. NCBI lineage: Eukaryota > Metazoa > Chordata > Mammalia > Perissodactyla > Equidae > Equus > Equus quagga. The sequence continues at coordinate 126,608,864 of NC_060269.1, forward strand.
TGAAGGTAAATCAAATGTGATTTCTTTGTCAATTTGTTAGCAGAAAAACAGGAATCATCTCAGAAACACATTGCTCTTCACACCTGAAAGAGAACAATGTTGAGGATTTATTTTCCTTCTTAGTATCTTCTTATTCTAACCTAGGGGCCAAGTGGAAATTAGCAGAGTTTGAAACAAAGGTAGTTGGTTGCAACCACATTTTCTCTCAATAACAAATAGCTAATGTGTTAACATTTTGTTAAAATGTAAAGTGTGACTACCACATCCTTTGTACCTTGTCCCCGCATACTTGATACCTAGTTGCCACAAACTTTGCTGTCTCCTTATCCCCATCTTTGTTCCTTTCTCTATCTTGATATCTACACACACAGATGTATATATATCTTTACATACCTATATGTGACTTGCATTTCATTAATTGTATGATAGTTTTTCTGATTTTAAGTATCAAATTATAAGCATATACTTTTGTTTGATATTATGTTTTCACAACCACCTTGCTAAATCAAGAATTTTATCAAATAAGTTTAGGGGTTTAGAGTAGTTTAGGGGTTTTAATTTCCTCAATTTTCTCACTTTATCTGAACAGTTTAAAACGTGCACATCATAAGAAGGAATAGATTGTAGGATCATCCAACACTTAATTTCTGCTCTTTCATTTAAGGCAATGAGGTACCATACTTTACTTTTACAGAAGTATATGAGAGAAAGTGAATTTTTTGTTGCCTCTACTTAAAAATCAATTCTGTGCTTTTCAAAAGCAGCATATTATTTCTTAGAAACATTTTGTGCCATTGCTATTATTGTAATGAGGAGTTAACTAACTTGAAAAGAAAGATAATAGTCCTCAAATTTCTTTCCTACCCCATGGATTATGACTGAGATATTGAGATAGGGAGAATAAAAATCCACTTAAATTGCCGTTTAGACTTTGTCGTAGCTAATCTTATTAGACCGTCTTTCATTATCATCTCTTATATTGAGTTGAGTTTCAACATCTCTATCACAAGTAAAGCCATAAATTTAGAGCTTCTGTAAGGTTCCAGAATAAATAATTTTATTTTGCTAAAGTCTTTTATGTTGCTAAAGCACTAACGCTCTTTAAAATTGCCTCAATAGAATGTGATACATGGAAATCAAATTTTAATGATCTCGATGGGGAAGAAATACTTTTAAGATAGAAGATGTAACTCAAATGCAGATCTCTGTGGGATTCTAAATTTAGGTGGCTGTATATGACAGATGCTTTGGAATTAAATTTGCATTAGAATAGAATAGTTCAAAATGCAACTGCTTCCAGCAAATTCAGACCTGGAAAGCTGAGCCGTCTGCTATCAACTGAGTTAAGAAAATGCCAGCAAAAATATTCTGAGTCCATAAATCATAGTATAGCTGTAATAATTTACATTCCACTCCCCATCAAATCTTTTTAAATCCAAAAATGTGTAAAAGTTGAAGGTAATGCCTAGTTCACTTCAAGTGGACAAATTTTCTTGGAAATTGATAATAGTCTTTGATATTCACTATCGAGTATGAATGTCCTGACTTCTTCTAATAATATAATTCTGTAGTGAAAAAACCAATTGGTAAATTTCTCTTAGCTCTGTTCATGCAGGAATTTACTGTGGAAAATTTAAAGAATTGATAACATTGTTTTTACCCACAAGGAGCAGAAAATTTAAATGTTTGAAACCCATTTAAATATAAGACTACAAACACAGCCTGCAATAAATGACTACTATTGTCTGGCATGTTTTTGGAGAGCTTTCAAGCACAGAAAAGTGGTTCAACTAGATAATCATTGACATTTCTTCCAACACTGAATCTCTCTCATTCAAGGAAATATCATTCTTTGTTTAAGTTTTCTTGTACGTGTTGTCCTCCTGGAACAAGATTTGGTCTTTCTTATTTTTTTTATTACTAAAAGTACATGTTGAGTAAACTTCTAAAAATATAAATTAATAAAACATTTTGTAACTGAACAACTACTGGCAGAATTTCACAGGTCTGCAAACTCACTTGTATCTACATAGTTCGAGAATGCCTTCCAAAGCAAATGACCATTAGATTATTACCAAGAAAGCTGTATGTGGTCCTCGGTTTCTTGGTTTGGATGCTTCCCAAGACATTAATATAGGGAGAATAGAAGAGGTTGCTGGTTGGAGTGACAGTGGTGAGACCACTGAGTTGTTTTGGATGTGTTAGGTTTTAGTTGTTTGTCAGTTGTCTAAGGGTATATGTGTAGAAGGGAATTAAGTTCCTATAGCTATGGAGCACATTGTATGAGATGCTATTTTAGCCTTTGGAGAATACAAGATCACACAGTTTTAGTGTTAAAGTAAGAACATTAGAGAACTGAGCATAGAATACCAGCATTTAGGGGATGGTAGTGAGAGAGACTGGTGTGTGAAGGAACAGTCAGAAAGGCTGCAAGAAAACAAGGACAGAGCAATGCCATGAAAATCAACAAAGGAGTTAAGTTTTAGGAAGAGAAGAGTATTTAACGGTGTAAAATGGTGCACGAAGTCAAGAAAGACACCTGGGCATTTATTGTTTTTGTGGGGATGATGGGGGTGGCAATCGTGATAATCATTATCATTACTTATAAGAGAAGTATCTGAGGATAGAAGACAGAATTCTGTTAGACATTGAGACCTGAAGTGTAATTCTAGTACAGTTACATTCTAACCTTGTCACATAACCTTTGTTAACCACAATTTTCTCATTTATAAAATTAGATCATATTACCTGTACTCCCTACTTTAGAAAGTTGCATGAGAATCACGTGAGATAAAATATGTGAACATTTTGAAAACTCTAAAGTGTTATCTGTGTACTTAAGAGTATGCTAAAAACCCACCATAATTTAATATGAGAAATATATTATTTAGTATACTAAATTGTTTTAAAAATAGTTTGTTATAATTTAATATAATAATAAAAACAGAATGGGAAAGTAGTATTCTGTTTTCTACAATTTTCTGCATTATCAGGAAAATGGTACAGATTCTCTGGCACTTTTCTAGTCAATCCCCCAGTTGTAAGTATATTTACATTTTTACTGCTTATCCATAGTCTAACTATAGACGGTTATTATCAGACTTCTAGTTCTGTTAAGTATGGCTTCTTCAATAGAAGTAACATAAAGGAAAGTAGATTGGGAATAGAGGAACATATTTGGCTTATCCTAAGTAGTAGATTCCTTTCAAGTTGCTATTATGTCCAGTTTACTTTCTACCAAGTTGTAGAACTAAATTTTACTAAATGCATTTTGAGTGAATGTTATACAATGAGTGAAATATATCAGTAATTCTTCTCCCTTCGAATTATAGAGAATACATGTGTTCTATACAATCAATACTAAACAAAGGAAAATAGGCATCATTTCAAATTTGGAAGAACTTTTTATTTTATTTTATTCTTTTTCATTTATTTGTTTATTTTCTGTGTGCAGCATAATATATTTCAAATTCTGTGTAGATTACATCATGTTCACCACCCAAAAACTAATTATAGTCCATCCCCTCACACTTCTTAGATGTTAGGCTACAAATATTGCCAAATGTCACTTGGTTTGGTATATTTTAAAAATATATGTCTCTCAAGGAAGCTCTCTATTTGTGTCCTTGAGCACTTAGAGTACATGAGAAGGGTGGAAGTTGCAATAAGGAATGTTTTCAGACAATGTGTCGGCCTGGGGACATAGTTCTGCCAGCAAAAAAAAAAGGGTGACACATAGAGAACATAAAGAATAGACCCATCAGTTGTATATTGCCTTCTCACTGTTCAGATCATATATATAAGAGACGAGATAACAGACATGAGAGATAGCAGTAGTTCATAATTACTTTGGATTTACTGGACTGAAACCTTTGCATACACCATCTCATTTCACCTTCCAGGTAGCCTTAGGAGCTGTTTACAAGTATTTACTAGGCCATTTACAAATGTAGAAATAAGGATGTGGAGACATTATGTAAGTCCCTCAAGGTGACTGACTTGCTGGTAAGTGGAGGAGCAGGCATTAGAGTCAAGATCTTTCCAAATCCAGGCCATAATGTCCTGTCCTACACCACTTACTATATTGAAATCAAGGATAAATCAGATTTCAGTTTTTTAAACACTTATAAATTCAATCCATAAATAATCAGACCTTTGGAAGAGTAGTTCTTTCTGTATTACTTACTACAGACTCTGCAGTACAGAGAAAACTGATGTCTGTCCTCCATTCATTAAACAAGCAATACATTCAGCTTGCTATATGCCAGTCCACTGGGTGAGTATGGTCTGTACTCCCATTTTTCAGGTGAGAAAACTGAGATTTAGAGAGTACTGCCTGGGATCCAGTGGAAGATGTGGAAAAGGGTTAGGGTTAAGGTTAAGGTTTGTCATTCAATCCAGACTATGCTCTTAGTCAGTCTGCTATGTCAGCTTTCATGTAGATTGGGGCAGAAAATCCAGAGTACACGTTGTTTTAAAAAGGAAGTATGAAATTATTATGTATTTAAGAGCTAAATTATGAAACAAATATGACTTTTTTATGCATTCAAGGGCATAGAGTTTAGAGACATGAATATCAAGCGTGAACTGGAGTAGTTAGAAAAAATTTGGTGAATGAGTTGGATTCTGGAAGTGGGGATAGAATTTGTCTAGAAGCAAGGAGAATGGGACTTCTCTCAAGTTCATTCAAATGACCAACTTGAGTCATGCCACAGAGACAAGGATTGGTTTTTCCAAACAGTGTATTATGATCAACTGAACTATAAGTATTATACTTTAATATTTTATAGAAATGAGTAGGAGAAACCCAATTTATTTAGCCCTTTAAAAGTCAGGAAAAGAAATTTAAGCTTTTAATGTTAGGAAAGTATGACTTTAAAGAGTAGAAAAGTAGAGCTTTGGATGGGGGATGAACGTGATGAAAGCGTTTGTATCACAGGAATATAGTATGCTGGAGCCATTAGAAAAGCAGAGCACGGAATCCTGGAGTCCTAGAATCCGGGTGTTAGGTAGGAACGTCAGAGGTTAGAGTGATGACATTGAGAATCAAGTGGGGCTGAACTCTAAAGAGAAATTCTAGAAGAACAAAGGCTGAATTGCTCACTGACAGGACATGAAGGGTAAATGGGGAGTATATATTTTAGAAATATCATCCCAGATTTATATTTCTCCCCCTTCTCCCCCTACTCTCCCCACCTGCTCCTCTGCCTCTCTCTGTCCCTGTCCCTGTCTCTCCTTCCCAGGACCCTCCTACCTCCTCCACAAATCAATTTTTTATTGGGATTTGGGATCACTAGTTAGGAATTACTGTTTTTGTATAAAAACTTGAGGTTTTCAAATGGTTTGGAAAAACTTTTTTGAGGGGCCGTCAGTTTCATTGTCCTGGTAACATGTCTGTTCTGTTCAAATTAATTTGGCCGTTCTGTTTCATTTCATAGATGCGATTTTTAAGGGCTTTTCTAATTAATAACAAAATTATAGCACAATATAACTAAGAATACCGGTTTCTTACCTACAGCATTAACTGTAAAGACCCCTCACTAAACTCTAACTGAGCCTTCCTTGTCGTAGCAACCACCAAGAAGGGGAGAGGGGTTTATGATTCTCTACAGATAACAATATGCTGGAATTTGATTAGAATGAAAGACAAAAAAGGTAATAAATGAAATTGTACTTATTAAGGTATCTCCCAGAGTTTTTCTCTGAAGGAATTAAGTGCTTTGGGGAGTACATTAAATCTTCAGATCTGTTACACTTGCAAAAATATTAGATGGTTTTCCCAAGTCACTTACTTAATGGCTTCTTTTAGTACATTAATTATGTGCTATCTAGCTGGTTTCTCTTTGAATTAAAAGCAAATATACATGGTGTGTCCTTTTTCTTTCCTTTCTCTTTTTTAAATTCTTATTACATAGAAGTATTCCATGCTTAGTAACTTATATTACACCACGACTGGGGCTTATATTATGGACCATGTATATGTGCAATCATTCTTTTTGATTGAATCAAAGGGATCCAATGTATATTGAATGACTGTAGCAAAGGGCATGGCCAAAAAGACTGCTTATGTGGAATTAGAAACACTAGTACTCTGAAGTCTAGGAGCTAGAAAATTTCACATCTAGAAAGATCACTGTGCTTTGAAAGACTACAAAGATAGTGAGATTCCAAGGAAGAGAGAAACCCAAAGCATAGCATGGAGACAGGAGTTCTGGCTAGAATCTCAAGAATTATAAAACAGAGGGCCCACTGCCAAAATTTGAATAGCAGAAATTTAAACTCCAGCTCAAAAGGGACATGCAGGGCATGAAACTTGTATTCTGACAAACTAGAGTTGAACTCAAACCTGGACAGGGTCTGGACAGCAGATATGATGGACACAGCTGGCATAAACTTTGTACTGAACCAGATTCTTCTGGAGCAAGATATCTTAAAAAGCTTTTTGCCCAGAATGAGGTGAAGTGAGTGAACGTATAAGAGTGAAGTACCCCAAAGTTGTGGAACCAAGTAATACTGGAAAAGTTTGGGAAAGTGAATTATTGGAAGCCATTTAATTCATACCCTGGATTTTGTTATACCCTGAGTCATGCATGATGTCCCTCAAAGTATGTAGCTTCATTTTGGCCCTTAAGTGATGGGTATTTTTTTCTACTTATTTTAACATTTTGAGAGCAGACAGACTTTTAGTTGTGAAAGCTTTTAGAAATTCTCTTGAGTCCTTAATATTTATCATAGAACTTCATATTTCAGAGTTCTTTTTGTCCTTCCCTCTTCCTCAACATATATTCCCCTCAAAGCCTTCCTCTCGAGTCCCTTAGTAATGTGTGTGCTCCAAGATTTAGCTAATAACTCAGTTACATACGATGATTATTAAAATAAATTTTAACAAATATGCACCCAAAGATAGAAACAATGATTTTTTCCATGGGATTGTTTTTTCTTTGACCTACAAATGATTTACTTAGACATTGGGCATATGATTATTTCTTACTGGTAAAATTTGAAATGTTTATTAATTAGAACAAAAGTCTAAATGAAAAAGGTAGAATCAGAAGGTGTGAATGGAATTTGGCTTAAACAATATATAATAATCTATATCTCACAAATTGACTGCAAATTAGTGCTTTTAGAAATGTTTTACCTATTTCTAAGCTGACAATATTATAAATGCCTTTCTCTACTTTCCTGTTCTAAATCAGCTGAACCCACCAAATGTTTTCTAAATCACTTGCTATACTTCTCCTATCAGGATGTACAAGCATTGTTAGCCCTTGTTTAACTCTTGATCTCCCACACTGTACTAGAAGCGCAGAAACCATGTCTATCCAGTTTATCATATATTACTAGAACCTAGTGCATACTAGACCCTCAGTACTTTATGAAAAAATGAATGAATTGATGCGATATAAATTTCACTGAATTCTATTTTGTATAATGTTTCTTTTTTCTTGATCTTCCAATTGTATTAAAATGTCTTCCCTCAAGTCTTTTAATTGGAAAAGTGCTATTTTTAATTAAAATAGAAGCTAGTTAGCTATAAGTATCATTTAAAATATTTTTATATGGAATTGTGTTAAGAGATTGTACCAGAAGACAAATTTTAGTAAAACATTTTTCAGAAATTATTTTAAAGTCACAAACTTCCTAAAAAGAACTTATTTTAGTATGATACTGTGATTAAAAGAATGTTATCTGTGCTCAGTATGTAACATCCTGAAAACTCTTGAGGTTTGTTAATTACTTTTGCTTGTTAGTTTGTGGTTAGGATCAGTGACGTGATTAATCCTGAGGGGTTTTGCTTCCAAGTAGTTGTTCTCTGCTCTTATTTGAGTTATGAGGAACTATTTTTATTTTTTTAACTTTTGTTTTCTTATGCCAATTATAATTGTGAACATCAATTTATTATTTGCTGAATAAGTAAAGGTTTTCTCCAAACCAAGGGATTGTTAGATTTAACACTAAGAATTCTTTCTAAAATCATTCAAATTATTTTGTAAATTTCAGAAACTATACATGAGTATTTAAAATTGTATGACCCTAATACCATGAAATTGCTAAAGCTGCTAGTCCTAATATAGCGTCTCGCCCTACATCTTTTGTGCATATCTGATATGAGGGCCACAACAATCTGCAGGATAGGTGTTGTTACTCCTATTGGACAGGAAAAGCAGAAGTTGACACCATAATGACCGTGTCAGGGCTCTTTGGCTTCAGGTCTTTTTCTTTCCACTATTCTTTAGTTCTCAAGTAGTCAGTTGAATATTGTCTGGATTTCCAGGAGAAAGTTTTGGACTGGAGATAATATTGATAAATTTATACAAATACAAATTTGGTGTTCTTACCAAGAATTGTTTTTTAATAGAATTAGTTGAAATGATTTCTAAGTGTGGGACACTGACAGTATTGAAGATGAAATATGATTGTTAAATGCTCCACTTCAGCAATTTTACCTTTTTTTTTTTACCCTCACCTGTTTCATATGTACAGGAATTTCTCTAATGCCTTAAGAATTTCTAGATTCCTAAGTCAGAATTCCAGGAGAGATTTCTCTTTTTACCTGTGTAATTGAATTGTTTATACGAGTGCCACTCAAAAGAAATATAATGCAAGCTTATGTAATTTTAAATTGCCTAGTAGCCGTATTAAAAGTGTGTATGTAAAGAAACAGGTGAAATTAATTTTACTGAAATATTTTATTCAAACTCATGTATCCAAAATATTATCATTTCAACGTGTAATCAATATTATAAAAATGTGGTATTTTGACTTTTTTGGTACTAAGTCGTCAAGATCTGGTATATATTTTTTACTTACAGCACATCTCACTTGAGACTAACTATGGTTCAAGTGCTCATTAGGCAGTAACTAATGGGACAGCAGAGGCAGGCCTGTAAATTATAAATAGGTATAAATAGATGGAGTCACTGGATCTATGACTCGTTCAACACTCTCCTGATACATAGTGTTCCCAGAAATTAACCATAAGCTTCTTAATGATAGGAAACAAGTTTATTACTTTATATTATACAAACTGAGAACATAGAAGGGTTTTATATTTTATTCCAAATAAATGAAAATGCACCTAACTTACAAAAGTAATGTTGTACTTTACAGAGAGGAAGGCCCTGGAAAGTATCAAAGACGGAGTCTTGAAAATCAAAGAAGAACCATCTAAAATACTATCTGGAAATAAGTTTCAAGATCGGTATTTTGTTTTACGCGATGGATATCTCTTTCTTTACAAGGATCCGAAGGTATTTGTGTATTTGAATATGTGTATATTTTTGTGTGAGTGTTAACATTCTTATTTTATGCCTCTCTCAGCCCTCTTGGAAGTCAAAACCTGTAGTAAATAAAATGCATAGTAAGCTGATGATTTCTTTCAGCCTCTGGAATATGACATTAATGCACTCTGTGATACAGGAAAGACCTCCATAGATGGCCTTTCTGAGCACCTCACATGTTTTAGTGCAGAGAATGACTTAAATCCTAAAGAAAAGTCTAATATGTGTTACAGAAGCTAGCACATAAGTTGGCATCTCGGTCACTAAAGTTGGCCAAGAGAATGTGTCATGCCCTAAGGCAAATGTGGCTTGAGTTTAGCTAATGGAAATTAATAAAATGTGAAATAAAAAGGCAAAACCGAAAAGTTAAAATAAATCTGACTTATATACTTTCTATACCTTTGACTGGGTTGACTCCTGTAACATCATATTTATTAATTGAATCTTATTGATGTATTTCTATAAGTTTGAATTCCCTAAAAGCTTTTGTTAAAGAATTGTGGAATGGACAGGGGAAGTAGAGATGAAAAAGAGAGGGTAGATAAGCAATGCAGCCATAAGAATACTGAACTTAGCATCAGAAAATCTCTAATCCGCTGAGTTGGTTGTATGAATAAGTACTTAACCTCTCAACCTCAATTTCTGAATCTATAATATGATGATGATAGTGAGTCCTGCATGCCAGATTGTTTTAATGCTGAAGTAAGAATATGTGCAAAAGTTCTTTTTAAACAGTGAGCCATTTTCTATATATGTATGTATATGGTAATAATAGCATGCTCATCAAGTGAGTCTGCTAAGATATGAGTAGGCAAGTTCCAGAGCGAAAAAATATACTCATAGTACATATATCTGAAAAAGGACTCACATCCAGATTGTAAATAACTCCTCCAAATCAGCAATAAAAAGACAACCCAATAAAAAGTGGGGCAAAGTATGAAGCAGACACTACAGACACTACATAAGGGAAGACCTAGGAATGGCATTAAGCCATTGGCATAAGCCATTGAACCAAAAGGTGCTCAACATCATTAGTCATCAGGGAAGTCCAAATTAAAACCCCAAGATACTATTATACACCTATTGATATGACTAAAATCATACAAGTGCCAACGCCTAATGTTGACAAGGATGTTGCTTAACTAAAACTCTCATAAATTGCTGGTGGAAGGGTAAAATCACACAAACACTGTGTAGAACTGTTAGTAGTTTTTTAAATAAAGCTATTCATACATCTTCATGTATGACCTGGCAGCTCTATATGTAGGTATCATGTCCACAAAAGCACTTGTTCAAGAATGTTCATAAGCAGATTTATTCATAAAAGCTGCAACCTGGAAACATTCCAAATGTCCATCAATAGGAGAATGACATATTCATACAATGGAATACTACTCAGCAGCAAAAATAAGTGAATGTTAATGCAAGCAACAACACGGTTGAATCTTCAAATCCTTGTTGAGCAAAAACTCAACACAAAACAGTACCACATGAGCCTGTTCATAAGCAATCTGAGAACAAGCAAAACTGTTTATGGTGATAAAAGTCAGAAAATGTTTGCCTGGGGTGTGGAGAAAGTTTGCTGTGGAATTTTGAGGAGATAGAGTCAATAGGGTACTTTCTAAGATGTTAAAAATGGATATTGTCTGTCCAGTGGTGGGTGGTGGTTACATGGGTGTATACAGTAACATCTCTACTTCCTTGAGATTCAAGCAATACCCATGCAATTATTTTAAATATAGAATGACTGCAGGACCTAGAGACACCTCTTTATATTGAATTATAAAATTCACTTGAGTAAACATGCCTTGCCTACTGTGTGTAGCAATTCATTATGTTCTGTTGTGGAGATGTACAAAGAAAGATCAGGCTGGTAACATCTGTTAACGTGTTAGGAAGAATGAATCTTGAAGCAGCCTTCCAAAGCTCTGCGGCCCCATTTTGTTGTGACCTCTGTGGATCTCTCCTCACGCTTTGACCTCTTTCCCTGCATGTTCCTCCAGCAGGGAAGCCTGCATGTGGGCATAAATAAATCTTAGTAGCATTCTTACTTTGTGGATACATCTCATATTCACTTTCTTCAAGGACAATGGAAGCCCAGGCAGGAGGCTAATAAGACAGCTCCGAATTCTGCAGTCCTCATCCCTCTATTCAGAGAGCTGTTTGTATATCCTACTTGAACTCCTACCTTGTTATTCCGTCTGATAGACCCAGCAGGGAGCCTGTCTGGGTACCAAGTGATTGTTATTGTTTATTATCATTCTTCTATTTTTTCAGTAGAGGAAGAGTGGAGTTTGCAGAAATAAAGGTACATAAGAATTTGGGGTTGTGTGAACTGAACACATCAGATTTTAAGGTTACACAAACTTTAGGTTTGTGTTCATCAAGAAAATGCTGGACTTCACGGCTGATTATTCTAGGCTTCTAGAACTGAATCTGAATTTTGTTTGATTTTCTTCAATGGGTCACCCACTTTGACCTTCATTAGACTGCCTTCCTTGATCCTTACCCTCCTATATACGTAATACGTTCATTATGGGCCACTTTTGTAGTTGGATGTCCGCTCAGGGTATTTGAAAACCAACCTGAGTTTTTTAGTCTCTTTAAGCAACCGACACTTCCATTGTGTAGCAACAGAACATTGCTAGAAAAAAACTAGTAATCATTAGTCACAGTAATAACAGTGCAGTCATAATAGCAGCAAGTAACATTCAAGTGTTTATGAAAAGCAGAGTTCTATACATTTCACTTGGATTATCTCATCTTTACAATAACCCTATATTATTGATACTATTATTATTCCCACTTTACAGTTGAAGAAATGGAGCCTACCAAGATATTACATAACTTGCCCAAGCTAACATAGCCAGTAAGTGACAGTGAGAACTCATTCCTAGGTGTCTGACTCCAAAAGCTCTATGCACGGACTTACGAAAGAAACAATAATTCTGCATTGTTTTCGCTGACAGAATTTTACTTAAAGAGGATAAGCCTTTTTCATTTAAACGGTACCAAATATTTTCAAATATGACAATCTATACAGTTCAGTTTTTATGATGTTTTCCCCCAAGCTCGTGTAAATTTAGAAATCTGCCACAAGGAAGTCTGTTCATGGAAAATTGACTTTTTCAGATCGATTGTTTTTGTAAGTGAGAGAAGGAATCTCATATCCCTTAACAGAATATGTTCTGTTTTAAGAATATGTATCTTTTGAAAGGATCATCCTGCTCAATCTAAGATAATTCACATAAACTGGTAGACACTGATAGTTTAGAGAGCTTGTCTGAAAGACAGTGCTTTTTTTTTTGACAATTGAAATATTTTCTTTTTTCCCCAGTTTTATTGAGGTATAATTGACAAATAAAAATTGTGTATGTTTACACTGCACAACATGATGTTTTGATATACGTATACATTGTGAAGTAATTACTATAATGAAGCTAATTAACATAGCCGTTACCTTACATAGTTATCTTTTTGTGTGTGTGTGGTGAGAACACTTAAAATCTATTAGTAAATTTCATGAATACCGTGTAGTATTCACCAGTCACCATGCTGTACATTAGATCTCCAGAACTTATTCATTCTGCATAAGTGAAACGGTACCCTTTGACCAACATCTCTCCATGTCCTCCACTCCCCTGCCCCTGGTGATCACCATTCTACTCTCTGCTTCTGTGGATTTGACCTTTAGATTCTACACATAAGTGAGATCGTAGAGTATTTGTCAGAAAGAGCGTGCTCTTTAAGGATGCTGAACACATTTTGTTTTATCACAGTGACCTCAGGATAGGAAATTATAGTCTAATTATGAAGTGTTTGAAAGTTGTATTTGTACATCTATCAGAATTAATGCAACTGATACTTTAGTTTGCACATTAAGGCCAGCAGATGAGAGACTTAAGGTTTTCCTTTGAACGCAAACTACTGTTATTTTTAGCACGTGATTTTGTTTTGCTGGTTATTTTTTCGTGTTGCTGGTCTGTCCCTTTTATTAGTGACAGTCATGTCATTGGCAATGTTAACTTTTCAGATGATTTTACAGTAAATAATCAATGGTAAAAATCTCCTAACTTATTTGAATAAAGATTTAGCTCTGGTTTTGACAGTTGCCGTTAATATATGTGTGCTTGTATATATTTAGAAAATGATTTACTGAGAAGGGAGTAGAAATTACAAATTGGAAAGTATATTTAAAGAGACTCTGTGTTAATTAGAGATAATTTATGAATGCTCATTAACAACAAATTAGGATAATACACAGGGGAAGATATATTTTGTTTTGAGAATTTTCCGTGCACGGAAAATGTTAATTAAAATGTTTTCAGACTTGATTTACATAAAAGGTGAAAAGTTTCAAAGAATATTACCATTACACTGTTAATGGTGTGAAAAAAAAGCAAATGAGTAAGGGGGGGTGGTTAAAAGTTGCATGCACTGATAAGCAAATGCCTTTTAGCCACAAGAATAATTTTTTAAGCACACTAATTTAATTGGCTTAGTTAAAAACTTTATTTTAAAATATAGTGCCTGAAGCAGTATATTACAGACTTTATAACTCTCCAGTATATTGAACTTTTTGAAGAAATTATCCAGAAAATACAGATAGCAAAAGAGAGAGTTGTAATAAGCCAAGAGTAAAGTTTTCTTGCCAAATGAGATTTCTTTTTATAGAACTTTCCATTAGGATCCTTATAGTTCCTCTTTATGCATATGCAGTTTAAAGATTGAAACTAAAAAGATTTCCTTCCACTATTGCTGATCTCCTCTCAAATTACATCATTTGTGTTCTTTTGGGACAGGATATGGTATAAAGTAACGAGCTTTCATGTCAGGAGTGGCTTGAGAATGAGTTGCATTACTTAGGACTCTCAGTCTATTCCCAAAAGTACCAAAATGTAGGCAGTGCAGGACTTAGCAATGGCCTGCATGAGTGGGGACTGCCTGGTTCAGGCACAGGGCTCCTCATTCTCGAACATGCAAGCCCCATTTCCCCAAACTGCTGGAATCGCTGCCTCTCACCCTACTCTGCTGCCTGGGTTGGGACTCAAGGGGACAGCAGGCTGACTACAAGGAGGGACTTTCACCTCACTTGAAATTGATTTGACTCTGACCCAGGAGGCCAGGATTGCCTCTATTGTGTACGTTTTTAAGTTCTCCTCTCCTTAACTCTTTCCTATCTGGGATACTCACTGCCCTACAAAGCTGCCTCACTGTTCCATATTAGAGAGTTCAAATTCCTTAACATTCAGTAAAGTAGCAAGCTAAAAAATCAGTACCCCAAAACCAGACCTCTGTTGGAGTAAGACGACAAAACATATAATCTACCAGAAAATGACCCTAATAAGAAGTTGAGGCTTGTTTGAAGAAAACTACAGAACTTTACTGATAGAAATAAAGGAAATTTGTGTAAAGTCTACTAATAGTGATTTATAGGTTTGATGTAATTCTTTTCAAAATTCCAAAGGGAATTATTATTTTTTTAATTTTATTTTTTTCCTTTTTCTCCCCAAAGACCCCCGGTACATAGTTGTATATTCTTCATTGTGGGTCCTTCTAGTTGTGGCATGTGGGACGCTGCCTCACCGTGGTTTGATGAGCAGTGCCATGTCCGCGCCCAGGATTCGAACCAACGAAACACTGGGCCGCCTGCAGCGGAGCGCGCGAACTTAACCACTCGGCCACGCGGCCAGCCCCCAAAGGGAATTATTTTTTGAGCTTGGCAAAAAGGCTTTGATAATTCACCTGAGAGGGTAAACACATAAGAATGCTTGCAAACGTTTTGGGGGCATAAAAGTAAAATAATTGTGAAGCATTTCCCAACACAATATAAAGGTGTACAAGAAAACTAAAATATCTTAGATAATATGATCCTGCTATAAAAACAGAGAGCAATGGTACCATAAAGTCAGGTAAAAGACTTAATTGTATATTAGAATTTATTTTTCATCAATATGCCATCATAAATGTATATCTAAAGAAAGCTTTGTTTAATAAATAGGGCTGGGATAATTTTTCACAAAAAAATTTCAATTTAAATTCTCATCAATGTTATATGTAAAATATATGTTCCAGATTGACAAAAGAATTAAAACTTTAAAAATAGCAATCCTTCAAGCTACATGGCCATGGAATTGAGTAAACAGTGAAAAAACAGAAATTTGAGTAGAATATTTCCCCTAAAAAGACAAAGCAATTTCGTATTTCATATATAAAGAACTAAAGCAAACAAATAAGATATGGATAAATTGTTGACCAAATCAAAACTGAAGATCGCTAGCAAATATACAAATATGTGCTCAACTGTAAGTAAATGTATCCTGTCAGGTTAGTCAAAATTTTAATCATGTTCCTATCCTTTGACCCAGTGACTCCATTTCTAGAAATCTGGCCATAAGAAAAATAAATGTCCGAAATATGTTTTTTAAATTATTCATCATGATAATAAGAGCAAACATTGATAATAGTAGGAGTAAATTCACCATGTAAATTCCAGGCCTTATCAACGGCCTCTGCCCGTTGGTCATCAAAGCATTATTCCTGGTCTTCTGTGTGCTTACTTTTTTCTCTATATATTTTCTCCATATTTTCCTAACCTGTTTTCTATGTGGAAAACACGTTTTAATTTTGTATACATATTATCCACCTTTTACTTTTCAAATTTGACTGCTCTCATAAAGAAAAGACTTCATAGTAATAGTTTAACTTTTATAGAACTTAGTACTGATTTGAGCTACATGTTTGCTAAATGGGTTTTTGCGCATTGTCCTGGGGCCCTGACAATTTGTCTATCTTGCCCTTTGTCCAAAGTAATGTGTTCTAACTTTATAATAATAATAATTGCTGCAATTTCCTGTATGCTTACTATACTTACCTGGTCTCTATGATTCCAAGACCCTTGCTTAGCTATAAAGGCTATCTGCCTACCAGTTTGAAACAAGAGATTTCCCTGAGAATTTTTAGGTTATCAGTGTTAATAGTTATTTCCGTGGCTGTTATCTTTATAAAATCTGTTGCAGGGTATCCAAGGATAAATAATAAAATATGTTTGGTTTGATATTAAGCTTTTAAATTACAGTGTAATGATTCAAGTGTTGCCTCTGTCGGATAACTTTCCTGATGGTCTCTGTTCAAGGATTTAACATTTTTTAAATATTAATCTCAGACAACGGCGTTGGGATGTGTATGGAGAATATGTAATTATCCAGACCAAATGTAAATTTTTTGTCTACTTTCATAAATTATTAGTGAAGATTTTCATTAATATGGCTATTTGAGATAGTTCATTATGTCTCCATACAGGCTCACAGTCTGTTTGCCATAATTATGAACTCCAAAAAACTACAAAAAATCGTAACTCATTTGGTGGCAACACCTGACCCAGACCAAAATGAAGATATTCGTCTTAGTCAGTTTGGGCTGCTATAACAAAGTACAATAGACTGAGTGGCTTATAAAGAAAATTTATTTCTCACACTTCTGGAAGTTGGAAGTCCAAGATCATGGTGCCCAGCTTGGTCAGGTTCTGGGGAGAGCCCTCTTCTTGCTTGTAGACTGCTGACTTCTCCCTGTATCCTCACGTGGCAGAAAGAGAGCAAGCTGGCTCTATGGCCTCTTTTAGGGGCATTAATCCCATTCATGATGGCTGGAACCTCATGACCTAATTATCTGCCAAAGGCCCCACCTCCAAATACTGTCACGTTTGACATTAGATTTCAGCATATGAATTTGAGGGGATACAAACATTCAGTCCGTAACAATATTTATAACATTTATTTATCTCACACTGTATGAAATGTCATGCATTTCAGTACAGAATTGTGAATATATTTGAACAGAGGGTGCTACCCCAGACAACACTGGTGGTGTGGTAGAGTTACATAACATATTGCACATGCATTGCATTATATTTTTAAAATATGAAAAAGTTGAAAAATTATCAATTCTGATACACATCTGGTCCCAGGTGTTTTGAATAAAGAATTATTGACCTGTGTATGTGTGTTTGTACATCCATATACACACGTGTAAACATACATATATATTTTTAAATCTATTTAATTTTAAATTTAAATCTATTTAAATTTAAAACATTGTAATCAAAACAATCTTCATTTACTAAAATCTTGGTAAAATGTTTCATGAAATATTGGAGAAACTAAACAATTTTAAACTCAGTCATTAACACTCAAGGAAAATGTAAGGATATTTATAAAAATCTCTTAAATTTCAAATTATTTTGTTTTTCTTACAGAGTAGTAAATATGACAGAATGTTTTCTCTCAGTTCAATGAAGTTTTATCTTGGAGTGAAAAAGAAGATGAAGCCTCCCACGAGGTAAAGTTTGAGAGGGAAGGATTGTTGAAAAGAAAAAGTTACAGGCACATATGTCCAAGGATTTAGGGACCAGTGGCATTAGTCTAACTTTTTATAAATTAAGTTTTAGACACATTCCTTAAGTTGCCACAGACATGTGGCAGGGGACCTATCGCAGACCAAGGAAACTTGCACATGGAAATATGGAGGGATGCAATTCCCACTCAGACTAACAAAGGTCAAGTTCCTGGGTGATTGCATCTCCTTCATGTAAAGTAAGAAATCCCTAGAAGGCCGTGTGTACTGGGAAACACATGGGTTTCTCCATATCCTGTCCCTTCATCAGTCACAGCATGGGGACATAAGGATGTTCCAGGGAAGTCTACATACAGGAAGTCAAATGCTGCCCTCCAGCCTCCTGATGCCTGGCTATATAATTTGCCCTTTTTGCTTTGCTGAATTGGGTAGTAAACCAGTGGCATGTAGATGGTAAAGAGGAAATGGACCCCTCTTATGCATTATGTTCCTCTTAATACTTGAATCATCCCGGCATTTGGTGTATACCACACTTTCTTATCACAAATTACTTTGATTAGCTAATTAATGTTTGCACTAATACTTAATATTGTGAAATCTCATTTTAATGAACTGTATATAGTTTAAGATTCTGTTACTGAAAATGTCCTCACTTTTGCCTGCATGCTTAGTTTCTAAGCCAAGCACATATACTTGTGTTGCAATTGGCACATTCTTTAATTTCTCACAGTATCAGTAGGTCAATATGTATATTATCTTATTTTGGCCATTTTCCTAGACATCTGTCATTACTCCGCCAGGAGTATCTTCTGAGAGATTTCCTCCTCTGCTTCTTAACATAAAGAGACTCCTTCCCTGTCTCCCTTCAGTGAACATTTGTAGCCAAATCCCTCAACATTTATCATTCACGTCCGGATATCTATTCTATTAGGCATTCCCACTATTGAATATCACCTCCTTAACAGCTAATCCTGTTTTCAGTCTTGTAAAATTTGTCATTTTTAATTTGTCATAATTAATTTGTCATTTTATTCATGTGTGTTTTTTTCCCATGTGATGCAGTTGGGGATTGACAGCATATTCTGAAAAACATCACTGGTAAGTTAACAGCTGGCAATTTTTGTATTTGATGTATTGATGATAACTTCAGTAAACAAATAATGTTATTATTTGGCAGATAGATTGACAGTCATGAAATGTTTCACCGAAGTGAAACTAAAATCTTTTCTAAATACTCTGAGTCTAAGAAGAGGAAAATAGATTTGCTTCAGGGTTTGGGTCCCTTCCAATCCCATGTATCCTATTTGCCAATGCCTCTTAAGAGAAACTACATCTGATTTCTTCCTACTTTTATATGAGTGTGGAATTCCAGCTTTTGTGGGATAAGGAGACAAAATTCAGTTTTAAATAAAGGATAAGAAGTAGCCAAAACTCAGTTAAAAAAAAAATCTTGATCTAAACCTGTTCTTTCCGTAAAAGTAGTGTTTCCATTGATGTCACTGGGATCTAGACACTCTTCCTGAAGGCTGTACTAGATGTCTCCGCCCTCGTGCGCATGTGTCTAATCCATCACTCTGCCGTACCCAGTCTGCCTCAAAATTCTCTCTCTGTTCCACCCATGCCCTCTATCCTTGGGGCCGTCCCTTCATTCATTTACTTGGATTATTCCAGAAGTCCTAAGTTCTCTTCATGCCTCTGACTTTGCTTTTGTTTTCTAGTACATTCGCCTCCCAGCCACCAAAGAGACTTTCTAAAGTATGTCACGTTTCTTTCCTTCTTTAAAACTCTTCTGTGAATCCTATACCTGCAGGATAAAGTACAAGAGAGTTGGCACAGCATGCGAGGCCCTTTAATATGGGGCTCCGTCAGCTTTATCTCCCACAATTTTCCCTTTTTACTTAATAAAAAAACACTATTCTGTCTTTCATTCACCCTGCGTTCTTTGCTGCTTCATATCTACCTGTTTGATGTATGTGGTCCCTTTCCTGAACCGTCTTCTACACCATATGCTGCTCGCTCCCCTCATCATTTCCATCCTCTTCCTGCGGATCTGGCTGACTAAGCTACTATTTTTCATTCACACCGTGGCTCAAATGCCCCAAAAATCTTATCAAATAACTCTCATCTCAAATCATTATTTCTTCTTTGCATCTGCAGTATTTTGTACACAGAAGTGCATAATTAAAATGATTTGCAGAGGGAACAGTTTTCTTAGACATGGCAATGGGAAGGGAAAGTATTTTCCTGAGAATCTAATGAAGGAAGCAAAAATTTTTTACAAGTTTGGTTTTAACATTTTTTCCAAATTACTTATAATACAGGAATATAAAAAATATAATTATATTGAAATGTCCATTGTACCACTCTAACATCAGTTGCAAAATTTTCCTCTTCCAGAAAACAACCTCCACCTCATCCCCAAGTGTGCTGTTTCTCTGTTTGTGTTTAACTTTACTCTTTTTCTCACCATGTTATAATTTATTTGTTTACATGCCTGGCTTCCCTAATAGACTATGTGAACCTTGAAGGCAAGGTCTTTGTTTTATGTAAGTTTTCAATGAAAGGTCACTGAATCAGTGTTGTCGGGCATGCAGTGGTTTTTCATTTAGTTCATTTTTCATGAGTCTTGTGAGTGTTAACGTTTATAATCGTAATGATGGAGACCGTCTAAGCCTTTTTGAAAAATCTGCTCTTAAGAAAATGTGCACATACTTTTCTTCTTAGGCTCGGAGATGGTTTTACATCATGTATCTGAAAAAACAAATGACGTTGACCTTTCGGCTTTTCCAAAAATATTGCTGATCATTTTTCAGCAGTTACCAAAGCCTTTAGCTGTATTTTGTTTAACATATTTACACTATTATTTTGATATTGTACGCTTAACAGAAGCCTGAAGCAACTCGTACTGAAATACTTGCATTTTGATTGCATTGAGTCATTAATTAGGAGAAGCCTAAAGAACTTTCTGATCACTTAATCACTAAATACTCTGGAGAATTCCATTGTCTTTTTAAATTGTAAACATATTTTGCAGGCACCTGTGTTGTGATAGTTTACAAAGTCAGATGGAGTGGATGGCCAGTATCTTTATTGCCCAGGTATGATATCTTTTTCAACTATTCAGTAAAGTGTAACGACCTATAGGAAATGTGGTGGTGATTTTCAAAGAATCCGAGTTTTTGTGTGTATACCTTTATTTTCTCATTCATATTTTTTAAATATTTGAGAATCCAGATTTATCCATTACTCTTTGAAAGACAATCTTCTCTCTTTGTGGAGTCTTCTTTTTGCCAGCCCTGCAGCTCCTTAGCTTAGGAGAGGTGTGTTGCTTCAAGACGGTAGTACTGTAAGAAAGAGGAGCTTGTCTAAGCTGCCATCCTACCAGGGTCCCGCATTAATCTTTGTTTAGAAAATGTGCTATTTTCCTTCTTGTCCCCTTATGGCCTCCTACTCTCCGCACCTCTGCTTTTCCAGGAACAAGGACAAGAACCGATTTCTTCAATACTTACTGTGTGCTAGATACTTCAAAAGAGTTAACTTATGTAGTCCTTGTAACAAACTGTACATGACATTGCTTATAGACGAGGGAGTAAAGGTTATCAAAGGTTCCATCATTTGCTTAGGACTGAACATTTAGTGGTTTAACCCAGGGTATCAGAGGCCGCCACCTGTACTCAATTCCCCATTTAGTTTCCTCTGTAAGGAGGACTTACTCTTTTGGGGAACGGTTAAGGAGTCCCACTAATAGTATTGGTTTTTTTCCCCCAACCTTATCTAGCTGAATTCCCAGCAATGCTTCCCACAAGAGCATTGAAATTCACTGGTAACGATTAAGTTGACACTCTTTATTACTAAGGATGTACTTCCCTATTTCTCTTATAAGTGAGAAGTTAATTCACCCCAAAATCTGGTCTTTATTTGTTTTAAAAACCATTTTCTCTATTCATTTAATTTATTAACCTTTCCAGTGGTTAATAAACACTGCTCTTCTCAGCCTGACCCTGCTATTACTACCTGGGAATACATTTGCTGAAAAATACTGGTTGCTAACTTTTAGAGACTTTTCTTCTCTTTTGTGACTTTTTAAAAATTCAGATATTCAAGTCCTACTTTAAAAAAACTACATTTGAAGTATTTTAGTAAAATTGGAACCGTGGACTTGAAAACTGGTACAGTATTTATGGCACAACTAAATTGATATTTCTTTTCTTATAATTGAAGTCAGTAGACTCGCAGTCGGAAAGCAAGATATAAATAGCCAGGAAACAGAGGTTGCTCTCATGGCCAAGTTATTTATCCCTTCTTACCTATCCTTGGTTGTCTTGGCCCCAGAGACTCGGCCCAATTACCTTTCCTCTGTTCATTCCACTTCTTAGGATTAAGATAAACACAAAGGTCCTTTCTGATTTAAGGATTTAAAGGTTCACCTCCATAGGGAAACAGGAAAGTAGCAAATGTTAATATATATATTAAAACACACACACACACTCTCTCTCTCACACTAGTGAACAGTGAGGCCCCTTACAATGAATTCTTTCTGGTGCCTGGAATACTTTTCTAATATCCATCCACGTGCTCATCTCTGCCTCAAAAGTCCTGTAGATTTCAGCTTTTATGTCACGTTCTCAGAGAAACTTTCCCTGACCTTCAAACCCATAAGACCTTCATGATCTGGGAACCCTTACCATCCTATACTATCCTATAGCATTATAGTGCTAATTAAAAAGCATGTGTGTATTTAAATTTTTCGTGTCTGTCTTTCCTACTAAAACACAAACTCCATGAGAGGAGGGACTCTTGTCAGTCTTAGTAGACCCATATGTATATCTGCATCCAGAACCCAATGCCTTTTACAAACTCCATACTCAGTATTTGTAAAATTCAAAAGAGAGAACAAAATAAATAAGTAATCTGATAAAATTTCAAATAGATATTAGTGGGATAAAATAAAATAAATAATAAGCTAGGGAAAGGAAAGCCAGTGTGACTGAGGGAAGGAAGAGCACTGATTGAGAAAGGTTCTCAGGGAATGCCTTTCTGAGTACCTGACAGGTGTGCTGAGACCTGTCTGAAATGAGGGAGTGAGTCATGCATGTGTGCAGGAGGTGGGGAGAATCCAGGAATAGGGGCCAGCAAGTACAAGGTCCTGGAATGTCATATTCTTGGCTTATTCCATGAGCATCTTGGAGGTGTATGTGAGAGAGGATATAAGAGATGAGGCAGGCAGGAGACAGCTCATGTAGTCCCAGTTTAGGAGTTTGCGTGGTAAGCAAGGGAATGATATAATCAGATTTATATTATTTGGAAAAATAATAATTTTGGTTACTTTGTTGGGGCTGTACTGTAGGAATCAAAGATGGAAGCAGGAAGAACAGCTGTGTGGAAGATGTCAGCTTAGGCTAGTATGATAACAGTGGGTCTGGCAAGACATATTCAGATTCAAGAATATTTGAAGGTAGAACTAATAAGACTTGCAGATTGATTGGCTATAGCAGTTTGAGAAAAGGAGTAGAAATCAAGGAAGAGTCCTAGTTTTTTGAGCACTTGGCAAGTGTAAGCGACGTTATCAGAGATGCAGAAGAAAATTGAGAGTTCTGTTTTGGCCACATAAAATTTGAAATGTGTATTAGACATACATATGAATATGCTGAGTAGCAGGTTGCATGCATGGATCAAAACCTGAGGCAGAAGTTTGAGGCTGAAATATAAATTTGGGGGAAGTCAGGATTTAGATTGTATTGAAAGCTATGGGAGGATTGGGTGAGATGAGAGAGAAGAATAGGGAAAGAGAATGAGAAAGAAAGAATGAGAATATAAAATGAGAAAGAAGGGGGGAGTATAGGAAGAGAGAGAGAGGACAAATAAGCCCTGGGACATTCCAAACTTTAAAGGTCAAACAGAAAAGAAAAAAACAGCAAAAGACATGAGAAGGGTTGAGGAAAGAAGAAAACCAGGTGATGGGTATAGAGAATTCTATGAAGGAATTTGCTATATAGACAAATGAGGCTGTGTCTAGATAGAAACAAGAGGTCAGGGTAGGTTTTGGGGTTTTTATTTTTTTGTCTTTAAGATGGGAGAGTGTATACTTGGCATATATGCTGCTGGAGACAATCCAGTAATTGGAAGAAAAATTTAATAGAGGAGGGGAAAGATTATTAAGCCAGAAGAGGCCCTGAGCAGACATGAAGCAATATGAGCAAGTGCACATTTGTTCATCATTCCTGAAAAGAATCACTGTATGACAGAGTGTGGCACATTTGTTCTCAAATTATTGACTCTATATTCTGGCACACTGAGCAATTATAGATATGTTTGGAGAAAAGTTATTTGTCGTCGGAACAAATACTGATTGGAAGAGAAGGGAGCCTAACGTATGGCTACAGATGCAGAGATAATGGTACATTTTATGGTGGGAAAATGAAATTATGGAATGGTTAATAATAAGTTTTAAAATTAGATCAGTGAGGTCACCACATGTGAGTCACGTAGGGATATTAGAAGTGTAGGGGCAGAGTAAAAGATGAGAAATAATCAGAGCGAGGAAGCCAGTGGCAGTGTACTAGAACGTCAGGGGAATGCTGAGTGCTCACTTGAAAGTTAAGTTTAAAGTGAGATGAATCCCCAGAGTGATCTTCTATTTTTTTTTTCTCTATCAATTGCTAGGCACCCATAGAGTAAGTAGAATTGGGTTTAACTAGGTTTGGGGTTTTGCCAGGCAAGTGTGATGGAGGGAGAAGGAGCACAGGACCTGAAGATATTTACAAGGAGGTGCGTAGACTGATTGACGGTGAAATCTAAGCCAGGCTATGAAGGAAGTGGGAAAAAATGTGGAAAGTAGAATGGTAGTGGAGAATGGATTGAAGGTCTCAAGGAGTCTAAAAAATACTTAGAGTGAATGAAACTAAATTAAGTTAGCTGGAAAGATGAGAGATCAAGGTCAGAAAGTGAGAGCATGTTCACTGCAGCATTATTCACTGTAACCAAGGTATGGAAACAACCTAAGAGTCTGTCAACAGATGACTGGATAAAGAAAATGTGGCATATATAAACAATGGAATATTATTCAGCCTTTAAAATGAAGAAGATATGTCATTTGCGACAACATGGATGAACCTGGAGGGCATTATGCTAAATGAAATAAGCCACACATAAAAAGACAAATACTGCATGGTATCACTTATATGTGGAATCTAAAAAAAAGTGGAACTCATAGAAACAGAGAGTAGTTCCTGGGGGATTGGGGAAATAGAGAAAATTTGGTAAAAGGGTATAAACTTTCAGTTGCAAGATGAATACATTCTGAGGATCTAATGTATAACCTAGTGACTACAGTTGATAATACCATATTGTATAATTTAAATTTGCTAAGAGAGTAGAACTTGTGTTCTTACCGCCCCCCTCCTCAAAAGATAAATGTGTGCGGTGATGGATGTGTTAACTTGATGGAGTTCAGAATCCTTTTATAATGTATACATATATCAAATCATCACATTGTACACTTTAAATATCTTACAGTTTTGTCAGTTATACCTCAGTAAAGCTGTAGGGAAAGAAAATAGAAAGTGGGAGGCAGAAATGAAGATTTTGGGGTGTGATCATTGGTTATAATAATGTAAGTATGATCCTCAGGTATATATGATCCATGCTGTATGACTTTTGAAGTCACTTATATGTAATTATAAATGTTGTCAGAACATATTACTTAAATCTAATGATTTCTGCTATTGGGAAAAATACCTCTTGGATCAATACAGTGAGACATAATTAGCTGGTATTCACAGCATTGTATATCATCTCAGAAAAAGAAATATGTGTTTCAAAACTGCATCTGCTCTTAGGTTCCTCAAAATATCGTTGAGCACATGTTCTATACAGTAAATAAAAGTGTATGCATAATTCATAGGGTTACCTAATTTCTTCCCAGCCAGTTTTCTCCTAGCTTTACCTGTTGGGAACATCCCACTTATAATAATATCAAAATTATTTTTACCAAGTTTGGGACCTTGACATAAAAATAATATTATGAAGCCTGTAACTTTCTCTCTGAAATACTGCATAATCTACCTTTCTAGATTTGCTGACCCAAAGTAAACACTTCACTAAAATTCAATGGTTGACCTGATGTGTATACACTAAATCTAGTAATAATAGGACCTACACTGTAGGGTCTTTGAGAAATTAGATAATATATGTATATTAATAAGCACAAAGTCTAGCAGTATGCCCCACAATATAAATTAACTGTTATATAATGTGTACTACACAGTCAGTATTTGTTGAAATGAGTTCTTTGCTATAAAACACTACATTAAAATACTAATTTCAACATAAGAACAAGAACCTGTTGAGTCTTGAGGAAAAGAAAGAGTAGACATTTAGTTATATAGTTTACCAAATGGTTTTCATTTCATCATAACATCTGTAAGCTTCTCGTTTTATACTTGGTGTTCTGTATTTCTTTCATAGATTGTTATCTGAAAATCAATTCACTTTTCCCAACTTCTAAAAAGTTAATCTACCCTGAGGAGTAGAAAAATTCTTTAAAGATTTGTCTTTATATGTATATCTCAAAGATTTATCACTCAAGAGCTTATGTTTTTACGTGTGGATATTTCTTCCCGTTGCAAAATTAACTTTTCTCCAGTCATATCTATAATTGCTCAGTGGCCAGAGTATGTAGTCAATAATTTGAAAACAAATGTGCCACATTCTCTGTTGTGATTTTGTGATTACAGTGATTTTCACTATAAACGTCTGTGTACAAGGTAACATTTCTTTAGAATCCAATTTGATGAAAAAGTAACATTTTTCAAAAGGTCATAAAATAAGGCTAATTTTTCTGGTAGCCATGCCTTAGGCTCACTTCGGGCATATAAGGTCAAATTATTTTTATACTAAAGTCATCTTTGGAGGAGAGAGAAAATGAATACGTAGTTACTTTGATTACAGGGCCTAAAAATGTAGACAAATGTGTTATTTTTCTCTCACAAAGAGATTTGCCAGTTTCCTTAAATATTTTCCCCTTTTGGTTTGATAAGTAGTACAGAAGGCATGTATTTGAAACTTAGAAATTGAACTGAGACCTCAAAGCTCGGTTCACTTAAGAATTTTACATCCTGGAGCGATGTGGCCGCCAGAGTCGTCATCATAATTACAAATGGCATTTTCATGGAAAGCAGATCATTTGATTTGGATATATGGAAGGGGAGCCAAGTGACTATATATAACATGGAGTATCACATAATAAAATCCACACCAACAGCAAGAAATTTTGTTTCCACAGCATGAAAATGACATACGGCCACCAGCTGGAAAGGAAAGAAAACGTTCTATAACGAAAAACCCGAAAATTGGAGGTTTGCCTCTAATTCCCATCCAGCATGAGAAAGATGCAGCCCAAGCCCAGAGAAATATTGAGGTAGGTTAGGATTTTATTTGTTTTATATTAATTATAGCATTTGTTTTCTTATATCTTAATGTGATTATAAGTGCATTAATTATTTCATTGGCTTCAAAAGCACAGCAATCATCACTTTGAAAAGCATGATAAAATCACATCTATCAAAAAAACATTAGTAGCCCTATGCCACACTTGAAATTTTATATTTTTTAACTTCCCTTAAATGATTAGTTTTAATAATGTCATTGACTACCCAATTAAATTTCACAATACCACTTATTTTCTTATCCCTAAAGTAGCAAGGCAATTTTAAATATATATACAGAAGTTGTGGTGGTAAAATTACAGTCTCAAATTAGTCTTACAAGTTCACTTCTAACATCCTTAGAATGAGCCCATGGCAGAATATGTCTGGAGCCATGGTAACTAGACTTTCTAGTAGTGCAATCAAATTCCACCGGTTTGGGAACTGATGGGATGTCTCAGTTAATTTAAGGAACTGCAAGATGACCCCTAAGCATCAATAAAGAAGATTTGGCATGTTTCGTGAAAGCTGCTACTTGTTTTCCTTTTCACCTTGAGGGGAGGGGGGAACATAGGCAGCATCAATCTTGACTTGAAGTTCAATCTCTTCAGGAAAGGACATAGGCTGTTTACACTCAAAACTCGTTAGACACTTTGAGACTAATGCATGTTTCAATACCTTAGTTGAGTCCCTCAAAGCGAAAAGAAAAGCATGTAAAAAATATTATTTCTTCTTAGAGTCTAGGTTTGGGATTAAGCTGTTTGAATTTCTTGCTTTCCAAACAGAAATAACTTTTGAAGAACTAAAGCCATTTTAATTTAGTGACCAGATTATTTAAAAATGTTTCTCAATGCCTGTCTTTCCTTGAACATTTGTTTATCCCACCGTAATATTCCTCTTCTCTAAAAGATAAAAGCTTTGAAAATCAGGGTTTCCTTCCTTTGTTGCCTACTCAGTGTTTCCTCACTGATGCAATCAAAGGGGAGATATAAGACTCCAAGAAATCAAGAGCTTGTCCCTCCTGCCGTTCTGCACTTAGAGGTTTTTTAGTAATAAACTGCTCTGCAGAACTGTAGATTCCTTAGAACTTTAAGATTCTGGATTGGCTAAGAGTCACATTTCCCAGGAATACAAGGTTAAAGGACAGGTTAACAAATGAAACAAATGTAGAGAGTAGATATGCCTTACTGGGAGCCCACCTTCTCCTGTCATTGCCTTAGGATTGATTATGGAGCAAAGCAAAACATAAATTATTAAAGTCAAAATACATTAACCAGTATCCAGTATTGAATGGGATGATGGTTGAGTATGTAATAGATTGTTACCTAATCCCAAACCCACAATTTCAGAGACAATTTTTTTAGCCTACTTAAGATCAGAAAACTGATAAACTAAAGCTGCAAAGAAATTGTTAAAGGCCCTTAAAACAATTTCATGATACAGTAATTGCTGGAAAATTTATGAGTAAAGTAAACCAAGTTTTTTATAAATTTAGTGAATTTAGTGATGTGGCAATTCAACAAATTTGGCAAAGGATTTTTAAATATTCTAATGTTGGAAAAAACATAGAAAGTTTAAAAGACATTAAAACAAAATAACAATGGAAAATTTTACATATGAACCATAAAAATGTTTGTTATAGAATTAGATTAGATTCATGTAAATATGTAAGAAAATATATTTATAAAATGACTGACCACTTTTGATTGTTTTACAAATGGAAATGACTAATATTACTAAGTAGAATATACTCATAAGGAAAAAATATAGTCATGTCAACGGATATATTCAAGAAAAATTGTTTTTCAAAAAAGTTTTTGGCAGATTGATAAATTTTGTGACTTGGCCATGTGGTGATTTCCTGTTTCGTGACCTGTCTTGCTTTCATGAGGTTCCATTGAAATTTGTGTGAGGATACGTCATCTGGGCAGGAAGGGCTTCCTAGAGGAAGCAACTTCTAGAATTAATTAAGTTAGTGGTGAGCCAGCTGAATAAGCAGGGGAATGTAAGTTGTTGGCAAAGGAAATCGTGCATGAAGAGAAAAACATAGTGCTTAAGACTGCACAATCTAGATGTTACCTATGGCCCTCCTACTTCTCCCTATAAAATCTTGGGTACCCGCTTAGCTTTCTTGTGCTCACTTTATCTGTAAGCGCATAGGAATGATAAAAGCTCCTACCTCATAGGGTAGTTGTAAGGATTAAATAACATCATACATGAGAATTTATTAGAATAATGCCTGGCACATAGTTAACATTTATTGAGACAATGATAAGGAACTTGGAAAACAATATAGGATAAGTCACTAGTTTCCAAAATTGCCATTCCTTTTAAGAATGCTTTCTGTAAAACAAATAAAAATAATGAGCAAAGAATGATGCAACTGAAGCAGAAAATGGTGATCTAGAATCAACCATTAAACACCTGTCTCCCCATCACCATTCTAGAGCACAGTTGGATGCGGTGGAATGAAGCACATTGATTTCAGACTGACCAATCTGGGGTGGATTCCAACCTCCCAGTTATGTGACCGTGGGCAAATTATTATTTCCTTGAGTTTCTATTTCTGCATCTTAAAACATAAATAATATACTTTTTAGTGTAAATAATCATAAAGTTTAAAGTACTATTGTGAGGATTAAATTAGTAATACAATTACATATTTTATAGTATGGAGATTATCAACTAATACAGTGAGTTTACTAGTGACTGTCATTTTGGAGAGTTTCTACTGTAATCTGTACATATTGGTCATATTATTTTTTGGTATTATGAGAGCTCCATAACCATTGGCCCACATCTGGATGTAATGGAAAATATATGCAGGCACAGACTAAAGCCGTGTGAGATATTTTCTCTGAGACCCCTTCCTGCAGCCTGCTGTGGCTATGACTGCTGGAGCTGCTCTCTCTCGGAGACACAGACTCCATTTCAGATTGTCATTTCCATTCAAACAAATGGTTTTCTCTAAACACCCTTGGACACAAACTGGCATCATCTGGACCAGGTCACCTCTTGCTCCCCTAATTTCATACCTTACCTATCTTTCTTTTTAAATTATTAACACTTTATCTTTTAAGGACAGTGCAGCACATAAACTGTGTCCTTCTTTCCCCAGTATTCATGTCCTTGCCTTTCTTTCCCCACAATATTCAAGGCACTCCAGTACACCATATTGTTCATACAAAGCACTCACTGCCCCGTCCTCTTGACTCTTTAACAGTTCGCTTCCATCACCTCTCCCCAGCTTCATATAAGGTTACATCATTTGGGCTAATATTATTGTTTACTTGAAATTTTAGCATTACGTGTATTAATACTTGGCCCTTAAATTCTATGTCTAAGAGAGTCCCAAAGTCTTTCTGCTGATTGTTGAAAGATAATGAGAACTGTTACTATGACGTATAAAACCATTCTGCTTTATCCTTAGTTTTCCTCAAGTAATAGATGCAAGTGAAACTTCAATAGGATTAATATTTATTTATAAATTCCCAGTTCCATTCCTGTGCTAATTAGCCATCATTTTCCCGACTCTTTGATATTTTGTTTTGTTTTTCTGTTTTTTATCTTGATAAAATACACCTAACATAAAATTTTCCATTTTTACCATTTAAGTTTCTAGTTCAGTGGCATTAATTACATTCAGATTGTTGTAGAACCCTCACTGCTATTTCTCATTATTTTAACATCCTTCTAGTGAAACTTTGAAATTAAGCTAAATACTAAATATTTATTCCTATCAATATTATAGTAGAAGAAATAGATTTATCTGAGTTATATAATCATAATCTTGACAGAAAATTCCAAATTGCAAATTATTTACAAATTATGTTTATGAAAATACTTTTATTCAGCTTGAATTTGTCTGCTAGTCTAGTTTCATGTCTGAACCTGCTGGACTTTAGGAAAATAGAGCAGAGTGTTATACATTTGAATTTCTTTAGACCTTCAGTTGCTATTTAAAAAATATTTATTGATCATTTCCTACGTGTAGGCACTGTACAGATTCATCTCCAGTGAATCAGTCAAACAAAAGTGAAAAACAAAAACCCTTCTAGCATCGAGTTGACTTTCTAGCAGGGCCTGTGGACAATCACAAGAGAGATGAATAACTTAACTTATCTAGTATATTAGAAAGTGCTAAGTGCTATGGGAAAAAAGAGAAAGATGAGGTGTTGCCTTTTAAACATTATTATATTGGACATCTTTAAAGACTATACTTTTATGCTGAGTATCATATGAAATTGAGTATTTCATACTTAGTATCAAACATGTTTTTTATTTTTTACTTTTTATTTTTTATTGCAGTAACATTGGATTATAACATTATATAACTTTCAGATGTACATCGTAATATATTTCAAATTCTGTGTAGATTACATCGTGTTCACCATGTGAAGACTAATTATAATCCGTCACCACACAAGTGCCTAAACCCTCCTGTTGCCGTCCCCACTTCCAATATCAGAGATTTATAACAATAAAAAATTCTTGAGATTTCTGCTGTCTATACTTTACAGTTTTACTGGGGAAATTTTGAAGAAATTCCTTCAACTCTTATGAAGAGAAAAATAACTTTTTTCTTCTCACCTGTGCTTACACCCTGACCCAATTCATTGGGGATCCTTTCTCTGTGGCTCGTGCCGCTGCTACATGCTTCACTCTCTGTTGTTCATTCTCATAGCTTACACTGGATAAAGTTCTGGTCCCCTGTGAGAATCTGATGAAAGTTCTGTACACCAGAAATTGCCCAGTCACAGGGTGTCCTGAACACTAGTTAAGAAAGCCCACCTCTCCACCATTGCAGGTGTTGTGTCACAATGGATTTCCGGTACCTGGAGGCCCTTACAGTTCACTGGATGAGTGTGTACTCTAAGCCACTTATACAAAAGTGGGTTTTAATCCATAAACATAGTTTTGAAAACACTGACATGTATATATATATCTGTGGAATTCTGATAGGCATTGTGAGGGAAAAAGATTTCACTGGTCAAATATTTTGGGAAGAGGGAAAAAAAGCAGAATAAGTTAAACATTTCTTTGCTATAATACTTCTCAGCATCTTTAATATGCTAATATGTATTGTGCATGTCAAAGACAGGGCTGTAGTACAGAGCATTTCATTGACTCACATGGGCATAAAGACCACCTTTCTCCTCAGTGTTGTGGCTACAGTGCTGTAGGAATTACCGATGCTCTCGAATAGGTGACACAGACAAGCAGGAGTGAATTGGAAGAGGCCAGTTAGAAATGAGAGTCAATTTGAATAACCTGAAAGACATCTTTGAAGTCATCTGTTAAATGCATGTTAAAATGAATTTCCATAGTCTACGTTCCAGTTGATTTTATAGCTCTAATATCAGTATATAAATTCAGACCTACCACTTGTGCCAAAGTAAAATTAGAACCTCCGTCATAAAAATAAGCTCTAATATAAGAATCATCAACTTCTATATGGAATGTATTTTTTAAACTGAAATTGTGCCAAACCTGTGAGACATTTTATTTTATTTTTAGAATACCAGAGCAGAACTCGAAAGGCTGCGGCTCAGTGAAAATCGTGATGGAGAGTCTGGAGATCCCAGCTTAAAGGAGAGAGCCTCCATTGTGGCCCACTGCCTGGAGCACAAGGACGATAAACTTCGACATCGCTCCAGAAAGCATCGGAGTTTCAACTGTCTGGAGGACACAGAGGCTGCGGTCCTTCATGGGCAACAAAAAGGCCATAAAGGTCTCAAGACATTGAGGAAGACTGAGGACAGGAATGGCAAAGCTCCTCTGGACTCTGATAATAAGTTACCTGCAAAGGTCATTGAGGAACTTAGCGTGGTTCTACAGCGGTCAAGAACCCATCCAAAAGAGTTACAGGGTGAGCAGATCTTGCAGAAAGAAATAAAATGAATTGTCTTGCAAATTATCTTTTTTAATATTGTGTACATTTCTGTGCAAACCAGGAACCAAACTGTAAGATACTTCATGGTTTGTGAGATTTGTCTAGCTGTACGTAAGCATTTAAAGAGCATTTTAAAGTATGTATGTATATATGGGATAAGTATAAGATTAACTTTATTTTCGTCTGAACAAAACTTGTATAGTACAACTGTATTAGCCTTGTGTAAGAAGGCATTGGGTTACTTTGAGTGGCCAACCTTTTAAAGTACTAGTCCGTTAAGGGTTGTAATTTATGAGCAGAAGTCTCAAACTGTACTGTATTGTATAAAATACTGTGTTTAAATGAAGCCTATGAAACTATATGTAACACATTTTGCACTTTGAGAAACCTTGTATATTAAGTTACCATATGTTTTTAGGTTTACATAGGGTTCACATTAGGGAAACGAAAGGGAAGTAAGTTGAAAAAGGGGAGGATTTCTTTTAGTGGCTGCCCTGTCGAACACTGGACTTTTAAAAAGAGGCAAGGAGTTAACAAATGTCCTAAAACCCAAGGTCAGTTAAGATTCTTTCTAGTTCACTATTGACCAGAACTTGTTAATGAGAAATTGCTTGTTTAAAAAAAAGTCTAGTGACTAAGTATTTCCCAAGAGTAATTTTCAGCCAACAAACATGAACAAAGGCCCTGGCCACTCCTGTTGACGGTGTTAGTGAACCAGCCACAGTATACATCACTACACTTCAGTTCTTCGTAGGTGGCTGCCGAGAAGAGACTTACACTGCATTGAAGAGCTTGTGGCACAGGACCTGGCATGATGTCTTTGCACTGTTGCTATATACAAGCAATTTCTTTTTTAGAGTTTCTTATTGTGTTTTTGGTACAAACAAAATTCATTGTCATGGTTTTGTTGTTGCTGTTTTGTTGTTTGATTTTTGTTATTTTACTTTGTTCATTTCTTGTTATTTTAAGTAAGATTGTAATGTCTTTCTCTGCAATGTCAGAATTAACTGGAAATTAACAACATATGTCCATGTTGGGGTAAGGGGTGGTTTAACTCTTCTACTCTTTGTGGGGGCCGCCAGTTAATCTACTCTTTTTTAAAAAAATAAAGCAGTATTCTCCTCCCTGTGCCTAATGAAAAATGGCAAAGTCCTCTATTTTTGCTTCCATGTAAAGATCAGCTACAGAGCTGATTTTCCTAAGGCAGACGATACTATCTAATTAATTATAGTTCACATTAGAGCCATCACTTGTTCATCATTTTCTTTAGAATTTTATTAGAGTTGCTGGTACGTTTTGATTAAAAATTATTTTATGTAGCTAAGCTTTATTCCTGGCATTTCTTTTATTTTTCCCTTCTATTTTTCAGGTGTCTTTTTATCAGAATTTGTCTGTATATAAAGGCCCATACTTTGGTCACTTCAATCCTAGTACAGTTATATGCTGTTAAATGCTATGAATTTCTTCATTGTAGAATACTGATCACTTATATTTGGTAGGGATAAAAAACGTTTACCCTGGGTATGTGATATTTATTCTTTAAGTAAGTCCAAATAGGTTGGAAGTTTTTTTAAAAAAAAGAAAAAACTGCAGGTCAGTTTATGAAATGGGTAGCACTACTGAGGAGCTGTTCTTTAAAACAAGAAGTCATGGTATTTAGGAAAAAATCTAAAATAAACTATTATTCCTAATGATAATATATGTTTTGTGAAATAAGGAGGCATATGAAAATTAATGTGTTGGACCATGGGAAAGTGTCTGGAGTTTTTACCTGCCTTATCTGAATGAATATTTTTGAAACTCGAGCTTGAAATCTAATAGCTTCTGTTTCTCTTCCTTTCCTGTTGAATTGTCTCCATTTTTCAAGTGTAAGATGAGGACTAATGATGACATCTCATATTTTGAGTAAAAATTAAAATTGTTTTACAAGTCCACTTGAATGTGACCGTCTTTTTATTGTTTTCAGAAGTTGAAGGTTGTTATTATGAAATAGTCTTTCCTTTTTACCCTTCTTAAAATTTTAATTTAATATATACTTCAAACTAGCTCTGTCATTTTTTCATACACTTCAATATGAATATTGTTCCACTTTAATTGATAAATACATGCAGACATGACACAAACAGATTGATGATACTTTCGTTTCAATAGCCCTAAAGTTAATTACTAGACATGCCTTTTAAATATTTGGCTTCTAAAAAAATCACTACTTTTTTGTAATTTTGTAAATGATTTATAAAAGTGGCACTGAGAATTTAAAGCTAAGCAAAATAAAGCAAAAATATGACTTGTTTACATAACTATTAACTAACTGCAAATGTGCATTGTTCATATAACAGTTTTTAATTCTAAAACGTGTAACTATATTGTGATTGATAGGATTTTTTTTTTTTTTTTGAGGAAGATTAGCCCTGTGCTAACATCTGCCACCAATCCTCCTCTTTTTGCTGAGGAAGACTGGCCCTGAGCTAACATCCGTGCCCATCTCCCTCTACTTTATATATGGGATGCCTGCCACAGCATGGCTTGACAAGCAGTGTGCAAGTCCACACCCAGGATCCAAACTGATGAACCCCGGGGCTGCCGAAGCTGAACGAGCGAACTTAACCACTGTGCCACCGGGCCGGCCCCACAATAGGAAATATTTTTGAAAGTACATCATTTATTTGGACAGATTGTAATATTTGCATGTTTTCTCAAACTTTTGATAGTCGCTCTGGAGAGAAGACGATTAAAACTTTTGCCATCTCATCAAAATTTGCACCAAACTTTCCATATTATCATTCACTCAACCAAAGAATTAGTTTTATAATGTGAACAATTTTCTGTGATGTACAATCATCATGCTTATCTCTAATCTGGAAATGCAGAACACAGAAATGAATCTCACAGGTAACTAAAATTCATCGTTTATGTCCCATAGTTATTTTATTATTTTTAACAATTTTTTGTTGAAAATGTTCTAAATTACATTGTAAATCCCTGTCTTCTCTGTCATGGCTGCTGTATGTTGAATGTCAAGTTTTTAACAGGTCAGATACCTCTACAGATTTAAAAGATTTCTTGTGAATTATTGGATTAAAGTTCAGAATCTAAATATTCTCATCTGGGAAGTGGGAATAACATCTATCTTGTGGGCTTTTTGTAATGACTATTTATATATTAGTGTGTATATATCTGTGTATGTATTTAGATTTATGTATGTGTATATATTTATGTATATGTGCATAAAAATGTGTGTGTGCGCATATATATACAAAACCACATACCTGTTCTGTACTAGAGGTTTAGTAAATGTTAGTTGTTAATGTATTAGTTTTTCTAACTCTCATTTGGTCTGTTGATACTGGTTTGGTTTTATCACTGGGTTTCAAATTGCTTCTAACAGGTTTTTCTCATCCCTTTTAAAATATCTTATGTGCCAATAGAACAGATTACCACAGGTTGTGGGTCAAATTGTCTTCTCCAAAATCCATATACTGAAACCCTGACCCACAGTGCCCCAGAATGTGGATTATTTGGAAATAGGTCTTTAAAGAGGTGATTAAGTTAAAACAAGGTTATTAGGGTGGCCCCTAATCAAATCTGACTGGTGTCCTTATAAGAAGAGGAAATTTGGACACACACAGAAACGTAGGAGATGTGTGCACATAGAGAAAAGACCATGTGAGGCACAGCAAGAAGGGGACCATCTGCAAGCCAAGGAGAGAGGCCTCAGATGAAACCAAACCTGCCAACATGTTGTTCTTGGACTTCCAGCGTCCACAACTGTGAGAAAACAAATTCCTATTATGTAAGCCACCCAGTCTGTGGAATTTTGTTAATGACAGTCCTAGCAAACTAATACACCACACTTTTATGTTACTCTGTTAATATATATATCAGATGAGCAGAATACCCCCTGGTATTTTCAGGTTCTAGTCCTTACACTCTGGTGGCCTCCCATCTCAGAATACCTTTGTAGCTTTACATCAGAGTTACAGCCATCGTAATGAAGAATGGAGGATGAGAGAGCCATGTTGAGATGTAACTTCTTAGAAGTCAGCTAGCTAATAACTGGAACACTGAAGTAATATAGCATAAACAATCCAAAATTGTGGCCCAGCAAACTTACAGTTTGGGGCTACTTATAAAGATTCAAGTTCTGTGATATCAAGAACCACTATTCTTCACAGCATCTGATAGAGGATCTTACTGATCCTTTCAAAAAACAACCAGAGAGGTTTTCAGTTAAATAACTGAGCAGTCACTAGACTAGGGAGAGACAAGAAGTCATTTGAACCAACCCAGATGAGCCAAACTATGATCGAGATTGGATCAACACTAACCTTCATCAGATAAAAGTCACATTTGTATCTCATTTTAGGGGCTCTCATCTTCCTGTCCAGCTATTGTCTCATTTGTCTCCTATTTGCAGCAAAACTCTTGGTAAAATTTGTCTCACTTGCTGCCTTCTCTTTTTTTCCTCCCATTCTCTTTTGAACATTTTCATTCAGCCCTTTGTTTCCCACTATTCTGCCATAACTGTTCCTAGCAAGGTCAGAACTACCTCATTGTCAGTTCAGATGATCAATTTTTGGTCATCACACTTAACCTATCACCATGTGTAGCATTTCAACACAGTTGGTCACCCGCCCCTCCTTTGTGGAATACAGCCTGGCATTGGTCTCCAGAACACTGCTATCTTGTGGTTTTCGTCTGTTCTCACTAGTCAGTCTTCTCAGATTACTGGATAATCGCCACTATATGGCCTAACTCCTAGAGAAGCTCATCTCATCTCGTAGCTTTAATATAGTACATCTTCTGACCATCCCATATATTTAACTTCAGTCTAGACCTGCCCATTAAGCTCCAGACTGGGTAAATGACATTTCCACAAGACTGTTCAATTGTCATCTCAAAAACACCATATCTAAAGCTCTGCCTGCTCCTCATCCTTTCCATTCCACCCTTTCCTAGGACTCAGTTACAGTCCTTACAGCCCTCCCATTTCTAAGACTCAGGTGCTGAGAGACTAAGCAGGATTTTTCAGCTAATGATTGGCAGAGTTGGCACTTGAACTCAGGCATTCCAGCTTGCGTCCACACTTTTAAACTCTGCATTAAGATTGCTCAGACTACCATCATCTCCCACTTGAATGATTACAGAAGACTCAACTTGTCTGCCTTGTGCTATGTGGAAAGAAACAAAAGCCAAAGTAAATATTTTAATTATGAGGTCATGTCTTTCCTCCTAGTAACCCTCGAATAGCTTCCTATTTCTGTTAGTTAAAATGAAATTGTCTCTATAAATACAAGCCCTGAAATGATTGGTTCCAATGCACCAACTGCTGCTTCTGTTATCTCTTTCCACTCTTCACTCACTTTGCTATAAGCATACTTGTTCCCCAAAATCACCAAGCGTGAAAACAGCTTAGAGCTTTGCACTTAACTATTTCCTCTGTCAACAATACACTCTCCAGACATACACATAGCCTACTCTGTTAACTTCATGTAGATCACCATCAAATGTCTCCTTACCAGACAGACCTCTGAACATGCCATATAAAATGACATCCTCACCTTCTAGCCCCTTTTTCTTCTTATTTCATAGGACTTATCATCACCTGACAATTTACATATTTATTAATATATATTTTAGTGGCCTACTTACGTTTACTAGAATATAATACACTTCCAGTGTATAATCTTACATTCATCACTATATTCCCAGCATCTGGAATAGTGTTTGTACCATATCCTGTAGTCACTATTGAAATACATATTGAATGAAGTAAGTCATGGTATAATGAAGTGACTTGAGGAAGAACAATAATCCCACCAAGAGCTAGAAACAATGGATTAGAAAAAATCTGTGTAAAGGCTGTTGCTGAAATGAATAGGAATAAGGTAGTAAGATTCTGAGGAAGTAGGAACATTAGAAATGTGACCTCATATTGTTCAGCTGCTCTTCTTTTGGGAGCATTTGGAGATTCTATACAGAGGGCAAGAAGTTTGAAAATAATCTGGTCTTTGATCAGGTTGAGAGATGCTTTTTGCAGACAAAAAAACCACCACAGATTTTGTACCCTTGTGTAGCAAAGAAGGCAAAATTGAAGACAAGGGACTGAGATCTCAGGAAGAAGGAAGAAATGAAAAAAATGACTATATAGCTGGTTTCTCTTTCAAGACATTTTCTGAATATCAATGCCACATAGGGCAGTAGACTAATAAGTTCAGCAGAAAGTCTAATGGCACTGTGGAGTTTGGTCTGAACAGGTATGAATTGGGTTCTTGACAAAACCCCACAAATAAGGTTAAGTTGTTATCAACTTAAAATAGACTTATAAATATAGGTTGTTATATGTAAGCCTCATGGCAACCACAAGCAAAATCCTTTAGTAGGTGCACGAAAGATAATGAGAAGGGAATCTAAGCATACCACTAAAGAAAGTCATCAAACCACAAAGGAAGAGAGCAGGAGAAGAAGAAAGAAACAGAGAAGAACTACAAAACAGAAAACAACAAATGTCAATAAGTACATACCTATCAATAATTAAATGTAAATAGACTAAATTCTCCAGTCAAAGAGAAAGTGGCAGAATGAATTGAAAAAAAAAAAAAAAAAGACCCATCTATATGTTGCCTATAAGAGAGTCACTTCGGATGTAAGGACACACACAGGCTGAAAGTGAAGGGATATAAAAAGATATTCCACAGAAATGGAAATCAAAATAAAGCTGGGTTATCTATACATATATCAGACAAAATAGACTTTAAAATAAAGACTGTAATAAAAGACAAAGAAGGGTATCACATGATGATAAAGGGGTCAATCCACTAAGAGGATATAACAATTATAAATATTTACACACCTAACATAGGAGCACATAAACATATAAAGCAAATATTAGCAGACCTATAGGGAGAAATAGCAATACAATTAGAGTAGAAGACTTTAATACCTTACTTAACATCAATGGATACATCATTCAGAGAGAAAATCACTAGGGAAACATTGGCCTTAAGCAACATATTAGACCATATGGACTTAACGGATAGTAACAGAACATTCCATCCAAAAGCAGTAGGATACACCTTATCAGGAGCACATGGAATATTCTCTAGGATAGATCATTATTAGGTCATGACACACTCTTAATAAATTTAAGAATATTGAAATCATATCAAACTCTTTTGAGCACAAATGTACAAAATTAGAAATCAATTACAAGAAGAAAAATGGAAAATTCACAAAAATGTGGAGATTAAACAACATGCTACCAAATAACCAATGAGTCAAAGAAGAAATCGAGAGATATCAAAAAAAAATACCTTGAGACAAATGACAATGTAAATACAACATACCAAAACTTATGGGATGCATAAAAAACAGTTCTAAGAGGGAACTTCATAGCAATACAGGACTGCCTCAGAAAACAAAAAAAATTGCAAATAAGTAACCTAACTTTACACCTCAAGGAACTAGAGAAAGAACCAAGCCCAAAGTTAGCAGAAAGAAGGAAATAATAAAGATCAGAGTGGAAATAAATGGAATAGAGATGAAAAAGACAAGAGAAAAGATCAATGAAACTAAGAGCTGGTTCTTAGAAAAGATAAACAAAATTGACAAGCCTTTAAATAGACTCACCAAGAAAAAAAGGAGACTAAATAAAATCAGAAATGAAAGAGGAGATGTTACAGCTGTTACCACAGAAATGCAAAGGATCATAACAGGCTACTATAAACAAGTATATGCCAACAAATTTGACAACCTAAAAGAAATGGATATGTTCCTAGAAATGTACAGCTTTCCAATACTGAATCATGAAGAAATAGAAAATCTGAACAGACTGATTACTAGTAAGGAGATTGAATTGGTAATCAAAAACCTCCCAACAAACAAAAGTCCAGGACCAGAGAACTTCACCAATGAATTCTACCAAACATTCAAAGAAGTATTAATACCAATCCTTCTCTAACTCTTCCAAAAAATGGAAGAGCAGGAAATACTTCCAAATTCATTTTACAATGCCAGCAGTACCCTGATAACAAAATCAGAGAAGGACTCCACAACAAAAGAAAATCACAGGCCAGTATCCCTGATGACCATAGATACAAAAATCCTCAACAAAATATTAGTAAACCAAATTCAACAATACAGTAGATTTCCTATCCACAGTTTCACTTTCTGTGGCTTCAGTTACCCACAGTCAACTGCCATCCAAAAATGTTAAATTAAAAATTCCAGAAATTAACAATTTATAAGTTTTAAATGGGACATTGTTCTGAGTAGTGTGATGAACTCTCATGCCATCCTGCCCAGTATGGTATGTGAATCTTCCCTTTGTCTAGCCTATCCGCGCTACCCGCCAGTTAGTCACTTGTTATCAGATTAACTTAGATCAGGTTATCAGATTGACTACTGCAGTATCAGAATGCTTGTGTTCACGTTATCTTCATTTTACTTAATAATGGTCCCAAAGCTCAAGAGTAGTGATGATGACAATTCGGATATGCCAAAGAGAAGCTGTAAAATGCTT
Organism: Equus quagga; assembly: GCF_021613505.1. Lineage (NCBI taxonomy): Eukaryota > Metazoa > Chordata > Mammalia > Perissodactyla > Equidae > Equus > Equus quagga. The sequence goes on from NC_060269.1 coordinate 126,650,339, forward strand.
CCTTTAAATAAAAAGGGGAAAGTTCTTGACTTAAGAAAACAAATTGTATACTGAGGCTGCTAAAATATATAGTAACTTTTATTACAGTATATTGTTGTAATCTATTTTATTATTAGTTGTTAATCTCTTACCATGCCTAACTTATAAATTAAACTTTATCATAAACATGTATGTATAGGAAAAAGCATAGCATATATAAGATTCAGTACTATCCACCATTTCAGGCATCCACTGGAGGTCTTAGAACATATGCCCCATGGATAAGAGGGAACTACTGTACATTAAAAGGATTACACACCATGATCAACTTGGATTTATTCTAGGGATGCAAGGATGATTCAACATCTGCAAATCAATCAATGTGATACACCACATTAAGAAAATGAAGGACAAAAATTATATAATCATCTCAATAGATGCAGAAAAAGAATTTAACAAAATTCAACGTCTATTTATAATAGAAACTCTCAAAGTGGGTATAGACAGAATGTATCTCAACATAATAAAGGCCATATATGACAAGCCCACAGCTAACATCATACTCAGCAGTGAAAACCTGAAAGCTTCTCTCCTAAGGCCAGAAACCAGACAAGGATGCCCATTCACTACTTTTATTCAACACAGTACTGGAAGTCCTAGCCAGAGCAATTTGGCAAGAAAAAGAAATAAAAGGCATTGAAATTGGAAAGGAAGAAGTAAAACTGTCACTATTTGCAAGTGACCTGATATTATATAGAAAATACTAAATACTCCACCAAAAGAAATGTTAGAACTAATAAAGACTTCAGTAAAGTTTCAGGATACAAAGTCCATATACAAAAATATGTTGCATTTCTCCCCCCCCCCCCCCCCCCCACCCCCCACTACATAGTTGTATATCTTAGTTGTAGGTCATTCTGGCTCCTCTATGTGGGATGCCACCACAGCATGTCTTGATGAGTGGTGTGTAGGTCCGCACCCAAGATCCAAACCAGTGTACCCTGGGCCACTGAAGTGGAGCATGCAAATTTAACCACTCGGCCACAGGGCCAGCCCCTGTTGTATTTCTATACACTAATAACAAGCTATCAGAAAGAGAAATTAAGAAAAAAAAATCATTTACAATTGCATCAAAAAGAATAAAATACCTACAAATAAATTTAACCACAGAGGTAAAAGACCTGGACACTGAAAACTATAAGACATTGATCAAAAATTGAAGAAGACACAAATTAAATGGAAAGATATTTCATGCTCATGGATTAACTGAATTAATATTGTTAAAACGGCCATCCTACCCAAAGTCATCTATAGATTCAATGCAATCCCTATCAAAATTCCAATGGCATTTTTCACAGAAATAGAACAAACAATTCTAAAATTTGTATGGAACCCCAAAAGACCCTGAAAAGCCAAAGCAATCTTCAGAAAGAAGAACAAAGCTGGAGGTATCATGCTCCATGATCTTAAACTATACAACAAAGCTATAGTGATCAAAACAGTATGGTATTGACATAAAAAGACACATAGATCAATGGAACAGAATAGAGAGCCCAGAAATAAACCTGTGTATATATGATCAATTAATTTACAACAAAGGAGCCAACAATATACAATGATGGAAGGACAGTCTCTTCAATAAGTGGTGCTAGGAAAACTGGACAGCCACATGCAAAAGAATAAAACTAGACTACTATCTTACACAATACACATAAATTAACTCAAAATAGATTAAAGACTTGAATATAACACCTGAAACCATAAAACTCCTAGAAGAAAACATAGGCAGTAAGCTCCTTGACATAAGTCTTGGTGATGATTTTTTTGTTTGACTCCAAAAACAAAGGCAACAACAGCAAAAATAAACAAGTGGAGCTACATCAAACTAAAAATCTTCTGCCCAACAAAGGAAACAATCAACACAACAAAAAGGCAACATATAGAATGGGAGAAAATATTTGCAAATCATATATCTGATAAGGGGTTAATATCCAAAATATATGAAAAACTCATACAACTCAAAGCAAAAAAACAAGCAATCCTATTGAAAATAGGCAAAGGACCTGAATAGGCATTTTTCCAAGGAAGAGACCCAGCTAGCCAACAGGTACATTAAAATATGCTCAACATCACTAATCATCATGGAAATGCAAATCAAAACTACAAGGAGATACTGCCTCACACCTGTTAGAATGGCTATTATCAAAAAGATAAGAAGTAAGTGTTGGTGAGGATGTGGAGAAAAGGGAACTCTTGTGCACTGTTGGTAGGAGTATAAATTGGTGTAGCTGCTATGGAAAATAGTATGGAGGTTCCTCAATAAATTAAGCAATCCAGCAATCCCACTTCTGGGTATTTATTTGAAGAAAATGAAAACACTAACTGGAAAAGATATATGCACCCCCATGTTCATTGCAGCATTATTCATAATAGCCAAGACATGGAAATGTCCTAAGTGCCCATGGATAGATGAATGGATAAAGAAATGTGGTATATATATACAGTAGAATACTATTCAGACATAAAATAGAATGAAATCATGCCATTTGAAACAACATTGATGGACTGATGGCATTGTGCTAAGTGAAATAAGTCAAACAGAAAGACAAATACCATGTGATCTTACTTATATGTGGAATATAAAAAGAAACCAACCAGGCTCATAGATACAGAGAATAGCTTGGTGGTTGCCAGAGGTGGGGGTTGGAAATGGAAAAAATGGATTAAGAGGGTCAAAAGGTACAAACTTCCAGTAATAAATAAGTCATGGGTATGTAATGTGCAGCATGGTGACTACAGTTAATAATACTATATTACACATTTGAAAGTTGCTAAGAGGCAAAATCTTTAAAAGTCCTCACCACAAGAAAAAAATTGCAGCTATATATGGAGATTAACGTTAACTAGACTTATCGTGGTGATCATTTTGCAATATGTACAAATATTGCATCATTATGTTGTGCACCTGAAACTAATACGTTAAATGTCAGTTATATCTCAATAAAAAGAAAAAAAACGAAAAACTACCCCACAAATTCAATTCAGCTCAGCCCCTGGTTGAATCCAGGTCATCAGGCTCCTCTCTGCCAAAAGATAAAAAGGTGCATTGTCTCCAGAGAAAGATAATATTATCTAGAGCTTCAAGAATTTTTTTTTACTGTCTGGCATTAAAAAAAAAAAAAAAGCATTCCAAGAGAGAGGATCCTGTGAACAAAAAACTAAGAGAAAAGATAGAAAATAGAAAGAGATCCACTAGTGATCACATTATTGCAATTCCCAAACAAGGACTTACAGAAAGCTATGATTAATATATCAAGAAAATAGAGAGAAAAGACAAAATACAGGAAAAGTTGGATAATTCTGCTAGAGAAGTAGAATAAAAAAATGGAAATTATAGAGTTGAAAAATACAGTGGCTGAAGTTAAAAATAAATAGCTTTAACAGAATACCAGACATGTGCCAAAGAAGATTAATAAGTTGGAAGACAGGTTAACAACAGCAACAACAACAACAACAATATATATATATATATCCAGACAGAATGCAGAAAAACAAATGGAAGATATAGAAGAAAGAGACATGTGGGACACTGTGAAAAGGTATACCACACAAGTAATTAGACATCCAGAAGGAGAGGAGACAGAAAATAGGGAGGAGGCAATATTGGAAGAGAGAATGACCCAGAATTTTTCCAAACTGATGAAATGTCAACCAACAGATTCAATAAGCTAACCAAACTCTAAGCAAGATGAATACAAGGAGACTGCACATAATTACATCATAATAAAGCAATGGAAAAGTCAACAAGGAACTCTTAAAATCAGCCATAGAATAAAGAAATAGTAAATTTAAAGTAACAACAATACAAGGACAGCTGGATCTCATCATAAAAGATGAAAGCCAAAAGGGTATAGAATACAATCATTAAAGATGGGGAAGGAAATATCTGTCACCTCGAATTCCATATCCTCTAAAAATATTCTTCAAAACGTATACAAAATAAAGACTATTTCAGATGAACAGAGCAGCTTTTCCCAGCAGAATTGCACTGAAAGAAATCCTTCAGGGGTTTTTAGGCAAAAAGAAATTGGTCCCAGATAAAGTAACAAAATGCAGGCAGACTAAAGAGCAAAAGAAGGGGGGAAAAGGCAGATAAACATAAATGAATATTGACTGTATAAGATGATGATATACTGGACTGGCTGATATGAAATATATGTAGAATTAGCAACAACCGTAGCAACGAGCAGTCAGGGCATATATGGACCTAAAGAGTTCTAAGGTCCGAGCATTATCAGCCAAGAAATGACTGTAATAAATTGAAATAAGTCAAAGATGTATGTTGTAGTCTCTAGGGTAGCTGCTTAAAAAATAGTAAAGAATATATGACTCTCATTTTATAGAAAAGAAAACTGGAAAAATAAAATCTATTTAAATAATCCAAAAGAAGAAAAAAAGAAAAGGCAACATAAAACAAGTCAAGCCAAGGGGCTGGCCTGGTGGCACAGTGGTTGTTTGCTCACTCTGTTTCAGCGGCCCAGGGTTCACAGGTTCGGATCCCAGGTGCGGACATAGCACCACTTGTCAAGCCATGCTGTGGTGGCATCCCACATAAAGTAGAAGAAGATTGGCACGGATGTGAGCTGAGTGACAATCTTCCTCAAGCAAAAAGAGGAAGACTGACAGCAGATGTTAACTCGGGCCAATCTTCCTCACAAAATAAAAAAGAAAAAGCAAAAACAGATCAAGCCAAAAACAAATAGTAAGGTGGTAGATGTACAGCCAAATATATCAGTAATTACCTCAAATACAAAATAATGAAACACTTCAATTAAAAGCAGGTAACAAAATCTCTATGCTGCTTCTAAGAGACACACCTTATATATAAAGACAGATATGGAAAGAAAAGGTTGAAGAAAAGATACACTATGCAAGCACTGATCCAAAGAAAGCTGGTGTCCCAATACTAGTATAAAACAAAGTTGACTTTAAGGCAGGAAGCATTACATCAAATTAAGAGAGCCATTTCTTATAAAGGAGGATATAAATAAATAAAATCTTTTTACCTCCCATATGATTGTAATCACACTCACCCTATAAGAAGATGCTAAGTGGAGAGGTAAGAGCTCAATACACCATATTCTGTGTAACTTACATGATTGAAGATATTACAGTAAGTCTGCAAGTTCTAGCTGCAATTTTTCTACTTGGTGCCAACTCTCACAAACAGATGACTTGATCTAACTCATAGGCAAGGATAAGAGATTACAATGATAAGAAAGAGTAGTTTTACTGTCATTGTCTCCACTGACAGAAAATGTTTTAAATGCCCTTTCCTAACAATTATACAAGCTCTAACTAGGGACCTACCTGAACAGAATACAGACAGAATAATTAAGATGATTAACTCTCCTCTTTTGAGGAAAAACTTACCCCCTAACAACTACTGAGATCATCCACGCATTGCAATAGGCAGTCACCTTGGGAGCTGATGTTCTCTTCTTCCTGGACATGGTGGTGTTGTCATTGTCTTTAGAGGCCAAGAAGAAGTGATTTCCCACTCCATAAAGATGAAAATTTGCATTCCAAAAATGGGGAGGACTAATTGGGACACTCAGAGCTCTCAACTATCACCAAAATAATGAACCTTCAGCCCATTTCTGTTAGATTCCTTTTATTAACTGAATCCCAGCAACATAAGGCAACATTCTCTTCAACAGTCTATTTGGACTTCATTCAAAATGTTGGATTCTTCTTCAGATTCCTCAGAGCACCCATGGCAGAGTATCCATGGCTCCTGTTTCTGAAAGTGCTGACCTGACTACAACATAAATCAAACTCTGCAAATGTGCCCTGGCTCCATTGCAACGGTGTATGCCTCCACACGCTTTCTACAAATGGGTACCCCAGTGAAAGGACTGTTATATTTATATTTGTATACTGAAAATGGTTTGGAACCTGTTGGAAGTAATCAATATGCTTGAGTAAATTTGTGTTACTCCTAATATTTATTAATCTTTTTCTGCTCAACTGCTCAATCACATAATAAAAAGAACAGTAATCCTTTACTGAGATGTATTTCTGCTCTGGCAGATGAACTTAACCTTGCTTCCAAGGAATTTGTCTGGCTTGTGCATTATTCTAACTATACACCAATTTCTGTCTCTCCATGAAATCAAATTGTAAAATTACACAAGTAGCTGTAATAGAATGGTTTAATCAGTGATCTTTGAACTGTATAGAGTTACCCAGTTGAATAAGGAAATTAAACATCTAATATTTAAGAATAAGTTAGAAATTACACATTTGACATGCTAGATCAATTTTCTAGAAAAATGATGGCTATTGTCAGTATGAGTTCACAAAACATAATGGCCTTCTATTTTACTCCATCTCATGAAGAATAGTGTGTGCACATTCCAGATAACTCAGATCTTATCTGACTTTATAATCATATTACAACATTACCAGAGTTGAGTCTTCTTTATAGGGTTTTAGTGGAATGACTAAACCTAATTTCATAACCAGTGTACTCACGTCTAAAGAGGAATTCAATCATTCAATTTTTAAATATTTTAAATGTGCTCTTATACAACCAATACAACTTAAATACTAGAAGCATTTAAGTCATTTTTATCAGTTGACTGTTCAAATGACAAAATCAACACCAGGAATTATTCCATATTTTAAAAGATATAATCTGCTAATCAGTTAAAGTCATTATACTTGAATAATAAATTCCTGGCAGTACACATTTTAAATTACTACCACAAAACAAACTCCTGACCTCATCTATAATCAATAATCATTATAAAATGTCCTGTAAGTAGCCTATAGGCCCTTAAGGAATTTCCTATTACGCCTCAGGACAAAGTGCTTGGATAAATATTTCTTGTATGTTCATTTGTTTATTTTGCCTTTTTTGTGTACTTTTTTTATCCCTTTGTTCACGGTATGTAAATGTAAAATTGGAAAAGGCTTTCCCTGGTTCTATATAAAAATAATTTTATACTGAAAGTCTAGATCTAGTCTCCCTCAATCTGATTAAAATTCATTTTCTAGCTTGGTGTGAAGATGCACAGCTTTATAAACTCTCCTCTGTACTTCCCAAATAGGTAGATTAAAATTTAATTGCCTTGGACATCAGCAAATATGTATTCAGTGCTTACTCTCCGCCCAGGACTGAGTTAAGCACTTAGGGGAACAAAATGACAATATAAGTATACTGCTGTGTAAGCAAAAGTGAGTGGATTCCACTGAAGGAGGTGAAAGTGGGGCACAGGCTTCAATGCAGATGTTATTTTCTTTATATCTCAACAATTTTGAAGTTGTTTCCATTTTTAGCTTCAGAAACAAACATCAGTGGTTTTGAAACCTAAGAAGGAGGAATCATTAAAAATCAACATGTATCAGGGAGCAGGACCAAGATGGCAGAGTGAGTGGTCTTCTTTGTCTCTCCCCCATCGAATCCACAACTAATTGGACATTCACCGATTAAAAAAGGATATCCAGATAGCATCTCAAGATGCCTAAGAGTCTCATGCTGCTATACATCGGAAGGCTGACGGACTTCCCCCCGGGAGGAGGTGGAAATAGGTGAAAACTCTCCGACCCCCAACTCCTGACACCTGGACAGCCTAGTTCCTGCAGGAGGCTCTCTTCCAGCAGACTCCCCCATAGCATCGCCACACACCAAGGGTGGGAATGTGCACTCACCAGTGGAGCGATGGTGGAAACAGGTGACAACAGCCCTACCCAAGCCCCCCGCGATTACACCTAAGCCCAGGGGGAACCCCCAGGGTCCCTCACCCACCAGCAGGGAAGGCTTCCGCTCGCCATTAGCAGAGAGGCCCCGCCCAGAATCCAGAACAAAGGGAAGCTCCCGGCGGGCGGATTCCCCAGCACGGCACCAGACTGCAAGTTGCTGCTGGGCTCACGGTCTCCGGCGCACGGGTTGGTGCAGGGGGCGCCCGGACTTCCCATAGACATGCTTGGGGACACGGTTGGAGCTCCAGCACCTAGCTCTGTGGCCTGGGGGGAGGCTCCAGGGTCCCGCACCTCCCCAGCATGGAAAGCCTCTGCTCGCCATTAGCAGGGAGGCCCCGTCCAGAATCCAGGACAAAGGGAAGCTCCCAGCGGGCGGATTCCCTGGCACGGCACCAGACCGCAAGCTGCTGCTGGGCTCATGGTCCCCAGCACACGGGTTGGTGCAGGGGGCACCCGGACTTCCTTTGGACGTGCTTGGGGACAGGGTTGGAGCTCCAGTGCCTGGCTCTGCGGCCCGGGGGGAGGCCCTGGAGTCCCGCAACCCCCCTGGCAGGGAAAGCCTCTGCTTGCCATTAGCAGGGAGGCTCCGCCCAGAATCCAGGACAAAGGGAAGCTCCCAGTGGGCGGATTCCCCGGCACGGCACCAGACCACCAGCTGCTGCTGGGCCCACAGTCTCCAGCACATGGGTTGGTGCAGGGGGTGCCTGGACTTCCCGTGGACATACTTGGGGACTGGGTGGAGCTCCAACACCCGGCTCTGTGGACTGGGGGGACACTCCAGGGTCATGCACCACCCCCAGCATGGAGGGCCTCTGCTCGCCATTGGCAGGGAGGCCCCGCCCAGCATTCAGAACACCAGGAAGCTCCCTAGAGCAGAATTCCCCACAAGGCAGCAGCTTACAAGCCACCGCCAGGCCCATGGACTCTGGCTGTGTCCCAGACGAGGCAAGGGGCTCCCAGAGATCCTGTGAGAGTGGAGTGGGGCAGAGTGGAGCTCCAGTGAAATGGCTACATAGCCCAGGGGGGAACTCCAGTTTCCTACAGCACCCTCAGTGAAAGCCTCTGCGCAGCACTAGTGGAGAGGTCCTGACTGGCAATCGCAAGGCGTGAAGGCCCTGGGGCAAAAGTAGCACAGCTAGGTGAGTTAACGACAGACTGCACAAGATACCCATAGCTCTGCTGGGACCTATAGTGGACAAGCGATTATAGGTGATCCTGCTCCTGGCTGTTGGGAAAGCTCACAACACTGCTGCAGAACACAAGGAGGGAGCGCGTCTATGTGGGCTGCAACAGTAGGCACCAGCAGCCTGAGGCCCCCTTGCGATTGCTTCCACAACCGACGAGGGACCCCACAGGACCACTGTGACTATGAGGAGGGGTCCAGGTCTATCAGTAACAGCTGACAGGGTTCCTGGTTGGTGCAGTCTAAACAGCTGCCTCCCCCCAACACCAGTCGCAACAAGTGGAAGCAGCGACTAAACTCTATCTCTATGCGGAGGCACAAATCCATGCCATCCAGCAGTATGAAAAAATATATTAAATCTCCAGAACAGAAGGAAAATGATAAGCACCCAGAAAACAATCCCAAAGACAATGAAATCTATAACCTAAATGACGATGATTTCAAAACTGCCATTAGTAAAAAACTCAACGAGTTAAAAAAGAATTCAGATAGACAACTCAATGAGTTCAGGAGCTGTGTCCCAAAAGAGCTTGACACTATAAAGAAGAACCAATTAGAAATACTAGAGATGAAGAACACAATGGAGGAGATTAAGAAAAATCTGGACTCTCTGAACAGTAGGGTCGACAATATGGAGGACGGAATTAGCAATTTGGAGGATAGGAATATAGAAATGCTGCAGACAGAAGAGGAGAGAGAACTAAGACTAAAAAGAAATGAAGAAACTCTCCAAAAATTATCCGACTCAATTAGGAGATGCAACATAAGAATTATAGGTATACCAGAGGGAGAAGAGAAGGAGAAGGGGGCAGAAGGCCTGTTCAAAGAAATAATAGCTGAGAACTTTCCAAACTTGGGAAGAGAGATGGAACTTCATGTGACAGAAGCCAATAGATCTCCAAACTTTATTAATGCAAGAAGACCAACCCCAAGGCATACAGTAGTGAAACTAGCCAAAGTCAACAACAAAGAGAAAATACTAAGGGTAGCCAGGCAGAAGAAAATAACTTACAAAGGAAACCCCATAAGGCTATCAGCAGATTTCTCAGGAGAGACCTTACAGGCTAGAAGAGATTGGAATGAAATATTCAAAACTCTGAAGGACAAAAACCTGCAGCCAAGAATACTCTACCCAGCGAAAATATCCTTCAAATGTGATGGAGAAATAAAAACTTTCCCAGACAAACAAAAGTTAAGGGAGTTCATCGCCACAAAACCTCCTCTTTAAGAAATGCTCAGGAAGAACCTCATTCCTGAAAAATCAAAAAAAGGAAAGGGGTTATAAAATCCAGAACAAAGGAGATAAGCAGAAGGACAATAACACAAAGTAACAGCTCTCCATCAGGACAAATGCAAAAGAACTAGAAAACAAGTGATAAAATGGCAACAGTAGACCCCCACGTTTCAATAATCACTCTAAACGTGAATGGATTGAACTCTCCAATCAAAAGGCACAGAGCGGCAGGATGGATCAAAGAACAGGATCCAACAATATGCTGCCTCCAGGAAACACACCTCAGCCCCAAAGACAAACACAGAATCAAAGTGAAGGGACGGAAGACAATACTCCAAGCTAATAATGAACAAAAGAAAGCAGGTGTTGCCATACTTATATCAGACAAAGTAGACTTCAAAGCAAAACAGATAAAGAAAGACAAAGAGGGGCAGTATATAATGATAAAAGGGACGCTCTAGCAAGATGACATAACACTTATAAATATATATGCACCTAACACAGGAGCACCAAAATTCATAAAGAAACTATTAACAAAACTAAAAGGAGACATCAACAGCAATACAATAATAGTAGGGGACCTCAATACCCCATTAACACCAATGGACAGATCATCCAGACAGAAAATCAACAAAGAAATTATAGAATTAAATGAAAAATTAGATCAGATGGACCTAATAGATATGTATAGGACACTTCATCCAAAAACAGCAGGTTACACATTCTTCTCAAGCACGCATGGAACATTCTCAAGGATAGACCATATCTTGGGAAACAAAGCAAGCATCAATAAGTTCAAGAGGGTTGAAATAATATCAAGCATCTTTTCTGATCATAATGCTATGAAACTAGAAATCAACTACAAGAATAAAGCTGGGAAAGGGCCAAAAATGTGGAGACTAAACAACATGCTACTGAACAAACAATGGATTATTGAAGAAATTAAAGAAGAAATCAAACATTACCTGGAGACAAATGAAAATGAAAACACACCATACCAGATTATTTGGGACGCAGCAAAGGCAGTCCTAAGAGGGAAATTCATTGCAATACAGGCTCACCTCAATAAGCAAGAAAAATCTTAAATAAACAACCTCAAACAACACCTAATGGAATTAGAAAAAGAAGAACAAACAAAGCCCAAAGTCAGTAGAAGGAGGGAAATAATAAAAATTAGAGCAGAAATAAATGATATTGAAACAAAAAAGACAATAGAAAGGATCAATGAAACAAAGAGTTGGTTCTTTGAAAAAATTAACAAAATCGACAAACCCTTAGCCAGACTCACTAAAAAAAAAAAGAGAGAAGTCTCAAATAAATAAAATTAGAAATGAGAGAGGGGAAATCACAAAAGACACCAAAGAAATACAAAGGATCATAAGAGAATACTACGAAAAACTATATGCCAACAAATTGAACCTAGAAGAAATGGATAAATTCCTAGACTCATACAACCTACCCAAACTGAATCAGGAAGAAATAGAGAATCTGAATAGACCAATCACAAGTAAAGAAATAGAAACAGTAATTAAAAACCTCCGCAAAAAAATAGTCCAGGACCAGACTGCTTCTCTGGAGAATTCTACCAAACACTCAAAGAAGATTTAATACCTATCCTTCTCAAACTATTCCAGAAAATAGAGGAAGATGGAGCACTCCCTAACACATTCAATGAAGCCAACATCACCCTGATCTCCAAACCTGACAAGGACAATACAAAGAAGGAAAACTACAGGCCAATATCACTGATGAACATAGATGCAAAAATCCTCAACAAAATTTTGGCAAACCGAATACAGCAATACATCAAAAATATTATACACCATGATCAAGTGGGATTTATACCAGGGACACAGGGATGGTTCAACACCTGCAAGTCAATCAACGTGATTCACTACATTAACAAAATGAGAAAGAAAAACCACATGATCATCTCAATAGATGCAGAGAAAGCATTCGACAAGATCCAGCATCCATTTATGATAAAAACCCTTAATAAAATAGGTATAGAAGGAAAGTACCTCAACATAATAAAGGCCATATATGACAAACCCACAGCCAACATCATACTCAACGGACAAAAACTGAAACCCATCCCTCTCATAACAGGAACAAGACAAGGGTGCCCACTTTCCCCACTCTTATTCAACATAGTGCTGGAGGTTTTGGCCAGAGCAATTCGGCAGGAAAAAGAAATAAAAGGAATCCAAATAGGCAACGAAGTAGTAAAACTCTAGCTGTTTGCAGATGACATGATCTTATATATAGAAAACCCCAAAGAATCCATAGAAAAACTATTAGAAACAATCAACAACTACAGCAAAGTTGCAGGGTATAAAATCAACATACATAAATCAGTAGCATTTCTATATGTTAACAGTGAACTAACAGAAAAAGATCTCAAGAACTCAATCCCATTCACGATTGCAACAAAAAGAATAAAATACCTTGGGATAAATTTAACCAAGGAAGTGAAAGATCTATACAATGAAAACTACAAGACCTTCTTGAAAGAAATTGATGACGACATAAAGAGATGCAAAGACGTTCCATGCACATGGATTGGAAGAATAAACATAGTTAAAATGTCCATACTACCTAAAGCAATCTACAGATTCAATGCTATCCTAATCAGAATTCCAATGTCATTCTTTACAGATATTTAACAAAGAATCCTAAAATTCATATGGGGCAACAAAAGACCCCGAATTGCTAAAGCAATCCTGAGAAAGAAGAACAAAGCTGGAGGCATCACAATCCCTGACTTCAAAACGTACTACAAAGCTACAGTAATCAAAACAGCATGGTACTGGTACAAAAGCAGATGCACAGATCAATGGAAAAGAATTGAAAGCCCAGAAATAAAACCACACATCTATGGACAGCTAATCTTTGACAAAGGAGCTGAGGGCCTACAATGGAGGAAAGAAAATCTCTTCAACAAATGGTGCTGGGAAAACTGGACAGCCACATGTAAAAGAATGAAAATCAACCATTCTTTTTCACCATTTACTAAAATAAACTCAAAATGGATCAAAGACCTAAAGATTAGGCTTGAAACAATAAGTCTTCTACAAGAGAATGTCGGCAGTATACTCTTTTTTTTTTTTTTAAAGATTTTTTTATTTTTTCCTTTTTCTCCCCAAAGCCTCCCGGTACATAGTTGTATATTCTTCGTTGTGGGTCCTTCTAGTTGTGGCATGTGGGATGCTGCCTCAGCGTGGTCTGATGAGCAGTGCCATGTCTGCGCCCAGGATTCGAACCAACGAAACACTGGGCCGCCTGCAGCAGAGCGCGCGAACTTAACCACTCGGCCACGGGGCCAGCCCCTCGGCAGTATACTCTTTGACATCAGCTTCAAAAGAATCTTTTTGGACACCATAACACCTCACATGAGGGAAACAATAGAAAGAATAAACAAATGGGACTTCATCAGACTAAAGAGCTTCCTCAAGGCAAGGGAAAACAGGATTGAAACAAAAAAACAGCCCACTAATTGGGAAAAAATATTCACAAGTTATTTATCCGACAAAGGGTTAATCTCCATAATATACAAAGAACTCACACAACTCAACAATAAAAAATCAAACAACCCAATTACCAAATGGGCAGGGGACATGAACAGACATTTCTCCAAAGAAGATATACGATGGCCAATAGACACATGAAAAGATGCTCATCATCGCTAATCATCAGGGAAATGCAAATCAAAACTACACTAAGATATCACCTTACACCTGTTAGAATGGCAAAAATATCCAAAACCAAGAGTGACAAATGTTGGAGAGGCTGTGGAGAAAAGGGAACCCTCATACACTGTTGGTGGGAATGCAAACTGGTGCAGCCACTATGGAAAACAGTATGGAGATACCTCAAAAAGTTAAGAATGGAAATACCTTATGACCCAGCCATCCCACTACTGGGTATCTATCCTAAGAACCTGAAATCAGCAATTCCAAAAGTTCCATGCACCCCTATGTTCATCGCAGCATTATTCACAATAGCCAAGTCATGGAACCAACCTAAGTGCCCAGCAACTGATGATTGGATAAAGAAGATGTGGTATATATATACAATGGAATACTACTCAGCCATAAAAAAGGACAAAGTCGTCCCATTCACAACAACATGGATAGACCTTGAGGGTATTATGTTGAGTGAAATAAGCCAGACAGAGAAAGATGAACTCTGTATGACTCCACTCATAGGTGGTAGTTAACATATGGACAAAGAGAACTGATTGGTGGTTTCCAGGGGAAAGGGGGGTGGGGGGAGGGCACTAGGGGTGAAGTGGTGTACCTACAACATGACTAATAATGATGTACCACTGTAATTTCACAAGGATGTTAACTTTCATAACCTTAATAAAAAAAATGTAATTGCCTTTATTAAGGAGTACTAGAAATTTAAACACCCTGCCTATTAGAAATTCTATAGCTTTTTCTACTTATCAATTATAGGAAGAAAAAATTCTGACTCTGAGATAAAGTTGCTAATTTTTCCAGTTTTTCAGAATGGAGCAATAACTGCTTATCAAATGTCAATGGTTTATATTCATAAAAAATTTCTTGAGCTACTCCTCTCTGGTCCACACAAAGAGAATTTGGGGATATAAAAAGGTTAGTGTTGATCGTCTTGCAGATGAGTAATGCAATTGCTGTTCTGATGTTCTTGGGAATTAAAACCCCTTAGTAAATTAGTGCCTGTACATTTCAACAGCTTTAGTGATGCATTTTAGTATTTACACTGCTGTATTGAGTATTTATGATGTACAAGGAATTAGCAAAGCACAGATAACTTGCAGAATTATTTTAAGGAAAAACAAGATAATTTACTTAAAGTATGTATCGTTCTGCTAGTCACGTTTCTAAACACTTAGTGAATGTTAGTTCCCTCCTCATTCATTCTGTTGTTCTTTCATTCACTCTTTTATTCCACTTAACAAATACTTATTTGTGCCTACTGTATGGCTGATATTGAGCTAGTTAGCAATTTTATAAGTGGATCTAAATTTGTGAGACCATCAACTAGGTGAGGAACAAACAACATGACCATGGTTCATCCACAATTCAGATAACTTGCCAGCTTGCTCAGATTTGACAGAAGTTGCCTAATGCTCCACTCAATCTCCAACTTGTGAAAGATGGCATGAGTGGAAAGCCATATAAAAATAAAGCCGGAGCAGCCATTTCGGAGGAATTGCCTTGCACGTCATGTTTATGTTATCTTCCCAACTGGACCAAACTGCCAACATCCAAGAAGTCAGTAAGGACAAGAATATCCTATCTGTAAGGACTGAAGGAACTGGATTTTTCTAATGATTGATCACTAACCTATGAAGGAAGTACAAGTCTAGCCTTTTACCTGATGACCGAATCTCAAGCCAATCTATGAAGTACCAACCTAGCCTTACCTCATCCAGCACCAATGAACTCTTCTTTAACAAAGCTCACCTCATCCTCCCTTTTTCCCATAGAAACCCTAAGCTCCTCTCCTGAAATTAGGACACTATTTAGGTTTCTGCCTGAATCTGTTCTCCCCGAATTGCAAATCTTTGATCCCAAATGAATGCTTTGCCTCTTCAACGGGTTTCTGTTTTGGTAGGTTGACAAAGTAAACACAGCCTCCCTTTAAATAAATTATTTTTACTTTAAAAACTCTTCTTTTTACTCTACTATTTGAAAGGTACATAAGTAATTTACAAGGACACTTTGAAATATTTTTCTTTCAATGAGAGAAGCATTATTGTTAACGTCTTTGGAAAATAGAAGTCCAACAGTTGAAAATATGGTAATTCCTTTTTTTACTTAAATCAGTTACTTTTAGAAATGTGCAGCATTGTAGTGGACAAATGTTGTAAGAATAGTTAAAGGAGTTCTGAGCACCAATGTCTGTGTGTGTATGAATGTGTGGGTTTCCCCCATATCACCAAGCAATTCTCTGACAGAAGCTGGGTGTACTACAATTCAACTCAATTCTGACACTATCTACCTGGAGATAGTATCAGATCCCACAGGTTGAGTGTTTAGTCTCACAAGACAGCCCCTGCTCCACTTCAGATACCAGTTGTAACGGCGTGTTATTGCCTCTGCTTCTGATTAAGTGGCTACTGATTGGAGCTTCCGATGACCTCCTTTGCTGGCCTTGATTAATTTGCTAGAGCAGCTCACAGAACTCAGGTAAACATTTTACATACTAGATTACCGGTTTATTATGAAAGAATACAACACAAGAACAGTCAGATGGAAGAGATGCATAAGGCAAGGTATGGGGAAAGGCTGCAGAGCTTCCATGCCCTCTCCCAGCATGCCATTCTCCCAGAATCTCCATGTGTTCACCAACTCAGAAGCTCTCCTTTTGGGTTTTTATGGATGCTTCCCTACATAGGCATGACTGATTAAATCATTGGCCATTGACAACTGCACTCAATCTCCAGCCCCTCTCCCATTCCTGGAGGTTGTGGCAGGAGTAGAGAATGGACTAAAAGTTCCAACCCTGTAACCACGTGTTTGGTTCCACTGTCAGCCAGCCCCCATCCTTGGGTGCTTTCCAAAAATCACCTCACTAACATAACGAAAAAACACCTTTATTGCTCTCACCACAGGAAATTCCAAGTGTTTTAGGAACTCTGTTCCAGAAATTGGGGCAAAGATCAAACATTTCTTACCATAAGTCACAATATCACATTAGTTTTCTTGGGCAGGGACAGAGATTGACTGGGATGATGAAGTAAATTTCTGGAGTGAATGGATGGCAATGTTCTGTATCTTGATAGAGGTCTCGGCTACATAGGTGTCAATGAAAATAACCAGTAATCAACCTATAGATCGAAATTGAGGTGAGTGTAATATATGAGCCAATTCTGAGAACTTATGGCCTGGAGAGCAACCTCCACGAAGGAAGGAAGCACTCCAGAGGAGTGAGCAGTACAGCATGTTTATGCTGTACAACAGCATGATTATGTGCTGTTTTGCAATGAGGAACATACATCAAATATGATAGGAATACTTTTTTGCTTTTTACTACAGTCACAAGATGTTTTGTTTTATACAGCAGGTCAGTCTGACCCTGGTTTCTGGGAAGGAATGCTATGTTTAAAGAAATGCTGATATGAGAGCGAGAGCGCGGCCTTCATCCCTATCTTTAAAGACAGCATTCTTTGCTTTAGGATACTGTAAACGTGTAAGGCAGATGTACAAGGAGATGCTTAACAGGCCACATTAGGCCATTCTAGAAAAACAAGGTCAGGCTGAATCAGTTTTAAAACAAAATAGCTTTCTCATATATATTAACTTTTCCTTATTGTTCTTCTTTTATTCCATCACTTATCAAAACCTAGAGCGTGTACACTTAAAATTTGTACATTTCATTTTATGTAAATTTTATATTAAAAAACTGCATGCTAAAGTATTGAGGATGTTGTTGAGATATTTGCAATTTACTTTAAATGAATAGAAAATAAGATGAATTTGTGGATGAATAGAGAGAGGGATAGACAGCATGATTGAGCACATACAATAAAGTGCAATGGTAGAATCTAGATGGTGGGTTTTGGGATGTTCACTAAAAAGTTTTTTCAATTGTGCTGCATGTTCAAATCTTTGTATACTAAAGTATTGGAAAGAGAAGAATGCATCATTAAGGGTGTGTATAATTTATGCACTGTCTAGCATTTTTGATGTTAATAAAATTATTCGAGACTGAAATAAATTGTGTTTAATTTCAATGCTGTCTTTTCATATGTACCTACTGTGCATAATAGCAAAAGCTGTTTCCTTTTAGAGTAAGTATGTTCCTTTTAGAACTCAATTAACATTGATTTGTCCACTGCTGCAGACTTTATTAACACTAACAACTTAGAATAAATTAGTGTTTGCTCTTTATTAATAAGTTCAATAACTTTCTGCTCTCATTCCGACTTCCTTTCCAGTGTGTTCTATTTAAAAGCTATTAATGTTTATGTTTCCTGGCAATTTTATTTTTATATTTGTATTCAAATTATCACATTACAGAAATGTATATTTTTCCTCGTAAATGTCTGATTTTATTGTTTGTTATTTCTATTTAAGAATTTAATGACTACTTGGAGGTTCAACATTTAACTTAAAAAAATATTTCATTATTCGTAAATTTAACAGGCCTTACTTTTCATGTATGAACTGTTCTCATTGGAGGCACTGTGGTAGTGGTTCAGAAAATGGTTAGATTCACTGGGAGTGTTATAAGAACATATATAAACTATCTGAATTTATTTTTATTAAAAAAACTTTATTAATATTTAATATATAGATTGACCAGGACACGCTCACTTGAGCTTTATCAGTCACATATCACATGCACTACTGAATTTCCTGAAGAAAAAGTGAGAGTTTTGCAATGTGGAAGAGTTAGCAGTTAAGCTCATTGCATTATAGTTCATACTTGATCGTTTAAGTGGATTTATAAGTATTTACTAATTTTAACTAAGTAAACTCTTAGAAAAGGACACTTGGCTTAAAAGATTTCTAAAAGAGCAAACAAGAAAGGAGGAAGAAAGAAGGGAAAAAGGAAAGACGAAGTGTGGAATGAAATACTAATAATGTGAACATAAGAGAAAATGACAAAATCAATTTATCTTCCCGACTACAAAATTGGAGCACTTCACAGCTTCGTTATACAATAAAGACAATGCTCTAAAGTGATCTGACCAAAAGTCACCCAAAACAGTAGTTATCAAGAAGACTATCTGAAATTATACCCACTACCATTAATGATGAACTTAGCTCGTAAGCACCTTTCGTGTCTTGAGATATTAACTAATGATAGCATGAAGACTTCATGAGAGCAAGACTTTTTCTACATAGAGAAAATGAAGACAGATCTCTGCAATTTTTAAAAGGGATTTTTAAAGTCACTGGATCTTCAATATTGTACTTCACAAAATTTTGTTAATGAATAATAAATGTTTAGAAGTCTTTTTTTTGACCCAAAGACATAAAATACCAAAAAGAATTGAACAAAGACTTGCTCTTCCTGTAACAAAGGGCTGGAATATCACATGAAAAACAAACATAAATGCATTTAATTGTGGGACAAAAATTTCCATAAGATTTAGACAAAATAGTACATTGTGGGAGGTATGGTATTCAGTTGGATGAAAACACCCATATTTCAAGTATGTCCCAATTTAGGATATTTTCTAGAGTTCGCATCAGTAATAAAATACAGAAGGAAACTTTTTTGTGATCCTCTAAAGAAAAGTATATGGGAGAAAGCAGATTTTCAATAATGCCTTTAATAAAATTGATGTTTTCTTGAAACACCTATTTAACTGGTCACGGAGCAGCATCTTTGATTAGAACGAAGAGAGAATTTCAGGATGAGAAAACACCACACATGAAATTCATTCTATCTATTCAGAGACAAGCTTTTGCCATGGAATGTGTTGTTCTAGGTTTATGTGCTTCAACTGGGAATACCCTCATCTTGTGAGAGAATTACAAACAATTACTGCAAAGTTACCTTCACACTAATTGGCAAAACCTAAAAGTAAAAAATTCTCACAAACGTTCCCGGACACGGGTTTCAGGCGGTAATGGTTTCTGACTGAAGCATACTACCTAGAATCTGGCTACAGAGAGTATGCCAGAATACATGTGAACACAGTCATGTGGGTTCAGAACACAAAGCAGTCGGATGATTACATTGTTGTGGTAAAAGTTATAAGTAAGGGACTTGTAAAATACAGCAATGTCTTATCAATCTATAGAACCAAGTGTAAGAGATTATTTTATAGGCAAGGAAAACAAGTCTCAAGTTATCTCCACTGCAGCTTTCATAAAGTATGCACTGAATAAATCTGTTAATTAAGTAAATAAACACATTAACAAATGAATAACTTACAGTTTCAAATATAACCCAAAATGCTATCTCCTCTCCATTAATTTTGTTCTAATAATGCATAATTAGTTCTAAGAAGAGCAATGTAACTGTGAAAAAGCTTTCAAAGATAAACTCTATAATAAGGCAAGATATTTATTCACGTATCTGTGTGCACTCCAATGAAATATCAAGTGTTCTATTCCTCGTTCATTGGTGTCTTGTACACTTTTTGACGCTGAAAAGTCTTTTCCTTTTCCTTTTGACTCCCTCTAATGGACTTTTCCTGAGCTCCTAATATATACTAGATTATGCATTATATAGTTTCACATGTCTTAGCTCATTTTAAGTAGAGCTGAATACCAACCTAGGAGGCCAAACCAAAGCTTTGAAATTTTAAGACTTAATCTTCAAACAATGAATTTTGAAATAGCTGAATGCATGAATCTTGAAATGAGAACATACTTAAAACAATTGCAGGAAAGCTATAGTAATCGGCTACTCCTGAAAAAACAACCCAGTCACAAGAGGCAAAGGCAGCCTCTCACTAGGTGTGCGTGACAGTCACTTTCAATGAGGCCTGGGACTCATCTGAAGGGCTGTTTCTAGAACAAGGATAGCAGTTTTGCCAACTGCTTCAGAGTTATTCAGAGGAGTTTTTCTCCAGAGGACTTATTTTCACAAAGAATGACGGAACACATATTTTTTTGGAAAAGCAATTATTTTAAACAGGAAGAGTCACAGAAACGTGTTTGTCAACTTGTCTTAATTAAAATTAGGATTAATTTATCACTATTAAAAACACAGTGGTGACTATAGTTAATAATACTGTATTGTATATTGCATACTTGAAAGTTACTAGGAGGGTAGATCTTAAAAGTCCTCATCATAAAAAAAAACAAGAAAAAAAATTGTGACTATAATGCACTGTAATGAATGTTAACTAGACTTATTGTGGGAATCATTTTGCAATGTATACAAATACCAAATCATTAGGTTGTACACATGAAACTAATGTTATATGTTACTTATACCTCAATAAATTTTTCTAAATTAAAAAAAACACAATATGCAAACAAAATTTTTTTTAAAAAAGATGTTTTATGGGGCTGGCCCAGTGGCCGAGTGGTTAAGTTCACGCGCTCCGCTGCAGGCAGCCCAGTGTTTCGTTGGTTCAAATCCTGGGTGCGGACATGGCACTGCTCATCAAACCACGCTGAGGCAGCATCCCACGTGCCACAACTAGAAGGACCCACAACGAAGAATATACAACTATGTACTGGGGGGCTTTGGGGAGAAAAAGGAAAAAAATAAAATCTTAAAAAAAAATAAAATTAAAAAAAAAAGATGTTTTATAACTGTGATCTCTTAGGCATAGTTCCCACTGCGCATCATCCTCATGTGCCCACCTATTTTTGCAAAATGGAAGTTTAATAGCTGGTGTATAATTTATTATGTTTAAAAAGGATGAGGCAATGAGATAACTGGTTACAGGTCACAAATACTGAATATAAAAGATGTACACCAGAGTGAGCTCCTAGTTTTCGATCCTAAAGTTTAGCTGGTGATACCAAGTGTGGTCTTACAGTGTGTCCCAGTGGCTGATTGTTTTGTGTGTTTTTCAGTGTTTGGAGAGTTAATGAGGTGGCTCATAAGAACTTGGATACGACTGAAATAGAACTAACTTCTGAGAGTCAAATTGTGAAATTAAAAGATAATGGATCTAGAAGAGATAAAGAAAGATATCTTACAGGGAAAAAGCATCATTCACAGAACCTGGGTTGAGTAACTAACTGAACAAGGTCCTATTTAGGTAGTTGAAATTAATGACAAGCAAAATAGACAGTTTTAGTCCTCAAGAAATTTACTACTTAATAAGAAAGAGTCAAATTAAATAATACAACTGAATATATATATATGTATGTATGTGTATATATATACAAACTCTGATAAATGCTTTGAAGAAAAGAGATAGCAAAAAAACGGGGGGACCAAATGTTATTGGGGAGTTATTTTCATTTTCTGTAAATAACACTAGAAGATTCATGAGCAATTAGTTAAACCGATGAAAAATTGGGTAAAGAATGTTCCATGCAGAAACTAATATATCTGAAATCTCAGAGGTAGGAAATAGTTTGCAGCATGAGAGCGATGCCCTTCAAATTTTGTGTGTGTGTATGAGGACGATTCGCCCTGTGCTAACATCCATTGCCAATCTTCCTCGCTTTGTTTTTTTTGCTTGAGAAAGATTAGCCTTGAAGTAACATCTGTGCTAATCTTCCTCCATTTTGTATGTGGGATGCCTCCCCAGCATGGCTGATGAGTGGAGCAGGTCCACACCCAGGATCTGAACCCCTGAACCTGGGCTCCTGAAGTGGAGCGCATGGAATGTTAACCACTGGGCCATGGGGCTGGCCTCCTCAAAATTTTTTTACTTTACACTTCTATCAGTGAAAACTTTGTGAGCATGCAGTGGCAATAGCTAGCTAACTATTTTTTCTACCTACCTATCTGTATTTCCTATTTACAATAATTATTTACATTATGAAACGTAGGCATTATGAGTCCACAAAAATAGGCATTAATAAAGGATGAGATAAAAATATGGTTCTAGTGTTTTCTTTTCACATACTAAAATATTAGCTGGCACACCCCAGAGATTAATGCATCCTAAAAGGAAAATTGTTGAATTAGAGAATCTGAAAGATCAATGTGTCTGAAGCCTAATAAGCAATGATGAGAGGGTAAAAGCTGAGGACAGGTAGGCAGTGGCTAGGTCATGCAGGGTCCTGACATTCACAATTAAAGCTTTTGAATTTTTTTATGGTTCAATTAGACAACAATGAAGGATTTAGAGCACCCCATTTCAGAACATATTGAAGCTACTAGGAGGAGAACGGATTGGATAGGGACAAGAGTAAGTAAAAGGAGAATATTATGGTAACCTAGGAAAGAAGTGATGCAGACAGATTAGGTTGATAGCAGTGGAGGTGGAAAAAATTGAAGTGATTAGAGATAGATTTTAGAGGTAGATTTGTCTGGCCTTAATTTTGATATAAAAATAATATCACATATCTAACAAAGAACATGTGAGTCGAAGTAGGGAGCAGACTGCCTTGGAAGTAGAGAAAGGAGAGAGGTGACACCTGACCCAAGAACCTAATCCATATTTTGGAAATGGATGCTTTCCTAGTATGCTATTTTTAAGCTTTTGAGATATATATATATATATAGCATTATCCCTAATGCATATTCACGTAGAAACCTCTGATTAAAATTTGCTTTCACATATGTTATGTGTATCAGAGAGACATAGCATTATCCAGAAGAATCCACTGTCCAATTCTCTTTGCACTCAGAGTTCTCAGTACCATCTTAACTGTAAGGTATATGCCAACACAGTCTGCATTAAAGGAAGGACATGTTGGCAAGAGGAAGATTCTGACTGCGCACCAGGAGTGGACTCGGGCTCTTCCAGCCTTTGGTTCTACATCTTATTGTGTGGCTTTTGCAAATTTACTTATCTCTTTACTTATCTCTGCGCTTCTATTTTATCATCTGAAAAATGCTAAAAATGCAAATAGGATTACATGTGAAAATACACACATAGGGCACTGCATTATGTCCTCATTAAACATTAATTATTTTATTATCTGGGTCACAAAATACGTATTCATGAGAGAATGAGCAGTGCTCACCCAGGGAGGATGGAGAGAAAGTGATATTCTCAAGAATGAGATGGATTTCAGTTATGCCGATGGAGAAGGAAATAGTCAATGAATATTGGGGAGTAAAGGAGTTAATCATAGAGCTGAGGTATCTGAAAGTATAGTGGGAGGTTCAATAAGGAAGCGAGCAATAGAAGAATGAATGAACCTAAAATTGGTACAAAACAGGAGGTTTGTATTAAAGAGACTAGATAACTAGAGCGGTCTGTAATTTGGATTATGACCAATACTCTGAGGATGGAAAACTCATTAGCTGTAATTTAGCCACTAGAATGAATTTAGTCTTATCAATTGTGAGCTATGGTAGAATAAATTGTACTTTCTCAGAAGTCTTAGATTTTGTTGGATGGGGGACACCTTGCCCCGTGGTGAAACCACGCACTGGTTGTCCAAGCACTGGAGAGCTGTTTCTGGCTGGAGGGTGCTTGTCCACAACCTGCAGGGGAAGAGCCGAAGACCTGATCTCCACCTGCTGATCTGGTGGGCAGACACCCCGGTGGAAGGAAACCTGGTCTAGAGGAGACAAAGATGAGCACAAGGCAAGTCTCATGGATCCACATCACCTGTAAGGCGTGAAATGCCCAGCACGTGTCTCTGAAGTCGCATGGGACTCTGAAGGTGCTGTTGTCTTGGGTAGCCTCTCTAAAGAGGGAGGCTCCTGAACAATCTGCTTCTTGACTGTTCAGTTAATAGTGAAAAACTGTTTGTATTTAGCAGATTTATTCATATATCAATTTGGTCAGAACATATTTTGTTCACTTATTTCTGTCTAATGAAGTCATCTTCCTGACCTAATGAGATGGTGAACTATGTGCCTCACTGTCACTATTTTTGGACTTTTGCTAAACTGGATTAACTAGTTTGGTCTGGACAGGAAGAGAAAGAGAAACTTAAACTTCTTGGTTTTCTTGTTCTGTATTACTGTGGTGAGTGAGTGTTTTTTTAATGCTGTGGGCCTGGCCTGTGGTTAGCTCTTCTGCCGATGTTGCTTAATTCTTTTACACACCACCGTTGGGAATGATGACCTATACGTTTCCACAAAACTTCCGAAGAGATTCTTTCTGTGGTCTGCATGAGAATGTTTTCTAACATCTACACAGGAATTTGCTTCTCACCAAGCTTTATAAAAGAATGTGTGGCAGAGAATAATGGTTATTAACTTCGGGCTGCTAGAACAAACAGATTTGGGGGCATATGCCCAATTTACAGTGAGCTGATTAGTTATCCCCTCCGTTCCTCAGGAAAAGACAGCATAGAGTAGAAGTGAGGGGGACAATCTCTGGGGTGAGATGTCTTGAGATTTTATTTCAGGTCTCCCACTTCTTAGCAATGGAAGCTGGGGCAAGCTTCTCAACGTTTCATGTCTCAATTTCCTTATATGTAAATCATTCTGAAAATTTTTCCCCCTCCCTTGCTTCACAAGTTTTCTGTCTCTGCATTATTATCATCACCAACATGGAAACATCCTGTAGGAGCTCCCATCTTAATTTAAAAAAAGAAAAGAGAAAGGCCTTCTCTTGATATCATACATTCCTCCTGCCACCTCCCAATATCCCAACAGTAAACCATCTTAAAAGATCCTCTTTACAGTGTCCTGTTTACTCCCATTCTCAAATTCTAATTAGGCTTTCCTCCCTACCAAACCCCCACCCTGACCCAGCCAAAAAAATTCCACCAAAAAACCTACTTCTGGTCAAGATCATGAATGCCTTCCACTTTTACTAAATGACTTGTTTAATTCTCATACTTCAGATAACTCATTTAATCAGTGGCCTTTGACACAGTTGATCACTCCCTTTCCAAATCCTTCTTCACTTGATAAACGGAACATCACATTCTAAATGAATGCATACAGAGAAACCTCAAAGTGCTGATGGGCTTAGTCTTCTTGTGTCTTCTCTTCCATATTGGCGCTCATTTCCTGAGATGTTTCATCCAGTATCATGGCCTTAAATACCATACATTCACTAATTATTCCAAATTTGTATCTCAGACAATTTTCTTCCTCTTCAAATTGCATACCTTTAGGTTCTGGGAAATTTCTGTGTATTCTTGTTATAAATTTCTAAAATGGTTTCTATTACTTGCAACCCTAAAGTGCAAATACACTTGCCTAATTAGGCTTCTGGGAATGTTGTTCCTGATATCTGGACCAAAGTTTCTATATATTGAGACAGAGGCAGGACAATTTTCAGCAAAAGACTCCAGTTAAAGCATTTAAATGAAAAATAGGAAGCAAAATGCAATTCTCTAAAGTTCCCTTTAGTTTTCTTAGATTAGCAAGAATAGGTTGATAAAATTAGTGATTATTTTATTGAATACAGAGACTAAACTTTGAAAGGTATCTGGGGGTCATTGTCAAGACAGTGAGGTTATTTAATTGTAAGTATGACTAGACTGCCAAATCAGGAAGGGAAGGTGTTAGCACATGGCAGTCTCTAAAAACAATTTAGAAAGAAGGATGCACTGAAGACAGTATATTTATTGATTGAATAAGTGAGTGGCTAATGGACTGTTGATCAGAGGGAGCTGTTAGCATGCGATCCACACAGGAGAATTTGAATAGACATATACAGAACTATATTTAAGAGTCATGCTTGAAGGATTGTGGTGTTTTTTTCCCAGCAAAATAAGCAGTTCTCATTTTATTTGAAGTAATCTATCCAAGCATCTAAGGAATAGGAACAGTGTAGGAAGTGGAAGAAAGACATTGTGAAGTATTTGAGAGCCAAGAAGGACCTAAAACAGTTACAAACACCTAATCTTTTGAGAAAATAAATGCAAGAAAGTAAGGTACGTTAGAACAGTCCCGTAAATGTGTTGAGTCCCTTCAGGTGCACGCCCAGCACATTAGGCATGTGGTAATTGAACTGTTGAGAAACAAATTAAAATTTTAATGATCTCACCTCCCTTTGGAAGTAAACTTAGTTTCCTATTACCAATGCTGCCAGAACTCATAATGTCATTGTCTAATCAGCACTTAATGGCCCACTCTTAGTGCCTTTAATTTTACATAATTAATGTGCATGTAAAAGAGCCTTGTAAATGTTTCATTTTCATACGCTACATGTGGAAATATATAAGCAATATACTACTACATCCTTACTTTGGAATCTTCAAAAGATCTTGATCAGTATTTTTACATAAATATGGGCAGCATATATGCTTTGTGTCTACATGGACAAATTTGTACAATAGAACTATGTTCCTCTGCTCACCCTCTAATCTCCTCCCACTCTGTTGGTCACCTCTTTAGATATCACTGGAAAGAATAGCGAAGTAAATAGAATGAAAATTTATTTTATGAGGACAATATGATTCAACTTGTAAATGCCAAAATTACTGACGAATTTTAAGTAAATAAAATTATTCTTTGTCCAACGGTAATTGTAGTATGCATCTGTATGTTTTGCCTCATCTGCTTTCTCATAACAAATCCTTCTAACAATGAGTCTACAAATTCTGCTAAAATAGCTGTCTTTGTAAAAAACTTTCCCTAAATTGAGAAAGTCTATTTCTTTCTTCATAATTCACTGTTTTCTATTCTTCCTTGGTGTTCATTTCTTGGTAGCCTAGTTTGACCTCTACACAAACTTCTCCTGAGTTATTACGTTTTAAGGTATCAAGTTTGTCCTCAGAGCTGACTTCACCATTATCTGCTATTTGGCCTGCAAACCCTTCTTTAAGGCACCTCTCTCAAGGCATGCTGATCCCTTTTATCACAGTGACTTGGAGAGTCAAGAATATTTTGGAAGACTCAGAATAGTTTCATTGCAAAGTCCTCAGACATAGGACTCATGTTATATATGGAACTTGTTTTAGGGGAGAAGGGTCAAAGGGTTGTCACAAGGCACAGAAATGAAGCAAGGCTAAGAAATAGGGAGAGGGTTGTTGTTCAAGAAGGTGGCATATGAGGATCTTGGCTCACCACCTCCCACAGACACACTGAATCTGCAGCTACATATGGAACAACTTCCTCTGATAAAAACCTAAATGTTTTCTGAATGCCTCCTACACATCAGGCAAGTGAGAGAAAGCCCACACTGAAGCAGGTAGAGAGGCTGGGACACAATCTCGTCATAAATCCCAGCCCTGGCATGGCGACTCACAATTGGGAGGGCACTCAAAACCCAGAGCTTCTCCCTGAGGAGTGAAGGATAGGAACCCCACAGTGGGCACGCCAACATTTAAGACCTGCACCTGAGAGTCCAGCCACCAAAAACGTCTTGCTTTGTAAACCAACAGGTCTCAGTCCGTGAGACCCGCAGGCTATGGCTATCTGAAAAACAGCTCTTACAGGGCTTGCGTGCTTGAACTCACTTGCCCCAGGGCTTGGCATCTAACTGAGAGGCATCTAGACTTTATGTCAATGAGACTTATTTTCCAGACTTAAAGCATTGGCCTGAGGGGCAGGCATCTAATTTAGTACAGGTCTAGAGGTCTGCCAGCTGGCAGATACCATCTTCATGTTCTCCCTGTGCTTTGTTCTAGCCGGTGGGTGCCATATTTTCTTTTTTTCTCCTGCAGTCACCATCTCTATGTTATCCTTCTGCCTCATTCCAGCTGGTCGACACCATCTTCGTGTTTTCCCTCTGCCATGCTCCAGAGCACATGTATCTGGTGCCCCAGTTTTTGAGGCTGATGCCCAGGGGATGCCCCTTGATTGCCTGGCTCTGGAAGGCAGAGGGGCTTGTGATCTTGGGTCCCAAGGGACTATAACAATCAGAGAGACAGTTCTTGACAGACTACCATCCTCAGGACGCCGCACAGATAGCAGACTGAAAAACACCCCAGTCTTTCTGTGAAAGAGGCCTATTTGCTTGTCCAAGAGCTTTGGGCTGAGAGGCAAGCTTCTGTTTTAGCACATAAGTCGGGGGCTATGGAGGTGTTCTCAGGGAACATACACCAGTGTATGCCATCTTTGTGATCTCCCTCTGCCTTGCTCCAGCTCATTGATGTCTTCCAGAAAGAAGCTTTTATCCTTGTCTAGCATCCTGATTTTTGTGGCTTCCACCAGGGGACATATCTACATTGCCTGGATCTGGCGTCTAGTGGGACTTATGCTTCTTGGTCCCATGGGGCTGTAACTAACAGAGAGTTCTTAAATGGATACCACCTTCAGGGTAGAGCAAAAGGCAACAGACCCAGGAGCTCAGCCTTTCTGTGAATGTGGCCTATTAGTTTATCATCATAGTTGCAGCCTGAGGGGCAGGTTTCTCCTTAAATGAGCATCTAAAGACTGATGGTAATCTTTTCCAGAGACTTTGAAGGGCAGGCACTATTTTCACATTCTTCTCCAGCTGCATTCCAGAGTGCTAGCATATCCTGGAGGTGAGCTGTTACACATAACTGGTGCCCTGGTTTTTACATCTGGTGCCCCAGTTTTTGCAGCTGCAACCCAGGGGATGCCCCTTGATTGCCTGGCTCTGGTGCCTAGAAGGGCTTGTGTTTTTGCTCCCCACAGGATTGTAACATTTGGAGAGACAGTTCTTGGCAGACTACCACCCTCAGGGTACTATACAGACAGCAGCCTGAAACAACCTTTCTGTGAAAGATGCCTATTTGCTTGTCTTGGAACTTTGGCCTGAGGGTAGGCTTCAGGTATGGCACATAACTAGTGGCTTGCATGTGCTCTCAGGGAACATAGGCCAGTGGACATCATCTCTGTGTTCTTGCTCTGCCTTGCTACAGCTCACCAGTATCTCCCAAAAAGGAGTTTATGCATTCATCTGGAGCCCCAATACTTGTGACTGCCATCCAGGGGACACTTTAAGATTGCCTGGCTCTGGTGATCAGCAGGGTATATGCTTGCAATCCCAAAGGACTATATATATTTGCACACTTTAAAAGCTGCTGCCTGAGGGTTTGGCTTCCAATCAGCTTGAATCTCTGTGCTGACTGAGATCCTCCCGTTTGGGATATAGATAGGTCTGGGCACATCCTCAACTTCTGGGAGCCATTACAAATAAAATAGGCTACTTGGACAATCACAAAGGTTTGAGAGACAACCAAGAGCCAGGGCAAGATTGAACAGTAAGGTTTATCTCCTATACAAGGCCACTCCTTCAAGACTGGGAGAGGTGGCTCTTTTATCAAATGCATAGAAACCAACAGAGAGTCAAGCAAAATGAAGAAAAAGAGGGATATATTCTGAAAGAAAACAAAATAAAATCTCAGGAAAATATCTCTATGAAATAGAGATAAATAATTTACCTGACAAAGAGTTTAAAATAATGATCATAAAGATACTCTAAGAACTCAGGAGAAGGGTGGATAAACACAGTGAAAACTTCAACAAATAGACAGAAAATATAAGAAAGTGCAAAATGGAAGTCACAAAGCTGAAGAATACGAAAACTGAACTGAAATATACGTGCGAGGGGTTCAACAAGACTAGACAAAGCAGAAGAAAGGATCACTGAACTCTAAGACAGGGAAGTGGAATGCACCTAATCAGAGCAGCAAAAAGAAAAAAGAATGAAAAAAAGTGAAGATAGCTTAAGAGAATCATGGGACAATGTCAAGTGTACTAACATTTGAATTATAGGGGTTCCAGAAGGAGAAGAGAGAAAGGGACAGAAAACTTATTTGAAAAATAATGGCTGAAAACATCTCTAACCTAGGAAGAAAACCAACATTCAAATCCAGGAAGCCCAGAGAATTCCAAATAAGAAGAACCTAAAGAGATCCACAATGAGACACATTATAATTAAAATGTCAAAAGTTAAAGACAAGGAGAGAATCTTAAAACCAGCAAAAGAAAAACAACTTGTTGTGCACAAGAGAACTCTCATAAGACTATCAGCAGATTTTTCAGCAGAAATTTTTCAGGCCAGAAGGGAGTGGCACGATATATTCAAAGTGCTGAAGAAAAAAACTTCCAACCAAGAATACTCTACACGACAAAGTTATCATTCAGAACTGAAGGAGAGATAAAGAATTTTCCAGATGAAAAAAAGCTAAAGGAGCTCATCACCACTAAACTGGCAGTACAAAAAATGTTAAAGAGACTTCTTTAAGCTGAAAAGAGAGGGTACTATTTAGTAATAAGAAAACATATGAAAGTATAAATCTTACTGGTAAAGGTAAATATATAGTAAAGGTAGTGCATTAATTATTTATAAAGCTAGTATGAAGGTGACAAAAGTAGTAAAAAACAACTGTACCTACAATAGTTAGTTAAGGACATACAAGATAAAAATATGTAAAATGTGACATTAAATCATAAAACATGACAGGGAGGAAAAATGTAGAGCTTAAGAATGCACTCAAACTTAATTTGTTATTAACTAAAATAGACTGTTATAAATACATGCTGTTATATGTAAGCCTCATGGTAACCACAAAGCAAAAACCTATAGTAGGTACATAAAAGATAATGAAAAAGGAATCTAAGCATACCACTAAAGAAATTCAATAAACAACAAAAGAAGAGAGCAAGAAGAAAGAAACAGAGAGGTACTACAGAAGAGGCAGAAAACAATTAAGAAAATGACAATAAGTACATACCTGTCAATAATTCCTTTAATGTAAATGGACTAAATTCTCCAATCAAATGACACTGAGTGGCTTATGGATAATAAAACAAGATTCATCTAGATGCTGTGACTTCAGATGTAAGAACACATGGATTGAGAATGAAGGGATGGAAAAATATATTCCAAGCAAATAGAAAGCTAAAGTAGCTATACTTATACCAGACAGAATAGACTTTGAAACAAATACCAAAGTGGTGCTGACCCCGTGGCCGAGTGGTTAAGTTCGCGTGCTCCGCTGCAGGCAGCCCAGTGTTTCGTTGGTTCGAATCCTGGGCGTGGACATGGCACTGCTCATCAAGCCATGCTGAGGCAGCATCCTACATGTCACAACTAGAAGGACACACAACGAAGAATATACAACTATGTACTGGGGGGCTTTGGGGAGAAAAAAGGAAAAAAAATCTTAAACAAAACAAAACAAAAACAAATACCAAAGTAAGCAACAAAGAAGAGCATTCTATAATGATAAAGGGGTAAATCCAATAAGAAAGTATAACATTTGTAAATATTTATGCACCTAACATGTGAGCACCTAAATATATAAAACAAATATTATCAGACCTAAAGGTAGAAATAGACTGCGATACAATAATAGTAGGGGATTTTAATACTCCATTTACATGAATGGATAGATCATGCAGAGAGAAAATCAGCAGGGAAACATTGGCCTTAAATGACACATTAGACTAGATGGACTTAGATATGTACAGAACATTCCATCCAAAAGCAGCAGAATATACATTCCTCTGAAGTGTACTTGGAACATTCTCCAAGATAGATCATATTTTAAGCAAAAAAGGTCTTAAAAAATTTAGGAAGATAATTATTATATCAATCATCTTTTATGACCATAGTGATATGAAACTAGAAATTAATTACAAGAAGAAAGCTGGAAAATTCACAAATATGTGGAGACTAAATAGCATACTACTAAACAACCGATGGGTCAACCAAGAAATCAAAAGAGAAATCAAAAAATACCTTGAGACAAATTAAAATGGACATAAGACTTACCAAAACTTATGGGATGCAGCAAAAGCAGTTCCAAGACGGAATTTCATAGCAAAGCAGGCCTACATTATAAACAAGGCAAATCTGAAATAAACAACCTAACTTAACACCTCAAGGAACTACAAAAAGATCAAATGACAGCCAAAATTAGTCGGAGGAAAGAACTAGCAAAGATCAGAGTGGGAATAAATGAAATAGAGACTAAAAAGACAAGAGAAAAAAAAATCAATGAAACTAAGAGCTGGTTCTTTGAAAAGATAAACAAAAATAGACAAACCTTTAGCTAGACTCAACAACAACAAAAAAGTGAGAGGGCTTGGTTAAATAAATAAAGCCAGAAATAAAAGAAGAGTTCTGACAACTAATACCACAGAAATACAAAGGACCACAAGAGACTATTATTAATAATTATACACCAAGAAATTGGACAATCTAGAAGAAATAGGTAAATTCCTAGAAACATACGACCTTCCATGACTGAATCATGAAGAAATAGAAAATCTGAATAGACCAATTACTAGTGAGGAAATTGAATTGGTAATCAAAAACTTCCCAATAAACAAAAGTCTAGGACCAGATGATTTAACTTGTGAATTCTACCAAACATTAAAAAAAAATGAATAGCATTCCTTCTCAAACTCTTCCAAAAATTGGATGAGGAAGTAACATGTGAAAACTCATTTTACGAGGCCAGTATTACCTTAATAATAAAACCAGACAAGGACACCACAAGAAAGGGAAATTACAGGCCAATATCCCTGATGAACATAGATGTAAAAATCCTCAACAAAATATTAGCAAATCAAATTCAACAATACAATAAAAAAATTGTACACCATGATGATCAAATGGGATTCATTCCAAGGATGCAAGGATGATTCAACATCCACTAATCAATTAACTTGATACATCACATTAACAAAATGAATGGATAAAGAAAAGGTGAGATATATATATATATACACACACACAATGGAATATTATTTGGCCATAAAGGATAATGAAATCTTGCCATTTGTGACAACTTGGATGGACCTTGAGGGCAACCTTATGCTAAGTGAAATAAGTCAGACAGAAAAAGATAAATATCATTTGATCTTACTTATATGTGGAATCTAAAACAAAATCAAAAACAAAACTAAACCTGAGCTCATGGATATAGTGAACAGTTTGGTGGTTGCCTGAAGAGGAGGCGGGGGTTGGGCAAAATGTGTGATGGGGATCCAAAAGTACAAATTTCCAGTTATAAATTGAATAAGTATTGGGGATGTAATGTACAGCATGGTGACTATAGTTAATAATACTGTATTGGATATTTGAAAGTAGCTAGGAAAGTGAATCTTGAAAGTTCTCATCACAAGTAAAAAAATTTGTAATTATGTATGGTGATGAATAATCGAAATTATTGTGGTGATCACTTTGCAATATATACAAGTATCGAATCATTACATTGCACATATGAAATGAATATAATGCTATGTCAATTATACCTCAATTTAAAAAAAAAAGAGTATGGGTATGAGGCCAGCCTGGACACAAGAGCAAGATATTCAGGCTCAGCATTCAGAACAGGGATTACTTCCTAAAATTCAAGCCAACCGGGGAGCGTGAGCAAAGGTAGGTGAACGTTGTACAGGCCAGTGTTGCACAGACCCAAATAGGCCCAGGTTGGGAAGGCTTAAGCAGAAACAGTCCACTTACACAGGCAACAACCCAGAATTCAAACTAGGTCTGAGGAAATACAGGAAGGAGATTTTTTTAACCAGATGACTGGAAACAGCTGTACAAAATCTGGAAGCACTGTGCAGATTTATACAGTGTGAGGCTGGTAACTCCAGAACAGGAAGTGGTTTATTCTTTACCATTGTTTTAGTCACTTTCCTGAGTGTTTGTTGGAAGGAGTGGGTGACTGACTAAGGGACGGAATGTTCATGATGCTTCCAGAGAGAGGCAGAGCTCTGCAAGTACTGCTGTTTGCAACAGAAGATGAATTCCCTACTGAACTGTTTCTTCCCCGTTATCTTCCTATCCTTGACAAATACCTTGAATTCTGCTCTTATGCCTTAACCTGATTTTTCCTTGTCTGCATATCACTGAAAAATACAGTAATAATTATTTAAATAATATGACTATTTGTCAAAGGCATTTAGCCATATTATTTTTCCCTTTTAATGAGGTAGGAGTGATATTGGGGAAATTTTATATTTAGTTGGCATAAACATTCTTGGAAAATTAAAATAAATGCAAAAGATGACATTTTACGAGATTGCTTTCCATTCTCAACATAATGAACAATTCAGTCACTGTTGAATAGCCCAATCTATTTTATTTCTTTGAACAAATTCCATTGTAAGAGCCAACATTATCCATGTGCTTTCAAAGCAGAAAGTAATTATCATCACAATTAGCTTTTACAAAGATACACATTTTCCTTATGGCTTCGCTTCTCCTCTTCACCTTCTTCCTCAATTTGTATTTATATCTTCAAATTGGCTGTATAAAAAAGATTACCCCTTCTGCATCTACTTGCAAAGCCCCGTTGAGGAACTCTGTAGAGACATTAAAAATATACGTAACTGTTGCCTGAGTCACTGAAAGTACATTTTAGCCAATATGTAAAGTCAAGACATATTGTCAGGGTCTCTCGAGGTTCTGAAGGAACTTCAGAAATATAGATACTACCTTACACCGAGGAAAAACTATTCAAAAGAATTTCTCTTTGAATATTTATGGAAAACACGAGGTTTTAAAACTGCTTCTTTGACCTCCAGTATTCCCTGATCCTTCATAATCTTTTGAGGGAGCCAAGTACTTTTAACTATAATTGGGTATGCCTTAGAAAAGAGAGGAAGAAAATGGGAGGTTGGATAGATGAGACCTCCTGCCCTCACTACGAAGCTGTGTAGATTAGGGAGGGTCCAATCAGAGTTATTACTGGCCCGTTAAAATATGCCAGGAAGGTAGATATCCAAAGGGCTAATGTTAATCGTTTAAACTGCTATGGTCAAATTGTCCAGAATCTACTACAGCGCCCACTAAATGGCAGAGGGAGAAGGTATGAAAAGCACAGAAAAGATCTTACATTTGTGTGTGGCCATGTGGTCATAGTTTTTATAAGACTAGTTACTTGGTCATATAAATTCACGTAGGTGATAGTGAGGAGCTCTCTCAGAATTTGCAAGACAGAGAAATAAGATTGTTCTCTGAGAACTACATTATAAAATCTACCTAAAATAAGAGAGATTCAAAGTCACCTTGAAGAGACAAGTTGGCCTCCTGAGCAGAGCAAGATGAAAGAAGATATTAATGAATCTAAAAAGAATTATTTATTAGAAACAGAGATTAATTAGCATGAAGTATAGAAAAACAAGGCCATTAGGCCATCAATGACAGTAGTCCTTCCTCCTAGGCCTGTTCTGGGGAGAGGGCACATTGATAAAAGATTCACCCTGCTTAGTTTTGGTGGCAGGTGTTTCTCTATTCTGATGAGGGATATACCTGATTATCAGAACCGTGGTACAATTAAATATTGAAATGCTGAACTAATTCCCCTTGCCCTATTTCTATGCTCACAGATCGATTGTATGATTATAATCTTAATTTCCAGGAGGTGGTTTTTCTTTAGGGAGATAAGACCAGCTAGAGTATGTGCATGGCTAATCTTCCCTTTCAAGCTTAGTGTGATTGTATCCCTGAGTATAGGTCTCTAATGCTGCCAAAGTCATCAGGCAGGCAAAGGTAAGAAATGACAATGGTGAAATCAGTGAGGTAAACGTCAATTTGGAAGGCTTTTGACTGCTTGCCAGGAAGCTTCTCTGATGACATCACAACTTCAGTGCATTGATAGAAGTAGAGAACCTGGTTCAAAGTGAGAAAACATTCCTAGTCTACTTTCATTTTTCAGACCACACCTGGAATAATGGGCACCACCCTGAAAGATATGAAAAGTGTATGAATGTCTTGGAGTGCCTTCAGAGAAGAGTGATTAAGATGGTGAAAAGGCTGGAAACCATGTTTTATGAATGGGGGAAGATACAGCTCAGAGAAAGGAAGGGGAAGAGAATAAAGACATAGAAATTGCCCTTGTAATCCGAAGAGTTACCATCTGGAAGAAGATATAGACTGGTTCTGCATTGATATTGGATTGGAATAAGAATCAAAGGGTGAAAATTATATGGAGAGAGATTTTTGGATCATTACAAGTATTCTTTAAAAGGTAGAACTTTCTAATGATTGAAGGAGCTGTTTCAAGACAAAATAAGTTTTCTGATTTTGGAGTCATTCTAGCAAAAGCTGTACAATAGCAACCTGACAGGGATGTTGAAGAATAGGTGCCTAGAGTAGATACGATTCCTAGTCACTTTAAAATCTCACTTTCTAAAATTTTCTGCACTTAACGATATAATTCAGAAGGACTGAATTCTAAGCCATTGAAATATTTATATAGTGTGGTATATGGGAGAATTCATTTTATTCATAAGGTGACATTTTTAACCTTACTTTCTCAGAATTATATTAATCATCTTTCATTCATGACATACATCATCGACTAATAATATTTCTTTTTATTTGTTTTGACTAAAGTAATAAGTCCAAGTAAGCCATCAACGCAACATCAAAAAACCCCCAAATATCTAGGAAAAATTCATAGAAAATTTTGCAAAACCTCTACATTGAGAACAATAAATGTTATTGAGATAAGATAATGAAAATTCAAATAAATGGAGAGACATGCCATATTCATGGATTGTAAGATTCAAACTAGTAGTCATGTCAATTCCCTTCAAAATAATCTAAATCATTCCAATTTCAATCTAAATCTAAGTATCTGTAACACGCATATTTGTATGTGAACATGTGTGTATACGTGCACTGATAAGTTGATTCTACAATTTCTATGGGAAACACTAAAGGGAAAAAAAATAGCCAGTGTAAATTTAGAGAGAAGTAAAAGATGAAGAATTTACTTTGGAAGACAGCAAGACCTATTATAAAGCTATAGTAAGACTGGTTTTGTAACAAGAAAAACAAACCAATGGAATAGAGAAATGGACTCACACAGACTTGTCACCCCATTTGTGACAAAAATGATACTGTATAGTAGTTTAGAAATGATTGTCTTTTCAGTAAATGTTCCTGTGTCAACTGGATAGACATATGGAAAAAAATTCTTGATGCCTACCTTATAATAAACCCTCCCACCCCCCACTTAGCCCCCCCCCCAAAATTCCAGTGGACTCAAATCTAAATACAAAAGATAAAAAATAGGACAACACAGAACATCATTATCATCCTGGAGTATACGATGATTTCTTAAACAAGAAATTAAAAATTGCTATTAATGAAAATGATTGATGTATTATGGAGTCCAATCTAATGAAAAACACTGAAAATACCAAGTGTTGGTACGGATATGGAGCAACAAGAACTCTCATAGACTCCGAAGGGAATGTAAATAGCCACAAATGCTTTGGAAAATTAACCCAACGGTTTCACTCCCAGGTATATATCCAACAAAAATGCAAAGATATGTACTAGAATCTTCATAGCATCAATGTTTATAACAGCTAAAAACTGGAAATACACTGTTATTCATCAATAATTTAACTGATCAATATTTCCACACAATGGCATAACATACACCAATGAGAAGGAACAGTCCACAATTATAAGCAACAACATGGGTGAATCTCACAAATAATGTTGAGTGACAAAAACTTGACACAATGTGTACTTTATAATATCATTCATACACAAGATAAAAAATAATCAAGTTTATATATGCTGCTAAAACTCAGGAGATTGATTGTCCTTTGTGGGGGTTGGTGACTGGAAGGCGTTGCAAGAGAAGCTCTGAGATGATTGATTCTGTTTCTTAATCTAGGTGCTCTCCAAGGAATGTTCAAAGTTTGAACGTTTGAATTGTTCACTTACGATAAGTATACTTTTCTATATGTTTATTATACTCCAGTAAATAGTTCAGAGTTATAAAAAAAGAAAAACATATTTGCAAAAATCCTCCTGGGTACTTGCTGTTTTCTAACACTATTTTAAATATTATGTTTTAAATTATATTGTCTAATTACATTTGTTGGGGTATAGATATGCTCTTGACTTCTGCTTCTAAATCTTTAATCCAGGTATCTTCCTCTCTCATTTTCTTTTTGTAATTTACCAATAGATTTCTGTTTTCATTAAATGAAAACAAGCATATTCTTCTTCAAAAATGACATTGTTACTTATTCTTGCTCAATTTGTATGCCTTTAATTTTTTATCTTGTTTTATTATGCTGATTAAAGATACGTTATTGAAGAGCAGCAATGATATTGGTTCTTTTAGTGTCTAACCAATTTGAGAAGGAGTGCATGATGCTTACTACAGGGTTTTATGAATATGCTTCCTTAGGCTAAAATTTTCATTCTATTACTAATTTGATAAGGAGTTTTAAAAGTGAATTTATTCTGAGCTCTATTAAAGGCTTTTTCTTTATCTATTGAAATGATCCTATGATTTTCTCCCTTTAATTGGTAGAATTAGTGAACAGTGTTTATGGATTTTCTAATATTACATCATTCTCGTATATAGGGGAGAAATCAGACTCATTCATGAAGTATTTTTTTTCATATACTCTGTTGGATTTTATATTTTATTAATTAAGGATTTTTTCATCAGTAGTCTTGAGTAAACTGGACCCATAAATTTCTTTTATTTTTGTAACTATTGACTTTTGAAATCAAGTCATGCTGTTCTTCTAGAATGGGTTGTGGAGCTTTTCTTCTCTTTTTTCTTCCCTGTAAGAGTTTTCAAAAAATTCAGATGACGTTTTCTGTTTTGAAAATTTGAAAGAACTCACTTGTACAATCATCGGGTAAGTTGCATTTTGAGGGTGGGAATTTTAAACTATCACTTCCTTTTCTTTTGTATAGATTTATTTAGATTTTTACTTTGTTCCTTGATTATTTAAAAAAATGTAAGCAGAGAAAAATTGCCACATAAGACAGAAATTGTCACATTGTAGACATATTTAAATTCAGACATATGCTGTTTATAAGACAATCAGATAAAGCAAATACATGTGCAGAGATTGAAAGTAAACTATTGGAAAAAGATATATCAAGCTAATAATAACCAAAATGAAGCGTGCATAGTTATATTGATGTTGAACAAAATAGACTTCTAGAGAAGAAACATTAATGAGGGAGCAGAAGTATAGTAAGAATATATTCTATTCATCAGAAGATAGCAATTCTAAACACACATGTCTCCAATAATCTAACCTCAAGATTTAGAAGCTAAAATAATGGAAATAAAGGGAGAAATTGATTTATCTTCCATTATAAGGGGAGAATTCAATAAACCTCTCTAAATTAGTGATAACACAAGTAGAATAAAAAGAAATAAATGAGAATAAACGAGATCTGGACAATTAACAAGTTTTACTTAGTATAAGCATATTCAATTTTGTACAAAGTTAGCAAATACACATTCTCATGTACACATGGATCATTTAAAAATTGATCACCTATTAGGCTGAAAGTTAGCCTCAACATATTAGAAAGTGAAGGTATCACACACAATGTTTTCTGACAGTGCAATGAAGAAATACGGTCATTTTATAGGAATTTTTTAAGCTATTTAAAAAATATTTAGAAACCGAAAATACATTGCTAAATAATTTATAGATTAAAGAGAAAGTCATAGTAAAAATTTGAAAGTACCTAGAACTAAAGGATAATGAAAGACTTATCTACCAAGACATATGGAATTCAACCAAAGTGGTGCTTCAATGGAAATTTCTATCCGTAGATATTTTTAGAAAAAGTTGTTTTTAGAAAAAATTGTTTAAAAAAATGTATTCAGAAAAAGAGAAAAGACTGAAAAGTAATGTGTGGTGTCCATTTGAAGCTTGAAAAATAAAATAAATCCAAAGAGGAAAAGAAAGATATAATAAAAATAGGAGTGTAAACGAATGACAGAAAATAAATATATCATGTGGAAGAATAACAAATCTAAAAACTTGTTTTATCAGAAAGGCACACGTTTGGTGACATATCTGGGGGGAAAAAAGGATATATAATATTGTAATTTTAAAAGTAGACTTAAGAGAGAAAAAGGAATTTAAAAATAAGACAACACTGATAACAACCGTTTGCCATTTCAGTAAACTTCAATGAAATGTACAAATTCATGGGAAAAGGTAACATATTAAAACTATTTTTTTAGTTATATAATATACTTTATACCCATATTCTTCTTCTGATTAAGTACATATCTCTATCATTTAATATTTGAAATAGTCTTATATCCTTTGTTAACCGTGTACATTGACAATATTTTTTTTTTTATTTGTAGAACTCAGTAAGTGGCTTTTTCTACAGCTTTGTTAAAAAAAAATCTTAAAGACCCAGATTTGAGTTTATCAAAGTAAAATGGCAATTATATGCATTAGCTTTTCTAATAAAATTAACTTTTCATAGAAAAATAAAAATCTGATGTAAGTAAATGCCAACAAATAATGCTAATGGTATAATTTCATGATAATTTTCAGAGAAATTAAACCCTTTTAATAATAAATTGATTCTTGTACAATTTAAACCCTTTAGAAGAGTTCAATTTTTCATCTTGATTATTATAACTCTCTTCTACTTTTGTTTGTAATACGTATTCATTAAGATCTCATTTACCTATAGCAACTTGTTTCTATACTCAATTTGACCATCTACTGGGACTAAAGAAAAAATGACATTGTCTGAAAGAGTAGAAATTAAGTTTTTTGATGGTTTGACAAAGACTCCCTGCTTGATCAAATTTTATTTTTTCCAGCTTTATTGAAATATAGTTGACATATAATATTTTTAAGGTGTAGAACATGTTGACTTCATACACATATATTTCAAAATGATTACCATCATAGCATTATGTAACACCTCTATCATGTCAAATAATTACCATTTCTTTTTTTGTGGTCAGAACATTTAAGATCTACTTTCTTAGCAACTTTCAATATATAATAAAATATTATTAACTATAATCACCATGCTGTGATCCTCAACTTATTCATCTTATAACTGGAAGTTTGTACCATTTGACTAACACATCCCAATTTGCCCTACCCCTCAGCCCCTGGTAACCACCACTCTACTCTGTTTCTGTAAGTTTGGCTTTTTTATGTTCCACATATAAGGGATATCATACAGTATTTGTCTTTTTCTGTCTTATTTCACTTAGTATAATGCCCTCAAGTTTCATCCACGTTGTTGCAAATGGCAGGATTTCCTTTTTTCTCATGGCTGAATAACATTCCATTGCGTGTGTGCATATTTACAAACATACTTGTTATCTCTTCTCATTTTGATGATACAAAATTTGATTTAGCATCTTGGTTAAGAAACTTGATATAGGTCCTAGCTATGTTAACTAACTATGTGACCTTGGGAAAGTTTTCAAACTTTTAATGACTATTTCCTTTGAAAGAAGAAAAGGAAATATCCTATCTCCTCAGTCCAATTATAGGAGGAATGAGGAATTTGAGTTGATTACTAGGCTTTTTAGTACAAGAAAGTCTTCTGTTGGTATAAATGAAGTGCAGTTTTATTCATCTGTGATAGCTTATTTATTGGGGGAGGGGCTGTACACGAGAAAAATAGGATATTTTCAAATGAAGAGAAAATGATGACATCCACATAAGAGAAACATAAGAAGAATTCGTAAGATGAGAATAAATTATTTTGAATGAAAATTTGTCTTCAAAATAAACCAGTATTCAGATGGAAAAACCGTGAATCGAATATTCAAACGTTCAGAACAGAAATAGTTCCCTGAGGTCACTCAGGACCAGGAAGAATCTGTGTCCCCAGCCACCAAAGTGTAAAGACCCCCAGTCCAGGAGGATTCAAATAGAGTGCTCCTAACGGTATTGCCCAGCAGTGGAGCCAACTCATGCACAACCAGAAGCCTGTTCCAGTCCTAGCTCACAACGATTCCAAACATCCTCCAAAGCATCAATATTCCAAGAAATTTAATGGCATGACAGAACAAAGCCCAATATTATTTAAAAGAACATAAAATACCCAGCACCAAACAATGTAAAACGCACAATGTTGGTGTCCCACCTAGAATTACGAGGTGTGCGATAAAACAGAGAAATACAATTCACCACTAGCAGAGAAATCAACCAGTAGACCCAGAAATGACACAGATGGTAGAACTGGTATAGAAGGCCTGGAAAACAAGCATGAGAAATGGACTTCCTATCGTCAAGCATGGAGAGGAAGCAGGAATGCAAGGAGATAATAGGAAGACACAAACAACCTAAATGGAACCTCTGGCAATGAAAAATACAATAACTAAGATAAAATATCAAAGCAGACACACAATCCCATTAAATCTCCCAGAATTTGTGAGGGGATATACCACCAAACAGTTCAGAGGCAGCATAGGACAGCTATTAAGGTCAGCAGCTGCAACTGAACCCAAACACAGGTTCGTTTACCTTTTTCACAGGAGGATCAGCAAAGAAAAAACCAGAAACACCAGGCTTGTGGCAAGGAAAGAGGTTTACTATTATTGAAAAAGCAGCCAGACGAGGAGATGGGAGTTAGAACTCAGATCCACCTCACTGAAGGGATAAAGGTAGAGGTTTTTATCTGGGGTTTTAGGGAGGGGAGGGGAAGCATGTGCTGGGTTTTAGGTAGGGGAGTGAGTGCATGTGGCCTTACTAGTTGGCATCTTCCCACCTGCCTGCATTTGGCCTTGAAGATTGAGTCTTGATGTCTGGATGTTGAATTTCTGGGAAAGACAGCTCACTCATATACTAAGGAGGGACATCTGGTTAGTTTTCAACAACAGTTGATTATGTTGAATATGCACAGCTGCAGTTAGCAAAGCTTATCTCAAAGTATTTGTTCTAGCGAAGATATTTTAACCTCTTAGTTCTTGGTTTCAGAGCCACAGTGCTGGGTTCTTATTCTCAGCTCTGAAATTACAAGTGTGGATTTCTGTTCAAGGTAATTGCCATGCTGGGCTCCAGTTTCCTTCTCTGTAAATTGAGTACAATATTAGCACTTTCGATCAGGCTTTCTATGAGGATTAAAATAGTTAATATTTGTAAAGAACAGGGAAGTTTGCAGGCACAAATTTTAATGGCTGTAAAAATGCATATGAATAAAATAAAAGACAAATAACTTACCTATCCTCCCACAGACACACAAGAAGCAGGTTCCCTCCCAGTTTATCCTCATTTTTATCCCTGAGTTTTCTCCGCAGCCACAGGGCCTAATCCAGGATCTGCAGACAGCTGGCTCTTGGTCTGCCTTGCTGGAGCTCAGGAGAGTCAGGAGGTCTCGGAGTGTAGAAACGTGTTTGCTCCTCTCCGCTTCTGGCAGTCTCTGAAGCCCATGGGAGCTCTAGCCACTATTAAAGGTCTTGGATGTGTTTGCTCCTCTTCCATCCTCCACTAATGCCATTCATCAAGCAGGCTCATACTCCTCATGCAGGTCTCGGGTAGTCACTTGGTACATAGACGCCTTCCCAGACAGTGACCCCCCTCAGAGTTGTTTCCCTGTTATTCTGTCTTCAACCTTGACAAACACTCGTACAATTCAATATAACTTCCAGGTTAAGCATAGCTCTCCCACTAGTCCAGAAACTCAGAGTATCGTGAATCCTGTCT
Organism: Equus quagga; assembly: GCF_021613505.1. NCBI lineage: Eukaryota > Metazoa > Chordata > Mammalia > Perissodactyla > Equidae > Equus > Equus quagga. The sequence goes on from NC_060269.1 coordinate 126,694,309, forward strand.
GCGAGTGAATTCAGTGGTGAAATAGCTTGCCAGCCCTGATTCTACACAGATTCATCTGGAAGTCATTTCAAAGGCCAACCCCAGTGATTCAGACTTGATGATTTGGGGCTGGGTTCCAGGCAGTAGTATTTGTGAAAAGCTCCCTTGGTGGTTCTACCGTGTTGTCTGGGTTGACATCTGCATCCTTAGAGGAACAGCGTGCACTTTGCCATGAGTTGCACCCGGGTGAAGGGGCCTCCTTGGTCCATTCCCACCTCATTGTGCTCCAGTGAGGTGGAGACTTTAGTAAACTGAGTCATGCCCAGGCTGCAGATTAGAACCACCTGGAGAGGGTTTAACTATCCTGATGAGGGTCCCTTTCCAGAGAGTCTCACATAATGATAAAATTTGGGCCCCAAGCATCAGTAGTTCTGAAGGTCTCAGGTGGTTCTAACGCACAATCAAGGTGGAGAAGCTCCTCTTAAAAACGGTCTGATTGGCCGAGGGCTTTGTTTTGCCCCCTGACAAACGGATGGTAGCTCTCAGAGAAACTCTGGGGCCTGGGGCAGAAGACTAAGGCCTGATCTAGGAAAGACTTCCTGAGATTTGAGATTTATTTAAAAGGGGCATGTGGATTTAAAGGAAATGATTTTGTGCAATTTTAGGGCTGCATGTCTTTCTAAGGATGAGGAAACATAGTGTTCCGCCACACGCACACCTGGGTGAGCAGTGTGGGACAGGTTGCTGAGAGACCAAAGAAAAGACCCGGAGACAGCGAATGAGACATATGGGTTTATTGGGAGTTACTTACAGGGAAGGTCCGGTGGCTGCCGTCTGGACAGCAACCTGCACCCGCTACTGCTCCCTAAGAGAAGCTTGCTTAAGTAGGCAGAGGAACAAAGGCTGCGTGCTTGCCAAGGGAGATAGTCCCTGTACGACCCACATTCCAAGGACCAGAGCCCCCCTGGAGGGCCTCCATGTTCCTTCATACCGTGAGGGTCTTGGTGCTAACTCTCCCACGGGAAAGGAGCTGGGTTGGCCAAGCCCAGGACTGTTATCATGAATGCTGGTGCACAGCCCAGACAGGAGCCTCAAGGACACAAGGTTTTTAAAGGGGCATGCCAGCTAATGCCCCTATACATGGGTATTGAGTTTTAAACCTTAGGGAAAATCTTCTAATTTATGGGAAACTTTTAAAATATTTCATTGTAAAACATTAATTAATGAAATTTCTTGGATGGATTTTTGAAGGGCAACGGGGTAGAATATTGGGAGGAAAAGTCGTTGAAGTTGACGAAAGTGTGAGGTGATACTGGGTGTTCCTATATGAAGGAAGGTCTTCATAGGTCAAAAACGTGGGTGACTGTGTGAGCCTGTGGTAATTTCTGATGTGCCAAGGAAGTGACTGGAATGTATTTTGTTTTGTAAGATAGAGTATTTTAAGGTTGTCTGAGTGACAAAACGATAATTAAAGAGTGATTAAATATCATAAAATAAGGGAGACTGAGCAAATGAGAAAGAAATGTTGGAGAAAATCTATGGTAATTTCTACCTAAATGGTGTCATGAGAAGCTGAAGGAGTGAGAGAGAGGCCAGAGGAGACACCATCATGGCCAAACACACACGGTGATGGCCACTGCGCAGAGAACCCAAGCCTTCCCAGGCTGAAGACTGTCAATGGGAAAGAGAGAGAAAGAGGAAGAGAGCAAGAGCATGATAGATCAGATTTCAATAGGGGCCTCTCCATTATCAAGAGGCAATGCTTCCCAGCCTGGCCCATGAGTTTTCCTCTTTGAGGGTCAATATGAGTCTCCTAAAGGGAAGTACATTTCACCATGATTTTCAGCTGCCCATTTTCAAGGATATGAAATAAAACTTATAAGCTGATAGAAAATCACCAGTTGCAAAGAATTTTTCTAATACCAACATGAAATACAACCTAGGAAAAGTTGTATCACACAGGCAAAAATTTGGAATTAAAGGGAATCTGGAAGGAATAGAGAAGGACGTGGATAAAAGTGATTGAGGTTTCAGTGGGACATAGTGATATTAGTGTTCCTGGTGGAAACTAGGAAACTGGTTTCTAGTTGTCAACAGAAAAGAGGTTTGAGGACAAGTCAGAAATCATGGGCATGATTGGAATCCAAGGGGAGTTTCTGCTGAGCCCTGGAATTAGAAGAGTTGCATCTGTAGAAAATAGAGAGTCATTGCAGGCTCTTCAGTAACAAGAGAAACATTTGGGGAGAACACCAAAGTGTCAGAAAATACCGAGTTTGGAGCAGAGGGATGATGATGTGTTGGGAGAGACTTTACAACACTCTTAATCAAACCATGTGAGGACAGGCTGATGGAGAGGATACGATAGGAGAGTAGAAAACAGAGGGGTCACTGACACATTTCCTAATAGTGAATATCTCAGTGTAGAGGGGAGCTGGAGGCCCTAGAAGCAGAAATGGGCCCCGATACCCAGGAACTGGCCACCACCCACAGTGGGTACTGGGCATCAAGGCCTGGTTTTCAACTTAAGTACTGTATCTCAGCACTCCCATTTGCTCTGTGATCTTGGACATAGCTCCGGTTCTCTTTGAGTCCTAGCATCTTCCACAGAAAAGGAGGAGAGGTGACTTAAATCTTACTTGTGATTGAGTCAGACTAGTCCTGGATGTCAGCTCTTTTGATTAATTTAAGGATTGGGACTTTGATTGTATCTGCCAAATCCTTTTAGCTATATCTAAACTAGTGTTTGACTGCATAACTAGGAGATGGTGTGCTTGACTTCAACTAGGACAGCGATTCCAGAGGATTCTGGCCCCATACCTTCAACTCCGAAACAAGAGATTGTCTCATCTCTACAAATGGGCCCCCTGTTTTCTGAATTCTTTTTTTTTTTTTAATTAACCTCACAGAGAGCTTCTAGTCAAACAGGAAGTGCTGAAACCCCAGTTTATTTAAAACTGTGGAATTAGCTGAGTTTTCTTCACTCTGGAATCAAAATATTTCTGACATTAAAGGTCTTTCTCATGGACAACAGCAATAGCATTCTCAGGAGCAAACCTCCTTGTGTCGTCCTTGGTGTTCAGACCAAACCTCCTTACAGGGTTTTACTGGGCAGAGGACGTTGCTCTGGGGAGGTGGCGGAAGGGCCTCTGAGCTCAAGGTGGTGGTGCTCAGCCCTGGCCAGATTTGCCTGCACCCAGGTCTGTTGGTGAAGGCTGGGTTGGATTTCCCACACCTGTGGGTCCCAGCTGTAACCCTCTGCCTGGGATTTAACACACAAGTAGCAATTCTGAACCACCTCTGCCCCTAGCTGCAAACGTTCCTTTCCACCCCAGGGGTGAGATGATGGGGGCCTCTAGTGACCCATTAGCCAACTGAGTTACCGCAAAGCTTATCTTCACCATGGGTAAGCACTCCTGGGCAAGGGCCTGCAATACTAGTTATTTTGCCTTATTTTAGTCATCGTTAGAAAAGTGAAAAATAAGCTGGTGTGTATGTATATAAATAACAATAAAAGTCATTCAAGAGAAAGATTTGTGAAATTGGGATCTACACAAAAGAAAAGTAAAAGAATTTTTATCACTTGACCCAGGAAATGTGGAGAAGCAGGTTTAAGAGACACAGTATAATTATATGTTAGAAACAGTTTACATTAGATGACATGTAGACATTATCCAAAAAGTGAGTGCTGAAGTGAGAAGCATCGGCTGCAGCTTCACAAGGAGTGAATTGAGGCCCAGGAACATTAAATAATGGGGCTCTGCACACACCACCAGAGAATGCTGGTGGCAGCATTCTAACCCATTGGTTCCTTTAGCGACATATTTTCCCTGATGGTTAATGACCCTCCATGCAGCAAGAATGTTGGGGAGAGGAGAGTGAGAGGGGTGACAGACCCTAAGGCACCAGGAGACTGAGCTCCTACCCTGCCCTTGGCCTTTCTCTGCATTTCGGGGTCCTATCCAAGCCCTGGCCACATGGGCAGGTCGATGACTGCTGCTGGGGTGGGGTCTGCTGGGGGAAAGGCAGGAACATCTGACATGGAGAGTCCATGGAGGGCTCAGGGTACAGAGCACCCATCCAGGAAAAAAAAAAAAACCCAGAAATAGTTAAATTTGGAAATGTCAAACAAAAGTGTACTGGACATAAGAAAGAACTGAAGGAAAAGACACAATAATCTTAGCAATTAAGACTAAATTAGAAGCCAATCAAAGCAGTATACATCCAATTGAATATATAATAAAATGATTTTAGGCATGGTATGAATATACTTATGAGAACTAAAGAAAACAAAACAAACCCTTAAAATAGCTAAAAAGGATCAGAGAGAATAGTGATTTTCCATTAAGAGAGAAAAAAATATCCAACAAATGCATACTTGAATTTTATGAGGAAGAAAAACAAAACAATGCAACAGAATTAATACTTTAACTTATTCTCCACAAAAACTCCATGGAAATAAGAATTGCAGTGACATATTAAGAGGATACCTGGTGTATCTGGAAAAATTGATTCAGATTTGTCATCTCAAACATATAGGAAAAGTATTTGACTTTAAAGATAACAATTCCCTTGGAACATCAATAAAATATAATGCAAAACAAGTCACTTACATAGAAAAATCAGGGTCTAGTATAGAAAAAATGGAGAGAGTAGGCAACTCTGATTTGAAGTATTAGAGATTCCTCTGTAAGAAAAAAATTCCTTTAGCTCAGTCTTGAAGGCTGAGCCCAGTCAGCCATGAAGAAGGACGTTCAAGATGGAGGGAATAGCAGATGCAAAGGTAAGGAGACTTGCAATCAGATGGGCATCTACGGGAGGTGGCACGGTGGCCAGGAGCATGGAGTTGGATGGACTGGGTTAGAATCTCACTTCCACTAGCTTCATGACCTTGGGCAAATCTCCTCATCTCTCTGTGCCTTAGTTTCTTCATCTTTAAAAAGTTGAAATGTTAATAAGTAGTACCTTCTCATAGGGTTATTTTGAGAATTAAATGAATTTATGTATATAAAGTACTTGGAAGAGCACTTAGCAAATTGTGAATACCAAGTAGGTGATATATTATTACCCAAGCAAATCTGAGTCAGACAAGACATGTAAAAGAAGTAGACAAGGGCCAGTTCACAGAGGATTAGTCTGCCATGCTCAAGACCCGGCATGTGATTTTGTAGGCAGTGGAAAGTCATTAAAGTGTTTAAGCATGTCTGTGACAGAATCTGACCTGCCTTCTAGAAGATTGCTATGACAGCACTATAGAGACATGAAGAATTGTGGAATAAAAGTTGACTTCCAGTTACTGTTGCTTTCCCTACTGGCACACCTGACAAAGACAGTTTCGATTTCTAGCATATGCAATAGTCAGCATTGAGCAGATAAATTCTCAGCTTAAGGAATTGCCTTCTGGCCACAGCATCTGTCTTGGGAGGCACCCTGGTGAAGACTCAGCCATAATTCACATCCTAAACACTGCTTACACCCTGCACCCAAGAAAGAGTCAGTCAGAATAGGCTCTCTAGATTGTCAACTTGCATGATATCTTTTCCAAATCAACTCCGGGCTTGTGGAGTCAGAGCTAGTCCCCTGCTGAGGACCTTAACACTGCCGGTCCCATGATCCCCAGTAGATGTCTTCACCATTTGCCAGAGCTGCCAGAGGATCTTTGAATGCAGGCTTGTCACACTCATTGTCATTCACAGCAGAAGTAATGGCAGCCAATAAACAATGTATATGGAGCACCCACTGTGCTTAGAGAACAGGAATGAGGCTACAGAAAACTGCCACAGCAAAGAGAGCAGTCGGAGATGGTAGTACCTCTTGTGTAGTGTCTGACATCCCTGTCAATGGTGTTAGCTCTTCCAGGCCGTGAAGAATTATTCAATACAACTAAAAGTATGACTCATAGACTGCCTCCCTGCCAATTTCTAAGGTGTCTGACAGGTAGGGCTTTGCCAGGCATTGGACTATCCTGAGAGAATATCCTGAATTGTCTTTATGAATCAAAGAAAATGTCAATCTGTCATGCATGATCAATTATCTCTGGATTTCAATTTGATTCATTTACTCATACAGCAACAGCTACTTAAAATAGTGAGAAACAATTTTTTTGAGTATTATATTTCATTTTAAAACTTCCAATAGCATCAATGCTAAATATGTTATTTTCTCCAGCAGTTTGGGAGATTTTGTTTGTTTTGTAAGAAACTGTTCTGAACTCTCAGAGGGGGAAAAACTTGGTGCATACAATAAAACTGCATTTTGAAAGTTTATTTCTCTATAATGTTTCCCGGGCACCATCCATTGCATTATTTAAGATATTCTGAGGCCAAAAAATGTCATTAACATTTAAAACCAAGCTTCTTCGTTACATGTAGAAATATAATTCATTTTTTTGGTAATTTTTCCTGACTATATAAAACCATTTTACATAATGTCATTATCTCATTGTCAATCACTAAGTTATATTGAGCTGTTGTGTGTGGTTACCTTCTGCATTTCAAGTTTTCTTTTTTCTGCAAAACGTAATTGCCGACTGTCATTCCATAATTATATTTACAAAGATAGATGAAGGACCTTGTTATAGATCTCAACCTCGTCCAAAAAATGAGATTGAATGGGGTGTCAGATTGTTCACCTCTTGTGAAAGAAAAACATTCTGGAAATCCAGTTTGTGTGACAACAACATGCATTTAACACAACAAAAAATAATCAATTTCATGCCAGTGACAGGAGGTGAATCAGCTAGCTGGCTGGCAGTAAAGGTTGTTTAGCAGGTTTCAGATTCCTAATTGGGTGTCTAGCTTGCTAAGTAGCAGCTGGTCTTTAATTAGTTGAAAAATTATTACCACTAAGAGTTACTTTAAAAAGAAAAAGAACAAAATAATTAAAATGTTAGAATCCATATGGTGCATGCTTATACTCACTTGTCAATAGCTGTTTTCCTTCTTTATCACTAATAAATTTCAAAATATTCCTATGCCACTTACTTTATAAGTAAACTCACATAAATATAAAATCCTCAAAGACTCCCAGAATAGAATAGCAAAAAAAATAGCTGCATGCTATTTAATAATTCTTTTTTGACTGTGAAATTATCTCTGATATCCCCCACCCCATGGATTCAATATCTAGTTGATAAATGAATCTTACAACAGACCTCATTATTGAAGGGATTAATAAATTCCCTGACTTGATTTGTTATAAATACAATGACACTGGTGAAAATACGACACTGGTGAAAATTATCAGTAGTTTACAGATGACAGCAAAATTGCCTTTGCACACAGATTCCATTTAATGATTAGCAGGAAGTTAATATTGCCTAGAATTACAGGAAATCCAAATTTGCCATGATTTTCTAATTATATTTCTACTCAGAAATAGAGTTTTATAAAAATATAATATGTTATTTAGAGATAAACCAGTCTACATACACACTGAACATGCCATGAAACTCTGCAGTTAATTATGCATATATAATAATGCTACTACCTCCTGTAATTGACAAAGCTGCATTGCTCAGACCAAATATTTTTAAACATTTGCCTGTTAGTTTTCTTATCTGAGTTGGGAGACAGCGATGTAGTAGAAAGCATATGAGTTTTGGTGCTCGTAGACCTGGATTCAAATTTTAGCTCTTTCTCTTACTAAACTAATGTACCTTAACTCATCTTTGGTTCTATTTTTTTCTTCTACGACGTAAGAATAATAAAACCCAGACTGATAGATTTTTTTGAACTCTGCAAAGTACCTAGCATAGTTTCTGGAATGCATTACCCATTCAATAAATGCTTTGCTTATACTTATTTAAATATACATGTAATATGTTTTAGTTATCTGCAAAAATCAATTATTGGGTCCGCCTCATAGCTCTTATGACATCGTATTCATGAGGAATGGTTTATAAATGTATCCAATGTAATTTTGAATAAATATATCATTTACTCCCCAATCTTTACAACCTGGGCACTTTTTGGAAAGTGAAAATTATCTGATTTTTATGCCATTCACACAGGAATTGCGAGAGATAATGAGACTGATTTGAATGGAAATTTTGATATAATACTCACGCTTCATCCTTCTGAAGTTGCTAACTCGCATGAAGAGGAAGAGTTCTCATATAGGTATCTAAGTCAATTCTTTAAATGTATACCTGTTTTAATGTGCAAGCACTTAATGAACAGAATCATAGTCATGCCCAGCACTGTCGTCCTTTGTGGCTGTTCCAGGACAACACACCTTCTCTCTTGACAGAATGAGAAGCTAATATTGTTTTCTAACCTTTAAATTCTTCTTTAAACCACTTCTTTTCCTTTTTATTTATTTCCTTTTCCTAATTAGTTCTTCAAATTCATTGAAGGATAATAAAAGGAATCATTTCCAATTAAAAGTTTTGGATCAACATTTGTCCTCACTTTTATACTTACTTTTCAGCTCTATCTGAAGTCTCTGCCCAGGGAATTTCTCCATCATTATGTTCTGCGTGTTGCCAAGTTCACTGCTGATGTTCAGTAAATATCAAATTATCACGATCAGGCAATGCCAATTGGGAGAAACACTAACATGTGGTACAGTAAGATGCAGGCAATATAGATTAATAGCAAACATTTGGTTGACATTTCTAATTTCGCTTGGGTTGAAACTAAAAGTTTATTGCACTTCTCGGTGGTCTGCCATACTGCCAGCTGCCTTTTCTACAGATGTTCTCAACATATGAAGGGGAGTCTGAGCATTAACCCCCTGCTGCATATCAACAAGATGTGGATGATCATGCAATAATTTGCTCCCTTTTCAAGACTTAACTGTTGATATGACATGATGGAAAACCTCATTGTTATACACTGTTACAAATGTCTGTAATTACTGCTGCTACACAACTAACTGATTCAACTCATCCATTCGATCACGCTCAAAGGATACCCAAGTGACATTTTACTTTTCTCCTGCCCTTAGTTTTCCCCCATTCATGACAGCTGGAAAACTCTTTGGTCTGATCATAAACAGCCTAGCTAGAACATTTGAAGTTTTACTTTTCTAGTTCAACGGATGACAGTGTTTTTGAGCTGGTTAAGGACAAGATATAAACAGGAATGGAGGATTCTCTGGCAGCTGTGTCCTGGACAGACTGGAGATGGGGAGAGATTGGTGGCACTCTGCACAGGGCTTTAGGAAAAACACAAATCTAAGAAAATCAGAAAAAGGAGGCCATGTCTCAGAGATATTTGCAGTTTCTTGATTTTTCTCCTTTATGTATTCTCTGATGTGCCCTAAAGACACCAATCCTATAAGAAACTCTTGCACTTGTGTTTTGTTCTCTTACAATCTTGAAGTAAATTTAGTATAAGATGCCAAATCTCTGTTATCCTTGTTCATCAATTAAAACAGAATCTCTTGGGTTATCCACTCTTCCTCTCACCACTTTTGTCTGTAAACAATATTTTCTTAAGCTTCTGTCCTTCCTTTCTAGCATCACTTTTCCTCATGCCCTCTGGAACTTGACTCTCCTTTGAAGATGACACAAATTTCTTAAAAAAGACTTCTTCTGGAAACCATCTTGAGATGTAGTTGGTGCCCGTGTAACTCTCCGTTGTTAATCTAAATTATTACTTCTTCACTCTCAAGTAAATGTATTTGCTTTTTTGCACTTGCCTTAACCCCTCTCCAAGCTGCTCACTCCACACTCATCGGAAAACAAGTATCTGGCTTACAGTTCTTCTTTTCCTACCAAGTTCTGCCATCATCCTGGATAAGATCATCTAGCATCCTAGTCTCTTATTCTTTTATCTCCTCATGTCAAATGATTTTATCTTCCACTTTATAACAGGCATCTACATGTATGGCTGTAATCCTTAAACACGAATTTAGCTGGAACTGTGAGCCCAGTTTCAGGCAATAGTTTAGTCTTCTTCATACTCTCTCTCTCGACTATTTCCGACATCAACATGTAAACCTCATTGACATGTTTACCTATAGGTCTATTGTTTCTCCCTATCTACTTGCAATCAGCAGTCTTGGTTTCATTTTCAGTATATCATATTCTATGTTTCTTTCACCTTCACTTTTTGTTTTTCAGTACCTTCAACAGTCTTTCCACATTAACCTTCTGTTTCAGTTCTAAAAAACACAAAACATGAGTGACTTTATTGGACTGCCCACTCCTCATGTACACCTGGATTCTAATTGATGCTGAAAATAGTGATGAAAACTTTGACACTATAAATTCACAAACATCAAACTCCCTTCTGAATAGCTCCGAAAGCACAGTTCAGACACCTCTAACTCAACATGTCCCAGGACATGCATCAGCTTTCCTCCTTGACTGTCCCTTCTCTTGTTTTTCTGATCTAATTCAATGATACTGACATTCCTGCAGTTTCTCAAACATCTGGAATTCTCTTTCCTTTACCTCATCCATCTAGTCAGTAATTAAGTCCTGTGGATTCTACCTTGTAAATAAGTCTTGAATCATCTACTGTTCAAACTTCATTAGATCTACCAAGGTCTACATCACTATTGTATCTCACTTGAAGTTCACAGCCACTTACCGGTCTCCTTGCCTGAGATGTCATCTCCATCCAGCCATATATCCACGTTGCAACCAAGAGCGAACCTTCAAAAATACGATTTACATCACACCACTCCACAGTCTAATATCCCATATAGGTTTGTCATTGGACTTCAGGAAAACTCATAACTTCTTCCTGTAGCTTACAACATCCTCTGGGACGTCACTCAGCTTATCGTTCACCATTCCCACCTTCACACTGTATGCTCCAGTTCTTCAAATACTATCTCATCACAGACCTTTTGCACTTTCTGTTTTATCTACCATTGAATTTCTTCTTTCTTCTCTTTACCTGGCTAACACCTACACATCACTCTTGTCTTGGCTGAATTCTCTCTTCCTACAGGATGCCCTCTGCTTCGTCCAACCCTATGTGTGAGCACACATATATACCCAAAGACATACATATAAGACAAGGGCTGTTATACCTGATATGTCTTCTTTGTCAATCTTCCATCATAGTATGTATCACAGTTTTTTGAAATTGCTTTTTAATTGTCTTTCTTTCCTATTAGACCAAAAGCTCAGTGAGATTTGAACTATGTCTGCCTTGTTCATCATGGAATCTTCAGCTCCTACTACTTTGACAAAAATAAGGATTAATAAATGAAAAGAGTTCGGTTTTTTTCAGCTTTATAATAATGTGTAATCATCCAACTAATAACAGTAAATGATACAACAGTAAAATGCTTCTCACCAGGAGCAACATCACTTAGGCTGTTATGTGCAGTCTTCATTGCAACTCCACTCTTACTCTGCTATTGAAGAAATCGTAACTAAAGAAGAAAGCAATGGAAAAGTCATATTACAGAGGTAGCTTTCTTTCCTCATGATTTTTTAAATGAAAATATTTTAAAACTTTGCATATTAAGATAAATTCAGCGGCTATTATCAGAAACCGCAAAATAATAGTCCTAAAAGACTGAATTTCTTTCTCTTATACCCAAATTCCAAGCTCATATCTTTTCCCAGGTACCCTCTTTCTTTTGCTTGGCCATCTCTGAGGTGTTAACCTCATCTACATTATTCATGAAAGTTCAATACCATATCCACCTTCAAGCCAGCAAGGAGATACAAAGAGAGAAAAGGAAATAACAGCTATTCTTTTTAAGAGCACATGCTAGAGGTTGCTATGATGGTTAATTTTATATATCAAAATGGCTGGGTTATGGTGCCCAGGTGTTTGGTCAAACATTATTCTGGATATTTGCGTGAGGTTGTTTTTGTTGAGATTAATATTTAATTCAGTAGACTTTGAGTAAAGCGGCTTGTCCATCATAATGTGGATGGGCCTCATCCAATCAGTGGAAGTCCTTGACAGAACAAAGACTGACCTTTCTCCTGGCAAGAAGAAATTCTGCCAGCAGACAGCCTTCAGACTTGAACTGCAACATCAGCTCTTCCCTGAGTCTCCAGCCTTCCTGCCAGCCTACACTACAGATTTTGGACTTGCCTGCCTTCGTACTCATGTGTGCCAGTTCCTTAAAATAAATCTCTGTCTAAATATATACACATTGTATTGGTTCTGTTTCTCCAGAGAACTCTGACTAATACAGTTGCTCATGTCACTTCTGCTCATATCTGATTGGCCAGAACTTCATCACCTAGCCACACCTGGCTGCAAAGGAGACTCGTAAATGTGGTCTTTATTCTAGTAAGGCATATGCCCAACTCAAGTTCTATTTAGACGTAAGATGAAAAGAGTAGCTATTAGGAGAAAACAATCACTTGTACTCACATTTGCATGAATATAAGTATGTAATTTATTTGCTAAATACCTCAGATCAGATAGATCACTGTGCTGTGGTGCCCTCATTTAGAACATAGGTCTGAAGGTATGGATTAGCTACATAATTTTTAGGCAATTGTAATGAATATATATTTTACTTTCCAGCTGAGCTTTTGATAAGTATTGAGTGAGTTCTAGCTTATGCTTTTTTAAGTATCGTGGTTGCAACAATTCTAAGCTGCTGCTGGTTGAGCTAAAGCATGTGGCTCTGCACAAGTACCAGAGCTGGTGGGTTGGATTGACAACCTCTATGAGAACATTGAGGACCCTAACAAACACTCACGTTAGAATAGCCATTCCAACTCCTCGCACAGGGCCTGAGCCATGGTACTCCTCAATAACTTTTGGGTCTGCTCTAACATAGGGACAAATAAGTAGTAGAGGGCCCCACATGACCACAATAATTTTAGACTAAAAACATTTTAAACTAGGTACACTTTAAATTACACACTGTAAAACTAACTTATTTTATTATGAATTTGAAGTTGTATAATTTTCAATGGTATAGTGTTCAGTAAATATACTCAACTTAATTACTGGGTAATCAAAATACACTTTATCTAAATAAACATAGAAATAGAAAAATAATGATCACATACGACTTTTGTGATATCTTTTCCTTGATCTCCAAGCCACTACCATCTCTTGCCTCCTCACTGGTCTTCCTGCTTCCACCCTTTTTTCTTTACACTCTATTTCTCTGCTCAGAAATCCTCACTCGAGGTAATAGCCAAAGTAGTCACAATGGCCTTTTAAAAATGTCTCACAAGGTCCCATTGTGGACCTTTACTACTCTCTGAATTTGTCCCAACATTGTTCCTTCACGCACAGGTTCCTACCCAGTGGTCATGTGATTTGCTGTTCCTGGGGTGCACCAAGCCTATTTCTCTCCAAGACCTTTGCACATGCTGTTCCCTCTGTGTGGAACCCTCCACAGACAGCTCTTATTGCTTTCTTAGATCTCTGTTTAAATGTCAGTTTATAAATTAGACATTCGCCGACAACCCCTCTCTATAAAGAGCAGCACCTTTCATCTCCCTGCTCCTCTTATCCTCCTCATCTTAGTTTGTTTTACTCCATATTGCTTATCGTGATCTGACACATATAATGGTTTGGTTGTTGCCTCTCTCTCCCCAATAATGTGAGATGTGTGAGGGAGATTTGTTTGCTGCGATAGCTCAAGGACCAAGAGCAGCTCTTGGCATATAGGAAGCTCTCTGCAATATTTGTTAAATGCATAAATGAATGAGTCTATCTCATTTAAAATGCACAAAATTAATGATTTAATAAGAAACGTATTAATTTTTCATTTTTCATTTGACACTGAACTGAATATATATTTGAAAATGTTTCATGAAAGTTATCTCTAGTTTTTTCCTGTAAGTTTTTAACTGTTACTTTGTGTCCCAGGCTTCAGGCTTTTCAGAGTTGTGTGATTTCAAATAGCATATGGTAAAACAAATGAGCATGGGTTTGACACAACCTGACCTTTAAATGACAATGAGAATGAAAGGGCAGAATGAATGTGGCCTTGTCAAACTCTTATGAGAATAGAAAATTTCCAGTAGCCCCAGAGAAGTTCAAAATAAGTGTTCCATAAATGGAATGGGGAGCCAACTGAAAGTTTTTCACTGGATGAGGGTGACAGACAGAGGTCTCTCAAAGAATATATAATGAGGACCATCCAAGTCATTCAAACCGAAGAATGGCCAAGAGGTTGTGTGATTTAGTTCACATTTTCAAGCAAGGCATGATCATTATGGAGAGAGAATGTATTTTTAAAGGTAATACATGATCATGCTTTAAAAATTCAAGGAGTATCAAAGGATATAAAGCACCAGGTGGTCTTTACCCTACATACCCCTTAGCTCTCAGATCCCTTCCTCAAAGATACTCACTAGTACTAATTAGTTTTATAAATTTCTGAAGATATTCTATACAAACACCATCTGGATAATTATTTCATTTAAAATTCTCTTAACTCTGGAAGATTTTAAGCAGGCAAGAACTAGAGAGGATAATAGAACAGGCTATCATTGTACATACCAAACAGATTTTATGAATATTAATATTTGTCCAAATTGCTTTAGATATATATAAAAAACCAAAATGTTACAGACACAATTGAAACCTCTACTGCATTCTTACCCTTCCATTCTCAGACATAAACAGTATCCTGAGGCAGATTTGCATCTTTCCTAATTTGCTCATACTTTTACCCACATATACATCCATAATGATATATAGTATCTATTCTTAAATTTACTTAAGTCCTATCATACTGTACATATCCTCTTGTAACTTGCCTTTTCCTTTGATATTACAATTTTAAAATTAGTGCATATTGACATATATAACTCTAGTTCATTCGTTTTGATTAACTACCATGCAGTTCCCCATTTATGAATATACTCTAATTTATGCATCCAATTGATCTACGTTAAATTAGTTTCCAATATTTCCATTTATAGACAACTCTGTTGTCTGCATCCTTATACTAACTTTCCTGTAATCATATGCAAGATTTTTTTTTTTTTAAAGATTGGCACCTGAGCTAACAACTGTTGCCAATCTTTTTTCTCCCCCAATCCCCCCAGTACTCTAGTTGTATATTTTAGTTGTGGGTCCTTCTAGTTATGGCATGTGGGACACTACCTCAACGTGGCCTGACGAGTGGTGCCATGGCCGTGCCCAGGATCCGAACCAGTGAAACCCTGGGCCGCCGAAGCAGAGCCCATGAACTTAAGCACTCCACCACCGGGCCGGCCCCTGCAAGATTTTTTTAGAGTATATCATTAGAAGTGGAAATGCTAGTTTGGAAGATATCGATGAAAATTACTTATGCATATATTGACAGACTCTTCTTGAAATTTATCAAACTTTTTGCACCACCACCAGCAATCTCTATGTATTTACACATATTCTTGTTTTCTTCTGTCCATGACTTGGATAGAAATTAAAAAACATGGCCACAACATTTTGTAGCTACTCCTTCAAGATGTACAGTCCTTTCCTACCCACTGAATTTGGGCTTGACTTGTGACAGGCTTTGACCAATAGAATATGGTGGAAATTACATTAAGTGAATTCCAAGCTTAGGCCTCGGGAGAACTTGAAGATTCTGCCTTCCACTTTTGGGGACATACACACATTTTTATGTGAAGAAACTCAGTCTTTTCACTGGAGAAAGACAGAACATGTGAAAAAGAAAAGAGACGCCACAGCCAACAGCCAGACATCTGAATGAGGCCTCCTTGGATCATCCAGCCCCTGTGAGCCACCAGATGACTATAACTATGTGAGTGATCCAAAGGAAGACCAACAGAAGAACTGCCCAGCTGAGCCTAGTGTAAATTGCTCATCTTCAGTGTTGCAGGCAAAAAATGGTTACTGTTTTAAGCCACTGAGTTTGCAGATGGTTTGTTATAGAGCAAAAGATTACTCAATAGCCTTGATGTTATCAGATATTTAACTTTTCCAACTTTGTGATCTTTCTATCTATGAACATGACATTTATTATTTAAGCATCCTTTAACACCCTTCATATCAGAAGAATGATCTCAGATATCAATCAATAGAATGAAATCAATAGAGTATCTAACAGTGGCTTAAACAAGAGGAAATAATTTTTCTAACGTAAGAAATTTGGAAGTAGGCAGTTGCTGACATTTGTTTTGTGACTTGATGTCATGTCTCTAGGTTTGTATCTCTGTAATTCTCTTAATTTTTCTGTAGTCAAGTTTACTCTAACAGCTCATAACAGCTTCACATAGCCATCTGCGTGAATTAAAAGGCAGCGAGCTGGGAGTGGAATGGGGCAGAGCATTTTCCCTTATCCACCATGGACTTTCTAATTATAATAGGAAAATCTTTCAAAGAAACCTGCCTGCCCACCCCTCCCACCCCCCACCGATTTCCCTTTTATCCTATTGACCAAAATAATCACTCTGGACCAGGGCATAGTCCACTTTCCTTCAGACTGAAGAAAATCTGGAAAAAAAATTGTTGTTTAGTTAACAAGGAATAAGGGTAGAATCACTTTCAGTGAAACAAGGAATAATGTCAGCTGCACTTTTTAAATATTTATGTAAGTTTCTTCACAAAATTCTCACGCATATTTATTAAGAGAATTTTTTCTAGATAAGGGAAAGCAAATTTTGCTATGATAGTGAATGGGATATTTTGTTTAAATAACATTTCTTAGTTGATTCTTGCTGGTGTATAGAAATACCACTGAGTTTGTGATTTTGATATTGTAATAACAATCATGTTGAATTTGTTTATTTTCTCTAATGGTTTATGGAATTTCATGGCTTTTTTGTGTAATCATATAAACTGTGAGAAAGGACAATTATGGTTTTTCTTTTTACCATCCTTGATTTCTTTTCCTTATTTATTAGCACCAATTAGAACCACTAATAAAGTGTTGAAGAAGTGGTTGCAGTGGTTGATACTTGATACTTATTTTTACTCAACAGGTTAATTTTTTTCCATTGCCTTCTGATGAGAAATCTGCTCTAGCTTATTTAATGTTTTTGACATAACTGCTCTCTATTTCACATTTGCTTTCTCACTTTCTCTCTGCCTTTAAGCATGGGATGATTTGCCGTTTTGATAGGTGTGGATTATTTGACATATATTTTTTTCTGTAATTCTTTGTTGTGAGAATTGGTGTTGTTCACCAGTTATCTTAAGATGATTCTATTATATTAAATCTCAAGATAGGCTAATTCACCTTTTTTTTCTTTTTTTTGAGGAAGATTTGCCCTGACCTAACATCTGTGCCAATCTTTCTCTATTTTGTATGTGGATCGCTGCCATATCATGGACGTCCGTGAGTGGTGTAGGTTTGTGCCCAGGAACTAAACCTGGGCACTGAAGTGGAGTGTGTCAAACTTAACCACTAGGCCATGAGTCTGCCCCCCTACATACATTTTTTTTTACGTCTGTTAACCCGCCCTCATGTGAGATCATTTCCTGATATGATCCGCAATCATTTTTTTTTTGTATTTCTCTTGCTTCTGCCACCGAATACACTAACCTACCTTTTCTAAATCCGTATATACTACCTTCCCTCCTGTAGTATAACCTTCAAAATCTAGATTTGTATATTTCTTACAAATTTGTATATTTCTACCCAAAAACCTTGTTCCTATAATTCTTCATTCTCTTTCCTTGCTCTTAAGTTTCTTCCTCTCTACTCTATTATTCCAATCAGCATTCAAGCATGCTAAAAAATCTTGAAGCTACGTAAACATTCAACTAATTTTTTACTCTCTACCACCATTTTTGGTTAAAATTCTTGAGATGAGATTTCTATACTAGTTATAATAATTTCTTATCCCTCTTCTTTCTTGAGCCTACTCCAGGAATGGTTCCACACCATTTAGCATATCACTTCTCAAGTGGTGCAAAGCCACCTTTATACATTTCTAAATTCCCATGAAATATAGGGTCTTTTTCTGGTCTTTCTAGTCTCTTTAACTCGTCATGGATTAGTACTACACTTTTAAAAGAGAGGGTTTATAGTGTGTTTTAAATTTGGCAGAATTAGCCCCCCTCATTTATTTTTTTTTCCAGGGTTTTCCTGTATATGTTTGCATATTTATTTTTGCCTATTAACTTTACAATCAATTTTTCTAGCTCAAAAATATAAACAAATACTTGTTGGTATCTGGTTTTGTTTTGGGTTTACACTAAGACCTCATATTGCTTATGGAAGAGAACATCTCTATGAGGTTATTCTAGCCAAGAAAAAGAATATTTTCCATTTGTTCAAGTTCACTTTAATGTCTTTTTGGAGTTTTCAAAAATTGCCTCATGTGTTTTAAGTAGTTCGTATTAAGTTTATTTCTAGATATTTCATTTTTATTATGCTATTGTATATAGCTTTTTCTCTTCCATTATATCTTCTAAGTTGCTGCTTGAAAAAATAGTCTATCGATTTTTTAATATTAATTTTATATTCTGCTGCTTCACTAATTTTTTGAGCTGTGATTGATTCTTGAAATAATTAATGTCAAATCGTCAGCCAATAGAAGTAATTGTACTTCTTTCTATTGCCAATTCTTTTGCCTTGATTTCCTTCTCTAGTTTCATTTGACTAATAACTCCAACGCAATGTTAAATAGCAATGGAAAAAGTAGGTATCCTTGTCTTACTCCTGAGTATAGCGGGGAGACCTCAACCTTTATGTTACCAAAATTCTTTGCACATGGTAGGTGTTCATTAATTTGCTTTGAGTAGGTAATTTGTCCAAATGTTATTTGTTTGAGAGTTATATATGTTTCTTTTCCCTCTGTAAATTGTGATGAATATAAAGTTTACAACCATTTAAAGATCTATAAATGAGAACTGTATTCTCAAGCATTTCACATGTTCAAAATAGTTTAATATTAATAAAAGAGAATACAGCAGAGAGACCTTTCATTGCAAAATGTTTTTCTATCCGTTAAAACCTAATGCTGACAATTGAACAAAAACATTCTTTGTAGAGAATAAGCTTCTTTAAACCACAACCACATCAATATGTAACATAATATATGTGTATTAACTCTTTCAAAGTCTTTACAAGTGCAAAATTACATGTGTTGCTTTGAAAGGCATTACATTCACAAAACTTTAGACTGTAATTCTATTTTATCTTTATTCATTTTAAGGCATGTATTTGCATTAAAATGCATTACTTGCATAAAGTTTGGAAAAGCAGATAAGACAATGCCAAAGTTTCATGATGATTTTACTAAGTTTATGACTATAAGTTTTTGAGAAAACGTTTCATGCCCTCCACATGAAAGAGCTAAGATCATAATAGAAACACACTCGCAAGGGAGTGCTGAGCATCAGTAACACAGGTTACCTGGTATGCACTCTGTTCTGCAACCTTGGAATCTCTTTTTTACTTGGAGGGGAAGTGGATGTACAGCATAAAGGAGCGTGCCCTTTGGAAATGTCAATATGTACACTCAAGGACTACACAGCCCTTTGAGCTGGTTCTTCTGATCCCATCCAATCTGTGCATTTTGGAAAACGTAGCTGGTTGAGAAACTCAATGTGGATTGCGTGTGCTTCTGCTGTAGATTTTGTGAAATTGTACAGGTTGAGATGAAGATGTGCAGGACAAATCAGAAAATGTCACATTTACATTAAAATAAACAGATGCACTTATCTGCATATTGATAAAGCAAGGGCACACTCAAAACTAAATAAAGATAGAAAAAAATCTTTATAATAAAAATATTGATGAAGACAGTTGGTTAGGTAGAGTATTTAAGATTGCATCTTTAGCAATGAAAAAATGGTATGTATAATACTAAAGAAAGTGTATTTTAGTGACGTAAGGTCCGAGTGGTACCTGACTGAAATGTCTGGAGGTCACGAGACTAACACTTTTTGCCTCTGCAAATTTTTACATCTACGGAAATAGCTTTCAAGTGAAAACCACTACCTTTTCCAAAAAGGCTACTGATCACAATTGACATTTTCTGAAGAACCACAGAAATTTTAATTCACACATTCTAAAAATTATAAATTAAGCGTCCTTTGTCATTATTTAATAATGATAAATAACTTGAAAAATTTACTTAGATGCCATTTCATTTATGACCATTCTACCATGTTTTAGATATTTTGGAGTCACTGACACTTCCTACACATTATTGCTTTAAAGTGTGAAATACTAACGTGTTAGTATCATTTATAATTTTAAAAGTATTCTCACTCTCATTAGTTTATTTAGGAAATGTTCTAAACCTGCCATCATGCCTTTTTCCCTGTGAAGAGAGAACGGCGGCCCTCAAATTTCTTTCCTGTGTTTGAGATTTCCCTAATTCTAATAATGTGTTTACTTAAAACTTTTAAATTGTGTAATATACCACACATTCAAGTGGATGTATGCAATTATATGTTAGTTTACAGAATAATGATAATAGGAGCACCTGGATGCACAATCGCTTATATAAGAAATGGAATGCTGGTGCAGTTAAGGATTCCCTGTGTGTTCTCCTCAATCGCATTCCATTCTCTTCCTGCCAGAGGTGACTAATAATAACAGACATTTGATATACTCCTCACCAGTGTGCTCTGTGAGTGTTTCTAAGTGGCTGTGGCAAAAGGGCTCTGTGGTAAAATAGGCTGAGAACTTCAGATGTGAGCCGGATTAGAAGGCAGAGATTGTTGACTGTGGGAATTCACAGAGCCCTAATGCCCTCCCGAATACTGGAATCTATGCAATTTTGTTTGCTGCAAACTTGCCATGGAACATATTTTACAAGATATTGATCTAGGCATTTTATCAAACTTTGGTGTAATTCAAAATGAACTAAGGATCAGACAAATACAAACATTTCTTTATAAGACTTGAAGGACTTTGAACGGAAACTGAGCCTGTAAGGTGGATGAGCAAGTTGTACAATTAGGCAGTTGAGGGTTCCTTAATTTTCATTTGGAATTGGTCAAGGTCACTCAGAAGAGCATGCTAGTTAATGGTGGGATTAGGCTACTGTACAGAATGAGCAGGCTGTTTTTTCTGTCTAGCTTTTCCTCTATTTCCTTTTTATGATTCCATATATATATATAATATATATACTTGGTATATGTTATGTATAAATATTTTTTCTGAAAGTGCTTACCCATATCTGTTATCGTATATATTATGTAATATACAATGTGTAATATATAGTATTTAACATATATTATATATTTTATATATTATGTATATATTTTTTACATCTGAAAATGCTCCCACATTTCAGCTGTGTTCTTTAGCCACTCTTTGGACCAAAGAGTGAAAAAGAGAAATCTTGAAGACAGTGAAGAACAATATGCTTGAGGACCAATGTGATGGTGGAGGCAAAATTAACAGAAGAGAAAAAAAATAATCTCAAAGGAAAGATGGAAATGTAGTGTGAAAGAGCCTGGGCCATTTAGAAATTGTCCACTCATGATCCAAAAAAAAAGGAACTTCTGTATTTTAATTTAACAAGAGGGAGGAGATTTCTTGTACAGAATCACCTTCTCCTTCTCCAAGAATTTCCTTTATTATCCCCTTGCTTCCATCCAAATGGCATGCGTTTGATGTGCTCAGACAGAAAAGAAGCTACCAATTTTTCAGACAGTTCTTTTCAGTTTTGTTTCCTTGTAAGTGGATTTACAAGTAGACTCTACGACATCTTAATTACTTTGTGTTAAAGTTTTTACTAAATAGAGATAAATATTTCCTACCAGTCTGTTCTTATGTAAACATATATTATTTTTATTCGTATTTCAATACTGCTATTTTTGCTCATTAAGAAAGCATAGTATATTTATGATTAATAACATTTAATTTCATTGAGATTCAACTGCCAGTTAAAAGTACTCTTTTATCAGGATATTGAAATATCTATGTAGATAGGTAATGCATTATGTTCCTAGGACTGTCGTAACAAATTGCCACAAACCTGGCGGCTTGAAACAACAGGAATTTATTCTCTCATAGTTCTGTAGGGCAGAAGCCCTAAATCAAGGATCAGCAAGGCTTCACTTACTCTGAAGAACCTGAGATAGCTCTTTTCTCTTCCACTTTCTGGTGGGTCCAGACTTTCCTTGACCTGGTGCGACACAATTCCAATCTCTGCCTCCATCTAACATGGACTCTGTTCCCTCTGTCTGTGTCCTCTCCTCTTCATTGGATTAAAGGCCCTCTCGGATAATCCAGGATGATCTCATCTCAAGATAACTAATTTCATTGCATCTGCAAACACCCTTTTTCCAAATAAGTTTACATTCACAGGTTCCAGATGGACGTATCTTTTGGGTGGCCACTATTCAAGCTGCTACAGGTACCAACCTAAATGCATGTACTTTGGCATTGTTCTATTATATTTAGATATTCCATTCAAATTTGTGTGGGTGTAATGTCAATTTTAGTTTTAAATCATTCTCACTCTCTGAAAAATTCTGCTATTCTTTTCTTTGAATATTAATAATAAATTTTATACAAACATATGTAAACAATTAATATATTTTTCTTTATATTTTATGAGTATAATAGGCAAAGTCATTTTCTTATGAGCTTGCAGAAGAGTTCTGTTTGCTTAGCATGATTGCTGACAACATTTAACATATTTTTTCAAAGTAGTCTACTTTCTTGTGTAGCAGCTTTTCTCAGACATGTAAAAATAATTCCAAATTACGTTTTATTTTCTGTTCCAAAGGAAAACAATTTTTGAAGTCTTTCTTAAAAGTTAAATGAATGCTATAAAATATTCAAATTGTGACAAAGAGCACTCCATTCCACCCCCCTGTGCTTCATGACAGCAGCGAAGGGTCTAGACTTTGGAGCCAGAAACCTTGGTTTCAGTTGTTGGTTCCACTATACAATAACCACATGATCTTAAGCTAATTTCGTCACTTGATTTCTTATTTGTAAAATTGCATAATAATTCTATCAATCCATGAGTCTGTGCCTGTTAAGTGTTTAGAACAATGGTGATGTTCAATAAGCACTCACTAAATGCTGATTATAATTATTATAATGATGATTATATCTTTAATATTTTACATCTTACATTTATAATATAATTGTTATAATTATTAAAAATACTATTTCCTAAAATCAAGGGAGTGCAAACTTCCTTCTTAATAGTCCAGTTTTCTGTTAGAAAGTGTTCAAAATTATTTCATAAAGGACCTCTGGCCCTGACTTCCCTCTCAGGGGAGCTGGAATAGTCTTCTAGTGGGAACAGATCCATGTTGGGCTCCTCGGGTCCTCTACCCCTCGTCCATTCTCATCCTTCAGTTAAAGCTTTGCACTCTTAATGCTAACATAGAAGAGCTACAGTGTATGAACTCAGGAGTGAATACAGGGTTAAACTCCCTGCCACATCCTACTTCTTAAAAGATTATCAAAGAGAAACAACAGTTGGAAGGAAGTGTTGCCTGGAAGCTTGCTGCATCAAATGGTTCCTTTTCAGGAATTTTTGTATAAATTTCATTTCAGTTTAATACCACCAGTATACCCTGAGAGACTCCTTGAGAAAAAGTGGGGCCCTGAAGTTTTGAAGATGCGGGTCACTCCATTACATAGGGTCTTTGTTTTGAGAACCTCAGGAGATATTTTTTCTGATCTGACTAGTAGGAATAATTGTGATCTTCCTGTGCAGTTGGCTTGCTGTTTACCTTAAGGAGAGTTTGAAATACATAGCTTTCTGCATTTTCCTCCCTGAATTGTCAGTTAAACAGCTTAGAGGCAAAATTGTGGTCAGCCCGTGGCAAATGTGTGAAACTTCATGGTGTAAAATTTTGATAGGTTTCATTTGTGGGTTGACGTTTATGTTTTGCTTTATCTAGTATTTGCCTAATTATTTTCCCTTTATTAAGCTTATTCTATTTAACTGTATTGTGCATTTCTTTTTAAAGCCACCTGAAATTGTTTTTAGAACAAAGTAGTTTAGTAATTAGTAATATTAACCTTTATGGAGAAAATTATAAGGCCTCTTCATGACTTTATAGATTCTTCAAGTGCTATTGTATGTGATTGATAAAAATTCAATTTATTTAGAATAGAAATATTTAAATGACAAGCAGAGAAACTTTAAGGTATGTTGGGGAGTGATGGAACTCTTATTTATAGGCTCTATTATAAAACAGTGAAAAATGCCAGTGTTTTTGTTTATCAAAAGTTAGTTTTAATATCTGTTAGATATTAAAATTTATTCTTATAAAACATTTTAAAATGATTTGAAATAAAATGAAAGAACAAAATCTACATACTGAGGACATTTGGATTTTCCTTTCATAAAATTTTATTTCTTTAGAGCATATAAATTGTTGCCATACATCTGAGAATTTTTCTGTAGATGTTTACTTAAGAAATTCTACATGTCAAATGGAAAAAACATATAGAGCAAAACAAACATAATCTGTTATCAAAGTTACTTTGCTTTTGTGAAGTATGTCTCTTCAATTAAATTTTGTGGTGCAGGATTTAGGTTAACACCAGGTGAAAGGTTAAAATTTGTATGTTAATAAGAATATTTTATGAAAAATCTGAGTATAGAGTTATGGTTTTTTATTATCCATTTCAACAAACATGCTAAACTAAGAAACTCACAGAGATATGCTTCATCAGAACCATAATTACAAAAAGTGGCTGTCATGGTCTTCCTCCATAAATTATGGCTAGGTATTAATTTTAAAAAAACACATGACAGGTAAATCATAGAAAAGGTAGTTTTTTGTGTTGACATACATTTGTCAAAAGAAATGCTCTCTCATTTAGATCTTGCTCTTTGAGCATTCAGAAGTGACAAACATTTGTTACATATGCTCAGCTGACAATGAGGCTGTCTCTCTGCAAAGACAAATGAAAAGAATTGGATTAATTTAGTTATAAAGAGATTTACAATTTGCTGTTTCTAACATGTCTTTTGGAGATTGATGAATAAGAAAAGAGATAAGAAAGACTTTCAGAAGCGGCTATTGCTGAATATGGTAGAAAAATTGCTCTTGCTGGAAGATGAATCAAATTTCTGTCAGGTAAAGCCAGGGAAAATTCTCTTGTGTTATCAACTAATCTTACCAGAGGGGGAATATTATGCAAGATGTATGACATTGCTTTCTCCCTCTCCCAGAAGCCAGATGGCTGTGCACTATACCAATCTAACAAGAATTCTTTACCTTCACTTTATTTATTTACCAGTTTAGCTATGAGTCTAAAACAAAAATAGTCTTATCTTGCTAGTCCACTAGGCTTCTTTTGGAAGGTTTTAATCACTTAAAATTAGTTATTAAATCTTTTATAACAAAGATAAAATTCAATTTACTGAAGTTATTTGCTTTGCTTTATTTTTTCTTTTTAAAATATATACTAGTAAGCAAAATATAACTAATCTAAATTCAAGGAACATGTATTTTGTTATTTTGCCTGAACACTCTTAAGTACATTCTCCTTTGTCAACCAGAATCTTAATTTCTTTTTCTTTAGTAGCCTTTATATGCAGCATGTATAATAGCACAAAATCACAAAACTGTAATTCTGTATAATTCTAATGCTATATGGGGATTTCACTAGTGTTTTGCCAAGCACAACAGTTGCGATAAAAATCAACTTAGTGTGAAAACTCATTCTAAGAAAAATATTTAAGTAGCGTAGGCTTAAGAATTCCAGAACAAACAAGCATGACAAAGAAAGCACCCGTTTCAAACAGCTCGGATATTTTTCAATCCTTATAAGAGCTATTTAATTCGTATCTCAGTGTCCTGAAATAACACTCTGAGAAATCTGGAGGACCTCTGGATCCTTGTAATAGCTGATTTCAATAGTGGTACCTCAAGGGGAAAAAGAGGAAATGCATGATTAAAGCAAACTTTACTGTCAAAAGAGATAAAATTGGTTGCAATTAGGTCATGTCATTCCTTGCTTAAAACTCTGGAATGGCAACCTATTGCACTTTGAATAGAATCCATGTTCCTTATAACTTTCTACCCTGTCACCTGCCTTCCACTCAGTCCTCGTTGTAAAGCTCTCTCCTTTATATTCTGTTCGATTCACCCTGAGCCTCTTTCTGTTCCTCTGAGATGCAAAGTTCCTGCCTTTGGGCTTTTCACTAGCTGTTCTCCCTGCCTGGAATGTTCTGCCTTGAGATTCTTTATCTGGCTGTTCCTTTTGATATTTCAGTTGAAATGTCATCTCTTCCACAATCCTTCCTTGATTATTCAGTCTAAAGTAAACCTTCAATCCCTTTCCATGACATTAGCCTGTTTTTGTTTTTCAAAGCTCATATGAACTACCCGATATGTTCTTGCTTGTTTATTCCCCATCTCCTACTATTGTAACATACGCTGTCTAATATCAGAGCCCTTATCTATATTATCCATTGCCTGGCATATTGTTTGTGCTCACTAAATATCTGTTTAATGAATAAACATAATCCCCAAATTATCAAAGAGATAGTTATTCTGACATTACGTGGTTTGCATGCTAGAACCTGTGTTTCTTTTCAATGTTTAGTTTATGGATGAAATTATTGAAATTTCTTAGTTACATGTGCAAAAATATATTCAAGTCTTTGTATATGGCTGGACTAAACGTTATTTGACTACTCTAAGTGATAGTGGAATAGTATCACAATTTACTGACTCCTGATTAAAACTTTGACTACATTTAGTATGTTCCATATATTTTAGGCTCTATTACTCTTTTTGTGAGTTTTTCCTACTTGGCAGTTATTGGCTTACGCGAGTCCACACATTTCAATTCTGCACAATAGTTAATATCATTCCCATTTTACAAATGAGGAAATGAAATCTCAGTCCAAGAAAATCAAGAATTCATCAGGGTTTTTTTTGTGGTTGAAAACAATATACAATTGATAACTAAACAGCATTTATAAAAAGAATAAAAATTTACCACATGGCTTCTCATGCCAAAGAAAGCCAGGTGACATAGTTGGATCATATGAAGATGACTCTCCAATATACACTTGGTAGAGAGCACATACAAAGAAGATTGTATGCAAGGTATCAGAGATCTGTAATGACACCAAGATATCCAGTACTGCAACGAATATGTGAAGACACGAAGGAATTGACAACAAAGTATAACTAGGGTAAATGAAAAATTGTGGTTTGCTGTTGTGGGGGCCTGGAATTGGCCACCCCAAGATATATCTCTTTGACATGAGGATTTAGGGCTGGTTACTTTGCAGACAGGAAAGCATCTGAAAAGTAGAATTTACTTACCCTTTATTAGGAGACATTTACATTGTAAAGGAAATCTCCATCTGTAAAGATGCCTCCCTCTCTGCACCAGGAAGAAGCGGGAGATGACCTTATCTCTAGAAACTCCTATCAATACAGAATGCAAGGACTTTAATCTGCATTTGTTTATTGTGCTTGTCTGGTAACCTCCTGTAACTGATTCCCTCCACCCCCAACATCCTCCTTTGTCTTTAGCTGGATATGAAATTTAAGGTGGGGGCTTCAGCCATTTTGGCAAGTTGCTCAGCTTGCCTGAGCCTCTCCAATGTATACATGTTATAAAACTTTGTTTAATTTTGTCCGGCTATTCTGTCTCATGTGAATTTAATTTGTTCTCTGGTCAGATGAACCCAGAGAGGGTAGAGGAAATGTCTTCCTCCCCTACACTATCTAGATAGAGTAAAGAAAAATTACGGACATAGGCTGTTAGAGGTTAATTTTTCTAATTCAAATCCCTTTTTTTTTATTGCTGAGGAAAACGTGGGTCAGAACTTATAAGTGATGAGATGGATTAAAGTTAAAAATTGCAGGACAATATAAGATTAAAATGGTATTGTAAGGCAGCCGTTCTTCACTCTTGGGACGTTCTCTTCTGCTGAAACTATGGTCCCTTCTCAAAGTAACGAAAACATGTAGATACACATAGGTTTGAAGGCTCCCTAAAGAATGCTTCTTTAACATGGATTATTTCTGACTGTGTGTATTAAATAATACATTATACAAATGATTAGGCATTAAAGCATCATAGAAATAATTATATCCTGCTGCTAAGGTGGTTTCTCATGATAAAAAAAGTCACATTGAATTTTGCAAGGCATTTTTTGGTTGTAAAAATATATAATTTCTAATACTTGCACATAATGTAATGAGAAGACTGCTATGCTTTGGGGTAAATTTCAACAGATTCAAATGCTTCAAAAAGGTTTAGGATTCTCTGGAGTCAATTTTATGCTCTAAAATCCAATCTTTTCAGAATGTTTCTCCTTTCATGAGGCTGACCTCTCAAAGTTGCTGTTAGTCTTGAAAGATCTCTAGGGATTTTTATAAAAATGGACTTGACTTCTGTAAGTACAATAATATTTCTTTTAAGATGTCATACCAAAAATTATTTTCTTTGCCAAAAAATACATATGTTATTTGTTTGTGATTATTTTGTTTTTGTTTTGTTTTTTTTTGTCACTTGTGTAAAAAGACTTCACCTATGAAAATGAAAGCTTGTTTACCTAAGGCCTTATTTGTCCTGATGATATTACATTTCATTTCACTTTTAAAACACCTTTACTGAGATACAATTAATATGCCATAAAATTCACCAAAGTGTATAATTAAATGATTTTAATATATTTACAGACGTGTGCAATCATCAATGCAATCGAAGTTTAAAACATTTTCATCACCTGGAAAAGAAACCCATACTCATTAGCTGCTACTCTCCATCATTGCCCTCCCCTCTCCCCCAGCCAGGGCAACCACTAATCTACATTCTGTCCCTATAGATTTGCCTATTATGGACGTTTGGTATAAATGGAAACATATAATGTGTGACTGCCCTGTTTCATTTAGCACAGCATTTTCCAGTTTCCTCAATGTAGTATATATCAGTACTCCATTCTTTTTTTTTTTCCCCTTTTCTCCCCAAAGCCCCCTGGTACATAGTTGTATATTCTTCATTGTGGGTCCTTCTAGTTGTGGCATGTGTGATGCTGCCTCAGCGTGGTTTGATGAGCAGTGCCATGTCCGCGCCCAGGATTCAAACCAACGAAACGCTGGGCTGCCTGCAGCGGAGCGCATGAACTTAACCACTCGGCCACAGGGCCAGCTGCCTCCATTCCTTTTTATTGCAGATAATATTCATTTATCCATTCATCAGTTGACAAACATTTCAGTTGTTTCTACTTATTGGCATTTATGAATAATGCTGCTATGAACATTTGTATGCAAGTTTTTGTGTGGAAACGTTTTCATTTCTCTTGCCTATGTACCTAAAAGTAGGATTGTTGGATTGTACAGTAACTTTATATTTAAGCTTTGTAGGAAGTGCCAAACTGTTTTCCAAAATGGTTACACCATTGTACATTTCCATAAACAATGTGTAAAACTTCCAATTTGTCCACATCCTCACCAACACTTGTTAGTGTGTGTCTTCTTGATCATGGCCATCCTAGAAGATGTGAAGTGGTATCTCATTGTGGTTTTGATTTACATTTCCCTAATGTGCTTATTGACCATATGTATATCTTTGGAGAAGTTTCTTTTCAGATTCTTTGCCCATTTTCTAATTGGGTTATTTGTCTTTTTTTTTGTTGTTGATTTGTAACAGTTTTTATATAGACTGCAAGCAAAATCCTTATCACATATATGATTTTTGTAAATGTTTTCCTTCATTCTGTAAATTGTCTTTTACTTTATTGATAGTATCATTTGCAGCACAACAGTTTTTAGCTTTGGTATAGTCAAATTTATTTTTTTCTCGTTTCTTTTGCTTTTGGTGTCATATCCAAGATGACATTAACTAATCTAGTATCATGAAAATTCACTTATATACTTTTATTTAAGAGTTTTATAGTTTCAGCTCTTACAATTAGGTTTATGATTCATTCTGAGTTAATATTTTAGTATTTTTTAATGATATGAGATAGGAGGTCAACTTCATTGCATTCATTCATTCAGTTGTCTCAGCAACATTTGTTAAACACTTTTTTCCCCTTTGAATTGTCTTGGCACTGTTGTGGAAAATCTATTGCCCATTAATGTATGGGTTTATTTCTAGACTCTCAACTCTGTCCTATTGATCTATATTTTTATTCTTATATAAGTACCATATTGTATTAATTACTGTAGTTGCATAGCGAGTTTTAAAATCATAAAGTGTAAGTTCTTCTGCTTTATTCTTCTTTTTCAAGATGTATCTTTTGTTATTTTGCTATTCTAGGTCATTTGCATTTCCGTATGAATTTTACTATCGCCTTGTCAATTTCTGTGAGAAAGGCAGTTGATACCTTGATAGGGATTGTGTTGAATCTGTAAATTACTTTGTGGAGTATTGCCATCTTAACAATGTGAGGGAAGTTTTTAATTACTAACTCAATCTTCACTTATTATAATCTATTGAGATTTTTCTATTTCTTCTTGAGTAAGTTTTGGTAATTTGTGTGTTTCCAGGAATTTTTCCATTTTATCTAGATTATCTAATCTGTTCGCATATTTTTTCCAGTACTTCCTTTTCATTTCTTTAAGCTTGGCAGTGACGTTCTCTATTTTATTCTTGATTTTAATAATTTGGTTCTTTTTTTTCACGGTCAGTCTACTTAAATGTTTGTCGATTTTGTTGATCTTTTCAAAGAACCAAATTTTGGTTTGATTTTTTTCTACTTTCTCTTCTCTGTTTCATTTATTTCCTGTCTAGTCTTTATTGTCTTCCTTCTACTTACTTTAGTTTAACTTGCTCTTCTTTTTCTAGTTTCTGATTGTCATTGCATTGAGATCGTTTTTCTTTTTTAACATAGGGATTTACAGCTACAAATATCCCTCTGTGTAACTACATTCCACAGCTTTTTATATGTTGTGTTTTCATTTTCATTCATCTCAAGATATTTTGGAATTTCACTTTTGATTTCTTTTTTGACCCATTGGTTATTTAGGAGTAGTATGTTGTTTAATTTCCACATAGTTGTGAATTTCCAAACTTCCTTTTGGTATTGATTTATAATTTGACTTCAATGTGGTTGAAGAAGATGTGATTATGTTCTTCGTATGGTTTCAATCCACTTAAATGTATGGAAGTTTGTTTTATGTCCTAGTATATGTGTATCTGGAGAATGTCCCATAGGCAGTTGGGAAGAAATGTTTATTTCGCTGTTCTTGGGTGAAGTGTTGTATAGATATCCGTGTTTTATAGAACTCTGATAAGTATAGAGAGTTTACAGTGTTGTCTAGGTCTTCCATTTCTTCATTCATCTTCTGTCTAATCGCTTTATCTACTATTAAACATGGGGTGTTGAAGTTTTTATTATTTTTGAATTATTTATTCTTTCACTTCTGTCAGTTTTGCTTCATGTATTTTGGTGCTTTTTCTTAGGTGCCTACATGTTCATAATTGTGTATTCCTGATGAATCGACTCTCTCTTCATTATGGAACACTACTCTTTATCTCTTAGTAACATTTTTTTGTTTTAAAGTCTATTTTCCTGTAAATCATTCCTGTTTTGCTTTGATTGCTGTTTGCGTGACATATCTTTTTCTATTCTTTTACTTTCAAACTTTTCATTTCTTTGTCTTTAAAGTGGGGTCTCTGAGTAACAGCATATAGTTTTGATTTTGTTTATTTATCCAATCTGATAATCTCTGACTTTTCATTGGATTGTTTAATACATTCACATTTAATGTTGTTATTGATATAGTTGAATTTACACCTGCCATTTTATGGGGTTTCTTTGGATTCTACATGTCTCATGTCTTTTTAATTTTGATATTCTGCTAATGTCTTCTTTATTATTAAGGGGATATTTTCTAGCATAACATTTTAATTTCTTTAATAAATTTTTATTGCATTTTTGAACTCTTTTCTTTGTGGTTGTTCTAGGGCTTACAATATACATACGAATTTATCAAAATCTACTTCAGATTTAAAATAACTTTATTCCAATGGAAGATAGAAACTTTCTCATGTATACTTCTATTCCCTTATCCTCTTTTTTTTGTTATTGTTGGTATACATAGTGATTTACATACATGAAAAACTGAACAATAAATTGTTATTATTGCTTTATATAATTCTATATCTTATAAGGAAGCTGAGATAAGAAAGAACAGGTATGTATTTATAGAATGTGTTGTATTAACATTTTTATTTACCATTTCTGGTTCTCTCCGTTTCTTCCTGTGGATTCTAGTTACTGTCTTGTTCTACTTCTTTACTTTATTACAGCTCTGTTCCTACCTACCCCCTTCTGCATTTATGGTCAAATATATTTCATTTTTGTATTTTGTAAGTCCAACAATATGATTGTATGCATATTGTTTTATGCAATTACCTTTAAAATAAATTAAGAGAAAAATTGAGAAAAATATGCGATTATATTGTTTTTTATAATTACCTCTATAATTACCTTTACTGATACTCTTTTTTTTAATGTGGATTTTAATTACTACCTGATATCATTTTCTTTGAGCCAGAAGAATTTCCTTTATTATTTTTTGGAAGTAGGTTGGCTAGCAACATATTCTTTCAGTTTTGGTTTATCTGAGAATTGTTTTATTTAATTTTCATTTTTAAAAGAAAGTTTGGCTGTATGTAAAATTCTTGGATAAAAAAATTTTACTTTCAGCACTTAGAATATGTCATCCCATTGGCTTCTGTCCTTCATTGCTTCTAAAGAAAAATCAGCTGTTAATAGTATTGAGGAAGTTCTTGTGTAAGTGATGAAACGTTTTTCTCTTACTGACTCTAAGATTTTCCCTTTACCTTTGGTTTTCAACATTTTGACTATATGTCTGGATGTGGGTCTCTTTGTGTTTATCCTTCTTATAGTTCATTAGGCTACTTGGATATGTAAGTTAGTGTTTTTAATAAATTTTGGGGAGTTTTCAGTAATTATTCACATTTTTTCTGCCCCTTTCTCTCTCCTCTCCTTCTGGTAACCCTATTATATTTATGATGGTGCACTATATGGTGTGTTACATTTCTCTGAGGCTCTGTTCATTTTCTTCATTATTTTTACTCACTGCTCTTCATCTCTATTTATCTATCTTCAAGTTTGCTGATTCTTTCTTTTGACATCTCAAATCTACTGTTGAATCCTTCTTTTCCACTCTAGAATTTCTATATAAGTGGATACTGACCCACCAAAAACTTGACATTATATATTTATTTCTATTCAGAAAATTACTCATATTTTCTGGGAAATGACATTTTAATTTACATGTTCATGTATATAGAAACTATTTCTAGTTAAACAAAAAAATTTGCAATAAAGAAACAATGATTTTCTATTCACTGCCCTTATTGTGTTTATGTTTTTCAGTGTGTGAGTGTGTGTATGTGTGTGTGTGTGAGACAAATAATATCTGGCTGTTATAACAACAGTTGGCTGTAGCATTTCTAAATTTGATAGTTATTATGAATTATTGAACCTTAAATAGACTTCTAAAATGTCTTACATTACTGTAAGTGGTTCATGGCATTTACAGATTTCTTCCAAATTTGTTAATATTATTCTGTAAAATTGTATGTCTTCTGCAATGTTTATTTGTTTTAATTAAGAGCAAATACTTCCATTTTAATTAAGATTCTGAAGCAAAAAGTTTGAAGAAAAACTTCATGTTACCATAAATAGAATCAAGATCAAGTAACAAAATTACACAAGCTAATATAATTTGTAGCCATTACCACAGAATCATCCAACACAATCATAAATTATTTTGATGTCTTAATAACAACATACAGGTACTTTATAACAACTATTTTCAAGATGCATTGCTTCCTGTGCTTACAAAATCTGTGCAGAATTCTCAAAGGAAGACATTTTTTGTATATAGACTAGGTATCTAGTGGTTGAAAATATTGATTAAAAGAGGAAAATTATAATCCTTTAAAGTTAGTTAGTACTCTAATTTCTAATGGTAATCTCTTCTGAATTGTTCATATCTTCCACTGAAATACACAAAATATTCAATTCATATTATAGGAAAATGTTAATAGCTAATTGGATAACTTACAATACATTGTGAAAGTCACAGCTATGATGTATTTAATTGTTTTATCGACCTTTTCAGATATTGAAAATATAAATGTGTGCAATTAAGATTTTTTTCAAAGGAATACTTAACATATACCAAATAAACTTTTTCTTTAAGCTGGAAAATTTTCAGCTTTTCATATTTGTTTTTTTCCAAACTTCTTTCTTATTTCATCTACTATAATATCTGAAAATTTAAAAATCCAAAAATAAATGTTTATAGAAGCTAACTCACTAATTAATGTCAAATAATTGGTGCACAACCAAAAGGAAGATTCTTACAGCTCTCTCCCTTGAGGCCATGTAACAGGTGGTGCATGGGATGAAAAATGGACTGGCCATCAGAGGGCCAGTTTTCTGCTTTTAAACATATCAGTAACAGTAGTGTGACCTTGGAAATGATTAACCTCCTAAAACTCTCTTTACCTCATCAGCCAAAGATGAGAGAGGTCTTGATTTGATAGTTCCTATAGCTTCTTCTCTTCTCAAATAAAAGGTGCCTTAAACTACTCAGGTGCGGGTGTGCATGTGTGTCTATCTCTGTGTACATGTCCCAGTGTGAATATGTGTGTTTGTGTGAATGTTTACATTTGCATGCATAAGCAGACATGATAAAATCACAGATTACAGTGCAAAGCAACTTTACTCAAAATCGTTCCTGTTGTTCTTGTGTCTAGGTAAGACTTTATTACAGCTATATGATGAGGGACTTGAAAGGAAGGGAAAGACTATAATGCAGGGGAAAGAGATATACATTTACTTTAAATTCCCTACACTAAGGGCCAGTACTATATAGGTCCTTTACTGTGTTGCATCACTGAATATCACTGAAACCCTGAGAGGAAGGTTTCCTGATCCCCATTTTACAGATGGAACTGGGTTTCAGAGAGAGAGCTAGCAACTTGACCAAGGTCACATAATTAAGTGATCAAGAACAAGTGAAGAGAACAAAAGATGATAAGACAGGCATTACAAGAAAGTCAAGGAGGTGACGGGGAAATAGAAGGAAACAAGTCAGAGTGACCTAATCAGGTTTTTAATTAAGATCTGATTGGTTGGAAAAGTTAAATCCAAGAAAAGAAAGTGCTCCTGTAGTCTACAACTTTCCCAATGCAAACTGCATGGCAAGCAGTTCTGGCAGGCAAACACTAACGGAAAGAAAACTGGATTAAAAAGAAAAAAATAGAAACCGGTGCTCTAGCCTTGGTTCTGCACTTATTAATAGCATCCAATAATTCTTACTGAATTTTAATATGCCTGGCACTGTTCCATATTCTTAAATACTAACACATTTACCCTGATAACAACCATTTGAAGTAGGAACTATTATCGCCATCCTTACTTTGCATGTAAGAAAACTAATCACAGAGATTTTTGGTAACTTGCTTACAGTTACACGGACAATAAGTGATGGAGCTAGGATGAGAATTCTGGCATTTTCCCTCTATAACTGCACTGTGCAATGTGACAGACAGCAGCCTCATGTGCCTACCAAGCGCTTAAAATGGGCAAGTCCAAATAACAATGTATTTAAGCGTAAAATAAACACTGAATGTTAAAGACTTCTTACGAAAAAAGAATGCTTAACTACTGGTTACATATTGAAACAGTTATATTTTGTATAAATTGGGTTAAATAAGGTATATTATTAAAATGAATTGTATCTGTTTACTTTTTCTTTTCGAAAAATGTGACTAACTTAAAAATTTTAAACGACATCTGTGGCTTGCATTCTGTTTCTTTTGGGCAGCACTGTTCTAGAGACTAATGGCTTTATCACCACGCAATATATCTTCATTTTATCCATGTGTAAGATAGAAGTATGTTTCTGTCATTGCTTCAGTCTAGGGAATCAACTCCCAGGTACTCTTGGTAGAGTAAGATGGTGTACACTTTTAGCTATGCAAATGTAAGGCAACTGGGCCCTCTTTGACCTAGAGCTTGCCTAAGAATAGAATATTTTAACAAAAGCTCCATGATCCAGATACAAAGTTAGCAACTAGATAGAGAGTTAATAAATTTGCATAAAGAGCTCGGGGAATTTTGTGAGGAAAGGGACAAATATCCCAACTTCAGTACTCTAGGAGACTAAATCACAGAGTTAGTTGGGATGAAACAAAATGGTAAAGATTATAATCTGTAGTAGGGAGAGGAATAAGGTACTGAAATTAAATGACCTTGATGAACTAGGAAGTCTGGATTCATGAACTAAGATCTTGTGTAAGCATAAGCTATTGCTGAGGCTAAAGATGCTTTTAAGATATAGCCAACTTCGAGAGACTCCGGGAGACAATGGATGAGAAAGTGAATGGGAGTAAACAGAGCTGTGTTTTCTCCCCAGTGCGGTGACCACTGTGATGTCAGCAGGGAGATGGAGAAGAAGGGCCTCACTTGAGATACGAAGCATTTGTCCTGCGCTTGTTCCTCAACAGCAGTGTTAATGTGTGGCAGGAAGAAGCAGGGCAGTAGTGAACTGATCAGATTTGAGCGCTCTCCCTGCCCTACTCTGGGACTCAGCCCCTGAGTCTTTTGGTTATTTTTGCGGTGTGCGGCCTCAGTTGGTGCTCTGATCATCTCCTGTTCACCCTGGTGGTGAGGGAGGGATCCTGCACCCTAAAAGTAGAAGATGGTTGAACACATAGCAGCTGACACAGCACAGGAGACTGGACAGTTTGTTAGTCCCATACTGTCAGGCCAGGCGAGGAGGATGCTGCATGTCATGCACCACCACGTAGAGACTGCACTTAGGAACAGACTGAACAAACAGCAGCTCTAGGAGGCAGGCTTCAGAGTAACAAGAGGATGAGGTGGCCCCTGGTTCCAATAGGAGGGTGTGATTGCCTTGCTTGAGAAATTTCTCAGACTGGCAGGAAAGTGAAATCTGTTAGGTCGAGAACCGTGTGGGATATAGCTGGTCCATCAGACAGAGGAACTGGCCTTTCCCAATGGGTGGGCAGCACGTCTAGCCAGAGCAGGAAAACTCATAGTTAGGCCTTTGGTGTCCTGTGAGGTTCCAAGATGTCAGGACCCCATATAAAATTTTAGACTTTGTAATATAGCTGGAAAGTTTTGGACTTCTGGGATTGGCCAGGTGAGCACAGAGCAATTAATTGAACAATATGAGTTGTGACTGTTTACACTATCGAGCATTAATACTTGGGAAGATAGTTCTATTTTCCACAGTATGACACAGTTTTTCTCTAGAGTACGTGAAAGAGCTTCAGAAGCCACAATGGGCTGAACAATTATATTTTGGGGGAGAAATATGCTGGAATGCCATTTTAGATACTTTTCACTGGGATTGTTCCAGCTTGAAATGGCATTCCAGACTCTCATTTTAAAATAAAAATAAATTCAGATGTTATAGAAATAAATAAATGCTATATAAAAATGACAGTTATTATTTCAATCAAATGTAATATTTATACGCATTTGCAGAGTTTATCTTCCTCATTTACTTAGGGAGCATTTGGTTCCAAAAACAATAACTCACTCAAATTAGTTTATATAAAAGAGATGGTTGTATTGGAAGGAAACGAGGATATTTTACAAAAGTGATGAATAAGAAGTGTAATGAAGCCCAGTGAAAGAATGGGACTGGGAACTGATAAGTACAAGTCTCTGATAAGTGACAATTTAGCAGAAACTTGAAGTCAAAGAGGATTATGATTTATTCTCTAATTGTTTACTCCCATAATAATCTGTGCTTTTCTTTTCTAGCAGTGGAACTTATAATTTTTTACTTAATTATTTGAATTTAAAAATGTCTGTTTTACAAGTGTTGGTGACGACGTGGAGGAAAGGGAAGACTTGTGCAGTGTTGGTGGGAAGGTATTGATGCAGCCACTATGGAAAACAGTATGGAGGTTCCTCAAAAATTAAAACTAGAACTACCGTATGATCCAGGAATTCCACTTCTAGGTTTTATCCAAAGAAAATGAAAACACGAACTAGAAGAGATATCTGCACCCCCATGTTCATTACAGCATTAGTTACAAGAGACAAGAATGAAAACAACTTAAGTGTCCATCAACAAATGAGTGGATAAAGAAACTGTGGCATGTATATACAATGGAATATTATTTAGCCATAAAAAAGAAGGAAATTTTGTTATTTGTGACAATGTGGATGGAACTGAGGGCATTATGCTAATGAAATAAGTCATCAGAGAAAGACAAATACTATATGATCTCACTTATATGTGGAATCTGAAAAGAAAAGGAAAATAACAACCAAACTCATAGATACAGGGAACAGATTGGTGGTTGCCAGAGGCAAAGGGTGGAAGGTGGACAAAATGGGTGAAGTGGGTCGAAAGGTACAAACTTCCAGTTATAAAATAAATGTCATGGGAATGTAATCTACAGCACGGTGACTACAGCTGATAAAACTGTATTAGATATTTGAAAGTTGCTAGGAGAGTATATCTTAAAAGTTCTCATCACAAGAAAAAAAATTTGTAACTATGTGGTGACGAATGTTAACCAGGCTTATTGTGGTGATCATTCCGCAATATATGCAAATATTGAATCATTATGTTGTACATCTGAAACTAATATTATATTAATATTATATGTTAATTATGTCTTATTTAAAAAAATGTCTGTTCTAGTGCAGAGTTGGAGCTTCATGAGAGCAATTCCTATCTTTTCATTAGTACCACAGCTCCACCATCTAGCTTTGGGCCAAGCATAGAGTAGGTGCATCAAGTGTTGCTTGCTGTTTTTATTATTGAAGGTGTGACGTTTCTTGTAGGTGCTAATTTAATGATTTTATGTTTTATTTTATAAGAAATTATAGTGTGTTGTATTCTTAGGGAATAGGCTAAGATGTCCTAATAGAAACCTACAAATTCAGTGGCTTAAACAGGATCTATGTTTATTTCCAGGAAGGCAGGTGTCTCACTACAAGGAGGAGATCCAGCGATGCTCTCTGCCTAGGTGGTTCTGCAATTCTCATCATATCACCTCTACCTCTGGTGTAAGGTGGCTGTTCACATTGTCACAACTTCTCAGCTAGTTGGAAAGGGAAAAGGAAATTCCAGTTCAAGGAGCTTCCTTTTAAGGAGATGACATACTGGGAGTCACATCCATCACTTCTTTTCACATCCTTTTAGCCCAAACTTAGTCATGTGACAACCGCTGCACAGAGGGCTGGGAAATGTGCCCATCCCTGGGGATCTGTTATTAAAGGGGTGAAGGATAGAAGGGACACTGACAGACAATACATGCACAAGTATATGTATATATGAAAATACAGCTATTGTGTTCGTGTCATTAAAGTGTAGGCTAAGCTATTCTAACACCCACATACATATATATGTTCTCCACTGTCCACTATGGAGATGCAATAATTTGTTTATTCATTCCCCTACAGGTAGATATTTCATTGTGATTTGTGTTTCTTGAAAGTTCCCTGGTAATTTGTAAACAGCCAATCTGACACCTTTTCATGAAATAGCAATTGAGATAAATTTCGAGGATAATTGAGAATAAAAAAGAGTAAAACAAGAGAAGATGCAAGACATTGTATATTGTAGTGCAGTGTTCAAAGTATTGTCAACAAGTGCTTATGAAGTGCTGACTCTGTATCAAACCAAGTGCTAGGTGTAAAAGAAACAGTCAATGAAGGTGAAGAGGTGGTGTCTCTTTGAACACAGATTTTTGTTCTGCTGACTTCACAGTAGGGTAGTCAAAGTAGGTATTTTTATTGCTATTTTACAGATGAAAAAAGTGACAAATTAACAGCAGGTGAGCAAGTTTCAAACAAACACAGCCCTCCTGACTCTTAGTACAAGATTGTTTTCTTTACACTGCCTCACAGCGGACTGTAGACGGGTGACATCACTTGTATGTACACAGTCAACCGCCTGTTTCACCTCCAGACCAATGAAACTGAGTGACTATCAGTAATTGGTTATTTTGGTAGGATATGTTGAGTTGAGGTGAGTTATGAGAAGAAATAAGCAGGAAACTAGAGTTTCTCTGCAGAAAAAGGCTTACATACTCCATAACTGCCCACCAAATATGACTGCTTGACTATTTCTCCTGCTGGAGCAAGTGTTCTAATCTTGATAAAATAAATAAGAATAAAATTGCAGGAGACAGCAGCTGGGAGCTCCATGCTGGGATGTTTACTGTCATCAAGGCTCAAACACAAATGCCATAATTATTGTGAACATTAGGTGATTGCCCCTAGGGAACAGATTCACTTGTTTAAACCCTGAAAAGCTTTTTCCACTCTATCAAATTACTTGAGAATTTAGTTCAGAGTCTAAGGTCACTCCTAAGACAAGAGAGCTTTGTTGAAAATGAGGAAAGATTCAATAGAGAAATTACATTTTATACGCTGGCATAAACTTACTGATCTTTTTAGTGGCTTTTCTAGCTTAGCATGTACCCTTGGTCTGATGACATTCACAACACATTGATAAAATTAGGTTGTCTCTGTCTAGATTTGTCTCTGCTGAAATATGACAGTTAATGTAAGAAGACACATTTTTTCTCTGAATCATTGAGTAATAGTTTTTTTCCTTTTTGTTTGTATAGACTTTTCCCTTTCAAATGGTTCTTATTGATTTCTTTTTTTTTTTCTGCTTTATCTCCCCTAACCGCCCCCACCCCCTGTACACAGTTGTATATCCTAGTTGCAGCTCCTTCTAGTTGTGGGATCTTATTGATTTCTATCTTAAGCTGGTCTCACACTTTCCTCCTGTGGTTGGTTAAGCAGGTATTGTTAGCCTAGTTTTACAAATGAAGTTAGCAGGTATCAGGGAAGTTGAAACACTTCAAATAAGTGGCACAACTATAAGAGTGGAGAGCATGAGAGACAAACACTGGGCCTGTCTTCAATCAATAATCGCCTCTTCACCAGTGAAATCAGATATCTGGCTCCACGAACTCTTGCTACCCCCTTCTAACTCTGAATGCTGCATGGCAATGCAGTGTAGGTGTTTGAAAATTCAACTTGCTAAGAAATGGCCCTTTGGTGAGCCTTTACTATGTTCTAGGCATAATGTCAAGCACATTAGAGGCATAATTAATGCTCACAGGCACCCTATGACATAAATGTTCTTATCTTCATTTTACAGATAAAGAAAATTAAAGCTTGGAGAAGTGAAATAACTGGTTCAAGGCTATGTGGCTGCCTTCAAACGAATATTAGAAAATTTCCAGTCTCTCTGAAAAGGAAGACTAAGACCTCACTCTACATTTTAAGTGTGAAGTTACTTTTTTTTTAAGGAAGGTTAGCCCTGAGCTAACATCTGCCATCAATCCTCCTCTTTTTGCTGAGGAAGACTGGCGCAGAGCCAACATCTGTGCCCATCTTCCTCTACTTTACATGTGGGATGCCTGCCACTGCATAGCCTGACAAGTAACGCGTAGGTCCACACCCAGGATCCAAACCTGTGAACCCCAGGCCGCCGAAGTGAAACATGCAAACTTAACCACTGTGCCACCAGGCTGGCCCCTGAGGTTAATTTTTAATTTGTATTATTTTTGACTTTTGGAGAAAGGGAATTATGGACAAGAAGGAAGAAAGAAAGATGTCTGAGAGTTAAAGCAGCATTGTTTATCCATCACGTCTTTAGCTAGGCTGTTGACTCATTGAATGAAAAAGCCATGCCTGATTCATCTTTAAATTATTAGTAGTTTAGTGATTTGAGAAAAGTAGATTCTTATTAAATATTTTTGGAAAGAATACTTCCTGAAGCAGAATTCTGAATATGTTGCATCTGTGTAACTGACCTCTGCAGGGATCCACCCGGATCCTCTTGGCTCTAATTGGTCCTGTGCACCCCTTTCTCTTTCTATTACAAACTCCTGCAGCTCTCTGCCTTAGGGCTTACTCCTGCCACAGGCAGGGCCCTGTGCATGGCAAGCTGAGAATACTAGAGAATTCAGATCTTCCAGAGCAATGACAGATGGGAGCTGTTGGAAAAATATCCCACTATGTCATTGCACAGGTGGGAGAACTCTGAGCAATGTTCTAGTGTTACTTAGAAGTCCCCAGTTGGATTGAGTCATAGCTGCCTATACTGGTAACCTGCTCATTTATACACTCTGTTTTGACTTCCTTTCCTTCCCCATCTCAATTCTCCACAGCATACATATGCTTCCTGAAATCACATCACAAATAAACTCCTTGCACTATAATACTATTTCAGGGTTTACTTCTAGGGGAGCACAAACTAAGATATCTTGTTCAAACTTTTAAAATAAGTCATACAAAAGGCTGTATGAAATAAATAATAATATTTATTTTGATAATAATGAATAATATTTATTGATGAGCATTTACTATGTGCAAGAGCTAAATCTCTTATGTCTTACAATCCTATCAGGTAGATACTATTTAACATTGCCATTTTACACTTGTGGATAGTGAGGCACAAAGAGATTAAGGAATATGCTCAGAATCACAGCTATAAATGGTCAACATTAAGATTGCAACCCAACAACCCAATCAGCTTTTCCATTTTAGAAAAGGTCTTGCCCTCATCATGACCAAACATAATTGATTTCCCATCAGAATGTTGGCTGATCTAGAACTTGGGAGACTTGGTTATACTTTTTTGCTTAACTTATGCAAATATTTGTATTTACTATTCAATATATGTGATTGTAACACTTATGATAAAAGCAACTTGCATGCAGGAGTGCTGCCAAATATCTGGGAAACTTGTATAGCATTAGTTTGTATAGTTTTGGCTTCCAAAAAAAGCACAGTGCGACATAAATTATTACAGTTGACTCCCTCCGTCTTTGTTTCCTATAGTCTTTTCAGGTCTATATTGACCGGTTTTCTTCCTTTTCTTTCTTATCCTTCTTCTTTTCCTCCTGCTCCTTGTTCTTCCCTCACTTTCTTGCTCTCCCTCTCCTCCTACTCATCCTCCTTCTTGTCTCTCTTTTGCTTTGATTTTGTAACAGCCCGAAAGAACTTAAGCTAGCTTTCTTTCTCTTCTTTCTTTCTTTTAATTTGAAGTATTAACATTTTAGTGATTAAAATCCAACAATTATAAAGCCAAGGAAAGAATTAGACAGCTATTAATCCTCATTGATTCAGATTGCAAAAAGGAATGCTGTACACATTAGGTTTTATTGAATGATGCGCTTGAACTGCTTTCTCTTTTATTTTGCCCAAGTAAGTAGAAAGGGAATGCATCATTAACTATAAGAAAATCATATAAGCACAAAATGATAAACTAGCCAACTGTGGACAAACACTGCACATTTAAAATATTACATTTTCAGAGCCACTGGGAGAGATGTTTTTGTAAATGCCAGAAAGTCAAATGTGAATATAAGCCAAATAAGTGTAAAAAATGTAGGGCTGAAGGATGAAAATGTAGGAGAGGGGGTGTGAAAGTGCTCTTAAAACAGTGAATATCTATTTCTAGAAACAAAGTTTTTAAAATTTAGATAAGTAGACTATTAAATGAAAAATTATTACTTGGAAATAGTATCCATTTAAATACTATAATTAATTTTTAAACAAACAGGTTATGAAGGTGTTACTTTAGTCCTAGATTTAAAATAGTTTACTTCAGAATTAAAACATAACGTATCATAGAATTTCAGGAACATAAAACCCTACTTTCAGTCTGGACCATTTAACTTTCCCTAAGAATATCAGCGTCATTAAAAGCATTTCTTCACTGCTTCTCCATTCAATACCCATTCTTATGTTAATGAAACTAGGGTATCTTTTATGAAATCTCATTTTATAAGAAATTCCTTATAGCATGAGAAAGTAAAATTAAATAATTAAATGTCCACAGCAACTCAAGATTAATTTGCAGCTACATATATATTTTGGAAGAAGGTTTCTATTTATTTGCCTACATCACTTTTTGTAGCTCTAATACGTATTCTTGTTACCAAAATCTTACTTTGAAATTTCACAATATGGACCCTGATATGTCACATTTTGGGGTTTGTAGGGAATCCAGATTCATCCTTGTGCTGTTTTAGCCTTCTTCGTTTAATTTGTTTGGAGATTGAGTAGAGTGGCTGAAAAGATATCCTCTAGTTAAAAGAGGGAAATAACCTCCCACCACGTCCTCAAGTGTGCTTGGTGCCCCAGAAACCCTGAACGGGAGATTGACTCTTGGATTCCTAGCTGAGGTTTGGCTTGGAGAGGGATATATATTTATAATACATATTATGCACACACATTAAGGAACATACTGTACACTGCGTGTCTGGAGAAATAGAGTCTGTTCTTTTTCGTTCAGAGGTCTGCTTACAGAGTCCACTGTGTTTTCAGTTTGTATAGTCTCTCAAACAGTTTTCCAGCAGGTGTAGTCCTCTGTGCCTTTAGCATTCTCCACTTTCTCCACTTTTCAGAGTAACTTCCTCTTAAGCCCCTTAGCATTTTTCACAGAGTACTATATTGATTTGTGAACCTGTATCAATTTCTCTCCTAGACACGCTTTGTCCTTCTATATTCCACAGTATGTCAGCACAGTGTCTTGCAAACATTAGACGCTCAATGAATGTGTGTTGCTATAATAAATAAGCAAAAGATTTGCTGAATGGGTTATATGATTTGGAGCAGGGAGAGTGGGGTCTT
This sequence comes from Equus quagga, assembly GCF_021613505.1. Lineage (NCBI taxonomy): Eukaryota > Metazoa > Chordata > Mammalia > Perissodactyla > Equidae > Equus > Equus quagga. Next base: position 126,738,689 of record NC_060269.1, read on the forward strand.
TGTCCTTCCTCTGTCACTCAGTTCCTGTTGACTGATGGCAAGTCCCTGCATTTCTCTGGGCTAGACTTCCCTCATTTATAAAATAAAGGTCTAGGACTAGATGCTCTCTAAGGCCCTTTTCGGCCCTGACTTCCTGTATGAATTTATGAGATAGGAGAGCCAGACTAATGAAAGTGCAGGCAGGGAGAGAAGTTATTATAACAAGCATTCTGGCACTCTGATAAACCCTGTCTCTTGTTAGATTTCACTGGAACAAATTTCATTTTGCTGAGATGGCAACCATCCTGACATAGGAAATTATTTTCACTGATGTATTTATTCCATTTTTTTTAACTTATTTTAAGCACTTCTCTGATTGTAAAAGAAGTGTATGTATCTGTATTCATTATTTTAAATACGGAGAAAAAAGAAACAAGGAAGAAAATAAATTATTTGTAATTTTATCATCAGATAATATTTTGTTAATATTTTGGAGAATTCTATCTTTTTAGTATGTCTTTATGTAGTTATTTATAAAGTTAAGATCATAGTCTATCTATGTAAATATCTGCTTGTCCATCTATTTTCTTACCAATATAGATAAATTTGTTATATATGGAAATGCACAATACACTTATTCATTCAAATATATTCCAATTTCCCAATCTCAGTCAAATGTCTTTGAAGATATTATTTTAACAGACACTGTAGTGGATTGGGATGGCCAGAATTTTTATCTTCCCAGCACCCTTTGACTTCCTCTCCCCTCTTCTTTTGCTAATAGAGATCCTATTATGAGGAATCCATTCCAAGTAGTTCATATCTTCTACAATAATTTTGAGCACATGACCAAGCCATGGCCAATCAGAACGTTACATTCCTGGCCACAGTAGTTTAGGGAAAAGAATCTGAACTAAGACAACCAGGATGGATGAGTATTTCTCTAGGGCTTTTGCTGGAAACACTGAAAAAAAGGTACTATAATTCCGGTGGAATTAGGCTTATATCAAGCATATGGTTGCTGTTTGTTGATTCCACTTATGCCAGAGAATAAAGGCCACACAGGAAATAACAGACCTGAGAAACAGTATAAAGTCAGTGAGATTTTTGATGATATCTTCTGATTCTCTGGTTCAATCAATGCCTAAAGCCAGTATAAGTTTGTACTTCCCACTTATGTGAGTCAACGGACTCCCCCGTTACCTCCTTTCTTAAATGAGTTACGTTTCTCGTCTTACAAAAGAAATTGTTCTGACTAGTGCATTTAGATATGTATCATAAGGAATTCAACAAGTTTTTCCTGTTTGCAATATTGAAATTATCTAGGTTTTTCTATAATAAACAATATAGTAATGCATTTTATAATTAATGTTTGCCCATGTATCTGAAGGAGGAGATAGGATAATATACGATAGTTTCCTGAAAGAGACTTTTAAGGAATGAGGGGTCTGGTTTTTTAAGACAACATATGTTATCAAAATATTGTCCAGAAAACTTGAGAGTTTGATTGGCATCAACAATAATCTTTGTGAGATATACATCAGGGCTAGTGGGTTGCAATACAAAGCACTTCTATTTTTGTCATCTGTTATCTCTTTAAATTAATTTAGAGGGCTCTGGATTGGTCACCTTGGCCCTGGATTGGTCACCCCTATGAATTTTATACTTATTCTGTCATCATGCAAACCCATCCAGTCAAAAACTAAAATGTCGAGACCTACGTAATGGTCAAGATGTTCTCCCCTACCCTGGCTTGCTTCATATAGACAAGGAAGCATCAAAGACAATGAAGGACACATGAAGAGTTTCTTCTTTCTTTCTCCATCTTGATATTTAACTCTTTTTTTCCTCCATCTTATAAAGATTCTAAACAGCACCTCCTCCCTCTCCCAGGATGAAGTGGGAGTAGAAAGAAGAATTAAAAAGGAGCAGGAAAGTTCTTAAGTTACTGCTCCCATTAGAGCTGATGGTGAGCTCTCCGGGCCTGGCAGTTTACCCACTCCCTCTCGAGAGCTGTTGTGGGTTCTTTGGATTCCCCTTGCCAGTACCAACCCCCCCACCACTGCTGAACATTTATCCCCTGTAGTTGCATTGATAATGGCCAATACTCTCAGTTATCGCTGGTTGCTTGTTTTTCCTACAGCCCTTGGTTATCTGTTGATATGACCTATTCTACTAAAAAGAATGTTTCTATAACACATATTAAGTAATACATGATTGGTAAACAGCAGAATGATATTAATATAATGCAGAAGTTTCAGGGGATCATATATGATTTTATTTTCTATCACTCTAATAATTTGAACTACCAGTACCTGCAGTTGAATGCAAAGTATACTAATAAAGCTAATCATGGCAAGCTACAGAAATATGTAACCTTGGACATGATGCCCAATCATCTCATATTTTCCCTCTTGGCCCAGCTTGGCTATATGCTGTACCTACGGAGTGCTTATTGCATTACTATCTCTACTCTGTGTTCATTTTGCTCTTTTCCCCAATAACTTATCAGGGTTGGCCCTATCTTATGTGCTCTTCACTTGAGCTACCTTTATTTTTAAGATAAAATCCTCTATTTACTATAGTATTCAGAATTTAACATGTCTTTTGGCATGTTAGAATTATCCAGCTCTTTTGGAATCATGTGCGTATGTGTGTATGGATTTTTTTCATGATAAGGTTATAGAGTTGTCTAGGTTTGCCCCTAATGGTATTATCCCATAAGCTCAGGTTATTTTTGCAGGTTTTTCAGGATCATGTGTATCACTATTTGAAATGCCTATATTGTGGGTTCTATCTTAATGAGACCTGTTCCACCTCCCAGGTGACTCTTTTGGATAGGACCCAAGATGAGTTCGTGTTGATTCTCTTCCCTCCTACATCTTATCTATAGGAATGGTGATGGCATTCTTTTCTTCACAAAACTTTGGGAGAAATTTTAGAAAGCTGTTTTTTGCTTTGTCTTCAAAGTGGCTGGTCATCCCATATCTTGCCTATATAATCTTCCAGATAGGTAGCAGACACAAATCCATTCTATTCTCTGATGGGAGTGCATATCAAGCACAAAAAGTGGTATCTTTAAAGTCTCTCACTCTCTTTACTTGACATTAGGAGGGTGTACAACTGGTCCATCCTCCCTGGGGGTGTATATCTCCCAGCACAGTTCCCTCCAAAGAACCTTCTCCAACATTGCTTTCATTTTTTTTTTTTTCTGGTGAGGAATATTGGCCCTGAGCTAACATCTGTGCCAATCTTCCTCTATTTTATGTGGGATGCTACCACAACGTGGTCTGACAAGTGGTGCTAGGTCTGAGTCTGGGATCTGAATCTGTAAACCCCGGGCTGCAGAAGCAGAGTGCGCAAACTTAACCACCATGCCACCGGGCTGGCCCAAACATTGCTTTCTTTTGCTCTCTAATCTTCTGACTCTATTATATTCTTGATGTGGCATAAGATTTGAAGTCCTCCAATCCATTCTTGGCCATATGCTTTGTTACCTCTAGACCACTTTGGAAATTGCTGGTTGTTGTGCATTCTGGAACTTCCATTTGGAGGTTCCTGTTGCACATATCTCTATCTTTATCAGCACATATCTTTAACTATTTGGAACCATATTGCAGAACAAGCTGGCAAATTAGTACATTTCATTTAACTTAAGAAACAAGTATAGCCTACATTTCTTTCCATTTTAGGATTGCTTGTATTTTTAAGACACAGAATGATTTAATTTAAACAGCCAGACTTTTAATTTATTTGAGAAAGTGTTATTGCCCTGAAAACAAATGGAGATACCTTAAATGGCTCCATGAGTTATGAACATGTGGCACAGTATTGCAGAGTGGTTAGGAAAGGATGCATCACATCCTTCAGAGCGTCCATGCTTCTTGATCGCTTTGGTCGGAACAAATGTTGCTAGTAATCATCGACTGACTTTCTAAATATTTACCAGGTGATGATTTCTTTTACATTTTTTTTCTTGCTGAGGCATACTTCTCCTGGAATCCATGGCTTCAGCTCATCATTCTTGAGTTCTGAAAGAGCAAATGCTGAAAAGCACCACTCATAACAGCATATGAAGTCTGTGCGTGTTCTGAATCACTCTCTTGGAATATCAGTAACACCAGTAGACAGTAACACTCTACCTGATTTAAAGTTTCTTTATTCACTTGTTAAAGAATAATTTTTTAAAAAGCATAAAATCATAACTCTCATAAAGACATAAAATGAACACATGTCAAAGAATTTGTTTGATTCATTAATTAATGAGGAAACCAGTGGTTCAAAAGATAATGAAAGAGCCCCACATTTATAGTCAGATAAGGGATACTGAGACAAATTTACAAATGGATGCAAACTGCTAAAACTCTTGAATATCTATAGGGCCATCATCAATTTTATTCCACCAGACGTAATTTGCATTTATATAGATAAGAAATTATGTCCATCATTATCAGTTTATGGTAAATTAAGATAAGTTAACTTGCATCTGTACAGAATAGCAAAAGAGCCTAGTCAGAGACAAACGAAGATGAAGATAACCCAGATGAGTGAGCTACCCAAGACAACCACTAAATTTCAAAGCTTTTTTTTACAATTTTCCTTAGGAAAGTTTGTCTTAGATCCTTTTAGGCACCACATCATATTTTTGGTGGGAATGATAAACGCTTTATATCCTACATGAACATTATTAGTCGAAGCTTTATGGTAAATCACTACCTCCGTAGAGAATCATCTGAATTGGCGCTACAGCTTGCTTTGTGTGTATAGCTGAGTTCAGATGGTCTCCTTGTCAGGTACCCCATTAAAGTAAGAGCTCTTGGAGGCCAATAATTGCTTTGTAAGCATCACCTACCCGGATCCCTGGTTTACATCATACGCTTAGTTAATGTTGATTGAAGGCATGAATGGTTTCAGAAACAATTACTCTGAGGTCACTTTGTCAACTTAAAAGATCTTTTTTTTCTTCCTCCCTAGAAAAATTTAGTTATTCAAATGCATGTACTAAAAAAGGACCTCATGATATATCACGCTTATTTATAGGACAAGTAAGTGTTCAGTTCATTTCTTATTTTCATGAACATTTTTGCTTAGGAAAATATTATTTGGAGACAGTTGTGCATACTTCCAGTTATTGTCACATTTGTTCTTGGGTTCAAAATATTCTTTGTCCTTACCTTGGAGCATGTGGCATTTATGCTCCAAGGAGTGACTCTGGTAATGAAAGAATATTTTTTTGCACACTCTTGGTGCTGCCAGTAATGTCTTTAAACTAAAAATTAATTTTTAAATAGTAGGCTTCTGTGACCAGGACACTGTTATTAAAATCTCTTTTTGGCACAATATCCAGCTTTCTTTAGTCATTGTTGATGCTTTTATTTTTAAAAAGCTATATTTTATGTAACATTGGTAACTTTTCCTCAAAATTAATATTTAATCCAAAGTATATTGGAAAATAAAATAGAAATGCATTAACATTACATAAGCCTGAAGTTAGTAGGGTCTTAAATTTTTATTTAGCATGTTGCAACAGGGCATCTGTTTTTTTTCTTTTCTGAAAACAAAAAGTATAGGAAAGGAGTGTGCTGAGGACAAATAGATTAGGACACTTTACAATATTTTGAGCCAATGGTAAAATAATTTAAAAAACATAATGTCCACACATTTCCACAGTCAAAATAGATTGAGTATCTTAGGAATTGGCATTTATATTATTTTCATACATATAATTTGTGCTTTAGAAACATTAAAGTTTTGAAAGAGAAGAAAATATCAGAATTGTCTCTGTGAGTTACCTTGAAATTACTCCGCATTGAAACACTCTCTTTCTCATTTTTAGTTTCGGAATAGTAATACTTGACTTTTAAAAAGCAATAGTAAGAGCATTTAGTTCTAGATGATAAGTTCTTTTAATAACAAAGACAGATTGTCAGGGGCAATTGCAGCTACATTTTTGAATTAATTTGACTCTTTCTGTCTCCAAATGGATTCACTCCCTCTTGGGAAAAATAGAACCTCCAATCGAAGTATGCTCTCCCAGAGAGAAATTCCTGGCCAGTTCAGTTCAGGTCAGTTCATTAAGTATTTCTTGACAGTCTGTTATGTGTCAGACCTTATTTTTAATTATAGGGGTACAAAAATGAGTGGTATTTTCAGACTACAGGGAGTGGTAAACAAAAATATAATCTGTTGTTCAAGGGCATAGAATGTTAAGGAATCACTTAAAATTCCCATAAATTCAAGGAAATCTTCTTGGAGTACGTGGACCCCTGGGCTGAGGATTGAGCAATAAATAGGTTAACAAGGTGGGAAGGTTTGTGTATATGTGTGTACTTTCCGGTTTTTCCTAATTACAAAGTTAAATGGTGAAGTGGGATGTGGCAAGGAGATGTGGTTGGTGAGATGGAAGTGGTTGTTTTTAGCAAAAATTAAGAGCCTCTCCTACGTGTTCTGACTAAACTAAATTACTTTAGTTTAGATTTAGAACAGACTTCTTGGAAATGTGTAACATTTCCAAGGATAAGTATGAAGTAGTCATAAAGGAAGAATGTGGGAGAAAAGTTTAGCAAAGTCAGCACAGAAGTATAAGAAAACATTTGGTACTGGAGGAAGTGTTAGAGGTTTGATGTTTTTGAAGTATGTTGTATGCAGAGAGGAACTGGTAAGACATGAGGCTGGAAATATACAAAGGGCCTTCATACATATACATACATACATATATATATACGTACATGTATACATACTGTGCATTTATGTCTATATATAATTTTTTTAAACTCTTTATTTTAGAAAAGTTTTACATTTACAGAATTATTGTGAAGAGAGTACAGAGAGTACCCCTATACCCTGTGTCCGATTTCCTCTATTATGAATATCTCACATTAGTATGGAGCATTTGTTACAATTAATGAACCAATTTGATAAATTATTATTAACTAAAGTCCATACTTTATTCCGCTTCCCTTGGTTTCTACCCAATGACCTTTTCTGTTCCAGGATCGCATCCAGGATACAACATTACACTTAGTTGCCATGTCTCCTTAGGCTCCCCTGGGCTCTGAGAGTTTCTCAGACTCACCTTGTTTTTGATGACTTTGACCATTTTGAAGAGTACTAGTGAGGTATTTTGTAGAATGTCCATCAATTGGAATTCGTGTAACATTTTTCTCATGATTAGACTGGGGCAATGCATTTTTGGGAGAAATACGGAATTGCCCTTCTTATCACTTGGTATCAAGAGCACATGCTACCAAAGTAACTTATCACTGTTGATGTTAACCTTGATCACCTGACTTGATGTAGTGTTTGCTGGTTCCTCTACTATAAATTGACCCTTTTTTGTTCTCTCTTTTCATACTGTCCTTTTTGGAAGGAAGTCACTCTGCACAGCTCACACTCAACAAGTGGGGGCTGTGCTCCACCTCCTTGAGAGAGGACTATCTACAAAAGTTATTTGGAATTCATCTGTATGGGATATTTGTCAATTCACCTCCGTTTATTTATTTATTAAGCCTTTATTCTAAACAGTATGAATATTTGGATATTTGCTTTATTCTTTAGGTTATAGTCCAGTACTGCCTATTTATTTTATTGTTTGAATTATTCCAGTCTTGACTATTAGGAGTTCCTTCAATTGTCCCCTGTGTCCTTTTGACATAATTGCAGGATTGTGGTTTTTATTACTGTATTTTTGACCACTTTTTTTCTTTCTGGCACTACAGATGCTCCAGGTTCGTCTTGTGCACTTTGTGCCCCAGTCCTAGAATCAGCCATTTCTCCAAGGAGCTCTGATTTGTTTTATGGAATAATGCTATTAGAAACCAAGGTCTGGGCACTAGGTATGGTCATTGCTGTGGGGTTTGTTTGCTTCTAGACCCTCTTAGCTGACAGAAGAGGAAATATATGCACGTATATTAAGCCACGTATGTACTCATCTCCATAAATATTTCTATATGTAACCATTTATAGCTATATTAAACTAAACGTGTGTTCACACTGATGTCTCCAATTATAATCCATTGCCACTTGAATCATTATAGCTTCCTATCCTTGCTTATTTGTCAACTTCCACTCCAACACTGAGAAACCTGGGTCCCACCATCCATCATCCATTTATTTAATTGTTCAATTCCAATATACACGTAGGGTGTTTTCAACTGTTAACTTGTACCCTCGTGGGGGAAAAATCTTTACCAATTAGTTTATATTTTAATTCCCAATCTGATAATTCTAACATCTGTGTGTCATATCTGAGTCTGGTTCTGATACTTTCTTAGTCCATTCATACTGTGTTTTCCTTGCCTTTTGGAATGGCATATATATGTGTGTGTGTGTGTGTGTGCGTGTGTGTATTTATGTTTTATTGAAAACCAGACATGTTATTGGTAATAGAAATTGGGATGAGTAGGCCAAGCTTGAGAATTTATGTTAATATAATTAAGAGTCGGGCTGTGTTTAATGTTTGCTGTAGTACTGGTGCTAGAGGCTTCGAATTCTTCTAGTGTCCTTGTTTTTGTCTCCCCTCTTGATTTTGGGCTTCTCTAAGTTCTTCTCGCCAGAGATTCTGTTTCTCGTAGTTCTTTCAGCTATAATCCACTCTTTTTATATTGGAGCCATGTTGGTTTGGTTGTAAGTTACAAGGAAGGGGGAGCATTCTATCATCTTCTCTGCCCCCCAACTTCCCAATAATTGAGACAATGGAGTTAGGTGGGGCTAGAATGAGAGGAATGCTTTTCCTCCAAAGTTCTGGGCCACAGCTCTGGGAAATCTTTACCCTTGGAGAATAAGCCTTTGTATGGAGAAGGCTCTAGGTGCATTTTACAATAAATATTACTCACTTCCTCTGCCAGATCCAAGAAAGGGTCTTTCCTGCATCTTCACTGTGAAAACCTGTGAAGCTCCTGAAGGTAGGGCCCACGAATTTGTTGGGCCTACCAATATTGCAGTGTTGATTTCTCGCTCTCCTACTAGTCCACGCTCAGCCTCCAGCAACTTGTTGAAGTTAACATTTATATCTTACACCAGTTTGTGGCTCCACTGGCTTTTTGTTCCAGGTGATCAGATTTCTGCTGTGGCTCCCTGGATTCACCCGTATCTCTAGAGTTTTGGGGTGGCAGTTTGCTCTGGAAACTCAGTTCTCTGGTGGGTTCAAGTGAAGTTGTTGATTTCTAGTTTGTCCAGTCTTTCATTATTATAAGGTTGGGCGTAATGATTATTAAGATCTTTCTATGTTGGAGCTAAAACTGGACATCTTCATACATATTTTAAAAATTTTCTTCATTCAAATTAAATCTGACTCTGATCCCCAATTCACTGAAATGGGGGAATCTTTATTGTGGCTTGCAGCCTTTGGAATGAGATAAAATAATTCCATATCTCACACAGTGCCAAAGCATTGAGGAGAGCTCTCATGTATGGGTTTTTATCCCCACAGGGCCTCCTGTTGAAGAGCCCGCTATCCAGTTATGCAGAGCACATTAGGAGGAAAGCCACTCTGCTGCTTCTGTTCAATTTGGAGAACAGAAATCTTGGGAAAGCTGGTCGTCCATGTGCGCCAGGATCCAGCCATTTCCTTCAGATGTATTGCCATCCCTCCTAAGCGTTGTTGGAGGGTGGGATACAGGGTGTAGATAATTATTGGTCATAGGACACACAAATCTCAATCTCTTCCTCATCTCTGTGCATCTCAGCCTGGCTGCTTTATCTAGCTATCATTTTTTCTTGCTTTTCTTCTTTCTTTTCTCTTAGGAAATAGTTCATTATGGTTTCAATATATTAAATGTTTAAATATTAAATATTTATTAAATATCTTTAAGAAAACGAAAGCCAGAAAGAGAAGCATCATCCTGAAGAAAATCTAAATTTCCCCTGGGATATATCTTTAAATTCAAGAGATTTGATATTTTCTCGATATAATATGCACCATAACACCAGTAGCTTTGTGTGTGCGTGTGTGAACACCTATTTGAAAATACACATATATAGGAGGAGTAGCAATGAAAATGGGAAGAAGATGGGGAAATATTTACATTTAACAGTAGTCTCTGTTGTTTTTCCCCCCTTACACTAACATCTTTAATCTAGATTTAAAAAGTGGGAGGGGGAACTCTCCGCAATGTTCTCTATCTTTATGTTTCAGCATACAGAGGTTTCAAAAGACTGCAGTCCTAATATATTTTGGGAATTCAAATTCCAATTTAATTTGGTATACAGATTAAAATGCCTAAATTTCAACATTCTCCCCTCATTATTTCCAGGATGGACTTCTAAAATGAAACTTCTACAATTGTGTTAAGTAATAAGTAAATTTTTGAAGCTTGATATTACTGCTTTAGTATTTAAAATAGACACATTAAAAAAAAAGTCATCTGGTTAAGAGAATAAAATAGGATCCAGAGTAAATCAGAGAGATTTATTTGTAATCTGTGAAGCTTATAAATTACTTTACTTCTGGAACATAGAGAAATTAGCTGCAAAAAAATTGGAGAATGCGAGCATCAAAAAAACATCAAATTGCAGCACGATGATCACTGCTGACGCTGGGAAATGAACTCCAGCCTCTTACTCCAGAAGCAATGCTCTGTTCACAATAACTCTCTGCTTCCAAATAACTCCCATGGTACTTTCACTTGATATATGTGTATGTAAGTTTAGGAAAGAGCATGTTTGTGTCTGAGTGTGTGCGCAAACATACAATTTAAAAGCAAACATTTATTTAGCCATTATAACATGCTTGGTATGTTTTTTGGTGCATTGTATGTATTTACTTATTGTATTTTTACAACAATCCTAGCAATATCACTACTATTATAATTCCATTTTTCCAGATTGGACTCCTGAAGCAAGTAACTTGCAGAAGGTTACATAGAAGTAAACAACTCAGCCTTCCTTAAAATCAGGCTTTAAATCCAGTTAATCTGGCTCCAGAGTCCATTTCTTAACCTCTTCTCTATGTGACTCACCATGCTGGGCTCACTGCATTATTTTATTAATATCTATATGAGTAACAGCACAAAATGAATATAATATTTTATGTTTCCAATCCATCAAGTAGAGATTTTAAGATATGACAGAGGATTGTTTTGCCTCCTTTATAAAATATTTTTCCATACTGTCTCACTTTCAGTTTCTCAAAGCTATGAAATAATTTTGATATCAGAAAAAATGCATCAATATAATACTAATATTTAGTTTGATTAATATACATTATATTAATATCATAAAACATATTATTAGAATATATAATGAATTTTATATACTATCGTTATCATCTATTGAGAAAGAACATACAGGGATAAAGGAATTTGCTTGATAACACAGTGGGTTGATTTCTGTAACACATTACCATGCTTCATTCACCTGCACAACCTTTAGATCTCTTCCCATAGTTTCTGTTAATTCATCATTCAAATTGCAATCAAAAAGCAAAACTCCAAAGTAGTCAACAATTATTCACAACGGATGTAATGTGAGAAGAAACCATATTTCTTAATTCCCAGATGTCAGTGTGTCTTCTGGGATGGATGGGGTTTTGAACACGTTCACTATTAGCTTTCCGGTGCACAGATTGGGTTTGGGATCAATTATATTGATGGGCTGTCCTCAGAGGGTTGAAGACTGGGGCTGCGGGGATGATTGAAATCTGGAGGCGGAGGAGACAACTGCAGTCCCCGAGGTGTGAGAAGTCTGCAGTGTGTTGGAGGTCTGGTGCTGCCATTTATATTTCTCTTCCCTGGAACTCTTCCTTCATAACAGATTTTGAACTAAAAATAAAGAAAATCTCCCATACTCTGTTAGAAGTTTACTTTTCCAAAGAAATCTTGCTACCTCCTTTGAAAAAATTTCTAATGAATTTTATACCCTTTCCTCTTTTTATTATTTCTCTCAATCTGGTCACGTTTTCTTTTAAAATATGATTATTAAGGTCAACATTACCTTTTATTTTCACAATTAACTTGTTTGCTTCCTTGCTACTGATTCTCTAGACACTTTGATTTCTTGGAGCCAATGTTCATTAATTTTGTGCTATGATTTAATTCTTGATTTCTATTTAATATTTAGTAAAAACTCAAGTTTAATCCCTCAGTATATTACAGTGTGTGTGTGTGTGTGTGTGTGTAAGGCACTAACAGTTGAGCTTCTTGTAAATAATATAAGCCAAAGAGCTGCAAACATGAAATGTTTATATATATATTTTTTTTTACCAGAGACAAGTTAAGGTGCTATTTGATAGATTCACATTTTTTCACTGGAAGTGCATGTCAAAATATCTGCAAAATATTTTTGAAATATATATTCTTTATCAATCTTCAGCACAATTCATACTGAAGAAGACTCTCTAAAGGGTGGGATTATAGATGCTTTTTCAGAAAGAGGATAGACCTATATTAAAACTCTATCTGAGACTCTATCTGGTTATATGCAAAACATTTAATTTGAAAAATATTCATCTTATCAGAGATTTATTGTGATGATATATGATGAGAATGTAGTTTTAACATAATCCAAGTCCATAGTTTTAGGCCCCTGTACTCAGATATTCTGCAGTTGAAAATTAGGACCAATGAGCAGAGGAGTTAGATGAAAAAACATGCTCATGAACTATGCCCTGCTTTGGGTTTTAAATGGTAAATTCTAGATTAATTTGGGCATTTTGAAAGTTAATAGCAAATTTTTGAATGCTTAAATACAAGAAAGAATTCTGAATTTCTGAAGAGGCTACATTTGGGCTTTGGACATATTTTCTGGGCAAAAATATTTTTAGAGACAGAAGATTATATTACCCACAGAGGAAATTACAGAATCTTAAATTGGAAAGGATCTTGGATATCACCTCGTTAACCTTCAATCAGTTAGGAATTACCTTTGTTACATGCCTGACCACATGGTAGTCAACCAGTTGCTCTCTGGACACATTGATGAAAGGTGTTTTGACCTCTCATAGAGTGATTCTAATTGTTACTGAGCCGAAACTTGCCTTTCAGTAATTTCATTAGATGAAAATTCCACTCCTAAGTTCCGTTCTTCCATTTGAACTTAGCAGAATTAGTCTCATTTCTCATTGACCTAATGTCTTTCAGTGGGGATAGCCAACCTATCTACATTATCTTTTCTTTTCTGCCCTACATAAACTTAGCTAAGTCATTCAGATAAAAGGAGACTGAAGAGACTATGAGTCCTTACTATGCAGAGTTCTGGTTCTCCCATTTCTCTCCTTCTTAGGCCTCTATCCCTTATTGCCTTTCTTCCCTCAATTCTGTGAGTTTCCATATCTTATTTTATAAGTTCCTTTTTTTCTTCTAAAATCTGCTAGAATTGGATTTTGTTGTTTGTGTCCGAGAAACGCCATAGTAGAAGAGTTGTTATCATCATCATTATCAATTATATATTGCTTTAAAAATTATACATGTTTTGCACCTCAATTTAACTTATTGACTTTTACCTTTCAAAAATACTATTTTGGAATTCTTTCCTATGCAAAACCAGCAAAATGACACAATCCTCCAAATGTGTGACTGCACCATGACACAGTACTGTTACTCTTAGGAGTAAGGATACCATCATTCACTAAGCATGTCATGGCCTCTATAGAAAGAGGCCCGAGAAAGGTAGTGCAGAATTAGATTTTAACAAGTGGTCAGAGAAGGGGGATTTGATTTAACTCCTATTTTGGCTGAGATATACAATTTAACTGTTAGTAAAAAGTACTATCTTGGATTTTACTAGTTAAAACATGGGCCTATTTTTCTCTTATATGCTTTCTTTAACTAGAAAACACATGACTATCTAACCTGAAAGCTATTAAGGTACTCATCAGTAAAATTTATTAAGCAATTCATTCTGGCAATGCACTTGACAGCTGACTTACATGAACGACGGCTTCAGTATGTATTATTATCACCAGAATGTCTCATCTTCAGAAATACTACACGCTGGCTTACACTTAAGGAAGGACGGTGTTAATTCATATACATCAGCAATTTTAATACAGTAAACTTTTCAGTATCTACTAAGACATATAAGAAATAGTTGAGTCTGCCTGGTGGATACATTCAACCTTGTAAGCCTGACTGAGCTCAGCTGGGTTCCAGTGGAATGATTCCAACCAGGATATGAAAAAAAGAGAAAAATGAAGATTTAGTTAGAAACGACATGATCATGAACATGTGGGCACTGCTGAGTATGGACAATCCTTTTATCAGTTTTGCTCTTTGTTTCCCAAAGAAAGGGCGCCTGAGGCACCTAATCGTGAATATTTTACACAACTGGAAGGAACTATGAACAGCTTTGTCACTTGAGCTCTGGTTTTGTTTTGTTTTTTTCCTTAAGTTCGGTGATATTCGCTTTAGTGAAAGAAGTATAATTGACCACGCAAATGCAGCTTTATCAGTACACTCCATTTTCTCTTCTAGTTTTAATGTTACTGTAGATTACATAGCAAACTGATAGTTATTGAGATCAAATGTCTTTCATTTTCTCAGTGGGAAAATAACCAAATGCAATTTATTTTATGTTCCTATTGAATGTTTTCAATGAGACCAAAGTAGGGAGTTGAAAGTTGTCTTTAAAGAAGATATTCTCCCAGGTTGATATGTATATATGCATACCCATATCCATACACATATACATATGTATATGTTATATATATAACTGAGAGAGAGGACGGCAAAAGATGTGGCAAAATGTTAGTAGTTAATGTATCTGTGCAAAGGGTGTACAGAAGATCCCTATTATTCTTGCAACTTATCCGAAAGTTTGAAATTATTTAAAATAAAAAGTTAAAAATAAAACAATATATTTCAGATGTGTGCCAAATAGAGGCACTACTTCTCATAATTTTTATTAAATCATCCTGAATTCCAGAGTTTTAAAACAAGCTAACTCTTTAAAGAAGACACATTGAGAACAGTTCACATATATCAGGACCCTTCGTCTCTTAACAATTCAATGTGTGTTTCCTAGGAACAAAGATATCCTCTCTGTAACCACTGCACAATTATTTGACACAAATAACTTAACATTGATACTTTATTTATGAATCATATTCTGATTTTGTCCCAGTAACATCCTTTATGGCATTTTTTTTCCTTCAAGGATAGGGTTTAGGATCACATATTGCAATTAGTTGTCCTGTTCCTTTAGTCTCCTTCAACCAGGAAAATTCCTTAGTCTTTCTTTGCCTTACATGACGTTGACATTTTTGAAGAATCCAGGCCAGTTATGTTATAGAATGTTTCTCAATTTGAGTTTGTCTGATGTTTCCACATGATTTCATTCAGGTTATGCATTCCTCACTGAAAAATAACAAAAATGATGAGTCCTTCTCAGGATATCAGAGCTGGTGGGAACAGTATCTAATACTTGGTTTTAGTTTTTATTGTTTTCTATTGTGGTGCATAAATTTTTCCCCCAAAACCTGGTAGAATTTAAAAAAGTAAATCACAAGAAGTGAGGCAGCTGGAACTAGACTTTTAATGGTGACTTGTAGGAAGTGTTCTCAATGGAAAAGGTATTTTCAGCTTCGATTCTGATTGGCTAATCACTTTTCCTGCAGAGAATATTGAAAGCATCTCCCCATTCCAGTTCTATGCCTTTTTCCTAGCAGTGATACATTGATCAAGTGATGCAAAAAATCTTCACATTGAGACAGCTGGCCAGTGTGCTCAGAGCAGACAGAGGTCGTAAGGAGAGGTCCATGCATTGTCCAGGGCTGGACCATCAGAGAGATGTACCTTACCTGCAGTGGCAAGTAATCAGGAGCAGCCATGTTTGTCAAGAATAAATACACTGATGTTTAAAATCTGAATGTGAACAGAAAGATACTGATGTAATTTTGATTTGACCTACTCTGTCTTGACTAGAGACTAGGTGCTTCTGACTTGTGGCGTTTTCCAGTCTCTGGCATCTGAAAGTGAACTGAAGGAGGACAGATTTGACCTAGACGTTGACTAACTCAATACTAACACTAGCTCTAACTGTAGCTCTAGCTCAAACTCTAACTTAATTGAACACAAATTTCCACTTATTCTTGATTCTTCCTACTCTTCTGATTAAAGATTGCAAGTCAATCCATAGTGCTTGATCTCTCTATTTCCCCACAAGTTCTGGATAGTCTGTAAAGTGTTTTCCTAACTTTTTTCAACTTGAGTCCTTCATACCTCACTGCCTCCTTTGCTAGATTTTATCTCTGTCATTACTTCCCACTGAGTATACCATAGACTATCTTTTTCTGCCATACATGGAAAACAATCTTCATTAGTTGCTCAAAGAGATAATAATTGAAAATACATTATTGG
This sequence comes from Equus quagga, assembly GCF_021613505.1. Taxonomy (NCBI): domain Eukaryota; kingdom Metazoa; phylum Chordata; class Mammalia; order Perissodactyla; family Equidae; genus Equus; species Equus quagga. The sequence goes on from NC_060269.1 coordinate 126,754,960, forward strand.
AAATCATGTATATACAATGGACTACTACTCAGCCATAAAAAAGATGAAATGGTACCATTTGAGACAAGATGGATGGACCTTGAGGGTATTATGCTAAGTGAAATGTCAGACAGAGAAAGACAAACATTGAATGATTTTACTCATATGTGGAAGACAAGCAAAGAAACACATAGATAAGGAGAACAAATTGGTGGTTACCAGAGGGGAAGGAGGTGGGGGGAGAGCAAAAGGGGTAAAGGGGCACATATGTATGGTGATAGATGGAAACTAGACTTTTGGTAGTGAACATGATGCAGTCAATACAAAAGCTGAAATATAATGGTGTACATCTGAAATTTACACAATGTTATAAACCAATATGACCTCAATAAAATCATTCTTAAAAAACACACTACTCCACATCTATAGTTTGTGGTAGATAGTTGTGTAATGTGTCAATCCTTTATGTTATCTTCCTAAAACCTCTAGATAAAGAATGTGCTGGAATTAGATAGATGTCTGAAATGAGATGGATTCTCTAGCACTTACAATATACACAACAGGGTAAACAGACCTCTTTGAATAATATCCTAATTTCTATTGAATTGTGCTACATGTTGCAGTTAAATATCGGTCACAACTAAACAACAACAACAATAACTCATCTCTATGATTCAAGTGCTTAAAATAAACTAGACAGAAGGGCCAGCCTGGTGGCCTAGTGGTTAAGTTTGCATACTGTTCTTGGCGGCCAGGGCGTCACGGGTTCAGATCCTGGGCACAGATCTATACATCACTCATCAAGCCATGCTGTGGCATCATCCCACATACAAAAGAGAGTAAGATTGGCACAGATGTTAGCTCAGGGATAATCTTCCTCAAGCAAAAAAGATGAAGATGGGCAACAGATGTTAGCTCAGGGCCAATCTTCCTCACCAAAAATACATCAATAAATAAATAAATAAATAAAATAAACTGGACAGAAATGAGAATTATTAAACATATACAAGACCAAAATAAAGTGACACTATATTTCTGTATCAAAAGACTGTCAAGCCTTTTTAGGGCTGAGATATCACACTGAACTATTGCTATTAATATTTATCCTCCTCAATCTCATACAATCAAAGAGGTTTTAGAATAAGACATAGAAACAGGGTTAAATGTAAATGTAAATGTTAAATTAAAATGTAAATGACTTTGCAGAAAATGGACGATTATGATAACTTGAAATCTACCCCTAAAGCAATATTATGACAGTTGAGTTATGTATTATCGAACTAAATGTTGCAATATAGATTTTAGAGCAAAGGCTCAGGTGATTTGGATAACAGTGAATCTGTGGCCTACGTGACAATCTTTTGTATAATGCCAGAAGTTGGGAAGCAGTGTCCATTCTTTTTTTTTTTTCCTGCTGTTTCTCCCCAACCTCCCCCGCCCAGTACATAGTTGTATATTTTAGTTATGGCTCCTTCTAGTTGTGGCTTGTGGGATGCCTCAGCATGGCCTGATGAGTGGTGCCATGTCCGCGCCCAGGATTCGAACCAGGAAACCCTGGGCCGAAGAAGTGGAGCGCGCGAACTTAACCACTCGGCCACTGGGCTGGCCCTGCAGTGTGCGTTCTTTTAAGATGCAATGAGAAAATGTCTTACCACACTCATCCTGGCTTTTAATGACTTCAACACTTCATGTCAATGACTTCAGAGGGAGCGGGATTCGAGGGAGTTTCCTCATTATTGACAGCATACATTGCTCTGATTGGGCATTGGTCTTGAAATAAGAAAACTGGTGTTCTTTGTTGCTACTACCTGAGCGGCCTCGATGAAGACATTTAAAAACACTAAAAATCTGTCCTTGAATTTGCTCATCTGTAACATCAGAAAGGTGGACCAGGAGCACAGGCCCTGATGTAATATGATGCAGGGAAACACTTTGCACAAGCAATTGATTGTATGCGTCCCCTTCCTCAGATTCTCTTGCTGAGAAACAGTGCAGTGCAAGCAGGGGAGTGAGCTTCCTATTGAAGGGTGATCATTTGGGCCACCTGATTTCTTGAATTCAGCTATTTTGTCAGAAATTCTGCCATACACATGCATTGCAAAAAAGAAAAAAAACTGCAAAATCGCAAAGAAGAAAAAAAATTGCAAATCTGGCAACTTACAAACTGAAAATGGAGCAGTTGCTCCTAAAGACATTTTTCTATCTAATCGGACAATTTTGAGGCAATTTTCTTCTTTCCGTCTATTATGTTCTGCAAGGCTAATATGTTTAAAAAGGTTCACTGCCTGAGAATATTAAGTGGTATTTATATCAACTCTGAGCACTTTCCTGCTATGCGGGGGAGGTAACTGTGCCCACCATTCAGCGGTGACTGTGACAAGACTTGGGCACATTTCACAATGTTGCATCAAAGCCTCATTTCAGTTTCTTATGAAGCCATGTTTTACATGTTGGACTGTTCAATCAGGAAAGAAAAAGACACATAGTGTGGACTTGCTTTATCTTCTGCAGATTGGTTCTGTAATGGAAACCTCAAGTGCTACTGAGGTGAGAAATGTGGCCCAGCTGGAAAGGAAAAGGGGGGCACAGAAAGAGAGAAAGTGAAAAATAGTGTAAATGATTAATAAGTGAGCCTGGCCGACTTTGAATCAGAATCACTGACATTAAAACTTCACTCTTTGGGGGCCAGCCCGGTGGCGCAGCAGTTAAGTGCACACGTTCCGCTTCTCTGTGGCCCGGGGTCTCCGGTTCAGATCCTGGGTGCAGACATGGCACCGCTTGGCAAAAGCCATGCTGTGGTAGGCACCCCACATATAAAGTAGAGGAAGATGGGCATGGATGTTAGCTCAGGGCTAATCTTCCTCAAAAAAAAAAACTTCACTCTTAATTCCTATTTCTTGGCATTGCTGCCCATTCTTACCATAGTTTCTCCACTTTCTCTTACTCAAATTCCCTGAAATTAATAAAGAAAGCCTAGCATAAAGATTCATCAGAAAAAAATAAATCCAATACTTAAAATCAGCATGTTTTGATTGTTGTATTCGTTTCCTAGGGGGGCTGTAACAAGTAACACAAACAGATTGGTTTCAACAACAGAAATTGATTGTCTCACAGTTCTGAATGCTAGAAGTTCAAGATCAAAGGTCCTTAGGGTTCGTTCCTTCCGAGGGCTGTGAAGGAGAATTTGTTACATGCCTCTTGCCTAGCTCCTGGTGGTTTGCTGATGACCCTCGGCTCTCCTTGGCTTCTGCTGCATCACCCTGATCTCTGCCTCCGTCTTCACATGGCATTCTCCCTGTGTGCCTGTCTGTGTGTTCAAGTTTCTCCTTCTTCTTCTTTTTTTTTTTGAGGAAGATTAGCCCTGAGTTAACATCCATACCCATCTTCCTCCACTTTATATGTGGAATGCCTGCCACAGCATGGCTTGATAAGCAGTGTAGGTCCACGCCCAGGATCCAAACTGGTGAACCCCAGGCCCCCAAAGCAGAGCTTACAAACCCAACTACCATGCCACTGGGCTGGCCCCTCAAATCTCCCTTATTATAAGGTCACCAGTCATACATGATTAGTGGCCCATCGTTCTCCAGTATGACCTCATCCTAATTTAAGTAATTACGTCTATGCAATGACCCTATTTCTAAATAAGGTCACATCCTGAGGCTGGGATATAGGACATGAACATATGAATTTTGAGGGGGACACAATTCAACCCTAACAATTATATTAGAAAACAACCACAAATTTGGCCACTTCCTTTGCTGTCTTATTCCCAAGATGAAGTAACATCTCGCACATTGCTGATTGTGCTATCCATTTTGCTGTCCAAGTTTTTCTTCTTTTATTATTGTTATTAATCTCTAATATCTAGTGTAGTTGCTGATACATTGTGTGAAATTGAACTGAAATAGTTCATACTATTGAAATATATCTTTCTATTTCCTCTATTTTCCCCTCTATTTCAAAGATCATCGTGCCTTGTCGCTGGTCTATTAATCCTTTGTCTCCCCTCCATAAGCCATATATCCATACTGGTAAATGAAAAGCCTATACAGAACAAGCATCTAATTATTCAAAAGTCTGGGTAACTTTTTAAAAGCATGTGAAATGATTCCCATTTTATGATATTCTTCCCATTTCCCTAAATACGTATAAATCAAGACTAAATATTCTATCTGATATGAATGATTTTGTGGCCACATTGATCATAGTAAACAGACTTACTTTATTGTAAAGTATTTTAAGCTGGTAATAGATTTTTCTTTTAACTTTGTGATTTAGAGCAAAAAATTTTGTAGACTATTAGTTCTTAATGGATTCTTGTTGTCAATTGTTCATTTGGTGTGAAATAGCATAGAAATATTTGCAAGCCTCATCTGGTTGTGAGGACCAGTATCTTACATGACATCTCAATTTGAAATCAATATGCTATTGACGCTTGGCAATGTAAGGGTTTGTAGAGATCCTAAACTGGAAGGTTAAATGTAAAATCCATTGATGTTGACAATGAGCTACAGTCGCTCTTTATTTATTGAGGTGGTCAAAGCAATAGAAAGACAATTCACTCCCTAAAAAAAACAAACTCTTGATATTGTGGTGAATAGTATGTTTTCCAATCAGATGATTTCAAATGGTCAAGGCAGTATTGGAGACACTTTTGAATGAAACGAGGCAGCTCAGTTTGTCTTCAGCCTGTGGTGATTAGAGTTACCCGCTCTAAGATGAGCCCTTGGACATCTCGGTGTTAGATGCACAGCATGGGTGAGGCTCGGTCTGTCTGACCACTCCTGAGACCAACACTAGCTAGGACTATTTTTCATCTCTGCAGCAGCTTTTGTCCAAGAAACTTGGAAAGGGTAATGCTTTCAACGAATGCACTAAAAAAGCGAGTGTTACTGTTTATGCTCTTAGAGAGAGGCTATCCAAAACCAAGGGATTTTCTCTATTTCCTGATTATTTCATATTTCATTTATATGCTAACTACTTAATAAGAATTCTTGGTGGCCAAAAGACAGAGATTATAAGTCTTTCCTCATTAATACCTTAGATATTTATACCCACGTAAATAAACAAATCTAAACTGAAACAAGGAAAACGAAACTCTGAACTGAGCTATTTGTAAAATTTTGATTGAAGATTGTAATCTTAGGATTTGCCCTAAGCCCTAATCCATTTCTGATTTTGGAGCTTATACTCAATTTGTCTGACATTTATTCATTTTCGGTATGTTTTTATTTGTTCCACGTGTAGTTCATAATATTTTCAATGCTGTAGAAGATACACAGTTTCAAGGTTACATATGAACCTCAATTTCTTCATCTCTACAGTGGGAACCACAGTCTCTCATACCCTATGGGGGTGTTTGAGGATAAAACAGAAAAATGTACAAAAAATGCCCCAATGTCTGTAAACTAATAGTTGGATTAAAAAAAAATGTATTAAATACTTACCATTTTCTGGGCGCTGTGAAGATAAAAATATGTTAATTATATTATTTTCTGAAAAACTATTCCTCTATATGTAGCCCACCTACTTGGAAAAGAAATGTTAAAACAAGTAAAGAACAATGATTCTAGTGCATTACTATGTAAGTAGTATTTATAATTTATAATTACACAATTATAACCACTATACCAATTATATATATAATATATATAAACAATTAATTATTGATAATTACACAAATGATCCACTTCAGCCATTTAATGGAACCAAAAGCTAGGAAGCAAGCAAGACTCAGTTGTCATTTCTTTCTTTTTTTGTATTTTTGAGGAAGATTAGCCCTGAGCTAACTACTGCCAATCCTCCTCTTTTTGCTGAGGAAGACTGGCCCTGAGCTAACATCCATGCCCATCTTCCTCTACTTTATATGTGGGACGCCTGCCACAGCATGGTTTGCCAAGCAGTGTCATGTCCGCACCAGGGATGCCAACCAGCGAACTCTGGGCCACCGAGAAGCAGAATGTGTGAACTTAAGCGCTGCTCCACTGGGCCGGCCCCTCAGTTGTCATTTCTTCTCTCTGGTTTTCTAGTTTATTAACACTGGCATTTAGAATTGCTCCCTGATCACCAAAGCAGAACTATTTGAAATGCTTTTAGTTCTTCTCCCAAAATTTATAATCTACATTTTACTTTAATATATCTTGGGGGCAATTAAAACATTGACTATGTAACCAGGCCTCTCGATTCTAAATCTCTTGTTTACTGTCATTCTTATTTAACATTCTTTTCTGCCGTATAGGATTATAAACAAAATCAAAAACATTAAATCTGAAAGAGACTTAAGAAATCATGCAGTCTATCCACCTCATTAAAGAGGTTACAACTCAGGTCAAGAGAGGTTGAATGACATTTAAAAGATTATATTCTTAGGAATAGCCAAGTCAGGTCTGAAATCCATATTACTTAGGTCCAGACACAGTTTTCCCTCCTATTTTTCTCAATTGTTTTGTAAACTTCCAATATGAAGGAAAATTGAAAGCTTTACTAAGATCATCTAAACAATATCATGTCACTGTAGGCAAGTTATAAACTTTCAATTTATATATCTCTATATATTTTTTAAAGATGGGCACCTGAGCTAATGACTGTTGCCAATCTTCTTTTTTTTCTCTCTCTTCTTCTCTCCCAAGTCCCCCAGTACATAGTTGTATATGCTAGTTTTGAGTACCTCTGGCTGTGCTATGTGGGACGCCGCCTCAGCATGGCCTGATGAGCAGACCCATGTCCGCGCCCAGGCTCCGAACCGGAGAAATCCTGGGCTGCCTAAGCAGAGCTCATGACCTTAACCACTTAGCCACGGGGCTGGCCTCTCAATTTATATATTTTTTTATTAACAGACAAAAAATTTATTGGCCCCTTATTAATCTCAGAAAATGGGAAAGAAATCATAAGAAGCTCTCCTTGTCCTTGAAAAGTTAGAAGATGGGCATGTAAGCAAATAACGATAATTGTGGGAGATAAATAGTATATAGTAAAGACAATTGCAAAGTGTTTTGGGAGGAATGAAATTAACATATGAAATCATAATGGAAAACATAAGATCCATCCTGTAAAGTTCTGAATAGAATGAATTTGGTCTTAGTCAATCTCTTAATATGGGTTAACATAGTTGGAAATGCATTAAGAAGAGAACTAATGCAGGGGCTTTCAAAATTTTAAATTGTGACTCATGGTAATAAATATGTTTTATATTGTGACCCAAGGACACATACATATGTAAATATATATTTCTAAAAGAAGTTTCATGAAAAACTTTTTAGCCTTATTAAGTACAATGCTCTGACCCATTCCATTCCATTTCCAAGTCCTGGTTGTGAGCAATAACACTGATTTCAAACCTCACAGTCTGAGATGTGTTGAACTAATGTGTATCAAACATCTGTTACACATCAGCCTTTTAGCTAGGCATTTCACCCACGCTACCTCCCTTAATTTCCCCAGGACTTGGCAAGGTAAATATTATCACATTTTTTCAGAAATGAGTAAGCTGAGTTACCTCCTGAGGATATCCTGTGGCGGAACTGAGATCCAAAGCTGGCATGTCTGACTGCAAAGTTTCTGCTCTGAGTGGATCCACCTGCTGGCCCTTTACATGCTCTCGTGGACTGTGTTTGCCATCCACCTGCACCTTATGTAGGACACTAGGGAGAACATTGGAGGCAAGGAGAAAAGCATGAAAGTTCAGAAAAGCCTTGCAGAGGGCAGGCAAGACATGGAAAGTGAAGAACAAGCTTGCCTCATATTCCCTGCACCCAGCCCTTTGGGCTGCACACAGACCTGGTAGTTTTCCTGCAATCTTATCTTGTGCTTACCAGTTCTATAGACTTCTTTTTTTCTAATATACCTTTGTTCTCACTTTTACTACGGTGACATCTTTACTCTCTATTCCAGTAATTACAAGATTCCAGCATCAACCAGATTTGCCCGTAATTAACCTCAAGCTAACTGTATCCTCCCCCTTCACCTCCCCCAACAAAAAATAAAAAGTCAGGGAGCCATGCAGACCTGAATTCAAATCCTAAACATAAAGTTTATTGGTTGTGTGATCTTGGTCACAACATTCAATCTTTCTGAACTTTAATTTCCTTACTTAGAAATGCACTGACCTCAGGAATTATTCTCAAAAATGGAAATTGAGAACATAAAAGGCTGGCACACAGTGAACACTCAGAGTATCATAGCTGCTGGTCCTGGGACTGCGCTGGCAGGAGAGCTCGCTAGTCCATGCACTGAACAGGGCTGGGAGGCCCCCTGAGAACCTCTCCATGTCACAGTGAGGACGCCCCCCCAGGCCTCTGGAGACATTCCTACACAGACACCCTCTCCTTGATGGTGTCCATTTATTCTTGGGGCACATAAATGAGGGTGAGAGATAGCCCTAATTTTCAGTTCTGCTGACAAGGTGCCACCTGATTGCAAATTCCGTGAGGAGAGGCACTGTGTCAGCATCTACGCTTTCACATCCCCAGAGCCTGGTGGTTAGTGGGGCCCAGTCATTCTTAGAATGAATGAAGGAATGCTTTGAATTACTTTCTCACTGGACTTCTCAAAGCCTAAAACTCAGAACAACTCTCCTTCAGTAATAATAGCCAACATTTCTTGAACTCTCACTCTGGTCTGGGCAGGTGCATTATGTCATTTGTTCCCAACTACAACCCCGTCAGAAAAGTACTATCATTATTCTCATTCCACAAATAAAGAAAGTAGAGGTGTTAAGCTACTTGCCTTTGATGACATAACTAAGACTTGTCCAAACTGATCTTTTATCCTCAGCAGTCTGGCCTTAGTGACCTCACCTTTAATCACTAGACTGTGCCATTGCCTTCAGAGCAATCCTGTGAAAAATGATGAGTTATATCAGAGAGAGGGATATAAGCACACCAGGAGTCAGTAGCAATCATAGTCTAGTTGCTTTATCTGGGGCTCACAAACACAGAGAAGATCCTAATGCACCAGTTCAGGGGAAAAGCACTTCATGGTGCAGGAGCGCTGAAGGGGCAGGTGAGTTTTAACATAACCTGTTATCTTGTCCAGGTCCAAGAGGAAGAAAAGTGGATCGACAGAAGCAACCACCAAATGGCAGCTCATCCTTTGGGGGCTGTCATCAAGGAAATTGGTCTATGTCTCATCTAATTAGCTGGATAAATAAATTGTAAAAGGGCAGTTATTGAAATAATGAAGATGAGTACATGAAGATGTGCTAGGAAGAAACTCTAAGAAACAGAAAGCAGCTGACAGTGAAGCCAGTAGAAAGAGTGGTCTTCTCTTTCACCATTCTGATATTTTCATAGTTGACAGTCAACTAAGTTCTACCCTTTTATAGTACCCAAAAACATATTTTGTGAGATAGCTATTTTTTTATTGAAGTATAATGACATACAATATTACATTAGTTTCAGGTGTATAAAGTAGCTATTAACTACAGAATCATTCTGTGCATGCTCTTCAGAGGACAGGTAGCTAAGCACTATCCGATGCTTCCTCCATTGATTTCTCCTAGCCGTGCACTGTGATGTGTATTACTATCCTCATTGAAAAGATGAGGAGACTGAGGCTTATTGAGATAAAGTAACTTGCCCCGTGAAAGTCACACAGGTACACGTGGAGTTAGAACTTTAATGTATGGGGCTGGGCTATATGAAATGATATTTGACCTCTTTTGATTTATGGAAAACACAAACACTATTAAATGATTCCACCTTACAAATATGACTACAAAGCTCATGGTTTTAATCACCCCATTATACTGCCCCACTTGGAGGAAAAAAACAAGATTTCAGAATCACTGCAAAAAGTCTCAAATTCATTTTAATTTTCTAATGCTTCCATGTTTCTCTCTTCCCATTTCTCCCGAGGAATTCAACCTACGTGCTAACAAGATGTTAGCAACTACTGGAAAATCTGACTCTAAAAGTGGTCTTTATTCCTGTGGTTTATGCAGTAGTTTTCCACAAGATGCCTATTGATTGGAATGTAACGCATTTCTCATATTTTTTATGGGACAAAGCTGAAATTACAAGCAATTCTTTCTGTTTGTAAAAGGTGAAAATGGTATTTTTCCAATGCTTTTCTTATTCCCAGCTTCTAGTCTTAAACACTTCAATTTGCATAACTTTAAAAAGTCGGAAAGACCCTGAAAATTTGTTTGTGACATAATTATGGTAAATTACAGAGGCACTATGACTTGTCAGTTTCAGTGTTCTAGATTTAAAAAAAAACTTACCTAAATAATTTTGACTCTAAATTCTACTCTAACATTTTCTTCCCTTACAAAATTTTCCAGAAGCTGTATGCTTCTTAATTTTATCCTTATAACAGCAGCCCTTAAAATGAATCTATTTTAAAAACTATTCCCATTGTATGATGTACACAATTTATGCATAAAAGTAAATTTGTGAGAAGTTAAAAAAAGATAGTTTAATTCCTTAAAATAGATCAATCAAACTAGGCTTTTAAAGAGCTCGTCTTTGCTGGCAAAAACACAAGGAAAAAGTGGATATTGCTGTAGAAAATATAATTTTATGTCAGATTAATAAATGATTCCACTAGGTGGCACTGTTGATTTATCTACTTGTGTTTTAGGCATTTTTATCTTCCTGAAAGCAGGAAGAGTGATTTTTTTCCTTCTTTTCTTTTTTCAATCTAATGAAAATTCCTGCATAAGAAAGAGCTGATTTGGGCAATTCTGAACTTGAAAAATGGGTGCTTCCTGCCATTAGAAACCTTATAAATAAGCCTCAACCAAATAGGTTAGTTCTTTTGGCATATAAACAAGAAGGTGGATGACATATGTAACTTCCATCTGGATTCAATAGGTTTAGAAGCAAACTGTTTTTGTCTCATCTATCTCTTACTATTCCCGGATTGTTTTAAATAGGACGTATGTCATTGAAATATCTTTCTCCTTGTTATCTGCGTTCTTTGGTAATCAGAGACTCTGGCATTCCAAAGGAATCCAGATTTTTACTGACTTTGCAGTCCATGTTGAGAGGGAATCCACCATGGGCCCTGAGTGTCGCTGCACATTCTTTCTGAGTATTCCAAGAATGCAGGTTCTTGACTACCTGGGCCATCTTTCAGGGTTGTGTTTGCAGGCAGCCACTTGGAGGGATACAGTAACGTGTCCCTCTGAAAAAGGGTAGGCCTGCTTTCATTTACTATAAAAGTGATGATTCCCCCAAACTCAGTGTTCCTCCTTGTGTAGCGCAAGCACCCATCACGGCTCCTTGGCATTGCCCCTGTAGGACTTGGGGAACATAGGGAATTGATGCAAACAAATGTGAAGCTCTGGCTACTGCTTTTGCTGTGAGTAATAAAGTCTTTTGTCTCTGATGGAAGAGTGTCATTTTTTTTCTGCTGGCATCCATGAAACAGTGAATCCCAGATCTTACACAGTTCCTGACAGTCTGTCCTTCTTATTCTCCATCCTCCTTACAGCACAATAGATTTTGATTCAGAATCAGATCTGACTCAGGTGACTAACTAGTCATCTAGTGGAGTCCAGCTTTCTAATCTAACATGGGAAGACTTTCTACAACTTCTCTGAGTCCTAAACTACCTGTTGTCAGATTTAGCCCTTCTGTGACAGGGATTTACTATGCCTGAAGTAGCTTATTGCAATTTAGAATAGCTCTATTAAAAAGGTACTGTTTGTGCTAAAGCCTAATTCTTTTACCCTTTGTCTTTCTCCCAATGGAACTAGTTCTGTCTTCCAAAGCTATTCAAATATTCGTGGTTACTTTCCATAAGAGAACACTTGAGTCTTCTCCCTCTCTTGGGGAGGCAGCTCCTGTTACTTTGACGATTTCTTTTATGTCTTGGTTCTAAATTCTCTTCTTGTGCTTGTTCTCCATTTGTTGTGTACCAGTGTGTTGAGTTTCTTTTAAGTACAGTCCTCACATATGGCAAAAATATACATTTTAGATGTGATCTGATTCCTTTTCACCCTAAACATCTCTCCCTATCCTCTGTTTTCCTGACTGAATTAACTAAGTTGATGATTTATTCTAAATCATCTTTGAATCACAAGTGCCAAGCACAATGCCTAACTTTTGGTGTGTTCTCGCAAACATTTCTTGAGAAAATTAATGAATCAATGACCTGTGCAGATTAGACTATCATCACTGTCACTATTCTGGGTATTAGGCTTCTAGTAATGTGGCCTAACATTTGTGTTTTATGAAGTTTCATTATGCTTTCACGTTATACCAAGGAGATGGGAAGAGAAAGAAAACAAACTCATATCCTGCCTCTGCTGCTTACTAGATGTGTGACATTGAGCAAGTTATCATTCGTTCACTCTGCTTCAATCTCCTCATTTGTAAAATATCAAATAGAGAGCACCTACGTCATATGATTTTTGTGAAGATAAAATGAATTAATAGAAATCATGTAAAATGTGTAGACATGTGTCCGACATAGAGTGGGCACATCTAAGTGTTGGCTATATAATTATAAGTGGCCATGATACACTCTGTCTTGTACACATCTAAGTGTAGCAGAAGCAGTGTGAAGAGTAGCGTGGATATGTCTAGAAAATAGTAGACCCAAATTTGGAAAGGCTTCACAGGGAAGCTGCTTTTTGAGAAGGGCTGATAAAACGGAAAGGGTTCTCCAGGCCGAGAGACCTAAATGAGGACAAGCCTAGAACTGGGAAACTTCTTCTTCTCTATCACTATTATTAACAAAATATAGGAATACTGTCAAAACTATGCTAGAAGATAAAAATATCACCACTCACAGATGGAAAACTATCATTCGTATAACACTTCACAGTTGATACAACAGCTTTACCTACATCATCTCATTTGATTCTCAAAACAAACAGAAATTAAAAAAACTAATCAATATTGTCTAAAGGATGAGCTCTACTCTTTTTCTCCTTTATGAAAAATAGTAGAGTTCAATGTGATTGCTAGAGAAACAATAATATGCCAATTAGCCAGATATATAGATAAATAATGCAGTGAAGACCAATCTCTGCTTACAACAGTAAAGTCACTAGACAACATAGAATGTCCCAGACTTCCACACATAAAAGCCCAACAAAGATTGATGGAAAGAACTAAGAACACTTGAGTGAATATGAAAACAATTCTAATTCTTGGATGGGAAGAATAGAAGTAAGTAAACAGAAATGGCACTTTTTCCCTAAGTCAATTTTTACATTTACTGCAATGCCAATAAAAAGATGTACAGTACCAGTGTTTGTACATCTGTGTTATTTCCACAAGTTAAATGTGGTGAGTTTTTTCTGGAGTCACTCAGTCAACAGATACTGAGAATCTGTTATGTACCAAGCACTGTACTAGATCCTGGGAAGCAGGTAAGAAGAAGGGCAGGGCCCTTGTTCTCAAGGAGCTTATGTTTAGCAGAGGAAGACAAAAAAGCTAACAAGTAAACAATAAGGTAATATCAGGCAAGGATAAATACTATGTAGAAGATAAAATGGTCCAATATGGAAGAGAGTAATTGAAAGGGACTTGCTTTATCTAGGGTGGTTGGTGATGATCTTTCTAAGGAAGTGATATTTGAATTGAGACATGAATGATAAAAAGGGAGAAGAATTGTACAATTCAGAGAAAGGAGTGTTCTAAGAAAAAGGAACAGAAAATGCAAACACTAAGGGATAGAAATAAGTTTGAACTGTTTAAGGAAACAAAGATTTTAAATATGAGTTGAGTGATTATAAATAAGGGTAGAGCAGGAGCAGATGATGTTGGAGATATAGTTAGATTATTACAACTTTGTAGACCAAGTAAAGAATAGTCTGCTTGTTTTTAAAGTACAGATTTTTTTTTTATTTGGGTAATGTGATTTGGTTCACTCTGACTTCTACGTGAAGGATGGAGTTTGGGAAGTGGTGGGTGTAGTTCTGAGGATTGTTAGACCAGTTACAAGTTGATTGTAGTATCTCAGGAGGAAGGAGAAGATGATTGGGGTTTTAGGAGTGGGGATCGGGATAGGATTAGGGTTCATAAGGGAGGAAAAGCTGACTGGCCTTGCACATGGGAAGATTAGAGATACAGTGAAGGAAGAATCAAGAACACTGCCAGGCTTTTGTTCTGCATAATTGCAGAGAATGTGGTACCATTTCTCAGACAAATCTTCTAAGAGTGGATTTAGAGAGGCAAATACAGAGTGGTCTTGAATATAGCCAAGTAGAAATGTCGTATTGTCAGTTGGAAATACGAGCATAGAGCTCAGAAGAAACATCTGGACTGGAGACATAAATTCAGAGTTATTAGGGTATTGATGGTATTGGAAGTAACAGAAACAAATGAGCTTCCCAGGGAGGGAATGTAAACAGAGAAGAAAAAAAAAAACATGGGATCAAGTTCTGGATCACTCAGTATTATAATCGTTCAAGAGGAAGAACTGGTAAAGGAGAACAAGAAGATAGACCCTATAAGGGAGGGTGCGGCCAGTTTGGTTGAAGTATCCCAGAAACACAGCAGAATGCTCAACTTGGTCAAGTGCTGCTTAGAGTTTATGTACATGAGGACAAGAATTAACCACAGAAGCTGATACATGATAAGACCAGAGTTCTTCATGGCTGAGAGTCTTAATTTTGAATAAAATGCGCTAACAAGTACATTGAGCTCCATAGTACGTAACTGTTTCGGATCTTAACTTGCCTTCAATATTGACCCCTAAGTACTTTGTAATCTTGAACTTTTTCAAAAAAGCTTTGTCGTTATTCATTTTATGAGGAACAAGATCTCATATTTATCATTCTTCACTTCTAATTTGCCTTTGATTTAAAATGTGCTGTTACTGTATCATAGAGAATAAATAACCCAAGTCAAATTTAAACAAATCCTTGCCAAGCTCTTTGTGCTTTAGGATATTTCATCATCTACCATTATTTTTCTCCCCATTTTTTCGTCCCATTTTTCCTTTCAGTTAAGGTGTCTTCTGGTAACATTTTTTTAATTTGAATATTTTCTTCTGGTTTGCACTTTCTCAAAGCAATGGGAAAATCAAATACACACACACACACAAACATACACAACTATTAACAGTCTAAGATGAACTTAAAGAAAAAGACAAATCTCTCTCTCACACACACGCACACGCACCACTGAAGAAGCGTTTCACTAAAATGGAAATATTTTGAACTGTATCTGCAAGGTCAGTAAGTGGAAGTGGTACTTTTGTAAGAGAAAAGTTTTGAGTATAGGCAGGTACTTCGGGGAAAAGTAGTCATTTTCCCTTTTGTTCGTTATCCAGATGGAAAATACATGTTCTTCAGTTCAGTTATTGTTCTCAATCCAGTTAATGTTGTTAATAGAGATTTGTATTCTCCAAGATAATCAAGGTTCCCAAATAATATAAGAGTTTAGAAACTGAGTTACCTGGAACACGCTCTGATGACAGATTTTCGCATCTGATAGTCTGAGTTTCTCCGCTGCCCAGGACTCTCTGAGCTTCCCTTCAACAGAGAATTGTTTCCTCCGGCTTCTCACAGACTTGTTTTCTATTGTTCTTTCTGCGGCTTTTAAAAGTAATATATCCTTTTGTTGTAGATTTCTCTTTGCTTTCCTGTTAAAAGAGTGAGATCACACTTCTCCCACCTATGTTCTTTTCATCATAATTCCCCACAAAGTTCTTGGCAGTGTCAGAACAGATGACATGTCATGCGCTAGCAGCGAACCACAGGAGAACGATTTGTGAATTTCTCCAAGTCTCTAGTCTCAGTCTCCTTTCCTACAAAAGAGGAATAACAGTAGTACCTGCTCATTCTTCCTCAAGGTTTGAGTGAGAATCAACTGATATAGTGAGTGGGAAAATGTTTCATACACAGGAGAATAGCATAAATGTTTGTTATGTGCATCATCTTTAGGATCCCAGCTTTATGTGAAGTAAAATACATGTTGACTTCATCAAGTTAATTTCTACAGTAATATCATAATCACTTCATCTGTTTCATGCCTTAGAATATATTTAAATGAAAATGCAAATAGATGTTATGTTAGAGATCCCTAACTCTCTAGGTCAATGGTATCGAACTTTAAGATGAATGACAATTTTTCTGAGGTCTTTGTTAAAGTGGCTCTTGAGTCCAACCAGCAAAGATTTCTAATTCAGTGACTCCACATGGAGTCAAAGAAAATGCATTTTTAACAAGGCCCACAGGTGATTCTAATGTAGGTCATCTGGAGCCCCTCTTTGACCAAGGGCTGCTGTAGTCTTGGTCCGTGGAAATCTCTGCCAGTGTTGTCCCAGACGACCATGAGCTCTGGAATTAATGGACCAGGGTTTGGCACCCTGTTTGGTCCTTTTCTTCCTGAATGACGCAGGCAGACTGCTGAACCTCTTTGAGCCTCTGTGTCTGCATTAATTTTCTGGGGCTGCCATAACAAGCTACTACAAATTGGGTGGCTTAAAACAACAGGAATTTATTCTCTTATAGTTCTCGAGGCTAGAAGTCTGAAATCAAAGTGTTGGTAGGGCTGTGCTCCCTCTGCAGACTCTCTGGAAAAATCCTTCCTTGCATCTTCTAGCTCCTGGTGGCTCTGGACAATCCTTGGCATTCCTTGGCTTGTAGTTGCATCACTCCAGTCTGCCTCCATCTTCACACAATAGCCTCTGTTTCTCTGTGTATCCTCTCTTCTTGTTGTACACACCCAGTGATCAGATTTAGTGCCCACTTTAATCCAGTACAACCTCATCTTAACTTAATTACAACTGCAAAGGACTCTATTTCCAAAAATGGTTACATTGTGAGGTTCTTGGGGGATATGAATATTGAGGGGACACTATTCAACCTACTACAGTGTCCTTGTATTAAGAAGACCCATTAGGATAGCATTTGGAAGCATCTAGTTAGTTCCTGGTAGTAGATGCTCAGTAAATAATAGTTTTTCTTCTTTCTTTGTAAGTATGGCTTAAACACTGGGTCTGAAACACGGGTCTGAAGACCAGGGCTAATTATATTAGATTCGCTATGGGAGCATTTGAAAACTACAAATTCCATGCTACTCACTATAGGTTATTGTTAATCAATAAGTCTGAAATGAGGCCCAAGAAGGTGTACTTTTCAAAGGTTACGTAGGTGATTCTGATGTGCATTCAGGCTTTAGAACAACATTCTTGGACTAAGAATTTATTTCCTCATTTACAGAACTAGAACTGAAAGATATCTCATTTACAGAAAATGTGCATAAAATATATACTTCTTTTGGCACACATTTTTTACAAATGATGATGCTAAAATTAACCCCAAATTTCTAAGAGAATGCAAGGGCCTTAAGAAGGTGAATTTGGGAGTCAAATTTTACCTTTCCTGATTCCAGTTTCAAATATTAAGGAAAACTTCTTTGTCTGCTATGGGCTTAAGTGGAACTAAATATTATTAGAAGAAAATTACAGTAAGGATCAAATATTATGAGTCATATTCTCTCAAATCATTATTTTCTTCATATTCTGGTTATTTTGCATTTGAGCTTATGAAGCGTCTCATTCATTTCTTCCACATTTATTTATGTTGAATATCTTTAGAGTTTCAAAAATTTATAATTTACCTTTCTCTGGAAATTTTCCACTTGATTTCTGAGTCTAACACAAATTTTCTTCTTACCGAAGAACACTGAGCACAGTGGTTTCCTCCCAGCTTAGTTAGTGGGACTGGGCATCAGAAGTCTTCAGCTTTATGGGCAGTGAAAGGTATAGTGATGGTGAAATTACTGTGAATGAAATTCATTTTGCTGATTATAACACTCATCCACTCCTGGGGCACCGTGTTCTATTGTCGCCATCAGTTGTTACACCTACTTTGAAAGGAATGTAAAACGGTTATGTCAAAAGCGGAAATTAGTCTCAAATAATCACATCTTTAAAATACTTAGAACTTGAAAAAGAATATTCAGCTAACTTTTCTGACACCATCGTGTATTAGCTTTGGTGACTGGATCTGATGCATTAGAACAGGATGTGGATATCTGCTCTGTCAGCAAGACAACGCACATTTCATTCGAAGACTTGACTAGATTCTTTATGCTGAACTCGGGGAGATAAGCTAACTTTCCCTGAGTTGCCAAGGGCAACTTGATTACACATGAAATTAGGAGCTACTCTGAGAAAATAATGTCTAGACACATTCTTATATTTCATTTCAGGGAAATATTCACCTAATATCTGTTATCTCCCACTGTCAAAACACTGCTGATGAATACTGCCTATCCCTTGAATCACGTATCTGAGGTCTATGAAGGAGTGAGGAGAATAGAAGAGATAATATTTCCATGTAGCAGGAAACTTCATTTCAGCATAAAATTGTCAAGAAGCACTAATACATTTGACTTCTTATATATTTTTTCATATTTGAAATTGTTGACATATGTTCAAGTTAGGCCTCCACTTTTTCCTCAGAAATGTCATTCCATTGAAGATTTCCCTCTCTGCTTTGCCTTCTTATTTTTTTAGATATTCAGTTCCTCAAGTTACAAGGAACTGTGACTTTTTTCATAATAGATGGTAATTTATGTCACTCAGTGTATTCTCTGTGCTTAACTATGAAGAGTCATAGTTACAATATGAATATTCATGTATGTAAGTGTGACTATGACATTGACTGTGAAAGTCAAAAAGAAATAGGATGTCAGAGATGGAGACTGGTGAGACTTCCCAGAACCTCTTCATGTAGCCACATCTTGATAGTTAACACCTTTCAACTTTTGGCACAGAGGTCTAGAGTCACTCATCCTCAGAGTGAATCAGAAACTAGTGATCGCTCATTAAAATGAAACTCACAAAAGACTGATGTGCGAACCACATACAGATGGAGTCACTTCTTGTCATAAATAGCTGACAAGAAGTCCTAGTACTTACACCAACTCTTCAGGGCAGAACTCAAATCCACCTGATGGAAAATCTATGCCAGAAATCAAGTTATACTCTGAAAGTTGGCAGGTGAATCTGAATTAGAGCAATGCAGTAGATCAGAGGCTCCTCCTGGGACGTTCTTGCTGACCCTACGATCATGATCAGGAGAGTAACTTTCACACGGGCAGAGTTGAAAACATATTGACAACTGTCTTTCTTTGGCTCCTTTTGGAATTTTTTTTTTTTGCTTTGGACTTTGGACAGACCATCCTTCTAATGTTAATAAGTTATTTCTTGGCTACCACAGGATACGTTTGAGTTTGGCTTGATATATATTGTGAGGTCTTGATTATATTTCCAGACCCTGTCTTCCTGTATTGTTTCTTGGAGACATTCTTTTTTTAAGATGATGTTTGCAGACAGTCGTTCTCATGTACTACATACTAACTGTCACTAGTTTAACATTAATAAGTTTACCTTTTTTCCAAGTCCTAGTGACACTTGCTGGGAGCCCCCTTTGTGTCTTTTTAACCTCACATGACTGTCACATACAGCATTTCTGTACCTGGTCTATGAGTGCTGGAACTTATAATTATCTGTGGGGAAAGAGGATGAAGCCCTGCCTCTTAACCTCTCACACTGCCCGAGACTTATACATATAGGATGCCTATGGCAGTGAGGTACAAACTGTTCATTTTAACCTTGATAGCAGCATGAAATAATCATTAGAACAGTTGTGGTAGAGAACATAGCTGGAAGAACTGGGCGTGGCAACTTCTTCCTCAGTACCTGGACAAAGGGAAATGATAACGAGGATGCAGAGAAATTTTGAAGTTATAGTATTTAAACATTATTCCTAAAATCATGTCAGTAAAGTATTGATGATTAGGTGGGAGATGAGAACTCCTAAGGAAAGAGGAAAAATTGTTGTGGGAAATGTGATGGGGAGGTGTAAGGAAATGCCACTCCCTTTAAGTGATGTTAAATCCAGTCTTAAGGGTTACTACCTGAAGGGACTCTCTGTGTCAGGACAGCTGACCAGGGGTTGTCAACCTGTTTTTGGACTTTTCTAAAATTGCTCCACTTTAAGTGGCATGATTCTTTCAGCAAAGCCAAAAGAGGCTGGCACTTCCACATAATTTTAACTAAATATCATATGATAATATGAAGAAATTAAATACTGAGATAATTAGAAACCTGAACAATTAAATTTACAAGGAAGAGGTTTGCACTCCCAAACTTGTCTGCTCCATCTCTTTACACATGGAACCTCAAGAAAGAGTCAGGCCATGCCTATGCCTCTTACTTTCTTGCTCTTGGCCACTGCTGTCTTTAACCTCTACCATGTAGGGGCATCGTCTTAGCTACACTTTGAGTGTATAGAAAAGAGAGATTAATCTGTCTATTATCTAAACCTTGTCTTCACAGTGAATTTTCCAGTACAAATGGCAACTTCTTCAGATGATTATTTGAAATGAACTCACTTTTCAGTTCAATCTTTATATATATATATGTATATATATATATATTTTTTTTGAGGAAGATTGACCCTGGGCTAACTACTGCCTGTCCTCCTCTTTTTTGCTGAGGAAGCCTGGCCCTGAGCTAACATCGTGCCCATCTTCCTCTACTTTATACGTGGGACGCCTACCACAGCATGGCGTGCCAAGTGGTGCCGTGTCGGCACCCGGGATCCAAACTGGCGAACCCCGGGCCGCCGAGAAGCAGAATGTGCGAACTTAACTGCTGCGCCACTGTGCAGGCCCCAGTATAATGTTAATTTCTATTTGATTTTAGACAAATATGATTCGAATACTAGAAGGAGAGTTGTTTTTAGCAATATGTGTCACATTTCAGAATTATCACTGGAGTATGAAACAAAGCATGAAAAATGATTAATTCATTTATGTTTGAAGTCTTAGACTAAGTGAAGGGAAAAAGATTTTTTTTTTTGAGGAAGATCAGCCCTGAGCTAACATCTGCCAATCCTGCTCTTTTTGCTGAGGAAGACTGGCCCTGAGCTAACATCCATGCCCATCTTCCTCTACTTTATACGTGGGACGCCTACCACAGCATGGCGTGCCAAGCGGCGCCATGTCCGCACCCGGGATCTGAACCGGCGAACACTGGGCTGCCGAGAAGCAGAATGGGCGAACTCAACCGCTGTGCCACTGGCCCGGCCCCCTCAATCTTTACATTTATAGATACAAAACTATATAGACTACAATATAGAGACTATAGATCTATAGTCCCCAGATTGATAGAGTAGTTGTGACGTTCATGTTGGAAGAATTACATCTAAACATTTCATTGAGGAATTAAACAATGCTACCCTAGGAAACTGGAAAGACTTCAAATTCCAGAATTTGTTGACAAGCTGTATAAGATATAACAAATATGTTGTGCTGGTTAAAAATGGAACAAAACCACTCAAAATGTGAAGTTAAGCTACTAAAAAATAAGAGAGATACAAAGAGGCCAAAAATGAGGAAAACGAAAAAGCAGAACAGAAGGCATGAACTGAAGGTCGGGCTGCCCTGTGAGAATCGGAGGAGCTAACAGGGACTTGGGTTTGAATGGCTGGCTGGGTATGCACAGCGAAAGGGGCTCAAGCTAGGAGATGATTCGGAAATGACTGTATTGATTGTGCCTTTAACTGCTGTTTTCCACTATGGCTCATTTCTGTTCAATACTGATCAACACAGTTAAAATATGTATTGACTGAGATAAGTGTCTGCTAGGAAGAAAAGAAAACAGTGAAAGAGGGGAGGAATAAATGAAGGTATGTTTGTGTATATAATTAGCTATATAAGAAAAATGTAGTATTTAAGGTCCTTTTTGAGGATACTTATACTGTAAATTATCCCTTTCTAGCTGAGAATTTATTCTCAGTTTCCATTTAATAAGATCCTCAAACTGTCATTCAGTTTTTTCAATCTAAAAAATGACATTTGAAGAACATGATTTATAACTTATTAAATTAATATACATATTTAATGGCTTCAGGCACTTCAAAATATCTCAACTTGCTCAAATTCTAGCTCACAAAATATTTTCAAAGAGGGTGAAAGGAACAATGGATCACTTTGGGCCATTCCAATGAAAAATTCAGAATAAAAAACACAGAATAAAAACACTAAGAATCTCTGAATATTACTCGGCTCAACTCTAATTTTGTTTTTGACCTTGTGAAAGTTCCTTCTATATTTCAGCACTTTGTTCTTCAAAATGGAGCTGGTTTTTTTCTTTTTCAGGGTTTTTTTTTTTCTTAAAGAGGAAATATCTAATATACTGCTTCAAATAGTTTGTGGAATGAAGCAGAATATGAATTATTAAATAAATAACATCTAATGTTTATAGCTTGGAATAAAAATATTATGGGTATAAGAAAAAAAAATCTTTCTGTTCTGCTTCTAATCTCTGAGATGGAATTTTTTCTTCTGTGATTCTGTTCTCCTCCTGACCCTAAGAATTGCAAGGAGATTTCACCAACTTTGTGATTATCTGTTCATAACAAGGGAGGATCAGAGTGAGTGTGTGAGAAACTCTACAGGAAAACATTAACAATTCTTTCCTACTTGTTTTTTTGCCTCTCCTTTACGGGCCCAATTAAAATGTTACTCAAATTTTATTGGAACAGGTGTTCATACTTTTGCTGAGCGAGCATTTTAAGCTACACAAGTAGGTACTGAGAAATAAATTATTTCACCCGTTTTTAAACCTATAAACATGTTGACACCTTTCACAATTAAAAATAACCTAAGAGGAATGTCTGTATCGGGCACAGTTTTATCTAACAGTTTATACCGTAGGAAAAAGCAACGTCAATTATTAAATTAACCCAGTCATTATTTCATTTACTCTAGGAAACTGTTCTTTTTCTTTTACATAAGGTTTCAGCTGCATCTATATCTGTATATATATATTTATGTCTCCATCTACATATATATCTATATCTAGCTTTTTATTTTATAATCTTAGATTCTAGTTGTATTAGAGTCTCTGTCTTACTCACTGTAAATTAGGAAACACATACAAAGGCAATTGGCCTTGCACAATATGGAGTCCTAAGACTTTTAGTAGAGGGATAGCTTTATAACTTGCCTCATTTCTCTTTCCTCTGGGCCATATCTTCATGACTTTGTGCTTGAAGTCATCATGGGAATTTCTAGCTTCATCCCTGAACACTTTGGGATGACCTGGAATTCCAGTGACCGGATGTGTCTTGGATTTCTTCACTTCTTGAGGAGAGAAGCTCATAGTTGCCTTTAGAATTTTTTATTTACTCCTTTTTTGTTATTCACGTTACAATGTGTTTCTTTCGGTGAATGTTAAGAAAGTGATATGTTACTTTAAAAATGAAATTTTAAATCAAATAAAACCTTCTTTTATAGTTTATGATTACAATTACCTCTTCGAACCAATTGACGTAAACCTTCTCTTACCTTCCCTGGGAAGTTAGAGGACCCTAGACATTTCTCCTCAGTTGTACTCCAGGTGATTCTTAGCAGTTTGAGAGGAGCTCAAAGGAGGTATCACATCCTTCAATTAGTGATCTCTCATCAAGTTAGACGTTTTCTTCAAGAAAGGCACTAATGGAGCATGAAAATTTTTCTTTTGGTGAGTTACACATAAGTTTCAACTAAACTGTATTCGTGGGTAAGATATGGCTGTTCAGACTCCTCAATTTCCACTAATATTTTTTACTCAACTAAAAGTAAATTTGATCCGCCTTCATTGTATTATAGAAGTGTGGAACCTGCTCATTTCATTTTAAGTCTTCTCAGTGCTATAAGGCAGCTTCTTGCCTACATATGCGAATTGTGTGTTGATCTGTAAGCTCTTACCTCTAGTTTCTCCTACAGAAAAGAACATTTTAAAAACTTTTATTTTGGACATTTTCCAATATACCTGTAAATAAAATAGCAAGGCAAATCTTTATATATATCCATCATCCAGCTTCAAAAATTATCAAAATTTTGACAGTGTTTCATTGACGACACCCCCCCACTTTCGTTTCTTAAGCTAAAGTATTTTAAAGAAAATCCCACATATCATGCCATTTCTCCCATAAGTTCATCAGTGTGTGCATCTAATTGATAAGAACCTTTAAAAAAAAAAGACTAGGGCCCAGGCCTGTGGTGCAGCAGTTAAGTTCTCGCATTCCGCTTTGGTGGCTTGGGGTTTGCCAGTTCGGATCCTGGGTGTGGACATGGCACTGCTTGGCAAGCCATGCTATGGTAGACATCCTACATACAAAGTAGAGGAAGATGGGCATAGATGTTAGCTCAGGGCCAGTCTTCCTCAGCAAAGAGTGGAGGCTTGGCAGCAGATGTTAGCTCAGGGCTAATCTTCCTCAAAAAAAAAAAAAAAAAAAAAAAAAAGACTACATTGCACTATTACTTAAAGTTAAAACTAATTTTAAAATTTCTTTAATAATCATCTATCTGTATGGACCTGTCTCAAAGATGTCTTTTTAGAAATTCTTTTTTAGATTTGCTATCTCTGTACTTAGATTATCTGTCTGTTCTTACATGTTGCCTACTTTTTCCATTAACTTGTAACATATGAATCATAGTTACATTGCCAGTCTGATAATTCCAACATCTGTGTCCTATCTGAGTCTGGCTCTGATGCTTGCTTTGTCTATTCATATTGTATTTTTACTTTCCTTTTGTTGTGTCTTGTAATTTTCTGCATGTATCAGGTAACAGGAAAATTGAACTTGTGTTAGGTAATAGGAACTGAGCTACACAGGTCTTTAGTATGAGGATTTATGTTAACCTAGTTAGGAACTGGGCTTTGTTTAATGTTTTCTGTTGCTGTAGGTGGCAGAGGTTTCAAATTCCTCTGGTGTTCTAGTATATGCTGTTCCTCATAACTTTGGGCTTCCCTACATACTCCTTCTGGGAGAGAGTTTGTGTCTTGGAGCTCTTCCAGTTGTAGTCCATGGCTATTATACTGGAGCTTTGTTGGTGTGTTGGTAAGATGTTAGGAAGAGGAAGAATTCTATAATCTTGTGATTCTAGGCACACATCTTTGCCTAGACATGTGTCCCTGGGCTGTGACCCTTATAAATTTTTCTCCAATAGCTTATTTTCCCTCCTATTCTTTACTCTCCTCCCTGGCACAACTGTCATTCTCAATCAATTTCCTTGCAGCCTTTATCCCTGCTTATTATATTTTTTCTTGCTTATATAACAGAAAGTCTAGAAGGGACTGGAGTGGAAGGACTGCACTTCCCCAGATGGGATGAAGCTCTGATTGAATCTTTTACCCTAGAAAATAAATCTTTGTCATGGAGAAGCCCTGGGCATATTTCACAATGGTTAATCTTCCTCTCCCCTTCCAGAACCAGGAGGGAAATTTTCTCAAGTCTTTACCCTCAGAACCTGGTGTGTTTCTCAAAGGTAATGTCCATGAAAGTGTGGAGTCCTTTCTAAGACTGTGGTCCCTAAGAATTTTTCATTCTCACACTAGTCCACACTTAGTTTTCAGCTTATTATCAAAATTATCATTTAAGTCTTTCTACCAGTTCATGCTCCAGAGGCTTTTGTACAGGTAAGAAGATCTTGGCTGTGACTCTGATTCACTTGTCTCTACAGATTTCAGGGTTGCAATTTGCTCTAAAACCTCAGTTCTCTGATAGGTCCAGCAAAAGTTACTGATTTTCAGTTCATACAACTTTTTCTTGTTGTAAGAATGGTAGTGATGACTTCTGAGTTCTCTGCATGTCAGAGCTAAAGCTGAAGTCAAATTCAGTATTCTTGTTGAATCCTAGAATCATGGGACCGCCCAGAAAATTGGAGTGTATATCATTTAGATACGACTCAATTTATATTTTATTGATTCCTTACTTTCTGGTAAAAGATATCCTAAGTTCATCTTGTATATTGTCTTTGCCAAATCTGGAATGAGCAATTTCTTCAAGAAGACATGAAAATAATCATTAAAAAGCAAAGCAAACAGATAAAAAATAAAATATCCTTGTTGAGAGTCTAGCTAAGCTACCCCATGGTATTGCTGCCTTGGCATCCATTTTATTTGGCCAGATGGCCTGCAAGGACCTTAAACTGACACTACTCCCTCATGTAAATGCATGTCCTTGCTAGCAGCCTACAGAGTCACAAGCTAATGTCAGTTCCCGAGGCGACTTCCCCACCAGCCCTTGTGATCAACAGACTCTGTTGCCTTCCAGCACCTGTATGTCTATTATGCCCCTTAGACAAAGGCCTCCGTGGAACTTAGCTAAACCTCCATCTTTTGTTTTGAATTGACCAATCTAGCCCTAGCCCAGGATCCCCCAAACATTCCACCCACGGACCCTAATAAAGGCATGTGCTCCAGGTCCTGCCACTCTTTCTCTGTCTAAACTCTGCTTTGGCCTCTCCATGTGGCCTCTTGAGGTGTGCCATGTACTTCTTCCAGGACTGGTGAGTAATATACTTCTCTTTCAGTTTCTTTTGTGATCTGTTATGGAACCGGGGCTTACTGCCTGGCACCCTCTTCTCCACTTAACAAATGTTTATTTGACAGATTCATAAGAATCTTTGTGATAATTTTCCTACTTATTTGAAGAGAGAGATATATATATATTTGTAAAGCATAATCTATTGATGATTGTTAAACATAATATTTCTTCAATAATTCAATAATATTTATTGAGCACTTACTCTGTGCCAAGCAATGTTCTCGGTGCCTGAAAGTATATTGCATTCATGGCACTTCATTATAGAAGGGACAGGCAAACACAGTGAACTCTAATAACAAGTAAAATATACAGAGTGTTATAAGTTGCTAGTCACCATGGAAAAAGAGAAAAAATAGTGCAGAATAAGAGGGACCAGGAACGTATGCATATGTATGGTGAGTTGCTGTTTTAAAAAGGGTAGTCAGGGTAGTCTTATTGAGTGACAATTAAATCAAACTTAAAATGGGTGAGGGAGTTAAGCAGGCTCATATCTGGGGAAGAGTGTTCTAGACATCTTCCATTGTCACATATTCAACCAACTACTACATGTCCAATTAAACAATAATGATAACATTTCTCCATCCTTGGATTTAGGTATTAGTGAGGCATCACATTAGATATATCTGTAATCTTAGTGCTTCAAATCTCCAAAAGAGGTCGTGAAATTTTGATTTTATAGAATTTGATATTCCTTGCTTAGAACAGAAAGAGGCCCTGATCCGCCTAAAAAGGAAACTAATTGTATTATATAAAAGTACTTCTCTAACATTTGTGGAGTGTTTTAGAAAACTTTCCAAATAATAATTTTTACTGGATGTGTCTATAATGAATTGAGAGTGATGCCCTGCCTTGGACCATCAGTTTCTGACATTTCCTTCTCAGTCACATTTAATTAAAGAAAATGTTCTTGTTAAACAAGATTCTTTCATGTGCATAAAGAGAACTGTAAAAGATCATGAATTGTGATCTCCAATGCAAGAAAATAATTAAGACTTAATTGTTAAACTAAAAATCCAGTTGCCATAAATAATATTTTTTGTAAAAAAGAATAAAATAAATAAAATAAAGTCTCTTGGCATAACCTTGCAAAAGGTGAGATCCTGAGAAATCAGAAGGATGAGACAATCTAAAGGAACATCATGAATCAAACAGAAAAAAAATCTCTGAACTGGAAACAATAAGACAAGATCATCAAGCGTACATCATAGTTAGCATTTTTTTAATGTATTTTTCCACTTGGACATTTTAACATATCTTTTGAAGTTGCATATGTTAATTTACAGTGTTTGAAATTGGAATTTTAATGAATCCAATCATAATACTCCTTCATACATAAAAGTCAAAAGACTTTAATATACATTACCTTATTAATTAGCCACCATTCTAAATTTTAGATAGGGGAGAGCTTATTATCCAGCCAAGAATCACAGAGGTTAAAAAGATTGATTCTAACTTATAATAGAGCTAAAATTAGAGACCATATCTACTGCCCTTGGTCTAGGGAACTCTTTTGCAAATTATTTCTTATATAAAATGGATCTTTGCCAAAAAGTCAGCCTAGGTCACTGGTACTTTTAAAATAGATGCCTTTGGTTTGGGAAGTTATGGGATAATAATGTGGAGAGAGAGAGAGATTGATTGAAATAAGGAAAAAAATCACTTAAATCATCCATTTAAAGCTGATGATTAAATTAGGAATACTTCCCCTTGGCTTTTTAAAATAAACAAAAGCAACAACAAAACTACTTTTTCTGCAGCCCGTGATTTCCCAATGATGAGGTAAGATGAGACACTACCAAGAATCCTCCCTGTGCAGCAGCTAAATACAGCCGCAAATTGAGATTTCTGCTATCAAGGGATGGAGTCTTCTTTTATTCCTTTTGAATTTGAATGCGTTCTGTGAGTGCTTGACCTCTAGCATACAGCGAAAGTAGTGTTGGGCCATTTTCTGGACCAGGACTTAAGGAACTGAAAGCCATCATGTAAGTTGTCTAAGCACCTTGATGGAAAGACCATGTACCAAAGCCCTGAGATAACGTGGAAGGAGAGAGCGGCTCAATGAGCTCAACCTTCCAGTCATCCCATCAGTATTGACTTCCAAGACTCAACCTAGTGGATGCCAAATGAAACTGTAAAATCTCCCAGCTGAGCCCCACCCAATTCCTGATTTATAAAACAGTGAGATATAATAAAATGGTTCTTGTTTCAGTGATTACATTTGGGAGTGGGTTGTTACGCAGCAATAGATAAGTGGAACATCCCTTCCCTTGCCTGGATCTCTTACTGGGCTATAAGACTCTTTCAGATATTTCTATAGAAGGCGCTCATAAAATCTAAAAAGGGAGAAAATTTCTAAGAGACGAATGTAATGTTCCCAAGTATTCCTCTTGCCACAATGTAATCTTTCTTCTTTACTTAGTCATTGACTCAGAGTTTTAAATCTTGCTTCCATAAAATGAGTTCCCTTGCTGTTTGTCAGCATATGTACCCTGGGCATCCCTTCCCACAGCCCCTCCCATCTGCTGTCAAAGTAAAAGACATAATCAGAACCTGTAAACCACATTTTTATTGTTCATCTCTGTGGCTCCCTTTCTCTGAAAAATTATGCCAGTAAGGTCCCTCTACAGATAATCAGAACAAGAAGAGACCATTGTGATGTGCAGATGCTAACTGTTCCTGACTTGACTTTGCTCCTCATTCTCTACAACTAGCTATAAACAATCTATTTAATCAGCTTAAACTCTAGTTTTCATTAAGAAAGTGACCTCTGCAGCAACGCCACTGCCTCCAAAAGGCTGCTTTTGAAATGCATACATCATGACTGGGAGATAGAAATAACAGGCTAGCTCAGAAGTGGCAAATAATCTTTATCTTGTGTGTGAATTCCTGTTTTTCGGTAGTGGTTGTATGATGTGCTTTGCTTTGAAGAATTCTGACACCAAACTCAGAGGGAATGAGTTCTGGGGTCAATTATTGATATCTTCCATAAGTGCAAGAGGAGGAATTTGCTATTGCTGATAGTCTTTTTCCATAGCTAAGAAAGACTCCAAGGGGAACATAGATCTGTAGCGAAGGGGCAAAGAACAGTGGCGGATTTGGTTTGCTTAGACCATGGCTTCAGTACTGAGGCTTGGGTGGTACATTGGGCCATGACCATGGGTCCCTTAGCGTCAGTAAGAAGTATCATTCTAACTATATGTTATGTGGAGAGCTGGGGTTTTCTGCACCTTCTCTCGGATTATTCAGTGTTAGGGTGAGTGAATTTTTTACAACAGCAGTAACCTTATGTTAGTTTTTTAAAGACATTTTTACTAATATTATCTCATATGTATTTCTTTTTTTTTTTAAATTGACACCTGAGCTAACAACTGTTGCCAATCTTTTTTTTTTTCTTCTGCTTTTTCTCCCCAAATTCCCCAAGTACATAGTTGTATATTTTAGTTGTGGGTTCTCATATGTATTTCACCACAACTCTGTGATTAGGCCAGGCAAGGATTGGTATTCTTTTTCCATCAAAGAGGGAATAAACGTAAAAAAGTTAAGCATCTTGCCCAGTATGATGCATGATGCATCAGGAGAAGAACCATGGTTTCCTGATGCTGGATTATTGTGCTTTTTTCCCTACAGTGAAATACTCAATCTTGATGTTTTATCAGGACTCCCAAATACTGTGCCAGCTGATGCTTTGCTCTAAAGTATACATTATCTCTTTGCAGTGAAACAGAAGACTTAAAATGAAATACTCATCTTTTATTAAAATGCTCCAGCATGTTTGATGTGACAAGATAAGAAGTGGAGAAATTTTAAAAGAACAAAATCTGTTAGGTCTTCAAAGATTTCAAAAGCAATTGCTACAAACAACTAAATATACAAAATAGAAAGTATCATATCTATAAAAATGTGGGCATATATTTAGAAAACTAGAGTTCACGTCCACTAAAACTTGATTGATAGTTGAAAAACATTCATTGAAAAATTAATGTTATGACTGTCAAAATGAAATACAACTCACCTTTATCAAGAAAACCTGAAAGTCAGTTTCCAAATGACTCAAGTTTAAAGATAAAATTAAGTGGATATTTCCCAACAGAAATAATATTCCAAAGACAGAATTTCCTTTTTTTTTTTTTTTTTTTTTGCTGAGGAAGATTTACCCTAAGCTAACAACTGTGCCAATCTTCCTCTATTGTGTATGTGGGTCACTGGCACAGCATGGACGCTGATGAGTGGTGTGTAAGTCTGTGCTCAAGAATTGAACCCGGGACACCAAAGTGGAGCACACCAAACTTAACCACTAGGCTACTGGGCGGGCACTCGCAAAGACAGTATTTCCTATTGGAATGTTAAAATAATTCCTCTTTTCTCTTTCCTGGTGTCTCTTACTCTCAGATTCATGGGTCTCTATAATCAAGTCCTGAGTAATAGTCCCAATTCCAGACTTTAGCCAATAAGGAACTAATAAGGAAATAATATTAATTATCCTCCAAGATTCAAAATTCAGTACTATAGGGAAGACGACTATTGCTTTCTGTAAGTTTTATCTCTTGCTACCTGTCTCTGCCCTCTTCTAGGAGACTTGTTTTGTGGTTTCTTACTTTGCTCTGGCCATCTTCCTTCCCAGGGATCAGCACCTGCCCCCCGTTTAACAGCAAATTGTTGATTTTGACTATATAGTCATGGATTCTTACAACTATAGATTGTTACAATCATGGATTCCATCATGAAGCTGGTCAATGTTATTTTTATATTTTATAAAAATAAAAGAATTTTAAAATGAATATAAAACAGCAGGAATTCAATTTTCCTTAAGAATAAATCAGAAAGTTTGTTCTAAATTAAAGCAGGGGACAAACAAGAAAATATTTCAATGAAACATCAAAAGAGATGGTAGATATTCTATCTTGGTGAAGAAAATGAAAAATTCTCTATTCTGGATTAATTGGATATTCATGTCAGTGAAAATGCCTTTAAAATCTATTAAGTGTATATTAATAAAAAGTTATTTATTCTTCTCAAAAATATCTATGTAAACCAATTATGTATCTTGCCCTACCGCCTACTCAAAATCATGAGATGATCTTGTTGGGGAAATATAATTAAAAACAAAATCTTCTCCCAACCCAGAAAACCTCTCTATAAAGATAATAGAGAAAGAGAACACCTTTGTTATTGAATAAGCATTAAACCCGAACGTGATGTCTGTCACTGAGAGCCTGCAAAGACAGAAAGAAATCTCACCCTTTTATATGATCAAGCAGATATAACCTACTACACACATGTTTTAAAGATAAACAGTAACTGGTCTTCACATAAGAAGACTTCACAATGCCATTGGTCTTTACTTGGTAAGTTGGATGATCATCTGTGTTAACTAATTGTCCTTATCTGGAGAAAAAAATAAACTCTGATATCTTTATGATTGGAGGTAGTTTTGCAACTTGGAGCAAGGCAGTCAGAGAAGTTAGGCTCCTATCCTCCCCCAGAAGCTGGGAGATAGGGATACTATCCCCTTTAATGTTCACATTTCAAAGAGATAGCTCCTAAGTCCTTGAGAAAGAGCTAGGGCAGAACGCTGACAAAAGGCCTATCTTGTCTTCAAAAGGATTTATATACATTTCAAAGAGAGGAAAAGTACAAACAAGTCTTCTAAGGCTAACGCTCTAAGAAAAAGGAAGGGAGGGAAATCTCTTCCCTTGTTTTTCAACAGGGAGAATTAAGCCTCTTATCTTTAATTTGTATTTGTCCTTTCAGTCTCTAGACTCTAATTCAGACGTTGTTTCTCTATAGTGCTTGCATCACAAAAGTCTGGCATTTTTAAGCCATTGGATCCTTCCACTGTAGAAGCAGAAGGATATCAATGCAGTGTGATAAGATTATTTTTTCACTGCTTGGGGAGATGGTCAGTATAGTGTACTGATTTTAGTTATTGAAACAAATAGGCAACCAGGTTGTTATAATGAAGAGGTGCAATAAAAAACATACAATCCTTTCAATTATTCTACACAGCTAGAAGCCTGCCCTGAATTGGAATCAACACCCAAGGTTTTAGATATTTGCCATCTCTTCTTTGCATTTTTGGTGTGATTTCAAGTCTCTTAAAATCAACTTTCAAATTGACTGTTTTTTTAGATTTAACCTCTAAAGCCCACACATCAAATTATTTGGCACTTTGTGGCTTGATTTATCAGATTAAAATGCCTGGAAATCATTACTCCAATTTCCACTGGATTCTTTTTGTGTAGCCCTGGCTTTGGGCCTGCTTTTACTGAGCTCTATCATCTCCCTTTCTCTTTCCCTCTCTCTCCCGCTCTTTTTCTGTGTGTGGAATTTCCATCTTCAAGTTGGATAAAATGTCAAAACACTGCCTCCCTTAATTCTCTTCACCATGTGGGCATTCAAGTCCTCCCAAGAAAAATTCCTGAGAAAAATAATCAACTCATGGGTTAACTACAATTTATTTACAATTTAATGAATTTTTCAAGCAACAGTTGTATTTTTTCAGTGCAACAATGGTATACATAATTTATATCTTGTTTCTAAGCCTAACAAATGTGTTTTCTAGAGATAAGAGGTCTATTTCCACTATACATTTGTTCTCTGCATAGCCAAACTTTTTGAAAAGGTTTATAAACATTACTTATAATACATTTGTTAATCATTTTCCCTTTTTAATTGTGGATTAGACTCAATTTTGCATGCTAAAATTTCTGTCTCTTTTTTTCTTACTTTGGTAATTTAACCTAATCAGATTTGAATTCCAATAATTTATTAACCTAGTGTAGAATTAATCTTCCTCTCCCACAAACACACGTATATTAACACCCCATATTGACAATTTAAAATAAGTTAAATGCAAAATTTTATTGTTGATGGGAAATGAAACAAAGAAAGTGTTAACTTGATTTTATGACTTTTTGGTATCTTGCCCCTGAGAATGTCATATTTTTGGATTTAGCTTCTGTTTTTCTATTTATTAGTAAACCTCAGAAACAAAGTTGATGAAAAACTTTCTTTAACTTCAATAGAGGTTAACTGTGGAGAAATTGTGCAGATTTACGTGAAATTTCCCACGACGTGCTGAAACCTAATAACAGTGGTCATCCCATATTTGTTTTTATCACATTTTAGAGAGGATATAAAATAACTCTTTTGGAAAGTAAGTTTTTGGAAAGTAAAAATATCAGAGTAACTGGCTTATAATTTTTGAATGTTTATCTAGTATAGTAATAGATATGTGTATCCTCAATATATTTTTATTAACAATTGTTTATATTATTCCATAGGCTAACATAACAAGGAGGGCCTATTAATAATTATTGTTATAATAAAGGGGGTTGCCACTTCTTGAACTCTTTTTATATACTAGGCATTTTATCAAGTGCTTACATATATTATAAGTCTTCACAACAACCTTGTGAATAACAAGCACCTATTATTTCTACTTGCACAGATGAGGAAACCGAGGCTCAGAAGGGTTAGGTGACTTACATAAGCCCATGCACCAGTAAGTGCTGGGCTTAGACACCAATCCAAGCCTGCCTGCATAAACACCAGTGTTCTTAACCAGTGTACTAACTGCTTCATTTAGAAATTGCCTAGCTCGGTAATATAAAATTAATTAGGTGAGAGAGTACTATATTGGAAACTTATTGAGAATCAACTAATATTATGTTTCCCTTTCTGATGCTTCTCCCATATCCTCCAGTGATCAACTAGTTGTATCTTTTCTTTCTTTTTGTATCAGGGGAAAAATTCCTGCCTCTTGTTATCTACCCAGTTCTGGCTTACACTCTACTTCAATGTATCATGTAGTTTCATCCTCATCACCATTTGATGTATCTTATCATTCTTCTTTACAGAGAAGTATACGGAGACTCAAATTGGTTAAATAAATTGACTAAGATCATTGGACTCCATATAATGATTTTTCCTTTATGACACTATAATGATTAATTGTATGTGTTAATTTAGAGTGTGATTTTGGATGAGATTAACATTTAAATCAGTGAACTTTGTGTAAAGTAGATTGCACTCCATGATGGGGATGGGCCTCATCCACTCAGGTGAAGGAAAGCCTAAATAGAGCAAAAAGATTGGCCCCCCTGAACAAGGGGCAATTCTCTAGCAAACCGCCTTCAGACATCTACACCATCGACTCTCCTGGGTATCCAGGCCACCAACCTACATTGCAGATCTGGGACTTGTCAGCCTCCATAATTGTGTGAGCCAATGCCTTACAATAGGTCTTTCTATATAAATACACATCCTATTGGTTCCATTTCTCTCTAGAATGCTGAGTAACAAACACAGAGTTTCTGGCATACATATGTTAGAAAACTTGGTAAGAGGCAGCAAGTCATACATCACTCACTATTGACCCCACCTGGGGACTTCCATTCGAGGGTCCATTTGGCTCTTCTAAATGTGACCTTTGGTTAAAAAAGGAATTTAATAATAATAAATATTTAGAGGAAAACGTTACTTGCAGAGTAATGGTTATTCAATTACAAATGCAAATAAACAAATTATCATATGTAAGCAACATCCTTCATGCAAATTCTAAAAATCATTATTTAGGAGAGCTGGAAATTACAGTATATTGATTTTTGAAAAAGATTTGAATTAGGTACTGTGTAACTGAGCATAAAAAATTCTTTAATGGTTAGATGTTTATCTCCATCTATCAGATTTCACCCATAGTGCCTTGGTCTTTTCCTTTCAAAAATCCAAAGAGGTTTCTCAAGGATTATTACTAAATGTTGTTATATATTTATTGGAAAGTTTACCAAAATAATCAATATTAGCTTATGAAAGGGTAATTTATATACTTTCTGTATGAAAATGGAGTGGTATTTCCAGAATTTTTTTCTCTTAGATTTGTATGGACAACAACCAGGGCATGTATGCATCTGGCTTTTATTAAGGACAAAACTTGTAAATTATAAAAGGGTCAATACGTCTGTTAAATTCATGATTCAAAAGCAAGCAGATGGTAGAAATTAAACTTAAATACAATATATATACATAGTATGACTTAGAAAGATTGAGTAGCACAAAAACTAGATGTAAATCTATTGAAACTAAGCTATGGAGTAGATTTACTAAAAAGAATAGGAGAAATCACATAAAATATCTAATTTTTAATCTCAATAAATCTAGAATATTAAAATTTAGAAAGAGGAAATCCAAGATCAGAAATGATGTATTTATGTAAAAAAAAAAACTATGACAAAATTTAAAAACAGAAGTTTTTATCATTTCATTGGATTTTGTAGAAAAAAGAATCTGTTTGCAAACTAAGATTTGAAAGACATTGGGTAAGGATTCAGAAGAACCAAAATACTGCTATTTGGAATTAGAATAAAAGAGAACAGAAAAAGCTGGTGGAGAGATAATCATCAAATAAACACTTTAAAAAGTTTCCTGATCTGAGGAAAGACTTGAGACATCAGATCAAAAGAGGTCAGAGAGTACCTGGTGTCTATTTAGTGAAAATAGACACCCTGCATATCCAGCAGAAAAGATGGGTTGCCTTCAAAGGATATAATGAGGTTGGTGTTAGATTTTTTCCCTCTGATCAGTACGAGTCAGAAATCAATAGAGCAACATCAACAGCTTTGAAAGAAAAAAAGATTAGGGCCTAAGAATTCTATACCCAGAGAAGCCATCATTTATTTGCAAGGGCAGGAGAAAGAGATTCTGTGTCATGTAAGGACATGAAAATTATGCCACCCAAGTACTCATCTTGAAAAAATTACTTGAAGATATATCCAACTAATGGAAACATGCATCAAAATAAATTTTTCAAGAAGGGAAGTGCATTGTATAAAAAAAATTGTGATGAGCAATGAAACCAGAAAAAATAATATAGAAAAGTTTACTGTAAATATAACAAAACAGGATGAGAATTTTGTAAAGAGATCTCTAAAGGAAGAAATTTGGAGGAAAAACATTATTGTTAATTCATACCAAAATAAAGTGATTTCAATAAAAATAACAGAAAGGAAGCAGTAAAAGGGTGGCAATTTCCAATTAATAGTCTGTCAGTAATTTGTAATTGATTTCTTGGTATTGATTTTTAAAAATAATAAAGCATGTGTTTCTGAGACTAAATACAATCAAAGTCATCTGGGCAAGTTATTAGGCATATATATTTCCAAGACTCATCTCACACCTTCAGAAACAGAATTTAGGTATGAGGCCTGGGAATCTAAATTATTAAAAAAATTTGCCGCAATATTTTTTCATGCAGCTGGCATATAAACATTTATACATATATGTATATCCGTATATACTATTTACCACAGCTCCCAATTGTTCTGGGAGACAGCCAATCAAATCTTCCTTAAAAGAACTAAAGATCCTTATCCAGCTATGTAGCCCACTTTTTTTTTCTTACCTTTTCTTTGGGGAATTGATACAGGTGGGGGAAAAAGAAAACTGTGACTGTTTTATCTATTGCATTTAAAACATCCCAGAAGATAACATATTAAAATAAGGTCAAGAACAAATAGTGTCTTCAAAAATTCTACAAAAATTCTCTAATTGTTGCTTCCTGTTTAAAATTCTACTGACAGAGACTGCCTTTTCAGGCTCAAATGCAGTGAGCAAACGAACAATGTTGGAATGGACATCACCATTGATTCCACAATAGTGAATGAAATGAGGTAAGAAACTTGTGATTTGCGGTCATCATGTTTGATTTTTTTCTGCCCCATGGGAAACAATACAAGGGGTCAGAACACCTTCTCTTTTTGAGGCTGTCACGTGGTTGTGATCTCAGAGACCAGCTATGAGTTACGGGTAACAAATTCTACGTTTGTCCCATGATCAAGTGAACACTGGGATTTACCTTTGCAGAGTGTTGAAGACAGAAGAAATGAATGTTGCTCAGGGACAAAGATTATTAGCTCGTTATTGAAATAGACAAAGTTGATATAACAAATAGAGCCAAAAAGTCTTTAAAGACTTAAAGCTCTAGAAGCTTATTTCTCACACAACCACCCACCCTAGGTGGGAGCTATTTGTTGGTGAGCAGCAGTCCTCCACTTGGTGATACAGACACTGGAATTCTTTCTATCTTGTGGCTCTGCCATCCCTTAGAGCTTTATCTCAATAGCTTCCAACTGGCAGAATGGGGAATGAGAATGTGTCCGTTGGAAGAACGAAAGAGAAGACAGCTATTAGAACTAAGGAAGCATAATTCCCGAAACATAGTTCTTGGCCAGATAGCCTCCATAGGTAGCTGTCCCTGCTATACGATATAAAAAGTGTAGACTGGACTTTTTCAACATCCTGAAATTTCCACCTTTTTACACTGAAAAGAGTCCAAATTGATCCTAGCTCTCTGAAAGTTGTCCTCCCAGTGATTGTAGACCAAAAATTTATGAAATTAATAAGAAAAAGAAAAAGACTACTTTAACTGAAAAATGGACAAAGGACTCAAATTTACAAAAGAAGAAATGAAAAGGGAAATAAGAATTATATTCAATTTCACTAAAACCACAAAATGCCATTGACTCTTCCTCCTCAAACTGACATATGGTTTAATCTAGTAATATTCAGTGTTAGTGAGGTTGCATTATCCATTCTTACCTGCTGGTGGATTGTTTTTTTAAGAAAGTAGATTCTCATGTTTTTTGCTTACTGAAAAATAACTGAATATATATCTACAGTCTTAAAATAATGTGTACCCTTAGACTCAGTAAATTCACGTCCAGCCACCTACCCAAAGGAAATCAGCAAAGATGTGGGTCATGATTTATGGATAAAGACATTCATTGTAGAATTATTTATAATAATGAAAAATTGGTAGAAAATTCTACTTATAGTAGAATAAATAAATTATGTTACAGCTATATGATGGGCTGTCGCTCACTCACTCAGTAATATATTTCAAAAAAGTTATATACATGGAAAAGTGCTCACAACATAACATCAACTGAAAAAAGGTAAACTGCAAAACTGTATACATACGATACGATATATCATAGAATAGCAATTTGGTGAATAGAAAAGTAAAACCAAAAATGGACAACCCAAATTAAAACAATACATATAAAAGAAAAAAGTCTAGTAAGGTTTATGCTAAAATATTAAGAACAGCTTTTCTCTTCTAGGTTTTAATATTATGAGTGATAAATCTTGTAATTACTTCCCAGGATTTCTACAGCAAACATGTATCATTTTATCATTTTAAAAATATTCTGTTAAGGAATAAAGTATACTATTTTATAGAAACAGAACTTGAGTTTGGAATAGACTTTAGATGTTATATATTCTGAAATTCTACTCAATGCAATAATCTCCTCCATACAAGTTAAATCATTACTGGCTGGTGCTAGTGACCAAAAATGGTTTCTGTAAAGTTTGATGATCGTTTCTGTATATAAGAGAGCAGTTAGGAAATCAGCAGACAGGACCAGGGCATGCGCAATTCACTTTATTTTTATTTATTTAAAGTCTATTCTTTTTTTTTTAGTTCAATCCTTCCAAATGACTATAGCATGTTTTTCCTCATCAAAGATACATTTAAACGATAATTGAATATAATGAATAATTTACAATTAATATTTTCATTAGGAGTTTGGATGCTTGTAGGTAGATTTAAGTTCTCTCTCTTTCTCTGCTAAATGAAAACTGTAGTGCCTATCTGACAGGAGAATCTCCTCACTTTTGGAGATGTTGACTTAAGAAAAAATCATTTTCTAAATAGAATTTCAGAAGATGCTTTTAGATAACTCCATTCTATTTGTTTTGAAAAAATGCCTCTAAAGTAATCTATTATAAAGTACGCAGTTTTCCAAAAGCCATAGCTAGTTGCCTAGCAACATGCTTAGTTATGTCATATAGTGAAAGCAATATGATAAAATGCTGTTTTTCAGGTATTAATTTTTAAACACTTTTCCAACTGAAGGAATATATTTTACAGATGGAAATTTTCAAGAGATGAATCTTATAAAAACAAACTAAGAGAGGGTAAATACCACACTAATTGAATCATTTTCTTAATGACTGCATATTAAAATTCAAGCCCAACTGTTAGGATCTGAAAATTCCTTGCCAGCCCCCGGCTCTCCCTTGTCCTCCCTGAAGCCCTCGTTGCATTAAGAGCCCACAGCATGTGGATAAAATTGCACGTCTGTGAAGGGGACTTGATGGCATTATGACATTTATTGAACGCACAGAGTGCCTTAAATGCACCAGGAAATACCTAACTTCGGAAAAGTGCTTTATTTTTTTAAATGTCTGAACTCTTAGAGCAGGAAAAAATTAAAAGCTAACTTTAAATGTTAGCATGAAAATAAGAACAATCACCTCTCCTATTTTTTTTTTAACTGATCACTATGTTTACTATTTTTTCTTTCCATTTCAGAGTTACTCGAAATATCTCATACCCTCTGCTTTTCTGCTGAAACATTTTCTCGATGCTCGCTAATATTAGAAATTAGCCAGACCTCCTATTTCTTCTCTGCTTCCTTTTCAAATTTCATCTGCCTTTTCTATTTCCCACAAACTTCAACTTCTTCCTTCAATTGTCTTTTTGTGCCTCTGTGTGCGTGTGTGTGTGTGGTTGTGTGTTGGTGGTGGTGGTGGGGCATGGTGGAAGAGTTCATAAAAGATGGGAGGCCTCTCATATGAAAATACGTTTAACCAGTAATTGAAGATATGGCCTTTCTCTTAAGTTTGTTTGAGGGCTTACAATTTAAACCCAGGCTATAGTTCAGAATTTTTCATTTTCACCTAATTTCTGTTCCGTTGACACTTAATAGTTATTGACATACTTCTGTCCGTTATACATTCATATTCCAAGATACTGTTATTATCAGCGAGAAGTGGGACTGGCAGGCAAGCAAATGCTTGATCGTCAGTCATTTTACTGCTTCATTCACTGCCAAACTACTGCTATTAGGACAGCTTATTTTCATGAAAGTCTCTATCATCCTATTCTGTCTTACAAAGGATTGGTCATAAAGGTCCTGGGGCAAAGACAAGCCTACATATTCACCAAAGAATTTGATCAGAAGAAGACTACCTGTGTCACTCTTAATCTGGGTGGGCCACATAAATAATTTGCTTCACTGGCATGAGAGTGGAGGTGAGGGGTTTCACCTGCAGGTTAGACACAGTAAAAATCCTTGTGTTATGCAGCGACATTGTAGTCCAAGTATTGAAATGGTGGGTGACATCCAACATGCAAGTGGCCTGGATCCCTGAGACTGAGTGACCGCTTAGGAGCTAGCCGCCAGGGAAACTGCCCAATCAGGAACATCCACGTTTTATTTTGACAGTATGACAAATAGCATTTATTGTGTCCAGTCATTAAGATTTGGAGAACTTTATTTGTCATAGCAGCTAGTGTTAGTCATGCTGACTAATAAAAGCCTGTTCACTTTACATTCACATGACTGGTTCAGTCTGATGTTTAGGCCTGCATACTATAGTCTGCAGCAGTGTAAGGTCTGTCTATGCCAAAATATCTCAACAGACCTACCCACCATTCATTCTTCTATAACATCTCATCCTTAAATCTTTCCTATGTGATCCTCTTACTGTATAAGTTTTTTATTTTTCTCTGGAGGAGAAGTAAGTTGTTGATATCCATTTTCACATTAGGATGACTTCTTTTTAAAGAATACAGCATTAAGGTGCCATAGACATTCCCATGGGGTGTGTGTGGGGCAGCAAAATAAGCACTGATTTTATGAGGAAGGAATATTTAGGGAGATTTTGGGGCATCAAGAAGCCAGGTCCCACTGGAATATGTTCCATACTCCTCTGTGTGACAAAATAATGCATTTTTTCCAATATTTTTATTATGGTAAATTAAACATAACATAAAAATTTACCATCTTAACCACTTTTTTTGCACTTTTACCTTATTGTCTCCCCATGCCTAATTTTTTTTTTTTTTTAATTCTCAAGACTGGCTTTATTCAGAGTGAGAGAAAACTAAAATAGTATACTCCCACATCTCAGGTATCTACCTGCAGCTTTGTCTATCCTAAAAGATTTTTTTCTTATTGGGGTTGTGATAGTTTACAACATTGTGAAATTTCAGTTGTACATTATTATTTGTCAGTCACCATATAGGTGAGCCCTGTCACCCTTTGTGCCCACCCTCCCACTCCCTTTCCTCCTGGTAACCACTAAATAGTTCTCTTTGTCCATGTGCTTATCTTCCACATATAAGTGACATCATACAGTGTTTGTCTTTCTCTGTCTGGCTTATTTCACTTAACATAAGACCCTCAGAGTCCATCAATGTTGTTGTGAATGGGATGATTTTGTCGTTTTTTATGGCTGAGTAGTATATCATTGTATATATATATATATATATATATATACCACATCTTCTTTATCCAATAATCAGTTGATGGCCACTTGGGTTGCTTCCACATCTTGGCTATTGTAAATAATGCTGCAATGAAC
Source organism: Equus quagga (assembly GCF_021613505.1). Lineage (NCBI taxonomy): Eukaryota > Metazoa > Chordata > Mammalia > Perissodactyla > Equidae > Equus > Equus quagga. Next base: position 126,796,667 of record NC_060269.1, read on the forward strand.
ATAGGGGTGCATAAGTCTCTATGAATTGTTGATTTCAAGCTCTTTGGATAGATATCCAGTAGTAGGATAGCTGGGTCATATGGTACTTCTATTTTTAGTTTTTCGAGAAATCTCCATACTGTTTTCCATAGTGGCTGCATCAGTTTGTATTCCCACCAGCAATGTATGAAGGTTCCCTTTTCTCCACAACCTCTCCAACATTTGTTATTTTTTGTCTTGGTGATTATAGCCATTCTAATGGGTGTAAGATGATATCTTAGTGTAGTTTCTATTTTCATTTCCCTGATGATCAGTGATGTTGAGCATCTTTTCATGCATCTGTTGGCCGTCTGTATATCTTCTTTAGAGAAATGTCTATTCATATCCTCTGCCCATTTTTTGATCAGGTTGTTTGATTTTTTGTTGTTGAGTTGTGTGAGTTCTTTATATGTTATGGAGATTCACCCCTTGTCAGATAAATTATTTTTTCCCAGTTGGTGAGTTGTCTTTTTGTTTCAATCCTGGTTTCCCTTCCCTTGTATAAGCTCTTTAGTCTGATGAAGTCCCACTTGTTTATCTTTTCTTTTATTCCCCTTGTCCAAGAAGACATGGTGTTCGAAAAGATCCTTTAAAGACTGATGTCTGAGTGTACTGCCTAATATTTTCTTCTAGAAGTTTTATGGTTTCAGGTCTTACCTTCAAGTCTTTGATCCATTTTGAATTTATTTTTGTGTATAGCATAAGAGAATGGCCTATTTCCATTCATTTACATGTGGCTGTCCAGTTTTCCCAATACCATTTATTGAAGAAACTTTCCTTTCTCCATTCTATGTTCTTAGCTCCATTGTTGAAGATTAGCTGTTTGTAAATGTGTGGTTTTATTTCTGGGCTTTCAATTCTGTTCCATTGATCTGTGTGCCTGTTTTCATACCAATACCATGTTGTTTTGATTACTATAGCTTTATAGTATACTTTGAAGTCAGGGATTGTGATGCCTCCACCTTTGTTCTTTTCTCTCAGGATTGCTTTAGCAGTTAGGAGTCTTTGTTGCCCTATATGAATTTTAGGATTATTTGTTCTATTTCTGTGAAGAATGTCATTAGAATTCTGATTGGGATTGCATTGAATCTCAAGATTGCTTTAGATAGTATGGACATTTTAACTATCCAATCCATATATGTAGAATGTCTTTCCATTTCTTTATGTTGTCATCAATTTCTTTCAGTAACGTCTTATAGTTTTCATTGTATAGGTCTTTCACTTCCTTGGTTAAATTTATTCCAAGATATTTTATTCTTTTTGTTGTGATTGTGAATGGGATTGTGTTCTTGAGTTCTCTTCCTGTTAGTTTGTTATTAGAGTATAGAAATAAAACTGATTTTTGTAAGTTGATTTTGTACCCTGCAACATTGCTGTAGTTGTTGATTATTTCTAATAGCTTTCTGATGGATGTTTTAGGATTTTCTATATATAAAATCATGTTGTCTGCAAATAGCAAGAGTTTCACTTCTTAATTCCCTATTTGGATTCCTTTTATTTCTTTTTCTTGCCTAATTTCTCTGGTCAAAGCCTCCAGTACCAGGTTGAATAAGAGTGATGAGAGTGGGCACCCTTGTCTTGTTCCTGTTCTCAGAGGGATAGCATTTAATTTTTCCCCATTGAGTATAAGATGGCTGTGGTTTTGTCATATATTGCCTTTATTATGTTCAGGTACTTCCTTCTGTACCAATTTTATCGAGAGTTTTTATCATAAATGGATGTTGGATCTTTTCAAATGCTTTCTCTGCATCTATTGAGATGATCATGTGGTTATTGTTCCTCATCTTGTTAATGTGGTGTATCACATTGATTGGTTTGCAGATGTTGAACCATACCTGTGTCCCTGGTATAAATCCCACTTGATCATGATGTATGATCTTTTTAATGTATTGCTGTATTTGGCTTGCCAATATTTTGTTGAGGATGTTTACTTCTATGTTCATCAATGACATTGGCCTGTAATTTTACTTCTTTGTGTTGTCCTTGTCTGGCTTTGGTACCAGATTGGTACCAGTTGGCCTTGTAGAATGTGTTAGGAAGTGTTCCATTTTCCTCAATTTTATGGACTAGTTTGAGAAGGATAGGTATTAAATCTTCTTTGAATGTTTGGTAGAATTCTCCAGAGAAACTATCTGGTCCTGGACTTTCATTCTTTGCGAAGTTTTTGTTTACTGTTTCGATCTCATTATTTATGATCAGTCTATTCAGATTCTCTATTTCTTATTGATTCAGCTTTGGGATGTTGTAAGAGTCTAAGAATTTATCCATTTCTTCTAGATGGTCCAATTAGCTGGCATGCAGTTTTTCATAGTATTCTCTTATAATCTTTGGTATTTCTGTGGTATCTATTGCAATTTCTCTTCTTTCACTTCTAATTTTATTTATTTGAGCAGTCTCTCTTTTTTTCTCACTAAGCCTGGCCAAGGTTTATCAATTTAGTTTATCTTCTCGAAGAACAAGCTCTTTGTTTCATTGATCCTTTCTATAGCCTTTTTTTTTGTTTCAATTTCATTTATTTCTGATATAATTTTTGTTATTTTGCCCCTTATACTGACTTTGGGCTTCATTTGTTCTTCTTTTTCTATTTCTGTTAGGTGTAGTTTGATGCTGCTTATTTGAAATTTTTCTTGTTTGTTAAGGTGAGCCTGTATTTCAATGAATTTCTCTTTAGGACCACATTTGCTGCATCTCAAATGAGTTGGTATGGTGTGTTTTCGTTTTCATTTGTTTCCCGATGATCTATCCTTGATAAAGTTTCATGTGCGCTTGAGAAAAATGTGTAACCTGCTGTGTTTAGACGTAGTATTCTATATATATCTATTAAGTCCTTCTGATCTAGTTTTTCATTTAATTTTATATTTTCCTTGTTGACTTTCTGTCTGGATGATCTATCCATTGGTATAAGTGGGGTGTTGAGATCCCCTACTATTATTGTGATGTTCTTAATATCTCCCTTTAAGATTGTTAATAGTTGCTTTATTTACTTTGGTGCTCCTTTGTTGGGTGCATAAATATTTATTAGCATAATGTCTTCTTGGTGGAGTGTCCCTTTTACTCTTACATACTGCCTCTCTTTGTCTCTCTTTTTTGTTTCGTCTTGAAGTCTACTTTGTCTGATACAAGTAAGGCGACACCTGCTTTCTTTTGTTCACCATTAGCTTGGAGTATCATCTTCCATCCCTTTGTTCTGAGTCTTTATTTGTCTTTGGGGCTGAGTTATGTTTCCTGGAGGCAGCATATTGTTGGGTCTTGTTTTTTAATCCATTCTTCCACTCTATGTCTTTTGATTGGAGAATTCAATATATTTACATTTAGAGTGATTATTGATATATGAGGGTATAATGCTGTCATTTTATTGCTCATTTTCCAGTTCTCCAGGATTTCCTTTGTTTCTTGTCACATGTATTTTGGATTACTAATTCAGTTAGGTAGTTTTCTATGCTAGTTTTCTCCTTATTAGTTATTTGTGTCTCTGTTCTAATTATTTGTTAGGTGGTTACCATGTGGTTTGTATAAAAAATATTGTAGATGAGATAGTCCATGTTCTGATAGCCTCTTATTTCCTTAAACTAAGCCAATTCTATCCCTTTCCTCTTCCCCTTCTAAGTTGTTATTATCACATCTTATTTCATCTTGTCTTGTGAGTTTGTAGGTAAAATGACAAGATTATATTTATTTTTGGTATTTTTCTTCCTTTCATCTTTAATGTTACAATTAAGCATTTGCTAATCTGTTCTGATGGAGAGCTGCACTTTTCTGATTTTGTCTATTTACTTATCTCCTTGCTCAGGGTTTTATAACCCCTTTCTCTTTTTTTCTCCTCAGGTATGAGGGCTTTCTTGAGGATTTCTTGTAGGGGGATCTTGTGGCAATGAACTCCCTTAGCTTTTGTTTATCTGGGAAAGTTTTTTATTTCTCCAACATATTTGAAGGATATTTTCACTGGATAGAGTATTCTTGGCTGAAAGTTTTTGTCTTTCAGAATTTTGAATGTATCATTCACTCTCTCCTAGCCTGTGAGGTTTCCGCTGAGAAATCTGCTGATGGCCTGATAGGGGTTGCTTTGTAGGTTATTTTCTTCTGCCTTGCTGCCCTTAATATTTTTCTTTGTCATTGAATTTTGCCAGCTTTACTACTATATGCCTTGGAGTTGGTCTTTTTACATTGATAAAGTTCGCAGATCTATTGGCTTCTCTCATACGGATTTTCAGCTCCTTCCCCAGGTTTGGGAAGTTCTCTTCTGCTTCTGGGATACCTATAATTCTTATGTCACATTTCCTAATTGAGTCAGATATTTCTCAGAGAGTTTCTCCATTTCTTTTAATCTTAGTTCTCTCTCCTCCTCTATCTGAAGCATTTTTATATTTCTATCCTCCAGATTGCTAATTCTGTCATACGCAATATCAGCTTTACTGTTCAGGGCATCCAGATTTTTCTTTGTCTCATGCGTTGTGTTTTTTTCATCTCCAACGTTTCTGATTGGTTCTTCTTTATAGTTTCAAGCTCTTTTGTGAACTAACTCATGAACTCATTGAATTGTGTATCTGTATTCTCTTTTAACTAGCTGAGTTTTTAAATGTTAGATATTTTGAATTCTTTGTCATGTAGGTTATAGATTTCTGTGTTTTCAGGGTTGATTTCTGGGTACTTGACATTTTCCTTCTGTTTTGGAGATTAAATATATTTTTTCATACTGCTTGACAGTGTGGATTTGTGCCTTTGCATAGAGATAGATTTTGTTTGCAGCTTCCACTTGCTGCCACTGGGGGCAGGGGGCAGGAACTGTGTAATATGTACCTACCAGGATCCCCATCAGCTGTGCCTGTCCAAGCCTGGGTCACTCCTTGGGATTGCAGCATCTCTGTGGGGTCCCTCACCAACTGTGGGAACAATCACATGGGGGCTCCAGGCTGCTGCTACCTGCTCCCACAGACCTACCCAGATGAACCCCCCCCCCCCCCCCCCCACGTTGGGACTGCAGTGGTGTTTTGGGCTTTTGAGGCATCCTGGAGCTTATTCACCCAGACTCACGTTTCCACTGTTGCCTGGTCCTAGGTTGTACCAGCCGTTGTGCTTGGTGGGTAGGGCCTCCCTGCTGGGTCTGAGCCAGCACCACTCCCTGGGACTGTGCTGGCATTGTGGACACTCCCACTGGTCAAGAGAGTGATGTCAAGAGGCTCAGGCCTGCTGCCACCTTCCTCTACAGACCAGCCAGTTATACTGCCCCTTTGGGGATGCTGTGATACTGTAGACATTTAAGGCAGCCAGGGGTTTGTTCACCTGGACTCACAGCTGCACTGCGATCTGCTCCTAGGTTGCACCAGCCTTTGTACTTGGTGGGCAGGGCCTCTCCACTGGGACTGAGCTGAGTATCTCCCTGGGGCCATGATGGGGCTATGGGTTTTCCCACTGGATCCAGAGCAATCACGCTGGGGCTTAGGGTTGTTACTGCCTGCTCCCAAAGTCCCACTGGGTAGCACTTCCCCATTTGGGGCCACAGCAGGACTATGGGTATTTAAGGCAGCAAGAGTTTTGTTCACCCAAAGTTGCAGCTGTGCCTCAGTCTGTCACTAAGTCTCACTAGCATTTGTGTTTGGTGGGTGAGGTCTCCTCACTGGGTCCAAGCCTGAGTCACTCCTTGAGGCTGCAGTGGGACTATGGGCTTTCTCACTGTACCAAAGAGCAATCACAGGGGGCTCAGGGCTACAATCACCTGTTTCCATAGTCACACAGAGGCACACACCCACCTTTGGGGCCATAGTGGTACTATGAGCGCTTCAGCTGGGAGACATTCGCTCACAGGTATTGGGCTGTCTAGGGGACCAGAGAGCTCTCATTTATCACCACCACCTCGCCAGGGGTAGTTCATCCATCTTCGATGTATAGCAGCACGGGTCTCTCAGGTGTCTGAGGTGCCATGTAGGTATCCTCCATTGATCAACGAATGTCCATTTAGTTGTAGTTTGAAGGGAGAGAGACAAAAGGAACTGCTCACTCCACCATGTTGCCTACTTCCTCCCCACGCCTAATTTAACAAGTAGGCTTAAGGACTACAATGTAATTGATAGGATAGTGAAAAGAGGGCCACCTCAGATCCTCGAGCTTCCCTTACCCACTGGTGGTCCATGGTTACAACTTCCTACACTCACTTTAGGACCCTTTACCTAGGTATGCCAATCTCCAAGGGAGGGTAACTCCTTAAGTTTCAATGTCAATGACACCCTAAGTGTGACTAAAATTCAAAGGCAGTGTTCTATGGAGGGGAGGGGTACTGGGTGCAAGGTGCTAAAGCTCCAAGACTACTTAGAAGGGGCAGAGCGTGCTAATGTGGGATCATAGTCAAATACAATTTTAAGGTAAATTTACTCATGCTAATGAATTTCCAACATCTCTGCCTTTTTCAGATCCACATTTTCCCAACATTTTTATTCACATTTAAATATCCAAACACACACATCTTAACCATTTTTAAGTGTAGCATTCAGTGGTCTTAGATACATTCATAATGTGCAACCATCACCACCATCCATTTCCATAACTCTTCTCATCTTGTAAAACTGAAACTTTGTACCAATAAACAATAATTTGCCTCTCCTTTCTCCCCTCAGCCCCTGGAAACTGCCATTTTACTTTCTGTCTCTATGATTTTGACCACTCTAAGTTTTAAAAATGTTGTTTCTATTCCTTGCTTTAGTTCCTCATATTTTCTTTTACCCTTTGCCATCTTCTTCAATCCACCCTCTTTGGCCATTTTAGGATAGTACTTACTGTCCCAAGGAAGGAAAGCATGAGATTTTTGAAAAAGGGTGAGAGTGGAAAGAATGGGGAGAAATAGAAAGGATTCCAAGTGAAGATAACATATTTTGGGGAAAATATGATAAAAATGATGACTTTAGAGCAAGACTTTTTTCATCCCTGAGATTTCTAAAGGTTTTCTAATCTAGGAGGCAGAAAGAGTTGGAGATGAAACAAGGAGAACTTTGCAAATCCTGTAGGATTTTTGAATGTAAGAGCAGAGAGTAGAGTCCCCAAGAATATATGATTTTGTGATATACTTTAGGAAACAGGATTTTGATTTTAAACAGCTTAGAAGAATTCTGAGAAAAGTACAGAAGCAGCAAAACAAATCTCACGCACAAAAGAGTGGCAACAATGTTGTGGAACACAGTGTGTTCGGGTAGACAGTTATATGGGATGTTCTGTACATGGCAAATAAACTCTATTGCTTAAGAACAGCAGGGAAGCAGGAATGGGAAAGGACTGTATGCAACTCCCTAAAATTTTTACTAAAGCAGAAAAATGTTACTTGTTTACCGGATTGATTAAAGAACTGGAAGACCTACAAAACTGCAATTGAAAGAAAACTAAGAGGTGGCCACACAGGAAGATTTAACACTTAGTGGATGCCTTTATGGATGGATTACATTGAATACATCAATAAATTCAATCGATAAATAAAAATATTGTTTCTATTCCTTGCTTTAGTTCCTCATATTTTCTTTTACCCTTTGCCATCTTCTTCAATCCACCCTCTTTGGCCATTTTAGGATAGAACTTACTGTCCCAAGGAAGGAAAGCATGAGATTTTTGAAAAAGGGTGAGAGTGGAAAGAATGGGGAGAAATAGAAAGGATTCCAAGTGAATTCTGTCTCCATCTCATACTTTGCCATTATATAAAGGCTCCAGATTTTACAATCTGTTTGAAAGAAGAGGACACAACACCAAAAAAGAATGAGATTAATTTCTGCCAAATGGTGAAGTTAAATTCAAAGATAAAAATGAAATTGTATTTATTGTTCACCTATCTTATTTAGAATTATAACTGCTGTAATAAGTATGCTTACATAGATCCACCTTCTCAAACCTTACTTCTTGGCTTACTTTGGAGCTTCATGGATGCTTAGGGTCAGTTCTGACATTTCTGTTTTCAGCAGTTTACTGTGGGGTAGTTTCTTTGGCATTTGGAGTCTATCCATCGTTTATCTGCATCCTCCCAGTTTAGTTATAATGCATCAAGCATTTACTCTCAACTGTCACACAAACTGTGATCTCATAATTCATCCTGTCTTACTAATTGTCAAAAACAGTTCTTGGGTGACTATGAAGCTCTATGAAGGAAATTATGCCATTTGGAGCCAGTGGAAGCCCAAGAGTTTCAAAAATCTGGTGGAGGTATTTTTAAATTAGAATCATCAAGAAAGCTTTGTCAAAATTTTCCCCCACCCAAAAGATCTGATGTAATATTTAAATGTAGTTGGAGAAAAAGCGTAGTTTGAATGAATTTTGACAAATCTCCCTTGATAAATTCAATACTCCTCACTCATGGTTATTAATAATATTTCAAATGTGCTTATTATGTTGGAGGATTGTTAATTCATTCTGTAGATATTTATTTTGAATCTCTTCTGTGTGGTACACTGTTCTAGAGGTTGAATGTATAAGAATGAAGAGAGTATACAAAGTCCTTGCTGTCATGAGGCTTATAAAGTAGTGTGTGGAAAACAAAAATTAAAGAAATAAATGTTAGGTGGCAATAATGTTATTAAAAAAAAGTAAAGGAAAAGGTGAAAGCAAGTGTTAGAGGGTTCTTTTTATAGGATGGTCAGGAAAAGTATCTTTGAGAGCTGGGACTTCATATTTGTAGGAAATTAGGTACCAAGCCACATTAATATCCAAGAAAAGGCATTCTAGGAGGAAAAACAATAAGTGTAAAATCCCAGGCATGGTAACATGCCCAAGCATGTTGGAGGAATGGCAATAACATCAGAGACTAGAGTTAAATCGTTGAGAAGTGGGGTAGGTGACACACAGTGGTAATGAGAACTAGACTGCATAGAGGTTTTAAAGAATTAGGCTTTTATTATGAGATGGTAAGCCACTGGGGAGTTTTAAGCAAGGAAAGAACATGATCTGACATGTTTTGATAATATTATTTGTGGCATAAATGAGACAAAGGCAGAATCAAGAATACCAGCTAGGAAGCTGCTTCAACAAACCAGAGAAGAGACCATGTTGTCTTGGACCAGGGCAATAGTAAGGAAAGTGGTGAGAAGTATTCTGTTGTGCATTTATTTTAGGTAAAGCTAAGAGGATTTGCTGATATAATGGAGAATGGGTGTGACGAAAAAGAGAAGAATTTTGCCTGGATGACTAGGTACATGAAGTCACCATTTACTGAGTTGGGAAAGACTGAAGAGGACTAGACTATAGCAAAGATTGAATTATATTGTGCGTATGCTGAATTTGAGATTTATAATCTTGAATTTATATATTAAAGAGAAATGTTTAACAGGAAGCAGAAGTTCAGGAGACAGATCTCGGTTGGAGATAAAAATTTGAATATTTCTAAGCATAAAATTGGTGATTACAGTCATGAGATTAAATAAGATCACTTAAGAATCTAGTGTAGATAGAGATGTCTAAAGACTAATTCCTAACCTAATATTTAGAAATCAGAATAGTGATGAGGGTACAGGAAAAAAGGGAAACAAGAAGCAGCAGCCAGTGAGATAAAAAATATATATAAAGGAGTATGGTGTCCCAGAAATCAATCAGCAAAAAAGCATTTAATAAATATTGGAATGATTAAATATAGTTACTAGATTCAGAGAGAAGTGGATTAAAATTGGCTGTTGGATTTAGCCAATGGGAATGTCATTGGTAACCTTGATAACAGCAGTTCTGGGAGCTGGAGATAAAAATCTTAATTGGTGTAGGTTCAAGAAAGGATGAAAAGAATGGAACTGGAAGAATTTTACTATAAAAGGGAAAAGAGGATTGGAGAAGTGGGTGAAAGGGAATGAATAAAGGAGTTTCTTTTTCAAGATATGAAATAATTCATAAATATATTTAAGTATATACTATACTATATAATACAATTTACATTTATATGTAATATATATTTATATATATATAATATATATTTATATATATATAATATATATTTATATAAATATATATAATAGCTAAGGTAGAAGGGGAAAAGTATGGTCCATGATCCATGAGTGATCTTGGATAAGAGAGAGGTATGCATGAGTTCACGAGTTGGCTTAGGGAGGAGAATAAAAGTTCCAACAAAGAGGCAAGGCAGAGAAAATCTAGGTGCAGATTCATGTAGACTGATGGATTTGGTGAGGGAAGGATGTAGCAGCTCTTTAAAGGTGGCTTTATTTTCTCAGTGAAATAAGAAATTAGATCATCAGGTGAAAGTTAGAAAGAAGGAAGGGGTGTTGGAAGTTGAGAATAGAGAGGTTATGAGAAAGTCACCTCAATAAGTAAGAGAATGTACTGCTCAGAGTATTTGGGGCTAGCACTGAGACTGAGAACTCATTTGGTATTAGACTTCACAAATGTAAAGTGATACCAGGTAACATATTTTTTACATTTTTTCAAATCTTTTCCTTGATATTTACTCAATTGCTCATTTCCAGTAATGGGTAAGCAGTGAGTGGATTCAACTAGCCAAATCAATATGTTTGAGGGAGACATGTGCAAGGAGCTGAGGCATATATTAGTTAACATAGTCTAAATTGCTATAAAAAATACATTCTTAATGTAATGGTTCAACACAAAATAAATTTATTTCTCACACATATGTCAGATTGGTAGGTGTCTTTCCCCTGTGAGGTGATTCAGAGGCCCATCTTTTCTTTTTGTCTTTGCTATTCCCTAAGACCTTGATGTAAAGGTTTTTTTTAGAAAGCCTAGAAAAGGAAGACCAATTTTCAAAAACATTCTGGCAGTGGCACACATCACATCCACTGGTATTCCACCAGGGAGGACTAATCAGATGATCACACCTATCTCAAGCATGCCTGGGGAAGGCAATCCTGGCTAGATACCTGCTTTTCAGCCATACATTTATTAAGATAGAAGGGTAGAATAAGTTTTGGTGGACTTCTAATTGTCTCTGCCATACTGATTATAATGATGGCTACCGAACTTATCTAGCTAAGTTAATGGATTGAAGAACCTGATAGGGGTGGAAGAATTGTTGAAAATGGACTAATAGACTTATTGACCCATAAAGGTAGGAGTTGATGGTAGGAGGTGAAAGGCTGAAGAAAATATGAAAGCCAATTGACTGGTTAGCTACCAATCTGTATGATTCACAAAGCAGTGTTGAGTAAACCTAGGGTAATGCAACATCAGAGTGGGTAGCAATTCTGGTCCTAATTCTTCCACTGACAATGTGTGTTCTGGAACAAATTTCTTATTTTCCCTGAATTTTAATTTTCTCTTGTAAAATAGAAATATTAAAACATCTCTCTGGATTATTGGAAAGTTAGGTGAGAGTGTACAAATGATACAGTCCATAAAACTTGTATTTTCTAATTGTTTAGTTTTTCATATTTCTAGCTGAATTTCAGGGCACTGCTGACTTGCATGATTTTGAAATACTTGTAAGCACTAGGGTGAAATAAGGGTTGCTTTGACTTGTCATGCATCTTCCATGACCTATGAAAGAATACAAATTTTTTCCCCCCCAAAAGTCAGAATATTAACATAGTAAATGGAGAGTATAGGTTAGGATAGGATAGAATTATCCTTTTACAACCCGAAAACCCTCTCCACTTTCTTAGAAAAGTGGAGATCTGGGTTCTCTCATTCTTGAGTCTGAATTCTCATCTCAGGTCTACTATACCAATAATATGTTCAAATGAAGGTTAAAATATTTTGTTATAATAAAACATCTTCTCTGCATTTATCATTAAATACAATTGGTAAGCTTATTCTAAATTGGAATTGTTATTTTTCCAACTCATGGTATATAGGGAAAGATACAAGCCTAAATTTGAGCCATGGTAAGAAATAAAATTACCAAATATGTAATTATGCTCTCTCTACTTAGAGGAGGAAAGAAAACAAATGAAAGATATTTGAAATTTCTCCTTCTCTTTCCTTCTTCTCCATTATCCCCATGATGAATTTTGTATATCTCTGATAATAAAAAAAGCAGAAACACCTGGAAAAGATTGGAAGATTGAGAGGCTATCAGATTTCCACTATAAAAGAGAGGAGAATTTAGGGCAGAAGATAATAAAATTTGCAGAGGAGAAGTGAAAGAAGGGAAAGAGATTTAAGAGTCTATGATGACCTGACTGGATTTTGATAAGAGATTTTAGAGGAGTTTTAGAAGATGTAAGAGAGATTTTGAGAATATGTAAATGGCCTGCTGTTTTAGTCAATTTGGTCTGCTATAACAAAGTACCGGAGACTAGGTGGTTTATATAGAAATTTATTTCTCACGGTTCTGGAATCTGAAAGTCCAAGATCAGGGTGCCAGCATGGTCGAGCTCTGGTGAGGGCCCTCTTCCGGGTTGCAAATTGCAACCTCTTTGTATCCTTCCATGTAGACCAGAGATAGAGAGGAAGATCTCGTGTGGCACTTCTAGGACACTAATCCTATTAATGAGGACTCGACCCTCATGACCTTGTCTAATCCTATTTGCCTTCCAAAGGCCCCACCTCCTAGTACTATTACACTGGGGGAAAGGGTTTCAATATATGAATTTTATGGGGACACAAACATTCAGACCATAACACTTGCCTATTAGGGTAGTAATATGATGATAGTAGCCAGTGAAGAAGTGGCAGCAGAAATTGAGAATGCTGGACAGATGTGATATTTAGAAGAGAGAATTGGCATGGAGGTCCAGGATCCCGTGTCTAATTAGATGTGGGGAAGAAGGCACATGCTCTTCCCCATTCTGACATGCCCTCCCCATTCAACTCTTTTCCCCTATTCACCTTCATACTCTTCAGTCTTCAGATTTAGGCTCAATCATCACTTCCTCAAAAATCCTTCCCAGATGACATAGTCTTAAATGCTGTCACAGAATCCCATTGATGTCCTTCTCAGGACTAGCCATTATCTTTATTTCATTAAAATATATCTCTCCTATTAGACTGTAAGCTTCCTGAGAACAGGGACTTTTATTCTGCCCAATGCCTCCTACACTGCTTGGTATATGGTGCACATTTGATAAAATTTTTTATTAATCAGAAATTAGTGATTAGGAAGTCTTAAGGACATCCTGATGTGTTCTTGGTAAGATACTGGTATGGCAACTAGTTGGCTAGTATTGTCATTCACTAATTTAGAGCAGGAACAGATAAAGGAGGTGGGAGGAAGCACTTAAGGTCACTATTTCTGGTGTTGAGTGTAAGATGTTGAGTCAGCTCTGGGGTATTGTAGAGGTTGTGCTTCAAATGTCAAGATAAACTCATTCAGTTGGAGCAGGATCTAAAAAAAAAGACTGAAAAGGAATGAGTGGACAGAGAGGGAGGAGGAAAGTCAGAAGAGGGCATTTTCATAGAAGCAAAACTGACAATGGGGCAGAAAACTTCACTGATGTTCCCGCACTCATGGAAGGAGCTTACCAGGAGGCAGTTTGGATGTTGTAGCTTCTTAACACCCAGTCTGCTGCTTGTCTGCATAGCAATATTAATGCTTAATCAGAGACTCCAACAGACAGAGAAATTACTTCTCCTGTTTTTATTCATATTTATGAGAATTTCCACCTTATAATTTTGCCAGATACGAAATAGCCAGAGGCCTTAGTGACCAATCATTAAATGTATATTTGAGCCAAACGAAACCTTGAAAAATCTAGACTCTACAAAATGTTACCTTAGAATATTTTTGCATATATCATCATCAGAAGTGGTTTTAGGCTGATTTGTATAACTTACCAGTGCAATACAACACAATTTGTTAGGTTGAAAACCAGTGATATTTTTTTTCCATCAGAAACCTGTAGATGACAATGTAATGATTTACATAATATATTTGTTAAATTGATGTAGCTAATCTTTTTTAAAAATTTTTTTCTAAAGTTTTAAGGACCACCTCCTTTTTTAAAATTGAGATATAATTAACATGGACCATTGTATAAGTTTAAGGTGTACTCTTTTTAAATCGACTAAAAATATTTCTTTGCTATTTATTTCTCATACAGCATTTTAGGTGTTAATCAGAGACAAAGCTAGCTCTGGTCAGGAAGCGCTATCTTTAGCAACTAACATTTACACTGCACTTTTCATTTGAAAAGCCATTTAAGAACGTAAATTAGTCTGTACAACACTGCTGAGAAGTAGTTAATGATAGGAAGGATGATCATTACTCCCATATTACAGATGAGCAAAACTACGCTACAAGTTTAGCGAACAAATTAAAATTATTACTCGTGGCAAATCATTTATGGCTATCCCCATTTGATATTTCATGCTTCAAGTTTTTTTAATGCATAATCATCTCTTCAGTGAATAACTGTATTGCTCTGAGGTCCTTAACAGAAAAAATACTGAAGTAATAAGACAAGGCACATGGAGTTTGGTCAGTACACGATGGAATATCCCTCCACTGCACACACAGTGGGAGAGAAAACTTATACATCACTGACATACTTCATCACTTCCCATACAGACATCATATTCAATTAAGTAGAGAGCTCTCTGTCAACAAACTTGACATGCTCACCTAGGGAATGTCACAACCTCCCCCAAAATCAATATTCAAGTTATGATGGACTGACAGCTTCACAGATGAATGAATGTCCCTTGATTTTTACCTACTTTTGCTGCAGAACAGAGGAAAGTGCTCAAAGCATGAACAAACAAACTTAATTAAGCTTAAGGGATATAGTTGAGCAATGTAAATCCGGAGCGAATAAAGTTATGGAGCATTAAAGAGCAGCTTAATGAAATTCTGATCAACAGGAAAAAAAAGGAGAGCTGCTTCCCCTGATTCAACAAAGCTGGTTCTTGGTGATTTGAGAAGGCAAATGTTCACTTGTAAGTGGTTACTTTGGAGAAGTAATTTCCTGGACTCTTTAGACTGATGCATATCTTGAGAATTTCTATACTTCCTAATATATTTGACAAATCGCTGACAGTTTCCCCTTTCTTCTTTGATATATAAAATGATTCATAGCAGGCTCCAGAAATGGAAGAAAAAAGCTCACTTAAAACTAGTGGAAAAGCACGAACTATGGTTATCAGAAAACACAAGTGTCCAACCTCTGAAGTTTTGACAGATGTCATTCTTTGGGGTAACTTTTCTTATGTAGGAAGGTATTTCTTCTGACAGAATTGGCTTCATTTAACTCACCTCCTCTCTGATCCATTGTTCTATTCTCTGACTTTTCATTTTAGACTCTAATCTTCTTGAAGATGTCACATTAGCTACTTCTTTGGGTTAAGATATCCAGGAGCTAAATTAAATAGCAAAGGCGAAGACATCCATGAACTAATTTAAATTACAAATGGTATCATTAATCCACAACTTAGTGCAAGTTGACACATGAGTCAGCAGGGAAGGCCCTCCTAAACAGGGTATGTGACAAGGAAATTTTACTGGAGAGAGAAAAGACTAGGAAAGTGAACCATGACACATAAGGTCCAGAGAACGATGATTTTTTCTGTTCAGAAGTCGTGGTGTCTCTAATTTTAGATTACAAAGCTGACTTCACGGGGAAAAAAATGGAGAGAGAGAGAGAAACATAGAGATCCATTTCTACAAGGGAGCACAGTTCTCTATCTGTAAGAAAAAATGTAAATAAACAATAAAATTGCGTTCACATTCAACTGCAAATATACATTTTTCCTCCTTTGAATGACTTCACTTTTTAGAAGGGAAGTATAAGATAGACATTAGCAGATAAATTGGAAAAAAACTGGGAAAAGCCAGAAAAAAAACTCAGATATCCATACATTCAGTTCCTCTAATGTAATTCAAAGTCAGAAAGTTTTTTTGAACAAAAGGAAGAAGGCAGCGAGTTGTCTAAATAATGTTACAAAAGTTCATGCTGAATGGCACGTATTCATCTATAATCATTCTCCTGTTTTCCACTCAGATATAGTTTTATGAAGTTTGGTTAAATTTTTCCAAGCCAGTATCAATTAGATATGAAAAATTGAAGAGAAAAGCATATTAGGAATTTTGAAGTTAAGGATATTTTAATGATGACTCTACATTATCAACAAAAGCTTAAACCCTTCCTCCATATATTTTTTCTATTATTTTCAACTTTTCTTTCTTCATTGATTTATAAATATTGCGTGCATGTAATATACTAGGAATAGTGCTGGACACAGTATAACATATTTTGTTATACAGGAGCAGGGCAGTTTTATAGGTTATAATTTAGGCAGATTTCTACTTTAAGACATTAGAATGAATCTTTTTGGTATTTTGCATTTTCATTTACTACTAGCTTTGGATATTTGGACAAGTTACTCAACATTTTTGATGCTTACTTTTTTCTACTACAAAATAAGGAAATAAGAGGCAATTCTTAAGCACCTGGTCAATTCTTGGCACATAAAAGGCATGTGGCATACATTAGCATCATTTAGTATCAAAGGTAAAAATATCTGCCATTCTGAAAATGAACCTACTTAAAACCAGATTACCCCCAAAGGTTTTGCATACCTAAATTTTACTGTTTTTTGTCTATCCCCAGTTTATTTCTTTGTTCTTTCCTTCTTGAGAGGGGTTTCAAACATAAGACACTTTGAAACTCAAAGATAAGCAGAGAGTTCAAGGAGAAGTTGTGTTTCAGGGGGTTTTGAACATCTAGACAATCTAATCTCTTTTCTACCAGATGATAAAGTCACTGTGTAGCTTCTCAAATTCTCTATTTTCTATTATCTTTATAAAGAACCATTAGAATTTTTTAGCTTTTGTGAAATGTTAGCTGTTTATTCCAATTCTGATTTTTTCCTTCTACTTAGAAAAGAAAGCAGGAACAAACACATCAACTTCCACCATAAAAATATTGATTTGGATTCTTTATGATACATAATGTTCCTTCTAGAATCATTACATTCATGCAATAATTCCCAGAAGCAAACTTTCCTACCTTTTTAGAAACATAGTGAGTCATCCATAATGTCACCCAGAGCTGTAATTGTAATTATGGGTAAAAAATTCATGGCTTTAAATCAGTTACATATATTTGAAGATAAACAAACACAAACACAACACAGTATCAGCACAGTGCCCTGTCTCCTGTGTGTCGCCAAACATCTGTGTTGGAAAGAAAGAAGCAAATGCATGAGCAGGCCCTGGTTTCTCCATCTCTGCACGTGTGTTCTGAAATGACACACCCGGGTGTATGCGAACAGATAACGAGAGAACATTGTCATCAGCACAACTCATTACCCAAATCTCACGCGGATTCCTGTTGGTGGTTTTGTTGTCAATTTGTGCCTCACTAGCTCTGTGGTCCTGAACAGAAAACAAACTCAAACCAGAGTTAAAGGTAATAATATTAGTTCATTTCTAGGTATTTGAACTAAACTTCTCAGGCTGTTTATAGTTACTATTCCCTCAAATAGTGAAAGGTTCATAGCAATCACATTTGTAATGGAGCCCACTTCATTGTTACTTCTAGCTACACAGGATAGTGCCTCCAAATATCTTTCCCCATTGGCACTGTTTTACATACCATGGATTCGAGTTACACAAATCATAGCACTTGGGTGCTGCACAAATATGTGTTGATTTTGTAATGGGGAGAATGAGTGTATTCACCAAGTCACACTCCTGGGATTGGGGAGAATAAACTTGAACATAATGCCCTTCATGGTCAGCTTGAAAAAACATTTATTAATTCACATTTATTTTACGATAAACTGTGCGAAGTACTAGGACATAATGAGGAGCAAAAATCAACAGATTTCTGTCTGATGCACCTAGGATCTTGGAAACAAAATTTTAGTAATATTATCAAAAACAACAACTTTGAGTAAGTGCTCAGAAATGAGAGGTGTTAGTATTACTCAACTGGGCAAAAAGGAGAGGGAAAAGCAGTTTATGTTGAGAAATCAGCCCTTGCAGAGGTCCTGTGATAAAGAGATTAGAGAAGGCTTCCATGACTGCGGTGGAGAGACCAAAGCAGGAGAATAACTCAAAATGAGACTGGGGAAATAGTTAGGAACCCAACTATGTATGTATGATATTTTGTTGTGAGAGCAATAGGAAATCATGAAGGACACATCACTGTGGATATGAGGTATAAAGAATAGAATTGATTAGAAGGAATAGTGTGGATGAAGATGAACAAGTGTGCAGTGAGGAATTCGGCCTCACCCAAAGAGAGGTCTGGACTTTGTCCCTGGCTCCTGTCAGGTAACCTCTAAACCCTTAGAATTTCCTGAGTAATAGGAGTGTCTTTGTTATTTACAGTGGTCCCCACAGATGATACCTGATAGTTTACGCTATTGATGTGAACTGTGATGGGCTCCTTGGGTCATGTAATATCAGACTGACCTCCAGAGAGGAGTGAGATTGAGTCCAAAGACATGAGCAACTAACCAATCATTCATGCCTACATAATGCAGCCCCAGTAAAAGTAAAAACTCTGGACACCAAAATTTGGGGGAGCTTCCTGGGTTGTCAATACTCTATGTATATTGTCACACATTGATACTGAGAGGATAACACATTCTGAGGAGACTCAGAGACTCTGCCTTATGTGACTCTTCCTTTGGCTGATTTTCTGTATCCTTTCCCAGTAAAACATAACTGTGAGTATAATAGGTTTCCATGAGTTCTATGAATTTTTCTAGTGAATTATCAAACCTGAGAATGGTTTTGGGAAACCTTTGCTGACGGTTAATTTTAGGTGTCAATATGACTGGGCCAAGTGCCCAGATATTTAGTCAAACATTATTTTGGATGTTTTTGTAAAGGTACTTTTCTGGATGAGAGTAACATTTAAATCAGTGGATTTTGAGTAAAGATTACCCTCCATTATGTGGGTGGGCTTCGTTCAATCTGTTGAAGGTCTTAATAGAACAAAGACTAACCTCCCCTGAGCAAAAAGGAATTCTGCCAATAGACTGCTTTTGGACTTCAACTGCAATGCTTCCCTGGCTCTCTGGCCTGCTGGTCTACCTTACGGATTTTGGACTTACCTGGCTTTCACAATCGCATAAGTCAATTCCTTATAATAAGTCTCTCTCTCTCTCCATGTACATCCTATTAATTCTGTTTCTCTGGAAAACTCTGATTAATACACCCTACACACTTTCAGTTGGTGTCAGAAGTGAGGATGGTCTTGTGTGGATTTTTCCCTCTACCTTTGTAGTTGAACCCTAACTTCTTCAAGTAGGGGTCAGAAGTCTTGGACAGACTTGGAGGTATGGAGTATTTAACCTCGTGGTTTGACTAATTCTGGGTAACAAGTTGAAAGGAACTCCTTTAGTACTAAAGAAGGTATGGTTTTGGAACAAATGGAAAGAAATAGGTGGATTTGAGAGATATTTGTTAAATAAAATCAACAGGAATTTATGAGGCAGGGAGGTGAAAGAGGACAGGATGTAAGATTGATGAGAAAGTGTACAAATGTTCTCACAGGATCATTAGGAGTGTACACTAGTGTGCAAGGAATAAAATCTGTTTGGATAGAGAATGAAAATTGTTTATGTTGGTTACATAGGGACCTTTGGAAGAATCCAATCCTTTTGGTGGAGAGTTGACTTTAACATCAAGAATATATGGAGAAAACAAATTAAAGCCAACAGTTAAACCCCTTTTCATCTCCCCATTCTGTTCTTCCTCCCATTCTCCCCAGAAAGCTAGAGGACCATCTCACTCCAGCTGATTCAGGATAAGCCAAGTATCATGAGAAAAGATTTTACACTTTTAGGCAGTTCCAAAGGGTGCTGGCTTGAAGAAAACCACCAAAAATAAGCAAAGGGTCTGTAAAATTTGAGAGACATGTGAAAGAACAAACATTGACATTTGCATTTTCTTCAGGAAGAGCAAAACCAGAGATGTTTAAAGAATAAGGATTGTGGAGAATAAGGGGAGAAGGGATAGAGATAAAACATTTGGGAGGTTCATGTAAGACAACCTCTGAAGATGTAGGGACCATCCTTTACCTTCATCCCCTATTCTGGTTTCCTATGTGAGGAGGCTTTTGATAGACCAGACACATGCTCTGATTCTCTTCTTCATTAGTCTTTGTCCTTCTTGTTAGAATCCTGAGGCCCTCTATTTTGCTTAGTATATCAATCTTTCATATTCTTGAGTAAAGAATTGATTAAATCCTCACTGAGGTACTCAGAGCACTTTCTGGCAATATTTGGGATAAGTGGAGAAGTTATGGTCCCTTCTTCCTTGGGCAGAAGTAGGCTCTGCTAGCATCATTTTTATGGATTGTGTGTCTTGGAGCATCTTCCTTTGTAGAATGTTCTAATTAGACAAGTAGTATGGTAAGTTACTCAAATTCTGCTCTCCTGCCAAATTCTGAATGTGTGGTGATACATTCTGTGAGTCAAGAAAAGAACGGGCCTACCACATTCATGACAATTTCTTTTTCCACATTTCAATTTAGACTTACTTTTAGGCCTATCAAGTCCTTTGATGATAAAACATAATAACTGTATTCTGATTCTACTGCAGTCAGACAAGAAGTTATTGCCTTCCTGAGTTGATATACTCACTCATTTTTCTCATACAGGAGAGGGGAGAGGTGTCAAAACATACACAATTCCAGGTGGGGAGAGAATAACTCTTTATTAGTAATAATGTGGAAGGGTTCTGAAATGAGAGTCAAGAGGCTGAGTTCTAACAGTATTTGTTTACACCTTCCAACAATAGCACTAGTAACCAGTGAGACAATCCAACTACAGAAATTTCCTTAGCTTGACCTCTGGCCACAGGCCATGATGCTTCATACAGGCATATCTGACCTGTTATCTGAAAGATTCAGAACACTCTCACACAATAGGCTCACCTTTATTTCATACTGCAAAATGGATGAAAAGAAATGATTCCAGTGAGTAAATGAAATCTCAATAATGGTAAACATATAGTCCTTGTTCTGAATAACCCTAATGATGGGAGGAGGTTTCATTAAAATTAGGTTTGTTAGAAGCACAAATTCTAATCATGAATGTATTAGGCAAATTTGTTTATGGCAAAGGTTGAATACATAGAGCCTTTTACATATGTCTAAATTCAGTGATAAAATGTTCTACATGCTTCAGTATTTTGAATTGATTATCCGTTGAAGATTACATAGGCTATACTATTTATACTATTTAATGAGTATTTCCAAAGTCTCACAAACACATGTAATAAATAGATTCCCTGGATTGTAAAACTCTACTGCATATTCCATTAATGCAGCACATATATTTCTGGGCTTAATTGTGGAAGATGATGGAACCTTGGGTGTCTACTGTAACTACCAAATGATGTTTAAAGCTATCTTTGTCCTTATTTTAAAAGCAGATATCTGATGAGAAAATACTGCAACAATACACTTGCTTCTTTAAACTTAATGTTTCATGTGAGAATAAGGGATCACTTGTCATTTCAGAGTGGAGATTAAGTCTTGTTTGATCATCTTAAGGATGGGATTCTGGTAACTTAATAGTTTAAAAGTATTATATGCTCTGTAGAAATGAAGGTGAATTCACTCAGGAAACCTTAGGAACATGTAATGGAGAACATTTTGAAGTTGCTTAAGCGTTTTAGACTTCAAAATATGCCTATATAAGTCAATTATTTAAGCTGCTCTAAGGCTAGCTTTCCTCCAATATGAAAATATTAAGGTGACATTGTCATGAAACCAAAGACTTAAATTTGGCCACTGTGAATTTGTCAGGTATATAAGAAATGTGAGGGAATGATAGTAACTATGACTGTAAGGTGTTCTAAAGACAGGAGTCTCTCTTGCTCTTTCAATATGTGCCATGATTTCTGCCTGCACAAGCTGGCAACCAACTGGTATCAGGGGATTGCCTCATTATATGAAAATAAACTTAACCCATCTAGGCTAGCTTGTACTTTATGAAACTGGGGCATGCAATATTAGTATATTAATATTCACCAAGCAGAACAGGGGGAAATCTCAAAGCAAATGCATTGTTTTAACTTTGAAGGTATTAGCAAATACGGTTAACAATTCTGCCTCTCCCTTCCTTTACAAAAGCATTTAGTAAGCTGAAGAGCACTGAACAAGTGGTGGTTACTGCTATTTACACACCTTAAATTCTAGAATGTTGCTGACATCACAAACAGCTCACAGATACTCTGTAAGGTGGTTGTAAGGTTAGCACTCTAACCTAACACCTTCATCAAGTAGATGAAGAAACAAGCCCAGAGAGCTAATGAAGTTCACACTGTAAATCAGCAGGACGTGAGATTAGGATCAGGCTTTCTGACTCTTATTTTCGAGCTATTGTTGTATTGTCACTAATATCTATTATTTTGAAATACTACTTCTTCAGCTAAATCTCTGCTCTTATTATGAAAAGCTGCCTCAACTCAATACATTACAGCTTGTATATATTTCACAATAATAATGACAAAAGTGCCAATGATATTTTGAAGTCATCCCATGTCTCAATTCAGTAAATCCAAGCAGAAAGAGGCTAGGGGAAGCTACATGGTTCCTAAGGTCATTGGTGACAAAGACATGACTAGAACGGGTTTTGTTGACTTTGCAACCAGGATAAGTTAGAGTTGAGCCTAAACAGTACGAGAGCTGTGGGAAGAGAAAGAGTAGAATTCGGAGGTGTTGTCAGTACTGGTAAGGTGCAGGGGGAATCCGACTCTGAAGATTCAGAAGTAAGGGAATATGGTGGTTGCCTTTTCTTGCAGAGCAGCCTTCTGTTTTGTTCAACTCACTTTTGCTGTTATCATATAGGTAGCCTCTTCCTAAAGGAAGGAGGCACCTGACCCAAGAGATGTATAATTAATTTAAGACTATCACAATGATTTCATTTCCCTTTGCCAGTGATTGGATTAGTGGTGGCCATGTGACTGAGATCTAACCAATAAGATACAAGGAGCAATCTTCTGGGAAAAAATATCATATTAGCAAGAGAGAAAAGTATCAAGAGAAAGCTCCCTGACCTTCTTTTTCTTGGTTTTGAACTTATTTGTGTAATGATGTGATGTTTGGAAATACTGTAGTCTTCTTTCATCATGACAGAAAATCAGGAGACTCTTGAAGAAGTTTAGTGCCCCGACACCATTGAACTGTTGAACCAATTCTGAAATTTCTATCATCGGATTTTTTTAATAATAAAAATAATTGCATTTTGCTTAAGCCACTTTTAGTTGGGCGATTTATTACTTATAGACAAAGGTGTCATAATGGACCTGGTTCCCATTAGTCTCCTTTTGCCCTCAGGCACATTCTCTGCCCATCTCTGTCTTGCCTTGTGCCCTGGAAGGTGGACTCCTATGGACTACATCACCTGGACCTCTTTGCTCCTTTGTTTCTGATTGGCTTCAGCTAATGAGAGACTCCTGTAGATCAGATTTTTCCCTACAACTGTGTCCCTGCTTCAATGTGGTTCTTGTGGTGCTGTGTCCCCTGAGATGGTGGTGTGGGGACCTGGAAATGGCCACCCCAAGATATGTCTCTTTGGCATGACGATTATTTGAGGCTAGTTACTTTTCAGACAGGAAAGAATCTGGAAAGTAGAATTTACTTACCCTTTGTAAGAGACAATTACATTGTAAAGGAACTCTCCATCTGTAAAGATATCTCTAGAAACTCTTAATCAATGGGGAAGGCAAGAACTTAAATCTGCATTTGTTTATTGTGCTTGTCTGGTAACCTCCTGTAACTGACTTCCCTCCCTCTCCCAACACTGGCATTTCTTTAAGGATTAAGCATCTTTCCTTAGGCTAGGAACTGATTGCTGCCCTCACCTGTGACCACCCAGCTCAAGACAATAGACTTGCCTCCTGCTATGCCCACCAAGATAGCAGTAGCAGACCAGTATCTGCTGTGTCCATCAAGCGCTGTGCCGACAGGGCAATCTTGTGACTATTGTGGGAGGGACATTTCAATCATATGTGAAATATCCTGTTTGGGGGTATATAACCACTCTGTGCACCCCACTTCTTCGGTGCCCTTCCTTTGGGAAGAAAGGCCCTGGGCCATGGTTCCTCATAAAGCTTTGTTTAATGTTCTCTTGCTATTCTGTCTCATGTGAATTTAATTGGTTCTCTGGCCAGACGAACCCACATTGGATAGAGGAAAAGTCTTCCTCCCCTACAGTGGCTACTGCCTGGTAGCCTTCATTTCATGGCTGCAACTTTCAACTAGGCATAGTGACTCCATTTTCTTGTCTTTCTCCTTCAGGCCAAGGGGATGACATCAGCTTCTTGCTGTTGCTTCCTCCTGGGTGTTTCAACATCTTGTGGATTCCTTTAGCCTTACCCATACCTCTGTAGATAGTTCCTTCATTAGAAATTCTCAGCTGAGGCTGTTGACTGTTTTCTACTGAGACTCTGACTGATATGAACACTCTCTAAAGACTTTTAAAAATGAATCAGAGCAGAGATATCCCCCCTCTCTTTTTAAAGATTAGGATAATTCTAGACCAACACAAGTTATTTACAATGAAGACAGCAGCCTTAACCTATGGACTAGTTTGCTATGGCTGCTGTAACAAAGTAACACAAATTGGGTGACTTAAACCACATAAATTTGTTGTCTCACAGTTCTGGAGGCTAAAAGTCCAAGATCAAGGTGTTGGCAGTGTTTGTTCCTTCTGAGGGCTGTGAAGGAGAATCTTTTCTAAACTCCTAGCTTTGGGTGATTTGCTGGCAATCTTTGGTGTTCCTTGACTTCTGCTGCAACCCCACGATCTTTGCCTTCAAGTTCACATGGTATTCTCCCTATGTGCCTGTCTATGTCCAAATTTCTCCCTTTTATAAGAAATCAGTCATATTAAATTGGAGTCCCACCCTAGTCCAATATGACCTCAAGTTAACTAAATACATCTGCAGTGACACTCTTGCTAAATAAGGTCACATTCTGAGGTGGTGGGGGTTAGGACTTCAACATATGAATTTTGTGAGGGCACACTTTGATCCATAGCACGCTGTGTAAAGAAATCAGTAGGAGCTAGTTGTTCTGTCATGGAACAGAAAATTTATTTGGAAAAGGCTGTTGAACACTTGCTACAGTTGATGATACCCTGGACCAGGGATACAAACTCACCACATAAACTCTCTAGTCTGAGTACCAGCTATACCACAATCTTGGAAATGGTTCTCTCACATAACCTTAACCTTATTCACAGAGAAACATTCTGACTATAATTTACCTGCCCATTTTAAAATTTAAACATTTATTGAGCATTTAAGACAGTGTTGAAATACTTTACATGTTGTTTTAGTTTACTCTTTATAATAGTCTTATAAATTTTTATTAGCATCATCATTTTTCAGATAAGTAACTACGGCTTTGGATCAGGTCACTTGACCAAGGTCTCCCAGCTTGATCAAGCCAGAATGGTGAAGCCATAATTAAAATCTAAGACCTCACACTCCAGAATGGGCACTTTAAACTAATATACGTTTTTTGACCACCATGAGAGAAGGAGATAGCTAAGGATCCTAGTGTCAGGTCATTTTGGCTTTCCAAATTTCTTTTTGTTTAAATTATGAAATTAGAAATCTCGTGCGCACATTATTTCGATAGTTTATTAAATGATAGACTGTCTTGGGACTGATTAATGTCTTCCGCTATCAACTCTGGTTTCTAATACTGCAGTCTGAGGTTCACCTGTGGCCCCATCTCTGCTCATTTTCTTTAAACTTTCACAAGAGCTAATAGACAATGCAGTTACTCTGAAATAGACTTAGCTAAAAAAACCGCTCATCCATTCTAAGTATAATATTTCTGTTCTTCCTTTTTCTTTAAAAAAAACACAACTTTGTCTTTTTTTTAAGGTATGCTTTTTGGTCAGGGAGATTGGCCCTGAGCTAACATGTGTTGCCAATCTTCCTCTTTCTTTTTTTTCTCCCCAAAGTCCCAGTACATGGTTGTATATACTAGCTGTGGGTCATTCTAGTTCTTCTATGTGGGATGCTGCTGCAGCACGGCTTGATGAGCGGTGTGTAGATCCATGCCCAGGATCCAAACTAGTGAACTCTGGGCCGCCAGAGTGGCGTGAGCAAACTTAACCACTTGGCCAAGGGGCTGGCCCCAAAACACAACTTTATGTAGTGAGTATAGAGAGGGTATTCCTCAGAACCGCTCACCCAAGTATGTAAGAAAAAGTAATTGTCTCAAGAAGCAGACCAAATAGGCATGGGAAACTGAAGAGAAGATGTGTAAGATTGCAGTAAGAATTAGGATATTTGATCTTTGGCACTGCCCAAGAAAAAACATTGGAAAGAATATCCTTCCCCTTGTAGGGGAGGAAGATAAATCCTCTTCCCTCTGGGTCTTTCTGGTTGGGTATGAATTAAATTGATATGAGACAGAATAACAGGAGAAAATCAAACAAAGCTTTATAACATGTATAGATGGGAGAAACTCAGGAAAACTGAGCAACTCAACAAAATGGCTGAGCTGCCAGCTTAAATATTAACTTCAGCTAAAGGCAAAGGAGGATGTTGGGGGTTGTGGTTTATGATTTCAGAAGTGAGGAAGACAATTTACATGGAGAGGGGAATGCAAATGTTTGTTAAACAAGTTTTTCTGGGCCAAAAATGGGCTTATTGGTGCCTTTCTATCACACCTGTTTTACATGATACTATAACTATCTCATGGTATTAGCTCCTCCCTGGAAGAGGACTTCTATGTTAAATTCTTTTAGGCAGTTTTGGGGAAGGTCAAATGTTCTTCCTGAGTATTCTGAGCCTTTTCTTCAGCTCAAAATAATCTGCATACCGGAGTGGTGCATCTTGGGCTGGCCTGCCCTGAACCCCATCACCCTTCATTCACTGGGAAATAAACAGGAAGCAAAAAGGAATACACTGTAAAGCAGGTAGAGTTAGAGGATTGAAAGGTTAGCATAGCTTCAGCAATCAGACATTGCAACCTAAATTGATTTTGTTATCACAGATTACTTACTAATGGATGTAGTTCCTCACATTTACCCAGAGAAAAATTGCCTTATTGGACCAGATAAACTTCCCAGGTAAATCTGGTTATCTTTAAGGATGATTAGATGCCTATGGTCAGAGTGGGTGTGATTTTGCTGCTGTTTTACCATTTATAATGTAGTTTAAAATCTTTGATGACGTTTCAAGCCAATATCCTCTTCTTCCATCCCTCCAAATTGGGCTTCAGAGCCTTGAGATTCAAATTGGTCTATATATAAATTCATACATGGGAAATTTATAAGCATCAAGTAAAACAAGAAGTTTTGGATTCTCAGTATTACAGAGAAATGAGGAGATGAGTGTCCATTATGTGCCAGCCAATCTCACATAGATGAATTGCCTTAATTATCTCAATCATGTTTTGAGATGGGTATGCTTATGTTTACCAGATTTATGAGGATAGTGATGTTCAGAAATATTAAATTTTCCAAAGTCTCATAGGTAGAAAACAAAAGAGCTGAGAATATACATATCTTAGTCTTAATCTTAAAATCTTAATAGGGTGCCATACTCCCTTATGTAGCAAATTAAATTACTTACTAGATACATTATAACACAATATTTACAAAGATCATATTTTGTAGTGATTGATCCAACCAATTCATTCTAGTATATTCCCTTCTTTCTCTCCCTCTCTTCTTCTTTCCCTCCCTCTTTTTCCTTCCTTCCCTTCCTTACAACATATTGATTGTACACCACAATGAGCCAGAACATGTTTCAGTTTAACGGGATGTGTGTTCATTGATCTATAATTCTCAGGGGATAACTGTTGACTCAGGGGAGTCCCAGATTTCAGAGATCAGAGTCCTGGGACTATATAGTGGATGAGCTAGGAAATCACATCCTCAGAGCCCAGCAAGAGAGTGTGGGCCTGATGGGAGAAAAGGAAAGTTCAGAGAATGGCACACAGTCTAAGTCACATCTAAATAGAGTGACATGGCCAGTCCTCCTTTTCATATGGAAATTTTATTACCCTGATTTTAGCTAACACAGCAAACTTAAGGCCTAAATATAAAGTAATATTGACATCTTAATCTATGCTTCTTGGTCAGGCAGTTCTGTCTTTAGAAATCAGACTGGGAATGACACAGGTTGAATTGGGCGATGTGGCTGCTGGGCAGTCATTTGCTCCACATCTGTGGAGTCAGATTTAACACATTTTTGACATCCTACCTACATGCCTGTGAATGTTAATTAGAAATCAATTTCCCTCGATTTCTTATATGCTTATAATACACTTTTAATTAATTATAATTCTTTGCTTTTTTTGACTCATTCATTTATCTATAAACTAAATATAAATTAAAATTTCACAATTTTTCCCAGCTTGGTAAGTTCTGGAATTATAGAGGAGAAAAATACAGGAAAGTTCTGTTTTTTTGAATTCCATTCAAAATATGGCTGGAATGCGCTTGCTGTATTTTCACATTCTTTATTCAGTTTTCTCCAACAAGCATACCTATGGGTATTATCAGAATACAATGGTCAATGTATTTAGTGGAAGTCAAAGACTTGGATTTTTTCATTTCCTAGAGTTTGAAAATTGAATTACTTCATTGATGCAATAAATTATATAATGACATAGTACATGTGATTAAAAAAATACACAAGGGTCTACCAGTCAAATTTAAGTATTCGACCAAAAAACTTTTATGAGAAAGTCCCAAGAGACTGCTTAAAAAACCTTGAGAAGAATCTGAGATGAGTTGATTGCCATCTTGAGACAAAGCAATGCTGAACCTTGTCAAGATTTAAGCTCGTCCAACTACCCTTCAGCTCTTCACTTTCAGAACTTGATTTAGCATTCAACACAATCTCATGGCACTTGAAGCTCTGTCAAACTAAACAGCTCTGTTTTGGACACATGTTTTGAAAAGCCTCACAGACTCTCTGTTTGCACATACAGCATATTTTTAAAATAGTATAACCTTGAAGAAGCATTGAGCTATTATTTTCCTAAAAGGAAAACTAGAAACCAGTGAAGCTTACATATTTGCTGTCTTCACAGGAAAACGAAATGCACTTCTTGCCTTACTTTCACACTGTAACAGAGTTCTGCCATTTTGCGACTGAAAGAACAATTTTTTTTTTTTGGCAAATAATTGGGAGCCAAGATATGGGTTTGCTTTATTTCTCCCTAAACCTAAGAGCTTTTTCAACCGTAAAGTAAATGTTTTCTCAAAAAATTGAAACTCTGGAACACACATTTTACCTATTCTTTGCAGCCCAGAATTCTAAAGAATATTACTGGTAGCAGATAAACTCAAAGACTGGTAACAGCACAGCCTACTACAAAATTTGATTGTGCTTAAATGGCACAGTGTGGACAATAGGGGAAAAATTATTCTTACATGATTTTCTCTTTGTTATGCTGTGATCCTATCTACATTTGTGTCTTATTCTTACTCTTTATCAGATAACATACTATCTTGTATATTAAATTAAGTTTCTTACCAGATACATTATAACACATTATTTACAAAATGGTTTGTAGTTATTAATCCAATTAATCCAACCAATTTATAGAAGTATATTTCCTTCCTTTCTTCCTTCTTTCTTCCATCTTTTTTGTTCTCTTTCCTCCTTCAATTACTCCCTTTCTCCTTCCTTGATGCCTCCTCCCTTCCTTCTTTCTTTCCTTCCAACACATTTATTGTGCATCACAATATGCCAGGTCATGTTCCAGCTTCCTGGGACATGGGTTAATTAATCTATGATGTTTGAGGGATGATTGTTGACTCATCCCAGGGATCCCAGGGCTTCAGAGATGAAAGTCCTGAGATTATGTAAACTTTTAAAAGTTTAGAAATCTCATTTTTCTTCCATACTCATTTTCATGATGGATATGTGTGAACCATTACCTTCTAGAGAAGTGAATGTCTCTTAGCCTTTTCTATTCTCTGGACATAGTGCTGCATATACAGATCTGAATTCTAGAGATGTTACTTGGAATTCTGGATCTAAAGTCTTTACGCCTACATTGGAAATCTGATTACAGGAGGAACATTGTGAGGGACAGGGCTGTGGGACTGGAGGGATTTGGTGGTGCTTAAATCTTGCACATTCCATTTTAGCCTTGGTGATGCCACATTTTATAGTTAATGTCTAACAGAGGTGAGCATTCTACTGGCTCAGCAGTAATTTATACTGTCAGCTCATAAATAATACCACAGATATTGCTTAATAATAAATAACATATTATTTGGAACAAAAAAGATCAACGTATAGGAAGGGGCACAGAGAAATAGTGTCCTGAAATGTGACATTTTCCATGGTTTTTACCACAAACTTATGAGGTTATTCACAAAATATATGTAAATTGTCTGAGTTCATTTAGCTCATAGCTAATCAGACTGGTATTCATGGCCTTAAAATTTAGAAATCTGGCTCACATCTATTTTCGTTCCGTTATACTGTTGGGGCCTCTTGTATTGATACAGTCCTCCAATTTTCTGCGTGCTGAGACATACATTGATGCAACTATGTATTTGTTTATTTATTCAGTCATTTGATATTTACTGAATGTTTATTATGTTTCAGGCATAGATCTATAAGAGCTGAAAAAGTGAATGAGGCAGCAGGATGTAGTTATACAAGTATTGGAACCAGAAAGACTTGGATTGAATTATCATTGCTATCATGGAGACTCAAGCTGGCAGTGGCAATAAGTCATGCATACAACAAAATGAATACAATGTCAAAAGTAGCACATTTTCAGGACCATGTGACTATGACAGCAAATAAATGCTTAGAATTTGTTGAAGGGAGACCTTGTAGTGCGTGTATGTGTGTGTATGCACGTGTGTGTGTGCCTGTGTATGTGTGTGCACTTACATTTCATTATTTTACATGTATATGCATAAGCCTATCTAGCACGATCAGCCTGAGAAAGACACCCATGTCTTTTAAAGTCCACTTGGTCTTATCAAGTTATATACACCATTTCTACAATTTTGCTATAGTTAAAAGAAAACTGCTAAAACATTTAATAAATAGAATAGTCCTCCTACAGCATCATTTCTTTGTTTAGCTTTACTTTCCAGAATGGAGTGTACATTTTTAAAATGTGTCTAAGTGAGATACAAATATTCCTAATGTATCAAAGTCTATTGAACAGGGTTTATACTTCCCTTTTAAAGATATTAAACTCAGTGCTTTATATGCTGTCTGTCGAATAACCAGAGGAGGAAGAAGAAGAGGAAGACATTCATTTGCAAGCATTTTATTGGTTTATCCCGTTCCTGTCTTTTTTGCCTTCCTGTGCTGTGTTTGCCCTGAACAAGTGTACGTGCTATATTGAATGTGTTTTCCTATCAGAGGTTGCAAACTGGCAATGTGTGTGTGGGGGGCCCAGATGGTCCGCAGATGTATTTTGTTCGACTCATACAGTGTTGGCCTACACAGTATTTATATTTTATTCTTAATCAGAACTGGGAGGTTTCAATGCATATGTGGATAAATGACTTCTCTTGAAAAAAAGTATCAGAAGATTTCACATCAGGGGATCTTTTTTCAAACTTTGTGATTATTAGTTGGGTTGAGGTTATCTTCCATGTCGTTCACCACAGTCATCCCCACCATTCCCTGTTGCATCCTAACACTGAAACCAAATGCCAATTGCTATTTAGCAGAGCACTTGTGCTATTGTTTATATTATTTTCGAGTGAAAAGAAAAATTAAATATTTCTTACAGATCTGTCTCTATTTTATATAAGGTCAACATTGCATTTTTATATTATCTACCTTCCTCTAACATTGAATGATTTTAGGACCTCATTGCATTGGATATTTAACCCAGTATAGTGGAAAGAATCAAGAAGATTCAGAGTCTGACACATCTGGGTTCAAATTCAAGTTTTCCATTTACTGACAGTGTAATGGTATATAAATTAAGTCAAGTGACTTAACTTTGCCAGGCCTTTAAAGTATCTAAAAGAAAGTATTTAAAGTATTTTTATACTTTTAAAGAAATTGAAAAATACTTAAAAGTAGATATAAAAATTAAATCCATTTCAGAAGGGTTTTTGTGGGGAATAAATGAGACAGTGTAGAAGATTGCCGGGAAGATGGTGGTGTAGGAGGACTCTGAACTCACCTCTTCCCATTGATGCAACAAAATCACAGCTACCCTTAGAACAATTATTCCTCAGAAAGAACCGAAAACTCGCTAAAACGAACCCCCACAACAACAAGGGACAGTGCTGACTGAGATGGAAGAGGCAGAAAATCCTTTCTGGAGAGGAAAAAGCCACATTCTAGCTGTGGCACTTTACAGCTGGGAGCCATCTTGAGGTACGAAGCTTTCCCTGAAGGAGTGGGGGATCTGAGCAGGAGAGCTTTGCCAAAATATGCAGCTTTTGAACTCAGCACAACCGAGACAGGTGTCATAATATCTGTCTTGCTGGGTACTAACAACAACAGGAAATACCCACAGAAAAGCTATCGAACATAAGAGAAAGAAAAAACCTGCTCTTAAAGGGCCCATTTACAAATTCATCCATTCTGGAAAGGAACCTAAGATCACAAGAAAGGTGCACAATCCTCTGGTGAAAAGAGGCTCACTTGACAGGCTCCAGGTGCATCTCAGTGAGGCAGAAGGCAGCTGGGACCACCTCCCCAGGGACTGAGACATTGGCAGCAGCCATTATTGTGATCTAGTACAGGAGTGCTAACACAGACGTTGGTAGGCTCTGTTGGAGTTCTTCCCCTGCCCTGTTAGCACAGGGGTCTGCCAGACCCAACTAGAGCACCAATTTAATCCAGCTCAGCCAGGGTGGGTAGACTTCCCTAGGGACAGGCGCCATCCAACAGTAAGTCCTCAGGCAATGTGTTGTCTCACATAGGTGACATATGTGGGACTTCTGCATGGGGCAAGTGGGTCTGCCTCTGTGGGCAGGGTGTGCATGAGGGGCAGGCCTGTGTTGGCAAAGAGTGTGAGGCCTCTGCAGCAGGGAGAGTGGGTCCACTTCAGGACATGTGCCTGGGGCAGGACTACCTTGACAGGGTGTCTGAGTCTGTGGGCAGTGGGGCTTCTCAGCTGCATCAGACTTGTGTTTGTCAAACAGCCACATAGGAGATTGGCCACACCTTCCAACACCTGAAACAACTGTGTGCTGCCACCCCTGGGGCTGGCCCCACACAGCTGCACTATTGAGAGAGCTGACAACAGCCTTGCAGGCTGGAGGCCTACAGCAATTGTAAGCCCCTGAGCCAAGCAACCAGCCACTCTGGGGGCCTACTCACTTAGAAAAAATTCAGCAAAAATGTGCTATTAGATCTTGCAACCAACTGTGCTGGAGTTCCCCATGCCCAGTAAAGTGACAAAGGGACTGTAGCAGCTGCATGCAGCTAAGTATTACAACCAGCCAGCCAGGGGGACAGCCTAGCCTGCCTGTGCACCTGCAAGAAGAGCAACTCTATCATAACAGAAAGACACATGTTGCCCATACAGGGAACTCATGGAACATTTTGAACTGCTGATGAGAGGGAAGCAGACTGCTGGGCCTTATAAGGCATCTCTTACATAAGACCACTTCTCTAAGATTGGGAGACATAGCTGATCTACCTAATACATAGATATAAACACAGAGAAAGAGGCAAAATGAAGAGAGACAAAGGAATATGTTCCAAATAAGGGAGCAGAACAAATTATCAGAAGAAAGAAATAAATGAAAAAGAGGTGAACAATCTACCTGATAAAGTGTACAAACTAATAGTCATAAGGGTGTTCACTGATCTTGGGAGAAGAATGAATGAATTCAGTGAGAACTTCAACAAAGGATTGGAAAGTACAAAAAAGAACCAATCAGAACTGAAGAATACAGAGATGGAAATGAAAAAATCATTATAGGGAATCAATAGCAGAGTAGATGATATGAAAGAATGGATCAGTGAGTTGAACAAAAGACTAGAGAAAATCACCCAAGATAAATAGAAAAAATAAAAGAATTAAAAAGAATAAGGACAGTCTAAGGGACCTCTGGGACAACACCAAGTACACTAACATCCATATTATAGGTGTCTCAAAAGGAGAAGAGAGAGACAAAGGGGTAGAATCTATTTGAAGAAATAATAGCTGAAAGCTTTCCTAAACTAAGGAAGGAAAAAGACATCAAGGTACAGGAAGCAAAAGAAGATGAACCCAAAGGCCTGCACCAAGACACATTATAATTAAAATGTCAAGAACTAAAGCTAAGGAGAGAATCCTAAAAGCTGCAAGAGAAAGGCAACAGGTTACATACAAAGGGAAGCCCATAAGACTATCGGCTGAATTCTCAGCAGAAAGCTTACAGGCTAGAGGGTATGGCACAGTATGTTTAAAGTGCTGAAAGGAAAAATGCTACAGCCAAGAATACTCTATCCAGAATAGAAGGAGATATAAAGAGTTTTCCAGATAAGCAAAAACTAAAGGAGCTTATCACCAATAAACCAAGCTTACAAGAAATGCTTAAGAGATTTATTTAAATTGAAAAGGAAAGACCACAAATAGGAATAAGAAAATTATCAAATAAACAAAACAAAACAATAAAATCACTGGTAAAGGCAAATATACAGTAAAAGTAGCAGACCAACCACCTATGAAGCTAATATGAAGATCAAAAGACAAAAATACTAAAATTATCTTTTTCTATGATAAGAGGGTAATGGATATACATGCACAAAAAAGAGGTTAAATATGACATCAAAAACATAAAATGTGGCAGGAGGGGAGTAAAAGAGTAGAGCTTTTAGCAAGAAGTCAAACTTAAGAGACCATCAACTTAATATAGATCGCTATATATGTAGGTTATTACATATGAACCTCATGGTAATCACAAACCAGAAACCTATAATAAATACACAAAAACTTAAGAGAAAGGAGCACAAACATAATACTAAAGAAAGCCATCAAACCACAAGGGAAGAGAGCAAGAGAAGAAGAAAGGAACAGAGAAGAACTACTAAAACATCCAGAAAAAAGTAACAAAATAGATATAAGTACATATTTACCAATAGCTACTTTAAATGTCAATGGATTAAATGCTCCAATCAAAAGACATAGGGTGGCTGATTGAATAAAAAAAACAAGACCTATATATATGTTGCATACAAGAGAAACACTTCAGACCTAAAGACACTCACAAACTGAAAGTGAAGGGATGGAAAAAGATACTCCATGCAAATGGTGGTGAAAAGAAAGCTGGGATAGCAATACTTACATCAGACAAAATAGACTTTAAAACAAAAACTAACAAGAGACAAAGAAGGGTACTACATAAAGATAAATGGAACAAACAAGAAGATATAACACTTGTAAATATCTATGCACCCAACATAGGAGCACCTAAATATGTAAAGCAATTATTAACAGGAATAAAATGAGAAATAGCCAGTAACACAATAATAGTAGGGAACTTTAACCTTCCATTTAACCAATGGATACATCATCCAAACAGAAGATCAATAAGGAAACTTTGGCCTTAAATGACACATTAGACTAGATGGACTTAGTAGATATATACAGAACATTCCACCCCAAAACTGCAGAGTACACATTCTTTTTAAATGCACATGGAACATTCTCCATGATAGATCACATATTAGGCCACAAAACAAGTCTCAATAAATTTAAGAAGATTGAAATAGTACCAAGTATCTTTTCGGACCACAATGGTATGAAACTAGAAATCAATCACAGGAATAAAATCGGAAAAGCCACAAATATGTGGAGATTAAACAAAATGCTACTGAACAACGATTGGGTCAATGAAGAAATCACAGGAGAAATAAAAAAAATACCTTGAGACAATGAAAATGAAAATAAGACTTGCAAAAATTTAGGATACAACAAAAGTGGTTCTAAGAGGGAAGTTTATAGC
Organism: Equus quagga; assembly: GCF_021613505.1. Classification (NCBI taxonomy): domain Eukaryota; kingdom Metazoa; phylum Chordata; class Mammalia; order Perissodactyla; family Equidae; genus Equus; species Equus quagga. Next base: position 126,832,424 of record NC_060269.1, read on the forward strand.
AATATAGGTCTATCTCAACAAACAAGAAAACAATCTAACAGTGCACGTGAAGGAACTGGAAAAAGAAGAATAATCAAAGCCCAAAATCAGTAGAAGGAAGGAAATAATAAAAATCAGAGCAGAAATAAATGAAATAGAGAGTTAAAAAAAATAGAGACTAGAAAAAATCAATGAAACCAAGAGCTGGTTCTTTGAAAAGATAAACGAAGTTGACAAATCTTTAGATAGACTTACCAAGAAAGAAAGAGAGAAGGCTCAAATAAATAAAATCAGAAATGAAAGAAGAGAAATTACAATAGACAATACAGAAATCCAAAAGATTATAAGAGTATACAATGAAAAGCTATATGCCATCAACTTGGATAATATAGAAGAAATGGATAAATTCTTGGAATCATACAACCTTCCAAAATTGAATCAATAAGAAATAGAGAATTTTAACAGACCAATCACTAGTAAAGAGATCAAAACTGTAATCAAAAACCCCCCAAAAAATAAAAGTCCATGACCAGATGGCTTCCCTGGGGAATTCTACCAAACATTCAAGGAAGACTTAATAACTCTCTTTCTCAAACTCTTCCAAGGAATTGAAGAGGAGGGGAAGATTTCTAACTCATTCTATGAAGCCAACATTACCCAGATGCCAAAACCAGAAAAGGACAACACAAAAAAAGGAAATTACAGGCCAATATCACTGATGAACATCAATGCAAAAATCCTCCATAAAATAATAGCAAATTGAATGCAACAATGCATTAAAAGTTAATACACCATGATCAAGGGGGATTTATCCAAGGGATGCAAGGATGGTTCAACATCCACAAATCAATCAACATGATACACCACGTTAACAAAATAAGACTAAAAATCACATGATCATCTCAATAGATGCAGAGAAAGCATTTGACAAGATACAGCACCCATTTGTGATAAAAACTCTGAATAAAATGGAAATAGAAGGAAAGTACCTCAATGTAATAAAGGCTGTATATGATGAACCCACAGCAAATATCACACTCAATGGAAAGTTGAAAGCTATCCTTGAAAGCTATCCTTCTAAGAACACCAACTAGGCAAGAATGCCCACTTTAACCACTCATATTCAACATTGTATTGGAAGTCCTGGCCAGGGCATTCAGGAAAGAAAAAGAAAAGGATCCAAATTGGAAAGGAAGAAGTGAAACTGTCACTATTTGCAGATGATATGACTTCATATATAGAAAACCCTAAAGAATCCACCTAAAAACTTTTGGAAATAATAGATGAATACAGTAAAGTTGCGGGATACAACGTCAACATACAAAAATCAGTTGCATTTCTACACACTAACAATGAAGTAGCAGAAAGCGTAATTAAGAATAAAATCCTAGTTACAATTGCAACACAAAGAATAAAATACTTAAGAATAAGTTTAACCAAAGAGGTCAAAAACCTGTACACTGAAAATTATAAAACGTTGTTGAAAGAAACTGAAGAAGTCACAAGGAAATGGAAAGATATTTCATGCTCTTGAATTGGAAGAATTTATATAGTTAAAATGTCCATTCTTCCTGAACCAATCTACAGATTCAGTGCAAGCCCTATCAAAGTTCCAACAACACTTTTCACAGAAATAGAACAAAGAAGCACAAGATTTATAAGGAATAACCAAAGAACCCCAATAGCCAAAGGAGTCCTGAGCAAAAAGAACAAAGTTGGAGGTATCACATTTTCTGATTTTGAAATATACTACAAAGCTATAATAACCAAAACAGAATGATACTACCACAAAAACAGACATACAGATCAATGGAACAGAATTGAGAGCTCAGAAATAAACCCAAACATCTATGGATAGTTAATTTTTGATAAGGGAATCAAGAACATACAATGGTGAAAGGAACTCTTCAATAAATGGTGTTGGGAAAACTGGACAGCCACATGCAAAAGAATTAAAGTAGACCATTATCTTATACCATACAGAAAAATTAACTCAAAATGGATTAAAGACTTGAATATAAGACCTGAAACCATGAAACTTCTAGAAGAAATCATTGACAGTATGCTCTTTGACGTGGGTCTTAGAAGCATATTTGCAAATACCATGTCTGACCAGGCAAGGGAAACAATAGAAAAAATAAACAAATGGGACTACGTCAAAGTAAAAACCTTCGTTGAAGGAAACCATCAACGAAACAGAAAGACAACAATTAGGAGAAGATATTGGCAAACTATATATGTGATAAGGGGTTAATATTCAAAATATATAAAGAACTCATAAGTCTCAACAACCAAAAAACTAACAATTGAAAAATGGGTAAAAGATCTGAACAGACGTTTTTCCAAAGAAGATATGCAGATGGCCAACAGGCACATGAAAAGATGTTTAACTTCACCAATTATTAGGGAAATGCAAATCAAAACTACCATGAGATTTGGCCTCAGGCCTGTCAGAATGCCTATGATTAACAAGACAAGGAATAACAAGTGTTGGAGAGGATGTGGAGTAAGGGAACTCTCATATACTGCTGGTGGGAATGCAAACTGGTGTAGCCATTATGGAAAACAGTATGCAGATTCTTTAAAAAATTAAGAATAGAGCTACCATGCAATCCAGCTATTCTGTTCCTGGCTATTTATCCAAAGAATGTGAAAACACAAATGTGTAAAACTATATGCACCCCTATGTTCATTGCAGCAGTATTTGCAATAGCCAAGACTTGGAAGCAACGTAAGTACCCATCAAGGGATGAATGGATAAAGAAGATGTGGTATATATACACAATGGAATACTACTCAGCCATGAAGATGATGAAATATTGTGATTTGCAACAACATGGACGGACCCTGAGGGTATTATGCTAAGTGAACATCAGAGGGAGAAAGTCAAATACCTTATGATGTCACTCATAAATAGAATATAAAAACAATAGCAACAATAAACAAACACATAGATACCAAGATTAGATTGGTGGTTACCAGAGTGGAAGGGGGAGGGTGGAGAGTGAAAGGGGTGATGGCACATGTGTGTGGTGATGGATGGTAATTAGTCTTCGGGTGGTGAACATGATGTAAACTACACAGAAATCAAAATATAATGATGTACACCAGAAATTTATACACTTTTGTAAACCAATATCACCTCAATTAAAAAACAAATAAAATAAAGCAACTTAGTATATTACATAACCTTAAAGACGCTTGTTGAAAAAATATTCATTTCCAAGTCTTATATAATTTCTTCAATTTTTTTTTAGGAAGATTAGCCCTGAGCTAACATCTGCCACCAATTCTCCTCCTTTTTGCTGAGGAAGACTGGCCCTGAGCTAACATCCATGCCCATCTTCCTCTGCTTTATACGTGGGACATCTGCCACAGCATGGCTTGACAAGCAGTGTGTAGGTCCACACCCGGGATCCAAACCAGCAAACCCTGGGCTGCCAAAGTGGAACGTGCGAACTTAACCACTGCACTGCTGGGCTGGTCCCTCTTCAATATTTTTAATGAAAGAAAATTTAAGAATAAATAAATAAATAAATAATGAGACAGTATTTGTATGATTTCCTTGGTGCAGAGCAGACATTGCGCATACATTTGCCACCTCCATGCAGTGATAAGGTGGATTTCTTTGTGGATACATATGTCTTGGCACTTCTCAGCATCATAAGGAAGTATCCGTCCTGCTGCGTCCTCTGTAGGCCTTAGTGAGGAATTGATGATCATCAACAGGGACTCATCAAGAAGCACAACTACGAGGGCTGCCCTGGTGGCACAGCAGTTAAATTTGCACGTTCCACTTCGGCAGCTGGGGGTTCGCCAGATCAGATCCTGGGTGCAGACCTACCCGCTGATTATCAAGCTGTGCTGTGGCAGGTGGCCCACATATAAAGTAGAGGAAGATGGGCACGGATGTTAGCTCAGGGCCAGACTTCCTTAGCAAAAAGAGGAGGATTGGCAGCAGATGTTACCTCAGGGCTAATCTTCCTCAAAAAAAAAAGCACAACTACAAACATTGCTACTGCTAAATTCCTTAGGAAACATGGAGATTGCCTCTACAACATACAATCTATTCATTCTTTAATCTGTACTCTGATTGCCCAAATCATCTGAAAATCTATACTCTGTATAGTTATTTGTGCCCCCTTCTTTCCAAATTTAATTAATAACTTGTATTTTGGCTTATTTTGAAGAAAAATTTCTATGCAACTATGGTGATAATTACTATGTAAGTGTGTTGTGAAGGATACTCTTTATTTCCTTACAAATTTTTATGTATAAGGAATCATCGGAGAAATTTATCTCTAATTGTATTTCACTTTTAGAAATATATGTTCTTCTGTGGGTCAATCTTTTCTTTTTTTTACAGTATGTATTTAATGAACAACATAATGAATCCTCCTATCCGCTGACAAGAGGGCCTGAATGTTCTCCTCAGCTTGACTAAACTTCAGTCAGTCTTCTTTCTGACCCAAGGCCCCTGACCTCCCTTTTCTTGGAGCATTTACTTTAGAAAACTTGGAATTGTAAATTCTTTCTCTGCCCTTTTGAAATGTATGTAACTCTTCTCTCAGCCCTCTGCCAGTTTTACAACCCCGGGAGCATCTTTTTCAAGGATCTGGGAACCATCTCTTTGAAATGGAAACACAGAAGGAGAAAGCACCTCTATCTCCTGGTCTCTATAGGAGGTTAGGAGCCTAATTTCTGTGGACGCCCATTAGCAAACGCAGATGGCCTCATCATGGAGAAAAATATTTGCAAACTCAGGAATAACTTAATGTGCTCCACACATCTCATTGATCAACCTGCCCCCTAATCTTCTCCAGAACATTTCAACTAGCTCATTCCAGCCCTTAAAACTCTCCCCCATTTTGTTTCAGCAGAGGTGAGTTCAGCCCCTCTTCCCTATTGCAGTAACTTGAATAAAGTCTTCATTGCCTGTTTGTTTGTCTGGTGTAATTTTCACTTTGATGCCTCTTTAGACTGCTGCTGGATAACGGAGTCAAATTTGATGCTTGTTTCCAAGAAGAATACTATATGTTTTGTACCATTTTCTCAATTATATATCAGTAATACTTTTTTGAATGTCCTTTTTTCTTTGGATTTCCTTATGTAAACATTTCAATTTTAATTTTATCTTGTTTTATTGTATTTATTTTCTAGACAGTAAATTAAATATGTGTCGGGAGATCGGGGAAGAAATGTTGCCTTCTTTTTCTCATTTCCAATGGTCACAATAGGATAGTGATGGCACTATCGGGTAATGCAGACATAGTGAGAGAGATTTTTAAGTGGCCAAAGTTGCAGAAATTTATGGATATGGTTAGTAATGTAGGTGGTAACACAGAGCCCTTTCAGAAAGGAACTTTCTGGAGCTCCGCACAGATGTAAGAAGTTTTGGATAATCCCTGCTTCCCAGAGGAGAGGGTGTGGAAAGCTTTTTTAGGCACTCATTCTTTGTGTTTTTTGTTTTTGTTTTTCATCTTCCTGATATTTCTCTAACTCCTGACTCTTCCGTGACAGTGGACTTATGTGTGCTTACTCTTCAGGGAAAATAATCATTTTGAAAAATACATCACCTTCCTTACTGCAAGATTAAGTGAGGTGAAATTCACTTTCCTTAAAGCATCCTTTAGCAGATCCAGGATTCAGCCAGTCAGAAGTCCTTTCCGGCATCTTATATTAGGAAAATACCTGGTGGAATGATGTCTGGCAGTAACTTGACACCTGACAACTTCACATTCCCAGCAGGTATTAGACTGAGTTCGGTACTGAGGAATCAATGGATATTTTGAGCCTTGGTTTTATGAGTACCTTCCTCATTCAAGGATATTGAAATGCCCTAGAGCAGTATTAAATATGTGGAAATATCGCAAAAGAAGAGGGTCACATAAGCAGAGAACTTGGCAGTTGCTCTGCTATTCCCTTCCTCTGTTTTCCAGAGCAGAATTTCCATTCAATTATGGCACACTTCCTTCTGAGATTAGATATGTTTTCATTATCCTTGTCATGATGGCACTCTTGTACCATCATCACTGAGTGAGCTGAAACAATCTGGCAGGCTAGGATCTAGCTATGAGGAACTGGAGACACATGCTATATCATGCTTTGCTTTTCTGAAAGATCTCCTATTTCTGGTGCTGCTCAGAAACTCAGTGACTCTTGTAAACTGGTTTGGGAGGATGGAAAAAAGAGAAGCACCTGGTTTAACGATGTGTTGCTTAAAGTCCCCGAAGGTTTAGCCATATAATGAACCCAAAAGGACTGCCACCATTGCCACAGTAAAGGATCAGATCCTATTCATGTGTGAACAGTCTCCTCCAGATGACCTCAGTTATTTGTTTTGTATTTCAAGAATCCCGTTGGCATTAATTATAATCTAACGTCATCTAGATAAAATAATGGCATCAGTTGAAAACTTATTGAGTAGAGAGTTTTATTTTTAAGAAGTTTTATCTAGTCATAATTCATAACTACCAGGACTCACATCTCTTTACTACAGCACTGAATTTGGGAGATGAGAAAAGATCAACTAGTGTAACATAAAGACTTAGGATGGGCTAGAACTTTCAAAATAATATGACTAGTCATAACCAAGTTGTTTTGTTAAGCATTTAAACATTGTTAACTCTCCAATAACAATAGTGTGCTATACAGAGAGAGACTTAATGTAATAGATAATATATTTGAGGCACATATATTTTGAGATTATTGAAAAACCTTCAAGAATTGTTAAGATTTCAAATATTAGTGTTTTATCAGAAAGGTACCTTATTTTTAAGTAATTTTAAAGTTTTGCTAAGTTCTTTTTTTGTTATAAGAACTGACCTTTCAGTTGGATGCCCTTGGTTTTATAAATCATGTAAAATAGAAAGAAGAATTTCATTTATATAAATTCAGTTTACATAGACATATATACTGGAATCTTTTTTTTCCCATTAACCATATACGTATGTGTCACTTATTTCTATTTTTTAGTATCTGCACTAGCAAAATGGGAATGATACATATCTATTTGTATTTAGCTGTCTCTTTTAAATAAAAAACAAAACAAAACCAATGTAAGCTAATTGTAACACGAATCTTTCTCTTCCCTGGGAATTGTGATAGAACTAGGGTCAGTGGAGAGTGGAATCAAGACTCCAATAATGTTATCAGATCTCTCAGCCCCTCTCTGTCTCTGCATCTCTGTCTCTCTCTCCACCACTCAGCTTGCTCCTTTCGTGTGGTGAGGACGATGGTCAGCAGCAGCTCCAGATTCACATCCCCTCAGCATCTTGACACCGAGGAGGGAGAGAGCCTTTTGCAATAACTACAGCCGTGAATTTTACGCAAGACTTTGCTCAGCCCAGCCTGGATCATATCATCATCCCTGCTTATTGTGATTGGCCAGGCCTGGGCCCCATGCTCACAATTGTGAGAAAAGAGAAGAAGAAAAGAAGGAAAAAAATGAAGCGTGACCTAAAACAATTACTACCACAGTAATCTAAGGTAAAAGGGCTCTATGTCTTGGTTTAGACCTGTTATCCTGGCATTTCTTTCAACTTTTTCATATTTTAAAGAAGGATTATTACTATTTACCTTAAAATAAAACAGGATAAATTTGGTCAGCTTCCATTTTGTACTGCCAGCTTCTGCTGTGATCTCTTTTAGCAGTGGGTGAAATGCACGTGTTGTGAACGGGGAACTCATTTTACCACGTAGTTAAATGAAGTGAAAAACAGAGGAAAACAAAACTGAGATAGCTGCCTCTCTGTTCCTGACCCTTTTCCAGATGTAATATAGCCAACACCTCCTGTTCGGGACAGCATGTAGTGCACTCCTGCCGAAATGAAATGAATCCAGATACAAGTAGCTAGAGTCAGCTAACTCCTGGTCTGGGGTGTCAGTAGGTGAAGTATTTGATGCTGATGTTTCTGACTGACTGCCATTATAGCAGCTAGTTGCTCTGTGGCCCATGCTTGGCTTGAGAGATGCAGGAAGGCTGCCAATTAATGGGGCAAGTAGTAAACATGGGAATGGTAGGTTTGATACTCATGAAATATGTGCAGGAAACAGGCACCAAGCTATGTTGCCATAGAGAACAGTCTGAACACTCTTGCTACAGTGATTTTGTCATGTATTGCATGGTGAAAATAAACAGCTATTTATATTATTTTTGGTAGCACTTTCTTTTATAATTTTGCAATAACCCTTTCAGTAGTAATGAATTAATACAAATAAAAGTGTATTTTTGATGAACTCAAGGCAGTGAATACTGCAATGTGCAATTTGTACAGCAACGTAAATATTGAACATGCAACTTGCACAAAATATTTTTTACATTTACCATCCACCACAGAGATCATAGTGATGTTGCTAACCATACGAAATTCAAAAGAAACATATGCATGAGAAAGCATTAATGCTGAGTTCGTAAGTTAAAGATGGCTGTACCCAAAGAAGATTTAAGCCCTTAAGTTGTTTTTACATCTTTAAGAAAAGCATAACTTTTCATTTCAATCAGAAACCATTCTAAATTAAATTTGATAATTTGCAATTCCAAGTTTGTTTTCATGTATAACAAATTGAGTAATATGTATTAATGTATTTGCTACATTATTAGGAATTAGTTGTTTTGCAAATAGCTACATACTACTAGTTTTATATCACTGTCATTAGATGCTTCAAACAAAACATCAGTTAACTAAATTCTAACAATGATTCTGTTTTCCATCCAATTCAGAGAAAAGATATTTGAATATCATTCTGTTGAAGATGAAGCCTCTGTTATTATTGTAGATACTAGTGCAAATTCTTTAAAATTATTTGCTTTAACAGTGATAATAAAAATCCATGTTTTTTGTTCAAAGGAGTTATTATGGTAAAAAATCAATGTCCTAATAAATTAAGAACTCTATGAAGCAGAAATGTACTTTGAATTGGTTGAGGTGTACACATAATTCATAATTGTCTCCAAACAAGCTGTGATATACTACCAATCAAAATAGAAGCTATAGGTGTCAAAATTGACAAATATTATGATACTATGCACACACAGAGTAACTGAACAAAGATGGTGAATACAAAATAATACATCTTCATGAAAGCATGTGCTTTCTTTGCTGTCGGTCATCAATAAGAGTTTAGAAGTGTTTGACTCAGAAGAACTTCTAAGCAGAACCTAGAAGAAGTTAACAGAACTTCAGTGTCATATAATGATATCGGACATTTTTAGATGTCTTTTAAATTTGATCTGCATTTTGGTCAAAATAACATGGAGATTTGTAATTAAATTATTGAATGAATCAGATGCTGTGCAATTGTTAAAAACAAAACTTACAAGCAGAACGACATTGAAATTTACCCCTAAAATATCAAAGCAGAAACTAAAAATTAATTGATGATAACTGAATTCATATATAAGGTTTATTTTTTTGAAATTTTGTAATTGCACTTTAGATATCTTGAGCTGTGCAAAGTATCTTTGATGGAATGCATTTTTATTTGGATACGTTTACTTTCTGCATCACTATGGAACAAAATTGAAAAAGCCTATGATTTTGCACATCTAATTTTGATAAAACAATTTATTTGAGGGGTTAATTTTGTAAAATGTTTATGTCAAAGAAAGTTACTCTTAAAGGAGGCAAAATAATATTAACTGAGAATATTTTAACGGTAAACTATTTAGAAATTTTAATATGAAAGTTGAATTTAGGATGTTTTCCATTGAGCCTTTTGGCTTTCTGTGCACAGACATTTCAGCATTTACAACGAGAGGAATTGTGGCTGCTCATATTTTCCTTCAAGAGAAACTGCCACAAGGAGTGTGGTTGTCTCACAGCCTCCATCTGTCACCCCTAGGGATCTGTTGTGGCATTCACGCTGAAGTATATACCCTCTGAGATCAGCCCAGCTGTGATGGATTGAATTCTGCCCCCTAAATTCATATATTGAAGCCATAACCCCCAATGTGCCTGTATTTCAAGGTAGTTCCTATAAGGAGGTAATTAAGGTTAAATGAGATCTTCAAGTGGGGCCCTGATCCAGTAGGATTAGTGTCCTTAGAGGAAGAGACACCAGAGAGCTTACTCTCTCTTTCTTCTTTTACCATGAAAGGACATAGTGAAATGACGGCTATCTGTAAGCCAGGAAGAGAGCTCTCACCAGGACTCAAACTGGCTGGCACCTTGATCTTGGATTTCCTAGCCTCCAGAACTCTGAGAAATAAATTTCTGTTGTTTAAACCACCCAGTCTGTGTTATTATGTTATAGCAACTGAGCAGAATAAGACACCAGCCAGGGGGCCGGCCCAGTGCTGCAGCAGTTAAGTTCGCACGTTCCGCTTCTTGGCAGCCTGGGGTTCGCTGGTTCGGATCCCGAGTGCGGACATGGCACTGCTTGGCAAAAGCCATGCTGTTGTAGGCACCCCATGTATAAAATAGAGGAAGATGGGCATGGATGTTAGCTCAGGGCCAGTCTTCCTCAACAAAAAGAGGAAGATTGGCAGTAGTTAGCTCAGGGTTAATCTTCCTTAAAACAAAACAAAACAAAACAAAAAGACACCAGCCAATAACTGAGCCTGGTGGGGGTACTAGAGCTGGAACTTTCTACCCAATGCAGGATTCCCCTCCTGGGCAATCTTTGGAGACTCCCCAGCAGCCTAGTCTAAACTTTCTTAAAGCTGTCCTCTTTCTACCTTATCTTCCTTCCTTCCATCCCTCCTTTCATGGGTATCAGACCTGCATCATGGTCTGGAGACTCTTCCTGTCTACTCCTGGTCTTTCTTTCCATTATCCCCCATAAATCCATTTTTCTTTTTGAGGAAGATTAACCCTGAGCTAACATCAGTGTCCATCTTCCTTTATTTTATATGTGGGATATCTGCCACAGCATGGCTTAATAAGCAGTGTGTAAGTCCATGCCCGGGATCCAAACAGGGGAGCCCCGGGCCACCAAAGTGGAGTGCTTGAATTTAACTGCCATGCCACTGAGCCAGCTCCCTCCATGAATCTTTCACACATATGAATCTGTCTTGTCATCTTCTTCTGACACAAAAGTCAACTAAAAGTGATGACAATTTCAAAATTCTTAGTCATAAGTTTCAATTTTGAAGTAGATTTTAGGCATTTTCATGAAAACAGAAAAGAATATTGAGACAATATTGAAAAATGCATTCTTCTGAAAAATACAATATTAGAAAGATAAATCTAAGAAATTTATTACAGTGTATGATTACATACCAATAATTATCTGTCCTGTTTTTGTTTTGATGTATAATAAGATGTTAATATGTAGTTTATTTTAAATTTTCTGGTTTAATATTCACTCACTTTTTAATTTTTAGAAATAACTATATTTCTGGAAATAAATTTTAAGCAGAAGTATTACATAAGTCCACCAATATAATAGAATGCACTTGCAGTCAAAAAATAAATATCTCAAAAGAATATAATTTTATTATTTTTTTAGGACAATTATCCCTAAGCTAACTGCTGCCAATCCTCCTCTTTTTGCTGAGAAAGACTGGCCCTGAGCAATATCTGTGCCCATCTTCCTCTACTTTATATGTGGGACGCCTACCACAGCGTGGCTTGCCAAGTGGTGCCATTTCTGCACCAGGGAACCTAACCGACGAATCCCGGGCTGCCGAAGTGGAACGTGCGCACTTAACCACTGTGCCGCTGAGCCGGCCCCTAATTTTAATTATTTTTACACTGTGTTTTAGGACTCAAAAGTGTCCTGGTTTGACAATAAATAACATAGTGACACTACCTGTAGTGTACTGATCATGATCACATTGACCAAACATGTAAAAGGGCTATAAAAATTTTAAAGTGATGTATAGTCAGAACAAGTTAGGTTATTCTGTGGTAACAAATAACCCCAATATTGTAGTGGCTTTAAACAACAAGCAGTGGCCTGTTTTCTAATTCAAAACTAATTTCTTCCTATCCTTTATTTCCTCCTCGATTCTGTTTTTCCCTACATGTTCCGGGTAGAAAGTGAGCATCCGTTCTACTCACTGTCTTGTACTCTGAGCCGTAAAGCTACGGAATCAGCGACCCACGAGGAACTTCTGGCAATGAATCTCCAAACATAAACACATAAAAAGGCTTCTAAGGTGGTATTTAACTAAACACCAAGTGGTATTAGAGAGAAATAATTATACAGATATTCAAAAAATATTTATTAACAAGCTACTATACCCCAGCCGCTATTCTGGCACTAGGACATAGAAGAAGAAAGACAGAAAAAAAAATTCTTTTCTCATGAAGCTTGCATTTTAGTTGGGAGAGATCAATAATAAACAAATAAACAGGTAAGTCTTTTATTTTTCAGATCTGATAATTGCTATATGTCAAAGAAAGCTTCACTTAAAGATGACTTTTGAGCACAAAATTTATGGAGATAAAGGACCAAGTCATATATGTATCTGGATGAAAATTCAAAACAGAGTCAGTAGCTATACTTAAAATATAGAACTAACAGGTTTTGCTGATGGTTGGGACTGCCAATAAAAGAAGTTCTCATTCATTGACATAGAGAAGACTGTGAGAAGAGCAAGTTTGGGTGTGAGTGAGCAGATCAGGAGTTTGGACATCTAATGGCTGATGTTGGCAGTTGGATTTAAGTGCTTTGTGTTCAGAGATAAGACTCTGGCTCTGGATGTAAATGTTAAAGTCATTAGCATAATAAAATTTAAAGTCAAGGGGCTGGAGAGGTCACCTAGAGAGAAAGTGTGGAAAAGGTATAGAAGTGTTTGCTGAGTGGGCACAAGTTCGTGTCAACATATAGTGGTTGGGGCAATTAGGAAATACCAACAAAGGAGACTGAGAAAAGGGAAGAGTATGAGAAAGAAGGAAAGCCAAAAGAGAATGATGTCCAAGAAGCAAAGGGTGTGTTTCAAGGATGAATAATGAACGTTGTCAAATGTTACTGATAGGTCAAGTAGGAAAACATCCGAAAGTTGACCACTGGAATTAGCGACTTAGAGCCATTGTTGACCTTGGTATGTATAGTTTCAGTAGAATATTGGGACAATGGTGTTATACACAAGGGTTCAAGACAAAATGAATGGAGAAAAATTAAAAACAGAGACTATATACAAGCATTGAAAGGAGCATAGAAAGGAGTCAGTAGCTGGAGGAGGATAGTGGGCAAAGAGCACTTTTATTTTAAGATGGGAAAAAGCAAAGCATGTTTGCTTCTAAGGCTAACTCAGTGGAGAGGGAGAAATAGAAGAGACAGTGAGAAACAGTCAGGTAGGATGGAGGCTGCAGAAGCAGGAATCTGTGTTGCAGGATGGAGAACCTGCGCCATCTCCTAGGAACTGAGATATTTTTGTTTCCTAAACATGCAAGAAGTTTCTCAAAAGGATAATTTTCTTGCTTTGATTTAAACCTACTTCCTCTTGTACTTATATATGTAGCCAGAGAGAGCCGCTAATCAAATCCCCATCATAAAAAATCCTTATCACAAATGGAGATAGGTATCTTCTTTCACCTTTTTCTTCTTCTTCACTCCTTAGCCTTTTATTAAATTGAAGGGCTGAAATTTATCTGTCTTCATTTCCTTGCTCCTAAGTGGAAAACTTTATAATGAAGTTTAATATATAATCTAAGAAGTGATATACAAGTGGTTCATTCTGTGTTTATTATTTTTATGTTCTTTCTCTATCTTCATAACCTTAAATAGTTGAGTATATATTTTAGATGCTGCTTTTTTCATGCATGCTTTTATGTCTAATATAATAGATTAGAAAGAGACATAGATTTACAATCTCTGTGTTTGTGCTCTTCTGCTCCCACTTTCAGTTGTGTGAACTTTGGTAAGTCACTTAGTCACACTAAACCACAGTTTCTTCCAGGGTGTAATGGGAATAACATTTCTTGATTCACTACATTAATGCAAAGATTTATTAACTAATTCAAAAATAAATATTCACTTAAAGAATTTTTTGCCAAGTATATTTATATGAAATTGAATTCTAAAAATGTCCTTATCATTGATGAGGTCACTGTCATTGGGAAAAATTGTCTCCACATTATCTTTATCATCATTATTGTAAAGTAAAAACTTATACTTTCAAATCCTGAAGCCTTAAGTCCAGTACAATCATGCCTGTGAGTTATTCTTTGGTATTCAAAATATCGCTATGGATTGAGGTTAATAATAACCTATACGAAGCTAAAGGTAAGGCTCCACATAAGGAAATGATCACAGTTTTGTTTTTTTAGAAGTCATTGTGATTTTCTCCCCAACATTTGTTCTTATGAATTGTGCTTGGAATTGAGTTGAGCCCCAGTTTAGAGTTGATTTTTAATCATGGATAATTCCATCCCCACTGAGGCACTCCCATAGCATTTCCTCAAGTGTAGGTATCAGTTGATGAGGAGTATAATCAGTTTAACTTCGTTATATTTGATGGGGAGGACATTGTGGTGGAGCACACCATGCCTGAAAAGGCACAGCAATTTTGCTATAGTGGTGAAGGCCACTTGAGAATGAATCCTATATTTAGAATAACACAGAGCAAAGATAATTTCAGGGGTAAAAAGCAGAAAGCATCAACAAATGATTCTTGAGAGTAACTCTACTTCTGGACTTTTTAGCAATATAGATAAACCAATCTATTTCTCAAGCAGTTTGAGTTTTGTGTTCCATAACTTGCAACAGAAAGCATCCTAATTGATTCAGTTTAGCAATCAACAGTGAAGGAAAAGCAGCCTCTCTTTCCCCAGCATCATTCTCTTTCAATATAGCTGCTTTCAAACTTCCAAACAAAGCTGTAGTCTTTATTTGCTCATAACGTAGCTAAGAACTTTGTCTGCAAATATACCACGTGTGCATTTTCATTGTGAGACTTAATTTTCATGCAAATAGAGGAAACTAGTTTATATTAAGTTAAAATCTCTCAGTAAGAGAACTTTTTGTATAAGATGTTTTATCATAGGTTGGACCATGAATGTTTACAGCGTATTGTTGCTACAGATTGAATGATGGAAAATTAGAAACCAAGAACTGTAACTTTAAAAACTGACGCCTTATCACCTGCTTATGATAATTTACAAAATATCACTCAAAATTTTTTTCTATTGTGACCTGATAAAGTATAAGTATTTACTCAGCCCCTAATATATACAAGGACCTATGCTAAATAATCTCCAGGATTCAAAAGAAGAGTTTGTGGAGATGTCTTCTTTCAAGTTACTTCAAATCTAGTCAGAGAGATGAGACACTTATGAAGCACAAGTGATAAATGAAAGACCACATCTTACCAGCTGTTGAATTATGCCTTAACCTCTAATTAAGAGCAGAGAAATATCAGTAAAGACTGAAGAAATCAGAGACAGACTCTCTGAGTTTTATTGGGTTATGGCCAAGGATGTTTACATATGAAAGTATTAGATAGCGTGATATTCAGTATCTTAATGACTGAAGATCCTCATGGTCTGTAACCAGGACTCTCACTCTTAAAACAGGGGTTTTTGTAGTTGTACTTAAAATTACACTTAGAAGATTCGTGCGTTAATTTATTATTCTTTGTGTGTTTTATAGACTGTGGATATAATCTAGCACATGCTCCGAGACACTAACATGGTGTTAAATAAAATGATGAACCACCAATTGGGATTTAATATGTTGTAAGAAAGGCATTTTTCATGGATAATTGGCTTCTAGAAAGGCCTATTGTTGGAGTGGAAAGAGTTGAAATCTTGAAATAAAAAACCTTTGGGTTATTTCCTAGCTCTCCAATTTAGTAGTTTTGTGGACTTGGTCAGGGTTTTCTTTGAGTTTTAGTTTTCTTGTATGTAAAATGGGAATAGTAATAACATCTATAACACCAAAATTTTGGTGGTAATTGTGTTTCCGTATAAAGTATAGAATATAAAAGTACTTGTAAGCTGCATGCATTTATATGAATATTAGTTATTATTGGTGTTGGTCCTAGGAAGTTTCTAGGTTTCTATTTTAATAGGTGGGGAGAAAACTTACAAAACTACTTTCTGGTGAAAGCTAGGTATAATAGAATCGAAAACTAAGGGAAACTTAGTCATTGATGACTAAGTTTTGTCTAAACTTTTAAGCACCCAATAGAATACCTCAGTCAAATCTGTAACAAAAAGATTTTTTTTAATACTATAAAGAAAATAAATTCCTTGGTCTTCTAGTATAAGAGAAAATCTCCACACAAAGCTGCTTCTAAAATATCAGTAAATGTTGAAAGTTCAACTGGTTGGAGCTCTGAAGATTATATGCAGGAAAAACTTCACAAATAACAAAAGGAACCAAGTCTAACTCTGTATGGAAGAGCACAGTACAAGCTGTGACCTTCTCATTTCCAATTTTATAGTCACTTTTGTTTAGCACTTTTAAGCAATGCAACCCAATTCCTAGAAATATCAGAAAAGGCGACATAAGAACAAAATGGGAGTAGAGCCCCTGATCAGATATCTCCTTCTCAAACTGAGTAATTTTGATATGTGTGCAATTTTGAAAACTAAGTTTATAAAGAGGAACCAAAAGCCATATTCTTTCTATGAAGTCAATTTTTGTAAATGGAGAGTTTGAAGCATTAAATAAATTTTGAAATCCTAATAACACGAAGCAACCAAGTTCAAGAATAGTCTAATTCTGTCTGAAGAGGCACAGAAAATTACGTGTCTCACCTACACTGTCTGATTATTGTTAAATCTAAATCTAAGAACCAAATAGTGCTCTTACAAAATTATGATGCACGATAATTTTAGCCTCCTCTTATTTTCGCACTAACTGTTCTCAGATCCATATGTAGAAGAAAAACAGAAGGCAGAATGGAGATGATAGCAATTTTTTTTTATTCACACATCATGAACTATTGCTGTTTTTATTATAAAGTATATTTGTAAAGAAAAATGGATTTTCTCTGGAAAGAAGATATTTACTGTATAATTTCGCTTAAATTGCAAAGAAAAGTGAATGATGAATAATTCACTGAGAAGTATTCTGGGGAATTTAAATGACAAGTTTACCTATTGTACTATTGGCTAATTCATTCTGCATTGATTTGTATTAGTCTTTTCTTTTTTTTAACATTGCTCATATGTGCAAACAGGATGGGCTTATCACAGTGCAAAGATCATGTAGTTCTGGGTAACATTGAAATATGTTAAAGCTGGTACACAAAGAAAGATTCCAGACACACTTCTATCACAGTAGCAGCAAGGAAAGTATGCATATCCTTCTGTGAAGAAAATATTTCTTTGTTCTGTTTTCATCATGCAATTGTGGCACAGGGTCCACATGTTAATGTTGACCAGAATCTTCCAAGTAGAGAAATATTTCCTTGAAGAAACGTAGCATTATTAAGATAGAATTTCTATCTGAAGTTAAACTAAAATTTTCTAAATATGCAATGTTTCTTGCAGTTTCCTAATTAACCATCGGTGCTTATGATGTTTATTACTGAAATTGAATTCGAGTCTGGAGGAAGATTAGTGGAGTATTCCACAAACGTTAGATCACAGAAGGAGAAGACTGTCACAGGAACCACCCCATTTCATTGAGTACTGGAGAGATGAGGAAATGCTCATTTTCTTGGTAAGGAAACTTCTACTTTTCTAATGGATATATACACCTGATACTCTTATTCAATATCCATGCTATAATTGTTCATTGAGGATCTTCTATGTGTCTATAACTTTGCTAAATTATGTAGACAATGCAAAATAAGAATAAGGGGTGGAGGGGACAAGGAAAGACAGGGAAATCATCATGCTTCAATTGTGAATAATGAGATAAAGTCGGTCTTTTATTTTTACGAAGCTTTTCGTGACTGTTATAGCCTAGTCTGCCCGTAGCTCTCTCTAACTGCACAATTTAGCATTTGTACTGTTTATATTGTTTGCCATATTTTCACTTTGTAGCATTATCACCCCATGGTGCAGACTCCTTAAAAATTGCATCTTCATTCTTCTCTAAACCCCATTACACTTAATACAGTGCTGAGCATAAAGCGTTTGATCAGCAAATTGTTGTTTGTTAGGTTAAATGTGGTATGTGTCAACTCAACCCACCATCACTGTAAATACAGTAAGTTGAAAATAAGTCTATATACATTGCAGTTTACAAAATATAGAGGTCTCCTAGCATAGCTCTTTTCGATGGATGTCATTGAGATGCTTCAGTCCAGAAGCCTTTACCAGCATTTGACCAAGTCTTAGACTGTCACAGAACACAACTGATTTACACAGGGATCAAAGAATAAATAGGACTGGAACATTAGAACAAAGACTTTCTTATGTTGACTCATATCAGGCAAATTTCAGTAAAAAATTGACTTGCTTAAACTCTTTTTATAACCAATATTTTCACTTACTGCTTAGGCTTTGCTCATCAATATTATGATTAATTCTAAGCCATAAAATAAAAGAGAAAAGAATAATTCTAGTGCCAAGAAGGTAGACACATAACATAAAAATTCTTCACTGAGCCACTTCTAGCTCCTGATCGTGGTTTGGAGAATTCAGCAATGATTATTTATAAGGCAATTTTCACAGGTTGTTTTGAAAAATACAGAATTTTCAGCCAATTTACTCAAAATTAGAAGTCTTTTATTCGACCAACATATGTGGAAGGCCTACTATATGCCAGATGCTTAAACAAATGGAGAAAAATCTAGTTTGCTAGCAGAAAGGAGGAGTTAAAATTGTTGCTGCAGCACCCCGGTTACACTAACCTGAAGCTTTCTTGACACTGGAATGTGTTTGAGATTTCAGAGAATGCTGCCCTGGATCTCTCTGGACCTGTGCTTGAATAATCTGCTTTCACTTCTGTGTGCCATAGATGATACCTGAAAGAGACGGTATGATTATTCGGTTGTTTGGGCAACATTCAATGTAAAGTATTTTTCAAAAACTTGAGGGAACACACTCAAGTTGGTCATCTAAAATGCAACAGAATTCCCTCTCACTTAGCCATCTATGGCAAACGTTGGTCTCAGCTTATTGAATACCTGGCTCCACTCTATCAGAGGATGCTTCTGTCTGCAGTGGGTAACATGGATGACAGAAATTCCTGGGCATGGAGATTGTCATAGATAGAGTGGCCTCAGTGACTCTTTTGAGTGGGAATTATGGAGAGAAAACCAAAAAACAATCAAATAAAAACAAGAACAGCTTCATCCTTCCAAAGAGCCAGGAGTAGAGCTTCGGACATAATGGTGGCAGTGAATAGAGGGAGTACGTCCACGGGATTTAAGCAGCTAGTTTTATTAGAAGTGTTAGAAAGTCATGTGAAAATATGACCTGAGGGATGGAAATGAGAAGAGAGAGCCACAACTACAAAAGTCTAATAAAAGAAATGTAGACTTTGGTAAATATGGTGGGTGGCTTCTCAACATTTACCCCTCCCCCTTCTTATTGATTAGGACCCTGAGAGGCAGTTGGAGGGATTGATCCAAGACAGCAGACCAATCAAGGTACTTTCATCTCCTTGACAATCATTGTTTCAGAACTCTAGTCCAAACCGAGGAATGAATCACATTTCTGGGATGTCAGGGCTTGATTTTGGAAGGGGCGTGCTATCCCAATGAAACAACCAAATGCAAGGAGATATTTGCTTGGGAATTGTGGGAAAAATTTCCTCTTTCTTAATTGTTAGCCACAAGAAAAGTCTTTATTCCTCTGGATATGAATTTGCCATGTGCAAGAGCTGTCATTTTTACCACTGTCTTTTACTAGCTTCCAGATGAAGCTACACAGGAAGGAGAGTAAAGCCAAGAGAACTGCCAGCAAAGGAAGTCAGAGCTGTTGGATGGAGTCATATCTGAGGCCTGCCCTAACCTGTACCCCCAGGGTTTCCTTACACTTAAGAATAGTGGAGGTGAATTTTTCCATTATTTTCATCTGGAAACATCTTAACTGATATAAAGGACATATAAGAAAATCTTGTGTATTTTCTCTGAAGCTTAATGCTAGTACTCAAAAGCTAAAGAGTCAAATGGCTTAGCCTCCATTGTATTATTCACAACAACCCTAACTTAGGAAAACATTTTATTTAAACTGGAACAAAATTATTTCTTTTCAGAGTAGTGCAGTCTCTTTGGAACTGTCTTTGGAACTCTTTGGAAACTTTGTTTGCTCTTTGTTACCTACAGCAGTGCTTTTCAAATTTTAAAACACATACAAATGAACTAAGGGGGGACTTGAGATTCTGTGCTTCCAGCAAGTTCAGCTGTTGTTGATGCAGTTGGTCCATGGACTACACTTTGAGCAGCAAGGACTAAGTGGACTTCAGACTTCTCCAGATAGCAAGGTCAACAAAAATGAGTAATTATCAGACTCTGATCACGTATTGTACTATATTCAAAAAGACTCAATGAATATATCTACATAGAATTCAATTCTAAACAGACTTCTCTAGTACATTCATCACCACCTTGCATATACATTAAGAAAAAATCTCATCTCACAAATTTTTAATGCAGTATGAGAAGGATAAAGTGCTGGAGGGGAAACTTGCTGATTAAAGTTTCTTTTCCCACTTAATTCAATTTACTGAAATAAATTGACTTTGAAAAAATGCGAAAAACCATTGATACATAGATTGGGCAAAATAAACAATCACAAGATACACAGATTTATATGAAGAAGAAATGAACATAAAATGGTTTCTCAAGTAGCTAAGTCTATTTTTCTTGAATAGCTTTAATTGGGCCCTCATCCAACTGCTTTCATTGCCCTAATTAGTTGTCAACATATTCTATATACTCTTTAATTATTTGTATTGTTCTTTTTTATTTTTTGAGGAAAAATAGTACTTTCAATTGTGTGCTAAAGTGGAAAAACTATTAAAATGAGAAAATTTATAAAGATGCAAATTTTGTGATACATTCCAAATGAATATTCTACAATTTTTTTCTCTGTATTTGAAGAAACTGGCGTATAATGAATCCCAGATCCTTATACTGTAATCACATTTGGAGAAATGCAAGAGATGAACACTTTTCTTTTTGTTACCTTCATCCATTTGTCTAATGTATAATGTATTATACATGTTATATGTATACATATTATAAACATTAATTTCAAAGTGTTTTATTGACTATTTACTTATATTAGTTGGGGTAACTAGCAACTACAACACCTTAAACAAATATATCTTAATACAATAGAAACTGATTCTCACTCATTTTCCCCAGTGAAGGTCCTTCTGGTAGGAGGATAGCTCGCTTCCAGATTGTGCTTCAGGGACTCAGAATTTGTCTATCTTTTGTTTCCTCTTTCTTCCAAGGCTTTGGAATTCTTTGCTTTCAACTAGAGAAAGGCAAAAGGGAGAGTAGAATATACCAAGTTGTTAAAAGCCCTGGCCTAGAAGTGATATATCCCATCTGCTAAAATTTCACTTTTGAGAACTAGTCACAATGCATTATGAGGGAGCCTGGGAAATGTAGTCCATGGGTAGGGAGCAGACTCCCAGCAACAACTCAACAATGTGGAAAGAGAAGCACAAATTTTGGTAGACAGATAGCCATCTTTGCTATAATATTATGTGTACCCCATCTGTGCACTGGACAAGGTGAGTCACTGGAAAGCTGAGTGACACATTGAGCATTACTATCTAATGACATAAGCAGGAATGCAAATTTTACAAATGTACACAGTGTTGTAAGTATTAGGAGTTGAAAACACTAGAAAACAATGTTTAATCACAAAATTTGTTTTTTATGTAGTTTATTCAGGTGACGTTGGAAGAGAAACTGCATAGATTTAGGAGAGAGAAGACTCGGGAGGCCGTTGCGATTGTTTATGTAGATCTTGACAAAAGCCTAAAGTCAGATACTGACAATGTGAAGAGAAAGAAGATTCAAGAGACATTTATCCAGTAAAATTAAAAAGATTGTGTACAACAAAAGAAAAAGTAATAGGTTCAATTGGCATGATTTAGTGTTGACCTTGAGAAACTAGATGGATGATGACATTGATTGTTATAGGAAATTAAGAAATCAAAATAGAATTTGAGTGGATAATTGTGAATCAGTTCATTTAGTAACAACCAGTAAAGATATATGAAAGGTAGCTATGCTCTCATTTTTGTAGTTCAGGAGAGTAATCAGAGACTGAAATAGAGAGAATTCAACAGCATAAAAATGGTAGCTAAAACCAAGAAGGTAGCTGAAATTGTAAGGAAGAGCATGCATAATTAGAAGACACAACAATTAAAGACAAACCTGAAATTTGGGCTGTAAATGTAAAAGAAATAGAGTCAGAAAGGAATTAGATTTACTACCAGATTTTTGCTCATTGAAAGAAGATGAATCAAGTAACTCAGTCTTTAACGAAGTAAGTGTAGTTGAATGAATTTTCCATAATTCTTAGTATTTTGTGTGTCACAGACATTGTGATGGATAATTTTATGCGTCAACTTGTCTGAGCCAAGGGATGCCCAGATAGCTGGTAAAACATTATTTCTAGTTGTGTCTGTGAGGGTGTTTCTGGAAGACATTGGCGTTTGAATTGGTGGACTAAGTAAAGCAATATGAGTGGATGTTATCTTATCTGTTTAAGGTCCAAATAGAACAAGAAGGCAGGGAAGTGTTGAATTCTTTCTCTCTGCCTGACTATTTGAGCTAAGACATTGGTCTTCTCCTGCCCTTGACTAGAACCATTAGCCCTCTGGTTCTCAGGCCTTTGGACTTGAACTGAGCTACACCATCAGCTTTGGTGGGTCTCCAGCTCACAGCTGGCAGATTGTGGGGCTTCTCAGTCTCCATAATCCTATGAACCAATTCCTCATGAAAAAATCTTGTATTACTCCTATTGGTTCTATTTCTCTGGAGAACCCAGACTAATACAGACATACTTAATAACCAATAAAAGTTTTATCTCCTCTTCTAAATATGTACATACATATATGCACATGAATCATCCCAACCAATTTTAGGATTTCATAGAATCCTGGAAACCCATACATGACAGGTGTATTCCGGGTTAAGAATTCAAGCACTGTACCTAGTACCTGCACTCCAGTACCTAGAGGGCTTAAACTATAAAATAATAAGTTTAACTTTGGTGACTTCCTTCTTTTAAGGCAAGGAAAGTCCTGAATATGTTTTTATCAAGTTGAGAAATTTAAAGGAGATACTATTAACTCGTTTCATTGATATAAAACCTTTCCAGCAGAAAATTCAAGGACATAATGGAATTCAGATTTTTTAATTTCGCTCACTTTAATTTTCTCTTTTGTGGGAAATCCCTGAAAAATTATAATGTGAAAATCCCTTTTACTTTGGGTGTTTTAGAGCCAGCTATGTTACCTGCTACTTCTTTTAGAAGGATGTTGTCAGCTCCATTATTGTTTTCATTTCATGCTTGGCTTATTTATAAAATCCTTCATAAAAGGTACTGACTTTTCCTCCCTCATGTTTTCTATTAGAAAAATTTGACTTCTGCTTCTAGTTTTCTGATTATTTCTAATGGATTTGGAAAACACTATTAGAATGGATTGCCTGTTTACGTTTATTTTAAAAAAAACTTTACTATAAAAAATAATGATGTCAGCAATACCCTACATAGACCAAGATAACATCTATTAATGACCGAGTCAGTTAGAGGAAAACTAAGAGATAATCAGAAGAATGAGACTGATTTAAGTTAGGTGGATAGAGCATTGTTTGCAGTATGTTTTCTAATGTTTTCTCCATTCTTGTTTAATTTTCTAGAAAGATATATTCTTTTGATTGAATTTTACTTTTTAATTTCTATCACACTTCCATTGTTACAGACTCTGATACAAATTAACATATTTCAGTCCTTTCTTGAAAGCTAACTTAATTCATTTTCTATGTATTATAGATATAAATAATTAGTAAGAACATCAACTTTAAAACATCAGTGACTTCCTATTCTTGTCATTTTTCACATCTCAGTGAGTAGTTTTTCTGTTGCTGTTGTTTTTATTTTATTTTATTTGGTTTTTGTTCTTTAGCAACAGTTACCCTATCTGAAGGAGTGATCACCTTGTACCTTAACTTCAGGGTGTCAGGCCCTTGGAGACACTGAAGAGACAACTAGTGATGATACTTAGAAGAGCTTATTATTCCATCCTTAAACCTCAAAGTCAAGACCTCGTTTCTACTCCACCCACGTGTGGAACAAATAGGTTCCTAATGTCAGTGGTCATTCACGTAGACATTGTTTAATTTAGTTCATTTCTATTAAATACTAATCATAGTTGGGCATGGTTTTGGGAGTTGAGAAATAACTAGGGTATATGTATTAGGAACCGTAGGAAATTATAGAGAAATTAATAGTCCCTCCCTCATTATAATACAAAATCATATTTCAGTCCCCATCCATTTGCTCAGTAGTTATTAAACACTTTTATTTGAAGTAGTCTACCTCTCCCTAAGCCCACTCAGTCAACATTCTCCAGCTTTCCTTAATTTAAAGTGACAGCTTTCCTTAATTTCCCCTTTGGAGGGGCAATCTTGTAGAGCAGTAACTTTGAGAGGCAATCTTGTAGGCTATCTTTGAGAGCAGTAACTTTTTGTTTTTAAAGACTATTTTTTTTAGAGTAATTTTAAGTTCACAAAAAAATTGAGAGAAAGGCACAAAGATATTTAATATACTCCCTTCCCCCCCCCCCCCCCCCCCCCCCCCCCGCCCCTGCCCCTGCCCCTACACACACACATAAACTTCTCCACCTCTAGCATGGTACATTTGTTACCAAGGATGAGCCTACATTTGACACATCATAGTCCATTCCAATGAGCAATGTTTGAGAGTTCCTGTTGCTCCACATCCTTGCCAGTATTTGGTGTTGCCAGTGTTCCAGATTTTGGCCATTCTAATAAGTACAAAGTGGCATCTTATTGTTTTAATTTGCATTTCCCTGATGACATATGATGTGGAACATCTTTTCATATTCCTATTTGCCATCTGTAAATCTTCTTTACTAAGGTGTTTGTTAAGGTTTTTGTCCCATTTTTTAATTGGGCTTTTTGTTTTTTATAGTTGAGTTTTAAGAGTTCTTTATGTGTTTTAGATAACAGTCCCTTATCAGGTGTGTCTTTTGCAAATATTTTCTCGAAGTCTGTGGCTTGTCTTCTCATTCTTTTTAACATTGTTTTTTGCAGAGCAGAAGTTTTTAGTTTTAATGTAGTCCAGCCTATCAATTATTTCCTTCACAGATTGTGTCCTTGGTTTTGTATCTAAATAGGCATCATCATACCCAAAGTCATCTAGGTTAACTCCTATATTATCTTCTAGGAGGTTTATAGTTTTGTCTTTTTCATTCAGGTCTATAATCCATTTTGAGTTAATTTTATGAAGGATGTAAGGTCTGTATGTAGATTCAGTTTTGCAGGTAGATGTCCAGTTGTTCCTGCACCATTTGTTGAAGAGACTATCTTTACTCCATAGTATTGCCTTTGCTCCTTTGTCAAAGATCAGTTGACCATATTTATGTGGGTCTATTTCTGGGTTCTTTATTCTGTTCCATTGATCTATTTCTATATATTTTTTTTTTTGGCCAATACTACATTTTCTTAATTACTGTTGCATTAGAGTATGTCTTGATGTCAGGTACTATCATCCTCAGACTTCGTTCTTCTCCTTCAACATTATGTTAGCTATTCTGAGTCTTTTGCCTATCCATATAAATTTTAGAATCAGTTTGTCAACATAAAGAAAATAATTTGCTGGAGGGTCAGCCTAGTGGCACAGCGGTTAAGTTTGCACGTTCCACTTCAGTGGCCTGGGGTTTGCTGGTTCAAACCCGGGGTGTGGACCTACGCACTGCTTGTCAGGCCATGCTGTGGCAGGCATCCCACATATAAAGTAGAGGAAGATGGGCATGGATGTTAGCTCAGGGTCAGTCTTCCTCAGCAAAAAGAGGAGGATTGGTGGCAGATGTTAGCTCAGGGCTAATCTTCCTCAAAAAAAAAAGAAGAAAAGAAAACAATTTGCTGGGATTTTGATTTGGATTGCATTGAATCTACAGATCAAGTTGAGAGAAACTGACATCTTGACAATATTAAGCCTTCCTAGCCATGAACATGGATAATCCATTCATTTATTTAGTTTTTAATTTTTTTATCAGTTTTATAGTTTAACTCATATAAATCCTGTGCATATTTTCTTAGATTTATTCTTATGTGTTTCATTTTTGGGGGTGCTAATATAAATGGCATTGTGCTTTTAATTTCAGATTCCACTTGTTCATTATTGATATATAGGAAGGCAACTGACTTTTGTATATTAACCTAGTATCTTGCAATCTTGCTATATTGCTTACTAGTTTCAGGAGGTTTTTTTTTAGTCTTTCAGATTTTATGTGTAGATGATTGTGTTACCTGTGAACAAAGACATTTTTATGGCTTTCTTCCAAATATATATACCTTTTATTTCCTTTTCTTGCCTTACCACATTAGCAAGGATTCCAGTACAATGTTGAAAAGGAGTGGTGAGGGGGGACATCCTTGCCTTGTACAAGCCTCCCTTAGCAGGAAAGCTTTGGATTCCTCACCATTAAGTATGATATTACCTTTGGGGTTTTTGTATATATTCTGTATCAAGTTGAGGAAATTCCCCTCTATTCCTAGTTTACTGACAGTTTTTGTTATGAATGAGTGTTGAGAGAGCAATCATTTTTAATGCAAGAATGGCAGGGGGCCATTGAAAATGCAAAAAGATATACTCTACATAAATGGACTGATGATAATTCCTCACCCACAGGGAGTACAATAAACATATTAAATAATGGGATTGGAACGAGAGAGGTAAGTAATGAGATTTTTTAAGTCTTTCAAACTTCAAAGGAAGGTTTCGAAGGTTTAAAGGAAAGGCTGAGAAATACACCACCAGTGAGAGGTCAAGTCTTTTTCTGTCTGTGACTCCACATTCCAAACTCTGTCCCCAATATACACTACTCTTGTGGAGGAAGGCAACTGGTAGGTATTTATCAAAGGCAAGAAAAGAATTAGACCATGTTTTGAAAGAGGGAAAGAGGTATGTGAATAAGGAAGATGTTTAAATCTCTAAATTTTCCATGGCATTTTCCTTTAGGATTTGTTTCCTCTAGTGGATGCTGGGTAACGGCTATCTAAGTGTCCATTCCATTCTCCTTTTACTGAAAGTGCTGGAAAAGTAAAATCATCTACACTGGTAGCTAAGATACTGAATGCAAATTTGGTTTCATTAATTGCATTATATGCATGCAAGTGAGATTTGAAAATAAGAATGGGAGTTATGTTGCTGCTCTTCTTATTGTTTTTTCCTGGTCACAGAGTAATCAATATATTGTTTACTTCCTACAGGTCTGCCTAGTATAAGCAGAAGGTGTCCTTGCAACTCCTTATGGTTCAAAACTTCACCAAAGTCAGGAGTTCCATAGAGGAGCTTGAGAGGTGGACAAAACTTCTTAGTAAACTGGCATTGTAGTGAACATATGTTTCTTCTTCAAGTACTGAGTAGAACTGATGGCAGTTATACCAGGGGGCTGAGCAAAGTACATTTGACTTGATATAGGGATCCAGCACAATTCCCTGTCTTTCAATCCTAGAGACACATCTCCCTCCTTTGTGCCACTACTTTCCTTATACATATTATTTCACTTCTTTTTATAAGTGGATGACTAACAGACTAGACTCTGAGCTCCTTGAGGGCATAGGTCAAGATTTTTTATGTATTTGTATCCATGGTGCTGGGCCGGACACATCATAGAGCTCACAAATAATTACTGAGTGAATGAATAAGTGAATTACTGAATAATATGCACCAGAACTTTTGGATTAGAACATTCTTCAAACTGTCTGCAGTTATGCCTTCAAGAACAAGTATTACGTTTTTTATTTGTCATTCTTAAATAAGTATGAATACAGGATTTCAAATGGTTTAGGAGTAGAAAAAGTATTTTTAAATAGATATTACAGTATAAATTACTTAGCCAATTTGAGGATCAATAAGAAATATAGTAATTTTCTTCAGTTCACATCTTTTAATTTGTTAAGGGATTGTGGCAAAGTGTAAGTCACTACCCGAAAAGATATACAGGCCTTGGAACTCTAGATTCAAATTAATTTTTAGCTTGGGACTTTCTTTTTTTTACCCACCTGAAGGAATTGTGTTTACTTTTTGACTAAGTATTTAATGAAACACTTATTCCTGTGGTCTATATTAAGTTATGCTCACATGTTCTATTTTCAAAAGTGAGTTAAATTCAATACTCAAGGTTGAATAGGCCAAAGGGTTACAAATTCATGCGACTCATCAGTGCTTTCTTGTTTATGGCATATTTCCCCTTCACAGCCCTATGAACCTGAACCTATACAGGCCATAGCATAAAAGCTGAATTAATTAAGTGTTTGATCTCTGCATGTCTCATTTTGTGGCTCAAGAAACTGAAGCAGTTAAGCTACATATTTAGTATAGAGACCAGAAAGCATAACACTTTCAAGGGAATATGTATGTTTTCATTCTCTAAAAACATTCCATTTTTTCATGAGAGTAATCCTATCATTTTCCTAATGGGAAAATAGCTCAGAGCTTGATGATTGCTGTTTGAATAAACAATACAAATTCATTTCATATGTCATTTTTGGCATCTTTCCTGGAGGACAACAGAAAAACTTGGATATATGGCTTATATTTTCTGGGGTTTCTTTTCCTTCCAAGTATAATTAATATTTCACTAGTTCCAACCAGCCTAGACACAAA
Source organism: Equus quagga (assembly GCF_021613505.1). NCBI lineage: Eukaryota > Metazoa > Chordata > Mammalia > Perissodactyla > Equidae > Equus > Equus quagga. The sequence goes on from NC_060269.1 coordinate 126,861,082, forward strand.
GAAGGTCACATTATTGATAATAAGAGACTGTCTGTGTCTCCATTTGTAATTGCAAATCAATAGAAATCCAGCAACTCTAATTTGCTCCTAACCAATTTCAGATCTCAGGGGGATTGTCACATTTATTCTTCAACATTCTGTCCTCTTATATATTTGCATATGCTGTTCAAAAGTGGGGAGTTCGGTATTATTCTCCTCTTCCCGTGTTAAACACGTTTTAAAAAGCATATTTTAGTAATATAGAAAAAGACACAAATTTGTTTTCTTATCTCCTCTGTGTTCCAGAATTTGAGGTGAGTTCCCAGGGATGGATTGGGCCTTAGGCCAGAAATTAATCTTTATAACAATCTCTCTGCTGATCATTTGTCTTTGAACAAAGCATGCAGATCCTGAGCCTCTTTTTTCCCTTTTGGTGAAAACATCATGTTCCTTCCTGAAAATGAATTCTCAAGGAGACTGCTTCAAGGGTATCCAAACATGAGATGAGTTTTTTGTGGGGCTATAGCTGACAGCAATCTTGGGTACCTGCATTTCATCTGAGAATGCATTCAGTTTATAAATTAGTAATACAAAAAGTGGCCTTTTTTCTTGTCCACATAGTTGTTTGCAATTTCTTTCTAATTCACTGGAATGCCAATGAAAAAATATTCTGATATAAGTGATATATTCATTTTGTCCTCCTTAATGTTATTTTTACTCACATGATGATTGTGCAGTTAGATGACTTCTTCAGTCTTCATAAATCTTGCTCGATACAAGATTCTTTTTTCCTTTCCTATGTGCTAAAAAATAACTCCTTATTGTGGCTTCAAGAAATTCAACCAAGGTTTAAGAAGGTATAATGGATATTAACAGTCCATGTAGTACACAACTTTAGCTCAATAAGTAAAATGCACACGAAAATGATTCAGACTACTAAGACTCTAGGGCTTAATAGAGATACAGTATAGATATTACACTATCTAAGTGGAATGGAGCTCCTGCTTTTCAACTCAAATTCTTGAATCAGTGTAGTGATTTTTAAGGACCAGATGATTTGGTAGGTAAAATGCTCCCACCTTTTCTGAAGAAGAGGGGCAACTGTTTTCTAACTGGAAAGTAAAGTTCAAACTCACAAAATGCCTTGCCTTAACTATGGCAAAAAGCTTGAATATACGTTTGTCTTGAATTGAATGATTACTGATTTACTCATTTTAACTCAGACTTCAAGTACGTTTAAAAGCACTTTTTTTCCATACATCTGGAAAGCTCCAATTCATCCACACTTGCATACGTGCTGAGTCTGTGGGTGTGTGTTCTTGGGCACAGAGCATGAAGCTTTTGAGCTAGATGTGCTCTCAGTGATCATTTGACTCTATCTCATCGTTTTACAGCTCAAAAAAATTGATGCTGAGATAGAGTCCGTTGTATCCTCAAGGCTACGCAGTTAGGTTTGTAGCAGAGCCTAGATTTGAACTCAGATCTGTGACATCCCAACCACCCACACCATTCATTGTGTTCTTTTCCACCCCAAATGACGCAAATCTGTCAGTTTGTATACATAAATGAAGAATGGCGAGAAAGCCATTTTTATTAGAATTGATGCAAAGCTACTTCACTGGCATTTTCGCTTCTCTCTTACCTTATCGTTCTAGGATGTGGGCTCAGTTGACTAGTTTAGAATGTGAGCACCATGGGAACCCATGATTTCTTGTCAGAACTGTAAAATTTGAGAGAATAAACATGTACATAAAATAATCTGCATCATTTTTGTATCAATGGAAAGTGTCAGAATGAGGAAACAGAAAAAGGGAGGAAAAGCATGATTTGTGGCATAGGAAAATGTTTAATGCTCAAGGATTTTGGGAACCAAGATGTTTGTAAGATTATCATGATCTTCCACATAAGATTTAAAAGCAATTACTGTTTCATTGTCTGTCTTTACATTTTTCTCATCTTGAAATATCTTTATACTGTCTTATAGGTAGTCTTTAGAATATAGAAATTGAGTAGGAAATGATGACCAAGTCCAAAATAAAAAGGAAAATAAAAAAATCCGTTGCATTTTTTAATAACATGTAGTTATTTGGGACAGTATGACAATTATTGAAAGGTTGCAAAACGTGAACCTTAAATATTTCTTACTTCAGGTTAAGTGACTTATTATTTCTGCATACAAAAATAAACTACTCAACACACTCTTCGTCCTATGGCTTTATTTTGATTTCTATCTTCTTCTTCCTTTTTCCCACAGCATTTTTGTTTCAGTCCCTTTTGCTGTAAAAGACATTAATCAAATGTGTGGAGTATTTTAGGTGATAAACAGAAAAGACAATTATCTGCATAGAAATAAATGTTGTCATCTTTTGTATCCCAAGAAGACAGTGCAGTGACTGTAGTTTTACCCAATGCTGGGAAACTGAGACATGAATATAATTCTCCCCACTCAACATGGGTGACAGTAGTCTAATTTAACGTAATATTTCTTTGCTCGACTAATAATTACTGGTGGTGATCTTGGAAATCAAATTTTTAATTTGTATGTATTCTATCTGCTAAAGATTGAATATAGGCTAATGTCACTTGTGATTAGAGTATTCGGTTCTCTGCTTCTGATTGCAACTCTACCACTGGCAGCTACACACTGGACATCCGGAGACATGTCATTCACTAGAAATATTTGCTGAAGATGATCTACTTGTAGGAAACGCTAAGAGGGCACTTCACACAACTATGAACTTCAAGTCTTTATCTCATATTGAAATACATAATGAGTATAATACGTTAAGTAATTCTAAATTTTTAGACAACTGAATTTGCCAATATATGAATAATTATCTGACTTTGCCAATGATTATTCACTTTCCAACATTTAAATATTTGTTGAGACCATTGCATGAAAAGAATTTGAGAAATAAGAATATGAGTTTATTTATATTTGAGTATTTATTACCAATCTATAGATGCAAAGGAACTAACATCAGGCTATCGCTATTAAATCTTTAGAAATACTGAATACTACCTATGCATTAAGATTTCCTGAACTTGCAGGCCAATAAAATGTTTTCATGTATCAGAATCAGCAGAGAATGTGGGTGGATAACTCAGTGAGCTAATTAGTCATCCCTCTCCCAAGAGCTGTGTATGACTTAGTGGAGTGTGTTTAGCATTACAAGTACGTCAACATTGTTGCGGCAGGAAAGCATCATTTCTGAGTCGTTTCCATAACTCTGCCACCTTGAATTTCCAATAAAATCTTCCAAGTTTATGATGCTTACAGCTTGTAAAAAGGGAGTGTAGCAGGACGGAATATTGATGACACATATAATCATATGATACCCATAGTACAGCAACTTTAAGAATCAGATTGATTTCCTGAGTAATGGAAATGAGGAGGCAAATATGTCCGTACATATACATAAATGAACAATGGTTGAGTAAGTCATTTTTATTACAATTGACCACGGTTATTTCACTGGTATTTTTTCTTATTTTCTACTCTTACAGTTTTAGGATGCAGGCACAGTTGACTGGAAAACAAGCAACTTGATCTATAGCAAGAAGCAGTTGAGGTTGCATTCAGGCAGGTCCTTGTATAAGAGTAGCAAAGACAACTCTCATGGCTCTCCTTGAATTCTTCCAAAGAGCAGGCAACAGGCAATAATAATAACACAAATTTTTAAACTTTCTGTATAATTATGTTTTTGTTTCTAATCTTTACTTATACATTTTATAATCTATTTCACAAACATTTCTTCTTTGGACCCTCTGAATGAGTAAACCCATGAGGTAGGCCAGACATACTATTATGATTACTGTATTCTAATTTTATAGATGTAAAATGAGATACAGAGAGACAAAGTCTATTGCTTGCAAATGGCAAAACCCAGTATACCTGATACACAAATACAGTGAAGAAGGGATCAAGAGATTGCAATAGGGACTGGTGAAAGAAACAGGTCCCCATAATTAACGCTATCTGTCTTCTCCTTCTCAATTCTTTCTGTCCCTTTATCTTTTAAATAAGGCAAACCTCTCTGATCCTAAAACTCATTTCCTTGGCTCCACTTTTTCCACCATTCTATTCATTCCTTCTCTTCAATTCCAACATCTGAAAAGAGCAAACAAACGTTACTTTCATACCAACAATTCCCTTTGTAAACATTTGCAATCTGGCTCCTGCCTCTCACTACACTGAAATTGCTCTCTTGATAGTTACCAATGTTTATCCTTAACTTCAATATTTTGTTCTCAGTAATTCCTCATCCTGCCTTGAGCTCTCTGTTCTCTTAGAACTGAAAATTTGCTTACTTAAACTCTTACCTCTCTCCAGGGTTAAATGACACTGCAGCCCCTGGAAGAAAGAGCATTTCTCAGACTCCACTTCTGTCCCCTCTTCTTCTAGGTCTTTAAACAAGGCCTTGTTTAAGTTTCATTCTTTGGCTGTCTTTACTGCTTGTCAATCTCATATATTCCTATGGACTCAAACATCATCTTACTGCATCCTTCCATATTTCTTTCCTCAGCTTCCACTTTCCTCTTGAGCAACTGACCCATATTTCCAATTATCTGTTAAAAATCTTTATATAAACTCAGGTTAACTAAAGTTGGACTTATTATCTTATCCTTCAAGGCCATCTCAGTTATTATCCCACCATGCAGCTGATCCCATAGTGAAACCAGTAGACAGTTAACCATTGATGATTAGATAGCTAGTAACTAAAGTTTTTTTCTTTTTTGCAATTACTGATTACAGCTTTTTAGTTGGTCACCCACCCATTGTTAACTGTGCTATTTAGGCAATATACTAGCCACTCCCACTAGTTTCCTGCAGATAACATCTCCCTGGCACCTGGATCACCATGGTAATGGATGTTTTGAGCTGTTTTTCAGGAATTAGGACCCCCTTGTCTAGTTCAGCCCAGTTGAGACTAACAACCCATCACCTGGGAGTGTGCAGATGCCCGATAAGTGACCTTTTGATGGCAAGAGGCTAAAAACTCCACCCTCAGGTCATGCTAACGCCACCATTTTGTGAACACGCATCCTGTGAAGAGGCATGAAGTTTGACTATGCTTGCACAGGTCATCAGTTACCTCACGTCTCCTCAACTCCAACGATCTATCTACACATTTCAGTCCACCTTACTCCCTACCCCATAAATATCGCTGAGTTCCATTTCTGAGGAAGTGTATTTGAGACTTGTTCTCCTGTTTCCTCATGTGGCTGCCTCATGATTAAAGCCCTCTCTCTGCTGCAATCTCATCATCTCAGTGATTGGCTCTCTGGGCAAAAAGCAAAAATGAATCTGGTTCCGTAACACTAGATCAAGACAAAACAAAACAAAAATAAAATAGACACAAGAAAACAAATGACATGGATTCCTTTCTTCAAACTGAGCTTTCCTGATTTCCTTTTCATTCTATTCCCACCATCTCTTTCTTTCATGTGTTCTCTCTATTCTATTTCCACTAGCACTTGGAGTATTGAACTCTGTTGCCTCTGTTTCTTCAATTATAAAAAGGGATTTGTATTAGTATAGTATCTTATCATTGTCATGAGATTAAATATGTTGATACACATAGAACACTTAAACCAGAGCCTGGCCCAGAGCAATGACTTAATGAATGTTAACTTTTGCTACCACCACTAACACTGCTATTCCTATTACTACTACTACTATTACTACTACTATTATTATTACTACTACCACTACTATACTACTACAGCTACTAGGACTAGTTACATAATCTGTAGAGCCCACTAAAAAAATGAAAGTGTAGGGGCCAGTCAGGAGACGCAGCAGTTACGTTTGCATGTTCCACTTTGGCAGCCTTGGGTTTGCCAGTTTGGATCCTGGGTGCCAGCCTATGCACTCCTTAGCAAGCCATGCTGTGCCAAGCATCCCACATATAAAACAGAGGAAGGTGAGCATCAATGTTAGCTCAGGGCCAGTCTTCCTCAAAAAAAAAAAAAAAAAAAAGGAAGTGTGGGGCCCCGTTTTCAACAAGCAGGAAAAAAATGCTTAAATCAGTTTGTATCACTTTTTGTGTTCCTAACCACATTTCAAGGGCAGTTTCTGTTCTATAGAGTGACCAAGCAGTGTCAAAGAGAAATTATTCACCAGACACTGGATAAAAATTGCAGGACAGATTTTATTCAAACTACTGCAGAAGGAGAAAGAGACTTCAGTGTAAACTAGGCTTAACTCTCTAAAACAAAAGACAGAAGGTTCCTTAAATGCTGGAGTGTCCTAGAAGAAAAATACTAACGGGTATTAAGGGGCATTGGTCAATGTGACTGGGTTACTGGGGTTTATTAATTGGCGTTTATCTGGGGGAGAAACAAACTTTTCATATCTTTTGGATGGGAGGTGGGTTTGCAAATTGGAGAAGGCACCCACCAAAGTTAGATTACCCTCCCATGAGAACTAGGAGACAGGAGAAGTATCTCCCTGGATGTTTGCATTTCAAAGAGATTGCTCCCAGGTTCTTGAGGAGACATTTCTGGGTGGTAAAAGATTTATATCTCAAAGGGACAGAGAAAGGATTTATAATTGCAAGTTTTCTAGAGTAATTGCTCTACAAAAGGGACATCAGGAGCCTGTTGTGAGGTTTTTGACTAGAGCAAACAGTAAATTTTTTGGTCAGTTGTATTAGTCAGTGCTCTCTAGAGGAACAAACCAAATAGGCTATATATGTTTCTATATATTTATATATAGATATAGATATAGATATCTCCTATTGATACACACACACACACACACACACACACAATGAGGAATTGACTCATGTGATTCTAGAGGCTGAGAAGACCCAAGATCTGCAGTCTGCAAGGCGGAGACTCAGGGGAACCATTGGTGTAGCTCCAGTCTGAATCTGAAGGCCTGAGAACCAGGAGAATCGATGGTATGAGTCTTAGCCCCAAAGCCAGCAGGTTCAAGACCCAGGAAAGTTTCCGTTTGAGCTTGAAGTCAGGAAAAGACTGATGTTCCAACTCAAGGCAGGAGGAGTTTCCTCTTCTTCCAGGAGGGTGATCCTTATTCTTCTATTCAGGCCTTCAGTTTATTGGATGAAGGTCACCCACTATAGGGAGAGAAATCTTCTTTACTTAGTCTGTTGACTCAAGTAAAATGTTAATCTCCTTCCAAAACACTTTCACAGACACACCCAGAATAATACTTCACCAAATATCTGGGCACCCCATGGCCCAGTCAAGTTGACACATGAAACAACCATTACAACAGTGTCGAGCTTTCTCAGGCAGACATTTTAAGTCAGAGATGAGTGGGTGGGAACTGTGGTCATTCTGGAAACATGATCGTGGACCAATAGAAGCTATACTAGAATTGGCTCATTTCCTTTAGCATGGGGGTTGGATGGTGTTGTTTGTGCCTAAGTTTTACAGTTCTCAGTAGTCAAGTGGCATTATTATTACATAATGTCTCTTATAAGAGTTTCATGAGATTTAATTGGTAAATGTTTCAAGCCAGCTTAGAATTCTAAGAAAATTTTAGATGAAGGTTTGTTATGATAAAAATTATAACATAAAAAATAATTATATTGGTTTGTGCATCCATTATAGAATTGTGAGTTTTAGAGTTGAACTAATTTTTATGTTTTGAAGGGCTATAGATTCAGCTCATATTGTTTGTTATACACAAATTGCTGCCTCGTGATGTCTTTACTCACACCTTGCTGCATACATGATTTTAGGTACTCTGAAAATACGGAAGCAATGAACTCAGTAACACAGGCTTGTAATTTCAGAAAGTATTCTTCTGGCAAAATAAATAGAGCCAGTTTTATGTCATCTATAGTTTTCCCTTTAAAGATCAGTGTTCTTCAATTTATTATTATTACATACCAGGGTCGTGTTATGGAATTTTATCACTATAATTAAATAAGTAATGAGTATAGTAAATATTTGTTAAGTGCACACATAGCAGCAGGTACTATGGAAAACAAGACTTTTCTCATTTTGCATGCACACTTCCTAACCATAGAACCCTTCTTGATTTGAAAGCCCCTTCTCCTGTGTGAATGCTTTTTCCTGTTCTAAATGAAAACTCACATTTTACGCCAAGTCCTTAACCTGTGTATCTAGAATTTACTCCCACCCCGCCCCCCATGGATTCTCTATAGTATCTATCGTTGAGCTAACTAAAACTGTCTTGCATGATATGTAGCAATCAGCCCAGTACACCCTCCAAGGAAAGTCTTCATCAGTATTTTGTTTTATCTCCTCTCTTCTAGATACTCAAGCCTCTTAATATTTTACCATATGTCCATAGGATCAAAGTGATTTATAATACAGACTAGGTTCCAATTTATAGGAGATAGTTACAAAGGTCATTGCAAACAGATCAATTTCCAGCATTTCAGATATATTTTCAAGTTTTTATTTTCTTAATCCCACTTTATTTAGTTATTCAACAAAATTTATTGAGTTCTTATTATGAGCTATAAATATATATTGAGTGCCTCCTGGAAGCTGAGACTACATCAGTCAGTGAAAAAGATCATGACCTCACTCACATGGAGCTTTTATTTTAGTAGAGGAAAACAGACAAATAAAATATATGGTGAGTGATAAGTGCTATGAAAAGAAAGTGGGAAGATTGATAGACAGGGAGGCTCAGTTAGGTTACCATTTTCAACAGGTGAACTGGGAAAGTTTCACTCCTAAGGTGACATTTCAGGAAAGAACCATGAGAAACGTGATAATCTTTAAGGAAATCTGGGAGAAGAGGAGTCCAAGCACAGATTACAGCAAGTGTGAATGTCCTGAGGCAGAAGTGAATTTAGCGTATTGGAGGAATAACGAGGAACAGAGTGAACCCTTGAAGAGTGGTAAGAAATGAGCTCTTAGAAAACTAATGGGGAACAAATCACACAGGGCTTTGCATGCCATTGTGAGGATTTTGTCTTTCACTTTGAATGTAAAGCTATTTAAGTGTTTTATGCAGACTAGTGACATATATGGCCTAAATTTTAGAAAAATTCCCCTCTTTATTGTTGTTGAGAACAAATCAGAGGAGGATGAATCTGCAGGTAGAAAAATGAATCAGATGCTATTCAGATAACGTTGGCTTGGATGAGGGTGCTAACTACAGAGGTGTTGAGAAGTGACTTGATGCTGGTTTTATTTTGAGGCTAGAACTGACAAGGATGATGATATCCAGACATTTAAGAAATAGAAGGGTCAAGGATGAACACAAGATTTTCGGACTGGAAAACTAGAAAAATATAGCTGCCATTTTCCAGGAAGAGTAGAAGAGGCAATATCTAGAGTTCTATGTTGGACTTCATACTTCTGAAATTCTATTATTAATCTGACTGGAAATGTAGTCCAGGTAGTTGGTTACATGAGCCAACAAAACCCTGGCTGGACAGATGCATTTAGTAGTTATCAGCATATCAATGGTGTTTAGAACAAAGAGGCTGGATGAGTCACCAAAGGAGTAGCATAGAAAAGAGAGGAGGTCCCAGGACTAACACCTGAGACCCTTCAAGTGTTTACAGGTTGAAGGTACAAGTAGAATCTGGCACAGTAGACTGCACCTAGGAAACCAAGAGATTGTCCTGAGAGTCAGTGAAAAAATTCTTTCCAGGATGAATAAACAACCAGTTATTGGCCATTGGATCTAGCAAAGTAGGGATTGTCAGTGCCTTTGACAAAGGCAGTTTCAATGGAATGGTGGGGTGAAAGTCTGAATAGAATTGTTCAAAAGAAAACGGGAAGAGAGTCATGAGATCTGGCAAGTGTCAAAAACTCCTGAGGTGCCGTGGTATGTTATTTTTAATAAAGGGGTCCAGAGATGAGAGCCCAAGAGAGAGTTTATTAAAAATAGGGAAATGGTAGCTTATCAATTGAATGGCCGTGGGAGGAATTTTCAATTCTGTTCATATCTGTAAAAGGCAGTCCCTAAGGAATCTCAATGTCATTTAGAAAGTAATTTGGGTAACAAAATTTTATCATATTCAGAGTCAGCTAGCGAACACAAAACAAACAGTAACCGTAGAGAAGTCAGTACATAGGGCTGAGAAGCAATGGAGACTGAATATCATTATTTCTGCAAAATTTGAATCTGAAAATTAGGAAGGTTTTTATCTCCCTTAAATTTATATGGTCATTTTCTAAGTCCATGTGTATATATCATCTTGTTTTATATTCTCAACAGCACTAGTAGTAAGTGACGGTATTATACTCAGACTGAGGCTAGAAACTACTGTCTCCAAAGTTAAGGGACTTGACTTAAGCTCTCTGGCAACTTTTGCTTTCACATGATCTATCACAGCATAGACTAGGGGCCTTAACTTTCAAGTCTAAAGAGAAGATACATATTCTAAGAAGATGACTCCTAAAAAAAGATAACCAGTCATTTAAAACATATGCAAGTGTTGGAGGAGGTCATTGAGCAGACATGACTGCTAGGTGACCTGTGAGCTGGACTCAGTCACTCTGAGGTTCCTCACCCTTTCCCCTGTCCTTGGAACATGCATTCTGCCTGCCTTCTCCAAACTTGAAGCTGCCTCAAGGATGCAGCCTTGAGATAGTAATGCAGTCTTATTGAGACCATCTGGATGATATCTATGACTGGACCCAGGTAAGGTTTCTGTAAAAGCTTTTAAAATTCTGGCAGGTGGTGTGGAGATCATCTTGTGGCCGTCCAAGACAAGGCTCATATGTAAGTTCTCTTGCTTATTAAAGCTGCCACCTACTGATCTAGAGTGGTCTGTCTTCAGTCTCTTCTCGTCCTCTCTGTATAGGGACCGGTTTCAGATTTCACCCAGGAAGCTCCCAAGGTTTCAAACCAGCAGCCAGAAGTAAGTTGAAAAAATAATAAAATATATTTATAGTAAAGTAAAATATAGTTAAGTATAGTTTTATGTAGGAAAATGGCATCATATATATAGAAATCAAGGGAGATTTGTATCAGATGGTTTCTAGAGCCATAGATAGAGCCAAAGCATCTTGGAAAAGAACCTAAGATCAAATTAGTTTAAGAATTTTGACTGGGAGTTAATTATAGAATAAGCCCTGTGTTATCTGTTGTACAGAGGGAATTTGCTGTCCTTGTTAAACAGATTTTTTAATTAATAAGGAATTATCACATACAGTATACAGGGGGATTACCAATTTTCCAAAGAATTAGAAAACAATAGAATATACTTAACACTAAATTAAATCAAACACAATTTAATCATTTTAATGACTCCAAAGTTGGCTAGAAATACTTTACATAAGTAAATGAGATTCAGCAGCTGTAGAATGTGACACAAATACAAGCATATGCAGTAAGAAATCAGGTTATTGGTTAGATTATATTTTGGGGGAAACTACTAAATAGTAAATGGTACTAAAGTTCAGATCATAGAAATATATAGATATGGCACGTGTTTGTTATACGATACAAGAGGATTAGTCATGACTTAATTAAAACCATGCATTCATTCCACATTTGTTGAAAGCATGGAGAAAACTTGGCGTTATATTAACTGAATTGTTATCTGTAGGAATTGTATTAACAAAACTTTCTATCTTCAGGAAGTTGACAGTGTAGTTCAGGACGAAGAAAAGGAAAAGATAGGAATATATGCTTGATGGTGTGAAAGCACAGAAGAAAGCTACTCAACCTATTCTTAGGTTGGAAAAAAGAAGAATTTCTGGAGAAATTCACATTGCTAAGTTTGAAACCCTGGGGTTTCTTGCCACTGTATCTATCATGCATATGGGGGCATATTTAATGGGAAGAGAGATAAATGCATGCAGTTGAGTAAAGAGTTAGAGGTGAAGGTTTTGGGTGTTGCCTGTTCAGACTGCTTAAATGTATATGAGAGGGCAATCCTTTCTGCAAATGATGAAAGGAAAGGTATTGGGAATCACTGAATTGTAATACTAAGAGTAGTCTATCTTTTACTTTAAAAAGTAAAGTGTTTACATGCAGCTCTGATTTCTTTATCAATGGCCTCTACGGATTGAAGTTCAGCTAATAAATTAATAAGAATTCACACATTGATTCCATATGTCAATAAACGACGATATATAGGCAAAAGGATTTAAGTAAGCATTTGTTAATTCTTAATCATGACATATGCATCATTCAGGGTTTGGTCAGGAGATAGAAACTTCAGCAGTTTTTATTGTTGTTGTTTGTTTTTGATCAGGAGAATTCAGTATAACGATGTGATACCAGTTATTGGAGGACTGAAAAGGTGGAAGGGTCTCCTGAGGCATCAGGGATGGTAGCTATTAGAAGGGGATTCCCTCCTGAGGCTGGGCAATTAAAGGTTGAAATTAGTAAAACTTTGGAGATGGAGGAGGGAATCTGCAGAGTTGAAACTCAGATGTCTAAGAAGGAGTTCCTGCTCACTCCGTGAAGCTGAGGTCTCTGAGAAGGTGTGGTGAGGTAGGTTCTGAAAGTGTTGGGAAAAGTGCAAACTGAAATCAACTACTCCTACTGAAATGAAATGTCACGTTTGGGGTGAAAAATTGTTGTTGAGGTGACTCTGAGAGCAGCAAGAAGCAAAAACAAGAACAGGAAACAAACAGAAAGGAGTATGCCTCTTGTTTTTCCTTAACTCTTCCAGTGCTTTTCTAGTACCTTCTACTGGTAGAGACTTACAGAAGCCAGAAGAACAAAGCCTTTCCAGCTCCAGCATCACAAACCAGAGTACAAAGGATGGGTTTGAAGTTTAGAATCCTAACAGTAACTGGGACAACAGAATTCTTTACTCAGATACTCTAGCAGTTGACATATTTGGAAATAATTTTTCATTAGCTCTATATAATTCAAATTGCAAGATGAAAGTGGAATTTTATGAAGAATTTGCTTTTGCTTCCATAGAATCGAAAGTTGATTACTCAGTCAACATATTTATACTTTTAAAAAGTTTAGTGTGACAAAAGCTGTAGAATATTGTCAAATAGTGTCTCAATGTGCTTCAAAACACAGAAAACTCAATGAGTGGATGGTTCTGTCTTGAAGTCATTTTATTCTTCTTTGTTGTTTTATTAAAGCCCGATTTTTAATTTTGTTTCTTGGAATTCAGTGTGAAAGTTCTGCCTGAATTAGGGATATCAGAACATAAAATACAAAATATGTATCAAGGCAATATATTATTTTTGTATTTCTTTCCTTTTTCTTACTAAAAGAAGAATGCTTTGTTTTAATTTTGAAATAGTCTCACTTCAGCCTTATCATGCTTTTATCATTTTCTCAAACATCAATCAAGAATTAGCAGTGGGAAGAGGTGGAAGAATGTGGTCTTCTGATTATCCCTGTGAAAACCTGAAAAAAACACAAGATTAGAACAGCCATGAGCTAAACTGTTGAACTCGTACAAAAGCTCTAGAAATTGTTCAACGCAGAAATTCACTCAACAATGAAATAACATTTAGAGCAAATTATTTATTTTACTGTATTAATGTTGGTGTTATATTGTTCAATTTAGCGTCATGTCAAAATTGAGCTTTTTGTTTCTTAAGGGGGAGAAGGTAGGCAGGAAGCTGATGAAGCAGAACAATAAGAAATAAGATTTTGTAAAATAAGTGGATTTTAATTGCATCAGTTGCTAAAGTGTTATTTCTCCCTCAAGTATTCTAAGTCAATTTTTCATATGCATCATTGCACGACACCAAAGCTACTTATTGTCCCTCATTTAGATTCTTGCTTTTAATCTTAATTCTTTTGGACAAAATGGTGAGTCTATATATTTCACATGGCTCTCAATATGATGTACTAGATTCTTTTTTTTTTTATTCAGCAACACTATTAACCACTGTGGGTTTCTCAAAAGTATTATAGAGTTACATAGTTCTATGAGTTTTCTGATATTTTTCTTTGGTAATATTTTTGCATTGGAGAAAATTTAACATTAAGTTTGAAGTTTATACTTAAGAAAAATTGTAATATATTTTCAATATAGAAGACTGAAGAAGACATTTATCTTTTTAGTTTTCAAAGAAGAGATGCCATTGCATACCTTTTGAATAGTTATTTCTTTATCTTTTTCAAACTAGGCAAAGATATATTAACATGATTATATTTTCGATGCAATTAATTAATAAACATATTAGCCTTCATTTAAAAAGGACAAAAATATTATCAAATGCTAAGATTATAATCTCAGTAGCATCCCAATGTTTAGAAGTCTCAAAAAAATATTTAAAGATTCTTATTTCAAACAAACAAATCTATGGAGTTCCAAAACGTTCATGTATATTTACAGGTATTGAATAGCATGCTTTAACTTTTGAATGATAGTTTACTCCAAGGTCATAAGTAATAATGAGAGTAACATCAATATTAGTTGTCATTCATTAAGAGACTATTCTGTTGTCAGCACTGTGCTAGACTTTATTAATACCTTTATTTGATGAAGATTTATTGATTAATTTTTGTGTATTACACATTAGGTGAGACAACTAAGACCTCAAAGATTAATAAGGAAAATCTTCTGCCTTCAAGATGACAATATACTGTGATAAGAACTGGAGAGAGAAATGTGTTTTTTAACCTTCTCATTCATTCCTTTTTCATGCACTCATTTAACAGTATCTATTTTGCGAGGCATTGTACTAAATGGTAATTCAAAGGTGAACAAACACTTTCTGAAATGAGTTTACAGTATGGTAGAGGAGGAAGAAATTAATGAGATGAATACATAAGTAAATTTAAAACTGAACTGTTATAAAAATACGTTGGAGGCCACATGCTGCTCTGAAAGGTGGAATAGGGGTGTCTATCCCAGTCAAGGAGGTTAGGAAAAGATGTTCTGAGATCTGAAGAATGAACTAGAGTGTTTTGGAGATTGGAGGAGCCAACATCTTGGCAGAAAGATCAACATGTATTAAGACCCTGTGGTGGGGGGCAGGGGAGGGAAGAATGATGTATTTGAGGAAGTGAAAGTGAAAATGTGACTACTTTGGTAGAGCAAATTCAAACCATGCAGAGCCTTCAAGTTCAAGTTGAGGATTTTGATATTTATCCTAAAAATTAAGAAAATATTAATAACTCAATCAGGTATACTGGTGGTATTGTTGAACCAATGTATTTTTCATTTAAAAAAATTGCCATGGGGCCCGCCTGGTGGCATACTGTTTAAGTTCATGCACTCTTCTTTGGTGGCCCGGGGTTCATGGGTTGAGATCCTGGGCGTGGACCTACACACTGCTCATCAAGTCATGCTGTAGCAGCATCCCACATACAAAATAGAGGAAAATTACAGACAGATGTTAGCTCAGGGCCACTCTTCCTCACCAAAAAAAAAAAAAAAGATTAAAAAAAAGAAGTGCAGATTTTCAGGCCCCATCTAGACCTACTGAATCAGCTCTGCCTTAAAAAAAAAAATTGTTATGGGTTCAGTGAAAAATTTGAAGAAAGAATGGAAGGAGGACAAGTGTGGCTCTAGGAGACAATGTGAGAAACTATACTTACCAATATTTGCCTTCAATTCAATGAGCTCATGGATCTCTTGGAGCTAATTTGTAAAACAAACAAAGAACTGCTATTCTAGAGATTTAGTAATTAAAATACAAATTTTAAAGAGAGCTAGTAAGACTAGTAAAGGGAGCTGAAGTCTATTTTATCATGGAGAAAAGAGGGAGAACAAACCCATGCATTTGAACTCTTTTGCTACGTGATATGATTTTTGTACAAGAGTCCAAGATTGACAGTATGAGACTATTCTGCCTTGCAGACATCCTTTTTTTAATAAAGATTTTTCTTAATGCCCATGGGATTAAAAGATGCCTCTATATAGCTACACATCTCAGATCTTTAATCATCACTGGTTTTGCACTTGTTTCTTGTGACGGAATTCTGCTGCAAAAGGATGGCGACTCCCGTATTTATTTTGAATCAATAATAATGATGACAGTAATATAAACAAAATAATAGCTAATGTTTAATTTGTGTATACAATAAAATAAATGCTTCTAAGAAGCAGTATCTCAAAAAACAAAACTCAGAGGTGAAACTTTTTAGTATTATCCTAATTTAGAATATGAGGAAATTCAAGCTTGGAAAAGTAACTCATAAAATTATATAGCTAATAATAAGAAGAAATTGAATTCAAGTCAGTGTCTGTTTGACTCCAGAACCCATATTCCAGAATCATACTTCCCCCAGTTAGGAAGCAGGTGGGGAGAAGTTGATGCACGTAGTGAGTAAAATTATTCTTTCCATTGCCACTTCTCAGGCAACTAACTTAAAGAGGCACTAAGTAGAATAAACAAGGGTTATTTGACGCAGAAAACAAAAACAAGTAAAATAGAATTTTAATGAATACTGGCAGGATCATAAGAAAATAGATATTCGGGAATAACACAAAGACTGCTGTTTTCAATTTCCTGATTCAAATTGGCAGGAAATATTTAAAACAATGGAGATAAATTTTTAGAACAATTACCTCCCCTTCTTTTCTCATAAGGGACAAATAGGAATGTAACATCTCCTTTTGGTTTTTGTCCGTCCGTTTTCCTACTTAAAACTTTCTACAGAGTATTTTGTTTCTTTGTAAATAAATGAAAGAATTTCACTGTCATTTAATTGTACTGTTTTTTGGAGTCTTTCTGGCATATTGAAAGAAGTAATAAAAACGAAACTGGTTGTTCAGATAGTACAATGATGATAGCAGAATATTTTAATCTTGTTCTCTAGAGTGCATTCAAGGCACCACAATTTCTCCTCATTATAACTACAGTTAGAAGGTGCTTGTAATGAAAGTTGGATGCTCCTGTGTGGGTTTATAAAATATATTTTGAGGAGAATATGACATGCTTAGTTGTGAATACAAAGACTAATTCTGTACTCGATGTTTTTAATTTTTTTAAAGTAACATTTCATGTAGTCTGATTTCAGTAAGATTTAACCTTTTTTTTCCTTTCCTTTAATGCTGTCCTCTGTCTATGGTTAGTCTTAAAAGCTAGGTTTTACAGAAAGAGTAAGAAAAACCTGACCATATCTTTTTAACTTTATACAAATAAAAGTCTACTCAGATTAAAGGGTATCAATTCCATCCCTTCTCTCTTTAATGATAGGTTCCAGCCACTGGAAATATCTAGCTACGTTCAAAGTTTATTTAAAGTTATGAAGCTAATGTAAAAGATAAAGACATGGCTCATTTAAAGATTGCAAAGAGAGTACATTACTGTCTCTGGAAAATTGTATGTACAATAGCTAGCATTTTATTAACATTCTAGTATATCCTCCCAAGAAGTTCATGATGTGAAGACATAAAGCCCTGGTTTCCCTATTCATACATTGCTAATGCACTGTGAAGAGAAAAATAACATGCTAAAATTGTTTTGTTCTTTGTGGCTCTACTCAGGTTTAGGTTAAACCCAAGTTTGCATAATTTCCTTCATACTTTGACAATTCTCACTCTGAAGCTTTTCTACAAGATAAAGCCTTGGTTTCGGGAAAGTGGTTGCAGAAGTCTGCGGAACAACAGTGAAATGAGCAATGCTAACCTCGATTTGTTAATTGAGGTCATTGGTTAGCTTTAGACAATACTGTATACACAATTAAGCAAGCATTTCACATTGCTCTTCCTTGTTAACTGGTTTTGAGATATTCTGCTGGACAGAAAATTGATAGGCATGGTAAACACGCTCTAGCTGCCTAATTAGCTCAGGTAGTACAATTACTGGTGTTCAATATCTATCAACAAAGCAAAGGTGCTTTAAATGCCATATAAACACTGGAAATAAAAATTCAGCCTAAAGGGATTTCACACAACCATCCATTTGAATGAAGGTTGACTTCTTGTTAATCCTGTCTTGTAATGTAGAAAACTCAACTTAGGAAAAGAAAGACGGAAAGAAAAAACCTTCTTTGATTTTAAATTGCCATTTCTGAGAATTAGAGAGGCATTTAAGAGGGTGTTTACCAGCTTTGTGAAACCTCACATTAACTTGGAATACTGAAATAGCCATTCAACTGAGTCAACTTAATATGATACCACCAGAAATTCTCCCATTCCGTAGTGTCTCCCGCCATGTTGTGTAGGCTGCCAGTAGGCTTCGAGAACCAAGGATTCCCCCCTACGGAATTCGATGAAGTCTCTCCAAGTACAAACATGTTGGTCCTTCAGACTAAATTTATATTCACGTATAAGTTTTCAGAATGCTGTTTTCTTCTAATACTATGTCATCAGTTGTTATATATAGCCTTCGTCTTATGCCAGCCATTAATCTATTTGATTATTGAACTGGTACTTTTAAGTAACTACTTCGCGCTAAGAAAGTAGTAGCATATCTTAAAACGCTTTGTATGCTAAACAATGTCTCTGTGTAATGGACAGGCTGTAATGGACAGCCTTGGCTGACTTTTTAGCGTCCATCCCCACTTCTCTTATTGCTGGGAGAACCTCTCCCCATACAGCCCTCTGACTCAGGGAAACCTGACTCCTCCCTCAGCTCCAGGTGATGAGTCCATCCCCTTAGAAGAGATTAGTTCCAATGGCTCCTCACCCATAAACAATTGTGTCATTATTAGAGATTTGCTGGAGCTTTTGGGAAAGTTATTCCTGGCTTTTAAATTCTTATGAGAAAGTTTCCAGAACTCTTTCGCTCTAGATCCTGTAAAGAATAAATGTCAACACGGGAAATGCTTCGATCATTTTTCACATGAAGGAAACAGCCTGAAGAAGATAGAAACACACAGAGAAAGGCGCATTAAAGGCAACAGCAATGCAAAGAAATCAGAAACACGGGATTAGGCAAACCCTCAGGAAAGCCACCTTACCTCTGGAATTTATTGTTTTTATGTCAGTATGTACTGCTTTTTCTTTTCCTTGAATTATAGTACTTTAGTTGATAGATCAGAAAAATCTCTATATATTTAAAAGACTAATCTAATGTCCCTCCAATTATTTATAACCGTCTTATTTCTTTTCTTATGATTTTCTCATGTTTTTGCCACAATTTATCATCAAAAAACATGATTCCTCTTTTTAACAAGTCAAGACTGCCTGCTTATTAGTATTTTATAACAAAGGAATTTCTTACTTTATCGTTTTTATTCATGTAAATGTGCCCATGGTTTATAAACCAAATAGTGCTAAAATGCTTGTATATATCTTTTAGATGCAATAGCTTCTTTGAATTCTCTGAGAATTCCAACTGATTCTTTTCTGAGGACTCCTCCTGGTATTGTCTGGATATGCTCTATTTTCTCAAGTTAGTATTTCTCTCTTAATAGGAGCTTTCATCAAATATCTGACGATTCTTGGCTATTTGTTAATAGTTAAGATTAAGACACTAAAACGTAATTAAAAGTCTTAAGAAAAACAAACAGTATACTTTCATCAAGTAACTTTTGGTTTCTTTATTTTCCTCCTATATCACAAGTTTCTGTATCTTAATCTCCTTAGCTGGCTTCTCCTCTTTCTCCCAAATTTTAAATTCCATTCTCTACTGAAATGCCCCATCCTCAGAGAATTCCCTAAGCACCTTATTGCAAATCCTACTCCCCACAAGCCACTCACTAACCTTTACAGTCAGTGCTTCAAAGCGCTGATCTTTAATTAAAATTATATTACACAAATTTGTGCACTTGTTTTTGGTCTGTCTCCTCCTCCTGGTGCCTAAGCTTCATGAGGATGCAGATAAGGTCCTGCTTGAATCTGCATTGCTACATGTTATGGTACATAATAGATTCTCATTAAATATTTATGGGATGTCTTACACCTAAATGAGCATGAAGTTCAGTGTGTCCGTTCTTAAGGCAGATTGTTCTTTATTAAACATATTTTTTTGAGGTGGAAGGGGCAAATAAGAAGAAAGATTGTCTCAAAAGATTTTCCAGAGACGTCACCACATTTTAAGACCTCTTAGGTTATATATTCAATATGTGCATGGCAGGCGGTGTTAACCAGTGCATCAAAAATCAAAAGCAAAGTCCCCTGGCATTTTTGTAAATTAATCTTAGTGCACATATCTTTAGCTTTAGGACCTGGATGATTGGGAAACTGAAATAATTCTCCACTAAAAAATGGTGATGTGTTCAGTGAATCTGTCATTCTGTCAGATAAAGGACTAAGGGACTCTTCTTGATTTAGTCTAGAGAATTTTTTAAAGCAGTTCCTTTGGTAAAGTGTTTATTTCGCTTAAAGCTACACTTGGTAAATGATGCTCAACAAGTCAAACACTTTAAGTTCATCTACATTATTCCATGTGTTAACAGACAATTCACTAAGAAAGAGGAAAGAGCACCCAGATACCATTTTTCAGAAACACTGGGAAGTGCACATTCCTGTATTTGGGAATTTTAGTAATGAGGAAAAGAGGGACTGAAAGCCTTTCTTACTGTTCTTTTTTCCCCTGTGAATTCAGATGTTAGACTTCAACTAAATGCACCAAATGTTAATTGACTGGCTTTTGTATGAAAAGTGCTATTGGATTTAGTTACTAGGGATACATAGATAATTAATATGGAAAACTTGCCTCAGAGGATGAACTCAGTGTAAACAAATTTTGCAACACAAATAATAACAAAGTGGTATGTGGGAAGTCATATGGAATGGAGTGGAAAAGAAGAAGCAATTATTTCTGATTTGAGGGATATGTGGCCAAGGACATTCTAGGAAATTCGAAGTAAACTCTGAATGCTTGTTGGGGCTTTCAGGACCCTAGGGTGTCGTAATTCAGATCGTACTCTTCCAACTTTGATAGAGTTTTAATGGCCTAGAAAAGTTTGGGGTTGAGTTTGCTGGGAGCAACAAGGGTTAAAGGGCAGAGTAGTCTGTGTGAGTGTCTGCATGTGTGTATGTTGTGTGCGTGTTAGGGAGAGACAGAGAGAACCACTCTAGTGATATTTATGCAAAAGAAGTCTCAGTTATAATTTTAGTTAGGCTGAAAACTCACAAAGTTTGAATCAAACTAAAATTTGATTTTGGCAGCTATAATTCAGGCTCATGCAGCACAAATCTAAGTTGTTTCAATATATGACTCCTATGTATTAAAATAATCAATAGGGTTGAGAAGTCTCTATGATTTATTTGCTTTTAATAAAGAAATGAGATCCTCGGTAAGCCATCCAAACTATTAGTGACACATAAGCTATCCTCCTTGATTATATTTACATTTTCTATAAAAGGGAGGTTTACAGAATTAAAAAAAAAAAAAAAGCAAACCACTGGCAATTACTTTGTATTTGAGATAAGGGAGGTGAAATGGGGTTCATATCGATGACACTTCATACAAGCGCAGTAGTAAATTTTCCCAGATTCGGCTTCATTCCTCTGTCTCCTTTAACCTTGGAACATGTTAGACTTTACTCTTCTGTGGCTTATAAGGCATAACCTTTATTAGCTGAGTGCTATGCCCAGTTGTTATCATTAATTACTTTGATAGTAAATCTGAATAGTAATACTCAGTTTAAAATAAATTAAAAGTTGCTGTTGTTTTCTGGAGTCTGACTTGTCAAGAGAAAAAAAAAAACACATGCTTAAACAACAAAAACACTTAAATTGAGAATAACCTATTACAGAAGCAAAAAAAAGCACAATCAAATGTTATTTTTGACCTCAATTCAATAGTTTAGATTAGAAAGAATTTAATATTTATAACAAAATAAAATAATTTATTTTGTAACACCTACATATTTATGTATGTCAGCTGCTCATTTCTTATAAAACATGAATATCCCCTGGACAAAAGAAACTAATGCAGGGACTGGCTCCATGGTCGAGTTGTTAAAGTTCTTCACGTTCTGCTTTGGTGGCCCAGGTTTGTGGGTTTGGATCCCAGGCGCAGATCTACTCCACTTGTCGGCCGTGCTGTGGAGGCATCACACATACAAAGTAGAGGAAGACTGGTGCAGATGTTAGCTCAGGGCAGATCTTCCTCACCAAAAAAAAAGAAAAGAAAAAGAAAAAGAAAATAATGCAGACAATGAATGTGTCAGTACTTGAATTACATATTACTAATTTTAAAATTATCTCCTTTATTTTTTGTAATGGCTATGCTGGGGTAAGACTTTAACTTTATTTCAAGGATTGTAATTCTGAACATATAACAAAAGAAAAACTATGTGTCTATGTGACTGCATATCACTTTGAGAGCTGTCAGACTTTTCTGAAAGGGTAATTAATAATTCATGAAAAATAGAAAACTCTCTCATCCATGGGCATTTGGTCTCAGAGGTGCAGACTGAGGTGTAAGACTAAAAAAAATCTACAGAAACTTATACAGCTACAGGCTCCCTGCTGATCTGGCATCCTGCAACCTTGAAAAAGACAGGCTTCCTCCTTGCCAATAACAGGAGATGAACACCCAAAAGGCAAACAGTTTATACGGAAAATAAAGACATGGCATTTGAAAGTGTTTCTCCTTGTAGAAAGAAATGCTGCATAAAAAGTTCAGTACCTTATAAGACTTTATATCTCAAGTATAGAGTCCATATATTTTTCTGAACAACAACTATGGGTTATAAAAATTGTATTTGTTGTCTTATAATTATCTTTTCTCTCTTCTCCTTGTCAGTCTCATTGTGAAACATTTAAATAAAATAAAAAACAAGGAGAGAAAATATAGAAACCAGAATATAATCTACCACTCTGATGTAAACACCAATAATATTTAGAAATTCACCCTTCATACATTTTCTATGGATATACATATATATCACATCATTATCATCTATTTTATGAATATAATTCTTTTCGTAGATTTTAAAGATTTTCTTTTCTTTGAACTTTCTCCCAAACTCCTCTCTAAGTTAACAATCTCTCATGAAACTTTTCATAGCCTTTGTAGGCTCCTATCATACAAAATCAGAAAATTTTGGTCATTTTTTTACTATGTGGAGTGCCATTATATATACTGCTTCCTTCCTTTCTGCCTTCAACCACACTTCTTAGAAATCTCTTTGAATCAACTGATGTAAAGACAACCAATTCTATTTAATGATATTGCTGAAACTCTATCCAACCATTCCACTGTTGAAAGGTATATGCTTAGCTTCTAATATTTTGTAACTACAAAAGATGTTGCAATAAATCTTTTGTAGTAAATATCCTAAGGTACATGTGCTTATAATTCTATGAGAGAGAGAAATGGCATTTTTAATGGAAATGCATATTGCCAGTTTACTTTCCAAAAAGACTACTTATTTCCAGAAATCATCTATGAGATATTATCTTTCATTTCATCTCAAATGTGACTAGCTATTATTACTCTTTTTAATTTTTATCTATCTGACAGATGACTACTAGATTATTTTCTTAAATGTCCATTTCCCTAATGAGCACTGAGTTTGAACCTGTTTTCACTTATTCCTTGGCCTTTGGCTTGTCTCTTTTGTGATGTCTATTCAATTTTTTACCCATTCTCACAAGTTTTGTTTTTCTTTTGCTCAGTTTATAGATAATTTTCCTTATTCACATTGTTATTTTTCCCAATCTCTCAGAGGCATTTGATTTGTTTATGACATACTGTAGCACATCGCATAATTTCATAAATATCTTTCTTTATGATTCTTAATTTTCTTAACTAAAACTGATCTGCTTATCCTTAGCTTATTTTATCCTAATTGCCTACAAATATTTTATGTATTTATTTAATTCATTTAATATTTGAGTTTATAATTCATCTGGCTTCTTTTTTAAATATGCTGTGAGGTGGTGATGTCCAACATTATTTTATTGTAGATAGCCAGTTTTATTAACTCTGTGTATTAAATTAACATTCATTTTCCTCACTGAATTGAAATTGAAACTTAAATAAAATGAATTCACACATATATTTGCTTCTGTTTCTGGATTCTCTACTCTTTCTACTAATTAAGTTGATTTCTATAACAATCCCAAGCTGTTTTGATTAAAGTAACTTTATGTTATATTTTAACAGTTGGTAAGGCAAAGTACTTATGATTACTATTCTATTTTATAATATTCTTGTCTATATTTAAACACATATTTTTTCCACATTTACTTTATGTTCATTTCGTACAATTCCCCCTTTCCCTCTCCACCATAGCTATAGACTCAAATTATAATCATTAAAATTCTACATTAATTTTGAAAGGACTATTTGTCTTTCCAGTCAAGAACATGGTAGATTTTTCTATTTTCAATTTTCATTTTATATTTTTTAGAAGTAAAGAATATCTGACATCAAAGATCTTCAACTTATGTTTTTAATTAATTTGGACTTTTACATCATTTGGTTATGGACTATTTGTAAAAATTGGTGCCTATTTTGGAAGCCAGATGAAATGCTAAAATCTTTTTTATTGTCACCTACAATTCCTTCACATTTCAATGAAGACTTTTTCAATTTTTTTTTTTTTTTTAAAGATTTTATTTTTTCCTTTTTCTCCCCAAAGCCCCCCCCCGGTACATAGTTGTGTATTCTTCGTTGTGGGTTCTTCTAGTTGTGGCATGTGGGACGCTGCCTCAGCGTGGTTTGATGAGCAGTGCCGTGTCCGCGCCCAGGATTCGAACTAACGAAACACTGGGCCACCTACAGCGGAGCGCGCGAACTTAACCACTCGGCCACGGGGCCAGCCCCGAGACTTTTTCAATTTTGACAATATTAATATTATCAATTCTTGTACATATCATCAAACTGCAGATATTTCTTGTCCAGAAGTGGCTCTTTGGATTTGTGATATCAACATGAAACTCATTTCTTCATTAAAAATACACAAACACACACACGCATACACAAACTTTTTTTTTCTTTCTAGTAGACTTTAGATGTTATTTTTTTCCTTTAGTGTCTTTTTTCCGTACTTAACCTGCTTGAATCTTTGTGATCTCACTTAGTTTGTGATATAAGAAATGCTAATTAGAAGTAAGATGATTTTTCCCCTAAATTTTCAATATAATATTATTGATCTTTTCATATCTAAGAATGGAACATTCCATGCTGCCCTAAGGAATCTGAGCCTTGTAGACCACATTGTCTTCCCACGTATCTTTACTTTTGTTCTAGTTGTGTGGTCAAGGCCTGCCGGTGAGCTCTCTGCATCTCCAATCCAGATTTACTCATGGAGACTAGGGCTTTTGCAGCAAACACCTCAGACTCAACTTTGAACATTTATCTTAACGCTGTAACTTCCCCAAAAACAAGGATTTTGAAGGTAGCTCCAGATTTAATGTTAGCTTGTACTCACAAACTCTTCCCCTTTGTTTATAGCTAATCAAAATGGTGCTCCATTTACATTTAACATAAACTCTATACTTCTCCCAAACCCTATAACAACCCAGCTTCTTTCTTTGTTTAGAAACTACATTTGCTTGCAATTCTTTCTTGCCTGAGTAAGAAATAAATTTAGCTGGATTTTTTCAGATGTGTGTGAATTATGATTTCTTTGAACAAAGCTAATAAACTCAAAAGTAGCCGGCTACTCTAAATCCCTTTGGACTTTTGGGAATTTGTAAATTTTACCAAACTTTCCAAGAGTTTTCAGAACCACATTGTCTAAATATATTTCTTTTTAATTGTCCAGAGCAAAATTTTGAAATAGACAGAGTGCAATTTTAGTAAAATCTTTGTATTCGGTTCCCTCTTTCCCTTTTCTCATATTGACACCTTTACAGCTCATACTGTCTCTATCAGCTCAGCCCACATCCTCAAACGCTGTCCAAATGTTTCCATAAAATCAGCTTCTTTTCCCATAAACGTAGCTCCTCCATGCTATCTAAAATAAAGCTTCATCTGTGCACTGCTCTAGCAAAACTCTTGAAAGCAACAGGAGACAATCTGACAAACAGTCCAACCAGGGCATGTTAAGCAAACATGGGGAAATATCATAAATTTCAAATTACTACGAAGAAAATAACCTATGAAAATTAAAGGCCAAGCCACTTACCCTTAATATCAAATAAGAAATTCATATACTCGCTCATGTTGAGTAGAATGTAATTTTAAAATTTAAATTTTATTAAAAAGCAAAAGCATTATTTGTTGTGGGTTTTTTTGGTGTGAAGAAGCTTATGTATGGTTTAAAACATATTTCTTTTGTTTAGTAAATTTAAATCTTCAAAAGAAAGGATATCTGTTCCCTTTAAAAAAATGATTATAAAATGGAAAGAGGAGAGCTGAAATACTAAGTTATAAAGAAATATCAGCTATGGACACAGAGGTTTTTTTGTGGCATTTTTTGAGGAACAGAATTCATTCAACTTCTTGTGGGAGAGAGATATACCACAGCTGGCTAAGACAGTCACAGAGGGGGAAAAATAGAAGCAAATAGTAGCACAGAAATGCTAAAAAGATTATTCCAGCCATATAGAGTAAAGAGCATATAATAAAAAGTATTATTAATTTCCTCCAGTCATTAAGTGGCAAAAAGATACACTAAATTTTGGAGGCAGTAAATGGTTTTTGATGTCTCCTGGAGTTACATCTATTTTGCTGAGTTTGAGGAAGACAATCTTTGCAAGTGCATTTCTCAGTGAAGCAAAGTGGTAAATTGGAGCACTGGAATTATTATTAGAAAACCAGTGTTCAGATACCAGCTCTGCTACTTATGGATTATGTGATCTTGAATGTAGATAGCTGCTCTGGGCTTCTGTTTCCTCAGGCATAAAATAGTTATGCTGCTACTGCTGCTGCTACTGCTTATCTCACTATGTTGTTCAAAAGATACATTAGAAGAAGTGTGAAAATAGCCCTCCCTAAACACTAGCTACCTTATAATTGCTATAATTATTGATATTAACGTATGTGATGAAGACCTTCAGCACACAATTTCCCATACATGAAGGATTCATCTCAAAACAAAGAACTTAAAATACTCTGGTGGACAGATTTTAAAATATCTCCCATGATCCTCACCACCTAATACCCACACCTTTCTGTAATCCCCTCCATGAAACATGAGAGGGGCTAGTGTCTTGCTTCTAGTCAATGGAATATGACAAAAGTGAAAGGAGATTACTTCCGTGATTATGTTATATTAGAGAAGATTCTGTATAGCTATTAGAATTACTCTAGAGTCTCTGTCTCCATTGCTGGCTTTAAAGAATCAAATTACCATTCATTCTCCAGACTTGATGAAGTGAATTCTGCCAACAACCTGACTGAGTATAGAATTGGATCCATCCACAGTTGAACCTTCAGATAAGCACCAGTCCTGGCCATCACCTTGATTGCAGCCTAGCAGGGAACCCAGCTAAGCTATGCTCAGATTTCTTACCCACAGAAACTGAGAAAGTGAATGTGTATCATTTCAAGCCATTCAGTTTGTGGAAATTTGTTATGCAGCATAAAAAACTAACATAGGGAGCCCTTCTCTAAAGTGAACTAGAAAACATCTCTTAACAATTGTTTCATTTTTCTCTAGCACTGTCAGTCGTGAATGTTAACACTAGAAGAGTGATATATTTGTATATTAGCTAGAAATATACTAAAAAAATCAATAAAAGTAACTGGGTGTAAGCTCTTTTTATAGGGGGTAAATAGGATAAATCGATTAGAGTTTTGAGAGTATATTTTGTAGGATATAGGCAGCACCAGTAAAAGAAAATTCAGCAAAGGGACAGGGATAGAAATGAGAGCCACTACTTGTATTTCATAAGATGGACAACCAAAGGCAGTTCAGGATTGTCATTCTTCTCCCTTTGATTACAGTTTTAATGACTAGTGAAAAGTTACTTAACTATTATAGAAATAACTTTTTATCTCCTGACCTAGTTATTGACAGAAAGCTACAAGGAGCCATCAGGATTTTAAGTGATTGCTTAAAACAGTCAATTAAATCTAACACACAATTATAAAGCAGCTACTAACATTATAAGCCACCACAATACATTAGGAGCTTAGAGGTACATATTAAAATATCAGCTTAAATGTCACGTTCTCGGTGGAGCTTATGTAGCTATCCAATATAAGCCAGTCTCTCTCAAGAACTTTATTCTATGTTTTATTTTTATGTATAATTCAAGCACTTTTCAATTGTTACTTTAAATTTGATATTTTCTTATTAAATTTTTGCTTTTATGCCCTCCATTCCCCACAATAAGAATGAAATCTCCATGAAAGAAGAGACCTCATCTTCCAGGCTTAAGCAAATAAATGAAGAAATGAACACGATTGATAAATGGAGCATGGAATCTGCCCCAAGTGAATTACAAAAAGACAGGGATAGTGGTTTAAAGGATGGAGTGATTACAGCCAGTAGAACTAGTAGGAAAAGCGCTAAGGTTTTCTGACTTTCTGGAAGTGCTGTCCACACTTCTCATATGTTCAAACCCCACATATTTACAAAGTTCCAGCAGACAGTTCACTTTTACACAAAAGTTTTATCAAGACTTTTCCACTCCTTTCCGCTGAAACAGTCTCTTTTATTGTTTGTTCTGCAAGTATTTATGGGATGCCTTCTTTTTCCTAGGCATTGTTTCAGGTTTGGAGACATACTGATGAGTATGGGGCTACAGTGTAGTGTGTGAAGTCAGCTGTTAATTGAACAACCACACAAATAAACATGTGATTATGAACAGTGATGACTATTCAGAAAGGAACATCCTAGGAGTTCATAACCTGCTAGGGAGACTTATATTGCTGTTAGGTTAGCATGTCAAGAAAGACTTCCTTGAGGAAATTGGGCATTTGAGCCAAGATCGGAAGGATGAATTGGAGTTAACTGAGGTGAAGCCTGGGAATGGGGTTTAAGTGGGCATTCTGGGCAATGAGATTAGCATGTCCAGGGGTTGGGATGTGGGTGTGAACTTGAAGAATTAAAAAGAAGGTTGGGATGGGGAGGGGATGAATAGCAGAAGTCAATTTATCAGTCCATTATCTTGTCCTTTTGTGCTTTCTGTCTAAACTGACATTTTTCCTTACTCTAATATTAGAAAGAAAGCCTTTAATGTTTTGTTCTAAAAGTTTTATGGGCTTTTTTTTTTAAAGCATTTAGGTCATTGCTTCTCTAAACTGGATTTTAAATCTAGTATGAAGAAGTAACTAATTTATTTTTTCTTTTGGATAAGGGACACTGGTTTTCCTAGTGTCATTTATTGATGTCTTTTTTTAATCCTGAATTGCAATCTCATCTCTGATATATATAAAACATTTACATTTAGATATGTTTCTAGAGTTTCTGTTTAATTCTGTTGGCCATTCTGTAGGTAAATAGTTCTAACATTAGTTCTTATTTGTTTAACTTTAGACTGAATCTTGATATTTTATTAGGTAAATTTTCTCACTTATTCTTCTTCAAAGCTGCCTTGACTGAGACGATCTCCACACACAGATTTAAGAATAATTTGTCTCTAGTGACCACAGTGTGCGTTTTCCTCTGGGCCCAGTAAGTCTGGAAATGGACTCCATCCTTAGAACAACAGCTTACTTTGTGACAGAAAGCTCTATTTAAACGACAAACAAGTGATTTATGCTGCAGAGAGAAAACATATTCTTTAAAAGCATCCGATGATTTTTAACAAAAATAGCTTATATACTGATTTATAGAGAAACCTCAATAATTACCAAAAACTATACATTTTAGAAGTCACATCTCTGATTAAAATTAAGAGAATAACTAAACATTTTGGAACTTTACTTTTCTATATAAATAATGAGTTTTTTGTTTTACAGACAATCTTTTTGTGATTTTGATGGGACAATTTTGGATTTATAGAGAATTGACATCCATATGATATTGAAACTTTTCATATATAAAAGCAACGAATCTCTACATTTCTTCTGTTTACTTTATATCTTTCAATTACATTTTGTATCATTCTCCATGAAAGGTTTTTATATATGTTTTGCCAGTTTTATTCGTTAGTACTTCATGTTTTTGGTTGACATTATATCTAAGAACATTTTACTGACTAATTATTTCCTGCTGACATTTATGAATGCAGTTGATTTTTGTATGTTGAACTTGTTCATGTAACTTGCTGAACATTTTGTTAATTCTAATTAGGGTATTCATTGATTAAATTTGCTGGGATTTTCTTTATTGTATTAATGTTTTAATGTACTAGTTTGATTTTATTGCTCTTATTTCTTCATTTTCTCCTACATAATTTTCTTCTCTTTTTTATTATTTACTTCCTTCTCTCTTTGTGGATATGCTCAGTAGTTCTTTTTCTAAATTCTTAACGTGGATGCTATATCATTTTAGAAGTATTCAGTTGACAGTGAGAAGATCCATTAACAGTGAGTAAATGATATGTACATTGATTATCTCAATACAGAAGGATTTTTGTGGTGGGCAGTTTTAGAGCTGTCCAGCAGTTTAGCAGTTTCATCTAGGACCCAAGCTTTTTCCGTGCTTTCTCCCCCCATCCTCTTGTTACATTTTTATTTTATGCTTGTTGCCTCAAGGTAGCTGTAAACTACTTTAGCTCTAGGTATCACATCATCATAGCAACATTCCAAGCAGGAAAGGAGGCAGTCTGCAAAAGAAACGCCCTTCACCTTATAATATTCACTTTATGCTTTTGGAATAGAAAATATTTCCCAAGTTTTCCCTAGTGGATTTTCCCACGTGTTTATGGGCCAGGGCCAGATACAAGCCCATGAGATTATTTTGACTCATTTAGAACAGTCATGATTTATTCCTTTTGGCTTTCTGCCTTCCCACAAATATGAATTAAAATAAATCAAAGA
This sequence comes from Equus quagga, assembly GCF_021613505.1. Classification (NCBI taxonomy): domain Eukaryota; kingdom Metazoa; phylum Chordata; class Mammalia; order Perissodactyla; family Equidae; genus Equus; species Equus quagga. Next base: position 126,891,637 of record NC_060269.1, read on the forward strand.
ATAAAAAGAGCGAAAGGGAATCACTGTTGATTTCATAATAAAGTTTTATGTTGCTGATGCTTATTCCTTCAATTCTGAGGAACCAAAATTCCCTGTAAGCTTTGCTTTAGATAAGTGTCCCACAAATTTCAACATATGGAATTATTATTCTCAGTTGTAAATGTTTTGTATTCATTTTGATATCTTTTTTGATCTCCCTTTTAAAAATGTTTATGTATCAATTTCCAAATAAATTGGTTTTAAAAATTAGATTATATGGTATTTAGAAACATGGCCAGTATCATAAGGTTATTTTCGTATTTGTTGAGATTTGCCTATTTGTCGAGCATTTGATCAATTTCTGTGAATGTTTCATATGTCGTTTGAAAGGGAAATTGTTAGGCATATAATTAATAGGCACAAGGCTCTATATACTTCTAAGAGATAGAGTCGGTTATTTGTGTTTTTCCTATCTAAATCTTTGTTTTCTTTCTCTTTGTTTTTCTCTCTGTTTCCTTGATAAAGCAATTATTGAAAAAAGCAAGTTACATTCACCCACTGTGATCATAGATTTATTATTTTATCCTTATAATTAATTCTTCTCATTTTGCTTTATAAATTGTAATAATTTGTGTCACATGTATTTTATCTTTAGTTTATTTTATCAACAAATCTAGAACCCCACCAACTTTCTTTTATTTACCGTTTGCTGGGAGTAACTTTTCCCTTTCTTTAGCTTTCAATTGCTATGCTTCCTTCTGTGTTTTCCATGTCTTTTATAAATACTATTTAACTAAATTTTGGGTTTTATTCAGTTTGATAACCTTACAGTACTTTTTCACACATTTATATTTGGTTCTTTCTCAAATCTGATTGAGTTCATCCTCTTAAATTTATTATTATTTTTATTACCATTACTATTACTAATATATTTGGACTTATTGCTACTATCTTAATTTCATTGGATTATTTCAAATGTTCTTAATTCAAATTTCTTTTCATCTTCTGGTTTGAATGTGATGTATCCAACTTTTATCAGGTTTATGTGCATTTAGGTTTATGTGTAATTAGCCTTAAAATTTTAACTTTACATTTTACCTAATAAAACTTAAAGCTAACTAATATTTATGTCTTCTTTCGAAAAAATATAAAATGTAACAAGCTCTAAGTCAGCATAATTTACTAAATATAATCATGCTGATTTACATGTTTTTTGAAATAATTCTAATTAATTAAACATAATCACCTCCCAATTTACATTATGTTAATTCTTCCTTTTTTCATAACCTCTCTGGTACCAATCCAAATTTAATGTTCATTTTTACCTCTTGCACCCCATTTCATCTTGAAGTTCATTCTTTAGTAGTTTTTAAAGCTTGTATTTGTGACTATTAAACACTGTCCTTGTTTGTCTAAAGTCATATTTACCATCACTCTTCAGCAAGGTATAGATTTGTAGTTTGCTCATTATTTATTTTCTTTCGCTTTGTGAACACTCATTATTATCTCTCTGGTTACTTTAAATATACTTTTTAGTGGTCTTTGGTGTTCTGCAGTTAAGAATACTGTAAATTTTTATTTGTTTTTTGAATCTGAGAATTCATTTCTTCTATCAACTGTGGAATGTTTTAGCTTTCGTCTTTTCCAATATGGCTTTTATTCTCTCCTTTCTGAATTTCTCTCATGTATTAGAACTTCTCATTTTACCTTTCATGTAGCAAATATTTTCTTATTGCCTTTTCTCATGGCTATGCCTCCTTCTTGGTAATTCTTCTTGGCTATCTTCTAATTCATTAATTCTCTTCATCATATTCAATATGCTGATGATTCTATACAGTTAATATTTCACCCCATTAAATGTGGTTTTATTTATAAAAGCTAGCTTGTTGCTTGCTTGCTTGCTTCCTTCCTCCCTCCCTCCCTCTCTCTCTCACTTTATTTTTCCAAATTGACCTGTTCCATTTTTATAGAATCTTATTCTTTCTTGTGGCTTCAGTTCTTCCTTTTATTTCTTTAGTTAGTTTAAACATACTTATTCGACTTTATTTAGATGCTTTATAATTTAAATGGCTTATTAAATTGAGCAGCTAATAATTCAGCATAAGTATATACGTTCAATACATGTATTTACTTCAAACTTTTTGAATTATGTACAATTCTGTTGTTCTGAAGGCATTGTCCTTAATCCAGCAAAATTAGCTGCCATATTTTGACTTCTCCTCTGCCGTTTAATGTTGCACAGACAGTTGTCGTAAAGCAAATTGGTCTTGGATTGGACATTTGCTTTGGTGAATATTGGCAGTCTGTTGGTTGAAATCAGGAAAGGACTGAAAGAATTTAGAACCTCACCTTCTTCTCTCCTATCAAACTTAGTATTAGATAGCAAGTTAGAATGAAACAAAACCTCAGATTCAACTCAACAAAATGGAGAGAGAGTTATAAACATACAGACAGATATAGTCCTGAAATCTGCCCATAATGAGAGGAGATCTCTCTCTGGCTCAGGAATGCTGATAAACATTTTGCATTATTACCAGGAGGACTTGGAATACCCACAGAGGATATGCAAACCTTATACACTGGTCAGGAGGTGGGAGAGAGTAGACAGAGGCACGGGGAGCCAGCTCCAGGCCTTGAACAGATGGCATAGAAGTGTGGTTGCTGGTTTTCAGGCAAGGGTGAGAAGTTCTGTTAAATGACTTCTAATCAAATACCAGTCTTTTAGGTGATGCATTTCTCTAATCAAAAAATACGTGTAAAATACAGATTAAGGAATTATATATGCTAATTATCCAGTGTGTTGATCAGAATTACCTTTAACACACACACAAATCATACTAGAAATTATTTCAAAATCAATGATCTCAACAAAAAGATTGTACACACTTGCTAATTATCTGTATAACCCCAAAAGAGATACTATTGGAGTTTCATTGAGAGTTTATATCACCTCTTGTAGATATTATAGCTTATATAAAAAATATTCTAGATATATCTTTATGTATATTATAAATAATAAAAAGCATTTAAATGGGACTGCAAAGTCAAATTTAAAGCCATTTTTGTGCATGTGTGAGAAAAAATATCAATATAGGAACTCTGAAAGCTTCTGGGACAAGAATGGGCAAATTTGCTCTTGATGCCTAGACACTTTCTGCTAGGGAAAGAAATGGAACTTCAATACCTCTTCCCTGAAACCTAAATAGCCCTGTCAACATGAACTTGGTTTGTCCCCACAAAGGCTCAATGAGAGGAAGAGTCAGTGAAGCTGCTGAGGTTTTTTAAAAATCAACAAGGATGATGGTTATCACTAGTGCTTGCTCCTGCACAGAGCTGCACTGTCAAAGGATAACAGTGCTTCCGAATCCATGCACTGGAGGACACCATTGCTTGACCTGAATAAGTTTCCCTAGGGTGGAACTTGGGCTCTACTGATATGACCATGTACTTGATTTTTAAAACACAATAACTGTGTCAGCACAGACAGTGGTCATGTATGGTAGTGAGGGCCTGGACCATCCTTCCTCACTCTTTGAAAAACCTGAGCACGGTCTATTGCATTAGGTCCAATTCATATCAGAGGTACAGCGGCAGCCAAAGATCCTGCCTCCAGTTTTGTGTTCTAGCACCCTAGCAATGGCAAGTGGAAGATCTTTCTCAAATTGGAATTAATAAAAGAGTTGGCCATCACCAGTGGGTCATTGTCCACATACAAAGTGAGAGGTACCAGAACTCACTCTTCAATATACTGTAAATAACCATCCAAAAACTTGAACTGCTTGGGATCAACATAAGAGAAGCGACCTCTAGAGAAAAGGGCATTTTTGCTAGTTGAGCTGGGGATGGCAGAGTGGAAGCCTTAGCAATTCTGAGTAAGATTCTAAGGAGGTGATTTTGTACTACAAGGTGGAGTCAAATTGTTGCATGTCTCCTTGTCTCCTGGATGAAATCACAAATACTGGACTATCCTTATCAAAACTGGGTGACTAACAATCTAATTGGGGGTACCCTTTATTGGGCCTCCACTTGCTAATAGCTTAAATGCCTGTCTCCCTGACCCCCGTTACTCTAATCATTATTATTGGATTAATGTTTTGTACCAGACTGGATTCTTATAATACAGGCTGGTGTGTTCTTTGATGCTCTTTCTGTGCTGTGGCATTACATAGCTTTGCTTCCTTGGATCTCCTTTTACTGTCCTTTGACGCTCCTTATGAAAATATTTTTCTTCCTTGGCCATGTCATAAATCTAAATTTATTACTCCCTCTGCTATTGTTTAATGTTTAACACTAATAAAAATGCTACTTAGCATTTACACAAAGGTTCATATTTTTAAAGTGCCTTACAAGGACTATTACTCTGGTTGTTTTTAATGAGAGTATTTTCAGAGGCGATTTGTATGAATATTCAGGAGATGTTATGAACGTGAAGCTGCAGCCCTGCTCCTGTGGTGATTTGGAATTTAGATATGTACTACGCAGACAGGCGAGTGCTGATCTGGCAACCACAAAGAAAAAGAAACGTTTACATTGTATTGAGATCAGTAAAAATGCTCATATCTATAACTCTACCTATCTATCCATTTATTATTTGGATAGATCATTTTTGTAGAGGACAATGTCTATAAAATAAGGTTTTAAACCACTTGATTCTCTCCTTATTAATATAACATTTATTAAACTGAGATTTTTTTTTAACTGAGAGCAAGCTTCTGTTTGATTTAAAGCCAGAATTTGTTACTTAAGGTTTCAGGTTGTATTTGAGTTTTAGCTTAGTTCATTATGGGTGTGATTCAATTTAAATTACGCTGATAAAGAAAATGTTCTATTACCCTAATCAGATATTCATAGGTAGTCTGAAAGTAAAATTCATTGTCTTACACAATGCGCTAAAATGAATTCTAGTCAATGAATGCAAAAAGACATGTTTAATCTGTTAATAATTCTATCTTTGGTTTTGTCTGTGTATATAAATACACTAATAGTTCTCTAGGATTAGTAATCCCATGTATCACTCAGAAGCTTTCTGTACTACAAGAGAATTTCTGTATAGGGAATAAATATAGGGTAAAATTATGTTTTTCATTATTCTCCATGCATAGGATTGAAATGTACTGAGAGTAGTGATGATGTCTCATTATTCTTTGATTCCCCAATGATTAAATAGCCATTGGCATATATTAGGTGCTCAATAAATGTCTGTGGCCTGCTAGTTACTAATTGCATGTAGAGGAACATTATTTTAAACAACACAAATAGCTTGTGAGGAAGAATCCTGCTGGGGGCAATGCTGATTTCATGGATTTATTGGCTGTCTAGAGCTTGCAACCACACAGAAGCTCCTCAGCTACTCAGCATTACATTTAAACTGCAGACCATAGCCTGTACTACATTCCTCTGATCCTATCTGGCACCATTCCTTGCCCTTCTTTTCCCTAATGCTTCAATCACACAGGTCTTTGTTCTGTTCCTTGACTTGCCATTTTATTCCCTTTACAGAGCTATTTCACTTCTCACAGGCTGTCCCATGGGTGTTCACTTTTTGTCATCCAGATCTCAGCTTACCACCCAAGACAGGACTTCTGGACCACTCAAATCCCATAACTCTTGATCATGTTATCTTACTGTGTGATGGTTAACTTTATGTATCAAGTTGACTGGGCCATGGAGTGATTAGACATTTGTTTAAACATTATTCTGGATAGTTCCCTGAGGGTGTTTTCTAATGAGCTTGACATTTAAACCAGTGCACTTTGAGTAAAGCAGATTACCTTCCATAATGTAGGTGGGCCTTGTCCAATCAGTTGAAGGCTTGAATAAAACAAAAGGCTAACTTCGCCCGTCCTAAGCAAGTGGAACTTTCTAGTGGATGGCCTTAAGACTTGAATTGAAACATCAGCTTTCCCTGGTTCTCCAGTCTGATGGCCTTTGACTTGGAACTGAGTATTTCCTCTTCCTGGTCTCCAGGCTGACAACCCACCCTGCAGATTTTGGCCTTGCCAGACTACATAATCACATGAGCCAGTTTCTAAGAATAAATCTCTTTATCTATCTATCTACCTATCTCTCTATCTATCTATCTATCCTATTGGTTTTGTTTCTCTGGAGAACCCCGATTAATGCAGACTGTTGGTTTATTATCTTTTCCTTCCCTGTTAGAAGTAAGTTCCATGAGAGCAGTGGCCTTAATTGCCTTGTTCCTGGCTATATTCCCAGGGCCTAGAATGGTTCTTACTCTAATATATGTAGTAATGAATTATCATTGAAGGTTATAATAAATAGGTTGGCCCATACATACCAATTATAAGGATACTTAAAGAATAAATAATACTAGGGTCCTTCAGATTATCATATATTCTCTGGTGTGAGTTATAAAACCAATTATGTGTGAACATATAAATGGAATCAAATTACAAACAAATTTATTGAATTGAAGTATTTATTTTGAAATAATTATGCATTTCAATTACCTTGTTACATTATTAATAGTTGCAGAACAGTTATTACTTACTGCATGTCTGACAGTAAATACTTGATGTGAATGATTAGATTATTAATATTAGAATGTTAGTATCTAATAATTAGATTATTAATATTAGAATATTAGTATCTAATATTAGATATATTTATTAATACAAGAATACAAAGGATTAGGCATTATCATTTTACTTTACCTCAGTTTCCTCATATATAAAATAGGAACAGTAATAGTATCTATCTCACAGAATCATTGTAAAAATTAAATGAGTTAGAACAGTGTGTGCCAAGTTGTATTAACCATTATTCTTCTTGTTGCTACGATAATTGACATTAGTCCTCAAGTCTTCTGCCAAATCGACATTATCTTATAGGTCGATATAAGATTCATTAATTATATTAATGGAATCAAAGCTACTAAAGTGGAAATTACTTTTCATTTACTCTCTTTTTTAATGAAATTATGTTTTCAGGGTAACGAAGGAAATTTCCCTTTTTCATATTTCATTTTATTATATCATATTCCTGCGAGCCATGCTTAATAATTGCTTTTTTTTTTTTTAAAGATTTTATTTTTTCCTTTTTCTCCCCAAAGCCCCCCCGGTACATAGTTGTGTATTCTTCGTTGTGGGTTCTTCTAGTTGTGGCATGTGGGACGCTGCCTCAGCGTGGTCTGATGAGCAGTGCCATGTCCGCGCCCAGGATTCGAACTAACGAAACACCGGGCCGCCTACAGCGGAGCACGCGAACTTCACCACTCGGCCACGGGGCCAGCCCCAATAATTGCTTTTACTTCTTCCTCTTCACACCTTTCAAGTATTTGTAAGTTTTTTTTCTTGCTAAGTTATACAAATTTAGCTCTTCTAATTTTTTCACTTAAGGCATTGTGTTGACTTCTTTAATAATTTAAACTTCTCTTCTCTGGATGCTCTCCAAATTTCTTAAGTCATTTGGAAAAGAAATGGCCAAAACTACGTATTATGAAGTTTTAAAATATATAATCTTAGCTGAAGTTAAATCAAACTAATAATTTTGGATATTTTGGGAAAATTTTAGGATATATTTGGGAAACATATTTGGGGAAAATATGTTTATTACATCCCTTCCTAAATGTTGTTGTTCACGTTGGATTTTATTCATTTCTCTAAATATGTTAAGTTCTGAATGAGTTTATCTGGACACTCAGATAATATTTATATTTGTACAACACAAATACAAACACGCACACACGTATGTGGATTATTTCTATGGTTGGTTTGGTAAAGGATTTTGATAAAGAATTTCTTTTGATCCTTAATAGGAAGTCACGTTATTCCCTTCCCAAATATGGCTATTGAGGGGTCAAATTATGAGCCTTGAGAAAAGTCTGAATTACAATTTTCTTTTGCTTTAAGCTAGTGGATTTATTGCTACAAGATCTTCAGAGAAAGTAAAAGATATCTTGTGTTTGCGTCAGTTTTAGGCTCTGTTATCTATATTTGCAACCCCCTTGCCTTGGAACTCAGTCCTCAAAGGCATTTTCATGGAGACTTTAAAAATGAAGCAAAGATGCCAGAGGTAACAATGAATTCAATAAAAACTACTATAGCTCCTTTGCTTGGCCACCATTGGGCAAGCTCCCATGGAACATGTTTTTGCTGGGCCCCCATCATTGAAGCAAATCTGTCTAACAGCTTCCTTCTGGACCACCCAGGGTTGAAGGCATGATCCTCTGTCTAGGCAGAATGAATATCTGACATGACAAAGTTAAACCTGGAGTTATTACACAGTCTCAATTTTCTCCGAGAGCCATACACTACTCCTTCATCTCTAAAGAGTTCTGTTTAGAATTTTTCCCATTTGAAGCAAGCCTGTCTGATGCCCATATTGATGTCTGTATGAATGAGAATCTTTCTGTGGAAAACCTAGAAGACGTATGGTACATCCTAAGGCAAGGTATTAAAAACATCCTTAAGCAATAGCCAATCAGAATTTAAAAGACATTAAACAAAGTATAAATTCTGTGGCATAGATTTCAGATGATAATATATTCTGTCCAGGTGTCTCAGAAATTGACTTTTTATGTGTAAAATGAAGGTAAGAATGAACAGTTTCATAGTGTTGATGTGAGAATTAAATGAGATAATTGAGATACGTTCAAACATGAAATTGGCAATGTAACCATTATCATGACAATGTTACTGTTTCTCATACACTTTCTTCATGCAAAATGCATACATATTACTCTAGAAAAATGGTTTCTTTAAGCACTATTTTTACCTTTTAAATGATCTGACATTTCCACTTTTTCTCATTTATATGCATATCACTTCTATTTTTATTTTGCGGGTTTTAATTAATCAATCACTTCTATTTATGAAGATTTCTCCACTTCCTCTTTGATATCAGTCTAACACTCCCAGAATTTGTCAAAATAATTAGAAATGTTTAATGAGTCTATAAGACAATTAATTCCTTATAACTGCCATGAAGTTCAGCTAAATTTAATTTAATTTAACTTAATTCTTCTGAATATTTCTTTTATCTTTGTGTAAAGCTTTAGAACTTTGAAGAATTCTTTCCCAAACTGATAGTATTAAATTTCAAACTTTAAACTTAAAATCTACCCTTAATCATTATTATTTTTGTTTCTTGTATTTTAAAATAGTACCTTTTACTTTATTTAAATTGGAGATTATTCTAGTCGAATGGAGAAAGAGGTGAAATTACTGTCTAAAATAAGATTTTTTTCATTTGTTTTCTATAAATCACCATTCTCTCATTTCATTTGCACACATAAAACGTACTTGATTTTGCCATCTTGTATTCGGTATGCATCTGATGTTACCTTTAGCAAATTATCGCTCACTCAACAAATATTGGATTTTAATTGCCCTTTTCACTGTGTTATCCTGAATGGATTATTTAATTATTTTATTTTTAAACTATTCTGAATTATTCTCCATCTTGTAATAATCAACTGCTCCTTTTGAAGAGGCACAGTTAACAAAAACAACTTGATGAGAAAAGAAACATTTGCACCTCACCCCAGGATAGTTCCTATCTTGAACAACCTTACTTCCTCTCCACTCTGCTTGATTAAGTTGGCACCAAGTCTCATTGCTCCTTGTCAATTTCTCAGTTACAAATAGAGGTCATAAAATGTTACTGAGCACCAGGGATGGGGCCACCACACTTTTCTCTCACAACCTCAAGTACAATCTTTTCAAACATCCATTCTGCTCACAAACAAGTACTAATTTTAACCATGAAAACCCATTTTTAATCTTTGTCTTGCTAATTACCAATATTTCTGGCATTATTCAAGATACAAAGAGCTGAAGTTGCAGAAGCTGACTCTGGAATGACATTTCTGATTAAAGAAGAGCAGATGCCCCTGGAGTGGAGTGTGACTTACTGATTAGCAACTGAGTGTCCCTGGAGTGCAGCTTAAGCTACCCAATGCCCACAGAATATCACAACTCCTATATAGAAGGTATTTTAAAGTAATTTCCAGACACAATAACATTGGACTTCTCTGAACACGGTCAGAATGTGCCATTTTTTTTTTCATCCCAAACAACCACAATGTGTGGCATGAGCAGATGTTGAAGCAGAGCAGATTAAATTGAATTTTGCGTGCTGAAGAGTAAATGAACAAATTGAAGAATTGGCCTGAACAACTCATCTTATCAATTTTGCTGCTGGTATAAAAAGGACTTGCTCGATCTCCTTGAAAACACCCTGCCTTACAGTAGCCTATTGCCATCATCTATTCGATGTTTTTTTTAATCAAAAGGTATATAGATTATTCAATAAACTAGACATTTTTAAGTTTGTTCTGAATATTCAACGTTTATTGTAGAATTTTTACTGCATTACATCTGTGTATTTGACGTATTTATTGATATGACACTCTAGAGGCATTGAAGATATATTTAAGGCATTCATATTCCTAAAATCAAAACATTCATTGCTATTTAATAAATGTGTTTCAATATGGGAGGTTATGATAGCTCTTCCTAATTATACCGGATTTTTGTTTTTTCTTCCAGTGTAATCTGTATGTATGTCATCTCTAGTTTTTATAGCAGGCATTTTATTTGTGATTCATTTGACTTTCCGGTGATTATATTTAAAAATTTTCATCATTCTATTATATTTACTGTAGATCAACAGCAACACTGCCTCTTCCAAATTTAATTTCTTTTGCAAAGTATTCTTTTTAACTCTATATACGTAGAAATTTCTAGGTAATTTACATAAGCATTTTTCTGCCATAGTATGTAATATACACTTTTTATTTGAAAACGATGAATATGATTTAGTTTGTAAGATTTTTACAAGTATAAATAAATTCTTTGTCCAAAGAGTTATATATACTGATTTGTGCATGCACAAAATGTTCTGGAAGGAGGGGCTGGCCCCGTGGCCGAGTGGTTAAGTTCGCGCGCTCCTCTGCAGGCGGCCCAGTGTTTCGTTAGTTCGAATCCTGGGCGCGGACATGGCACTGCTCATCAGACCACGCTGAGGCAGCGTCCCACATGCCACAACTAGAAGAACCCACAACGAAGAATACACAACTATGTACCGGGGGGCGTTGGGGAGAAAAAGGAAAAAAATAAAATCTTTAAAAAAAAAAAAATGTTCTGGAAGGAATACAATAGTTTTAGCTTCAGTTTGAGATTACTATGATAGTATCTTTATTTTATGGAAAAAAACTTGGAATATAAGAATGTGTTCTAGGTTTCTAAAAAGTGGAAGGAATGTGTGTCTGTGTAAATAAATGCAAAAAAATAATTATAACAAAGAAGTAAAGAGTTTTCTTAAAAGCAGACCATGAAATAAATTGTACCAGGCTGTCTGGCAATAAAATGAACATCAATTTCACATGAATATTTTACATTTTAATCCTAAGTTTTAGCTTGTTTACCTCTAAAGAGCAAGGCTCTCATGATATGGTAAAAATAGTATCTTTCTGTTTTGAAAAGATACATTAATTGATTTATCCATTTATTCACTCATTAATTATTCTTTTTAATTTTATTTTTATTATTTTTTTTTTGAGGAAGATTAACCCGGAGCTATCTACTGCCAATCCTCCTCTTTTTGCTGAGGAAGACTGGCCCTGAGCTAACATCCATGCCCATCTTCCTCTATTTTATAAGTGGGATGCCTACCACAGTATGGCTTTTTGCCAAGCAGTGCCATGTCTGCACCTGGGATCCAAACCGGTGAACCCCAGGCTGCTGAGAAACTGAATGTGTGAACTTAACCGCTGCTCCACCAGGCCAACCCCTATGTTTTCTTTCTTTCTTTCTTTCTTTTTAATTTAATTTAATTTAAATTTTAAATTTTTTTCTTTTTGAGGAAGATTAGCCCTGAGCTAACATCTGCTGCCAATCCTCCTCTTTTTTGTTTTACTGAGGAAGACTGACCCTGAGCTAACATCTGTGCTCACCTTCCTTTACTTTATATGTGGGATGCCTGTCACAGCATGGCTTGTCAAGCGGTGCCATGTCTGCTCTCAGGATCTGAACTGGCGAACCCTGGGCCGCTGAATTGGAACATGTGAACTTAACCACTGTGCCACTGGACCGGCTCCTTATTTTTTAATTATTTTTTAATTGCGGTAACATTGGGTTATAACATTATATAGCTTTCAGATGTACATTGTAATGTATTTCGAATTCTGTGTAGATTACATCATGTTCACCACCTGAAAACTAATTATAGTCCATCCCCTCACATGTGAGCCTAATCACCCTTTTTGCCCTCCCCCTTCCCCTATGGTAACCACCAATCCAATCTCCATTGCTATGTGTTTGTTTATTGTTGTTTTTATCTTCTACTTATGAGTGAGATCATACCGTATTTGACTTTCTCCCTCTGACTTATTTCATTCAGCATAATACCCTCAAGGACCATCCATGTTGTCACAAATGGCTAGATTTCATCACTTCTTATGGCTGAGTAGTATTTCACTGTGTATATATACCATATTTTCTTTATCCTTTCGTCCCTTGATGGGTGCCTAGGTTCCTAACTATTCTTTATTTGACATTTACTAGTTATGTTTTTGATGAAGTGCTGGAAGCAGCTGGGGATAGAGGGATTAATAAAATCTGTACCTTCTTTCCAAAATGCTTCTGTGAAGTCAGACTTAAATTATGAAGAAAATTATGACTGTTGCCTGCCTTTTTTTGTTTATTTTAAATTTCTCACATTCTCATCCATCAATGACAATACAGCCATGGCCACATAACAATGTTTCAGTCAATGACAGACCACATATATGGTGGTGGTTCCATTAGATTAGTACCGTATAGCCTAGCTGCATAGTAGGCTATACCATCTAGGCTCGTGTAAGTACACTCTGTATGTTTGCACAACAATGAAATCACCTAAGAATGCATTTCTCAGAGTGTATCCTCATTGTTAAGCCACACATGACTGCACTTCTATATATTTATGGTGAGAGATTTTTATGGTTCACAAAGTCACTTAGTTCATAAGTTCTCTATTTGGGGAGACAATGTAGTGGGATGTTAGTAGATTGAGACCTTGGTGTTTGGAAGCTAAGATTCTACTTTTGAGATAAGCCTTTTTTTTTTTTCTTATAATATCCTGATTTCCACCATATGCTTTCTTTTTTCCTACAACATCTCCAGTAAATGGACACCTTCCTTTCAACATGCCTTCTCCAATCCCACCATCAAAGTAGGATCTTCTGGAGGTTTACTCTCATCTTGCGCACGTTCAAGGCCCTTCTTTTCAATTCCTTAGTAGCACCGTTGTGACTCACCAGTGTGCAGCCATGTTTTGAGCATTTTCTGTAATTTGGGAAGGCATTTCTCTTCTTTGGGGTGATTTTGTGTTTTCTGTCACCTGTAGGCTTTCAATGGCTCCCCTCTTTTCCACGCAATCTCTACCTGACTCGGCTTAGGTATTGCGTCTGGAGACAGCTCTGCAAAATTTGAGTGTTTATTTCTTGACTTACATATACACTTAAGTATTTAGTATTCTCTGTTCCCAAGTTATTTCTGAAATAGTTTTACATGTTCTCTTTTGCCAACTGCATGGGTTTAGAGGAATGCACGAAGAGGTTCAGATTTAGGCAGCTCTTGTTCTTCGGGAGCCCTGAAGCCCAGTATGGTTTTTAAGCATGAATCTTTATTGACTGATGCCTCAATGTGAGGCTCTTATTCTCTCTGTATATTTTGCAGCTCATGGCTGTGCTTGTGTTACACGCAGTCTGTCTATCTCTTTAAACTAAGGATTCTGTTGCTTTCTCTCTGTAGCATCGGTGTTCTTCCATTTACTGTTTTACTGGGAAGGCAATTTTTAAACCCCTTTTATTGGAACACAAAACATGACTAGCTACCTGCACAATGTCAGTTCAGTTTTGTACACACCATAAAACAGTGTAGTAAAAGCTACCTTTGCCAAGACTGCTGTGTGAATAAGAATAAGAGACTCTTTCTTTCTAGGTGACTCTGCTCTGAGCCAGAGTACCCAGCTTTGAATGTGATGGTAGAGTGGACTTCAGACTATTTTTGTCCCCTCAGCCTTTGGCAGGGAGCATCCTGCAAAACCTTATATATTGGCTTCCTGTCTTCACTCCTCATGGAACCTCAGTAGCCTAAGCACCTTTTGAAATGCAAATACTATTTAGAAGGGGTAAAATGAAAATAACTAATGTGTTAATATACCTTTATCAAATAATAAAATTATCACTTCTATAAGCAGTTGGCAAGGAAAAACAGGACAAGTAAAATTTAAAGATAGAAAGTATAGTAGTAAAGCTGAGCTTATTAATAATGCTGAAGATGGGCAAATCTAGATTAGATGTCAGAATGGAGTGCTCTGAGATTTGCTTCTGGTGGATGGGATGAGACAGAAACGCATATTTGAGAGGAAGCCCTCTCTATCTTTCTATGAGCTTTGGGCTGATGCAAAACATCATGACTTCATGAAAGAAGTTACATTTCTACTGTCTGAGTGCTTACAAATGTAGAACAGAAGAGACAGTAGGCTCCTGCAATCACTAATTGACAGATTGATTTAGTAATGAGCGGCTATTTCAGCAATAATTTTCAAAAGTGGTGGAAGGAAGTGCTCTGGAAAAATGTGGCTAAGGGCTGAATCACTGCAAAAGCACTATTTCAGTAAGTGACACTAATTGCAAAATAATGACCATATATTTCGCAATCAGACTTATGCTGACAAGTGAATGTTTCATTATTTTTTAATTTACCATCTTATGAATTCAGTTGGCCTGCCAGAACTCCTTCTTGAATTCTTTTGGAAATGAGCCTGGGCATTGTTAGCGGGTCTCTGCTTGATACATGCCAAACCATGGAATCATCTTAATTTAAACTTTTATCATGGCAATATCAACTACCCTTACTAAAATCTTAAAGATCTATCAAGATTTCCCCCAAATCTTGGTTTCCAGGGGTTTTTAACTAAGCTGTAAAAATATGATTTCTCTTGACATTGGAATGTCACATTTCCATGGTAAAAGTAGCTTTTCTTCAATGTTTTTCGATTCTTGTCCTTTTCAGATATTTAAAGAATACAACTTTGCTCAACATAAGTGAGTATCGGGAAAATGCTTTTGTTATTAATCTAATGATTACAAGTTGAAATGTTGTCTTTGACAAGGTTTACATTGCTGGTGTTACATCTCATTTTATTTATTCTGAACAAAAACAAAGAATCTCCTTTAGTGTGTGCTTGTTTGTGATGTTTGATGTGGGAACAATGTAGTTGCTAGAGAGTTCTAGAGATATTTCTGTGAAAGCAAGGCCTATGGCGCTGGGTCCAAAAAAAGAGTGGGACTGAGTGTTTTTATTTTGTCTCTTAATAGCAGCTCATTATTTTACAATTCATTAATATTCACAGAATTTTGATAAATATTTTCTCTTATGTTTCCTAAGAAGTCCTTCCAAGAAAATTTTCTGAAGATTGCGTTTTCCACTTGTCCTTCCTGTGCCCTTGCAAGCTACTTTTCTGTGAAAATGGGGAAAATAAGCCATCAATCCAGTTGATAAATATATGTGAAGTGCCCTTTATTATGAATGATTTCCAAAAGTGCATGGTGTAGAGGAAAGAGCACGGATTTCCAATGAGGCAGAAATAGAGGCCTTAGAGTCTATAGTCATATAATCACTTTCTAAATCATAAGACAGAACTTTCTATGCTGCTTCTTTGTCTCAAGCATTTTTAATTTCTCTGTTTAAAAGAAGCTTTATTGTTATTATTATTATGTTGACCATGAGGAAGCTCGTATCTTTTGAGTACTTATGTTATAGACATTATGCTAATCAGTTTAGTGGTATTTTCTCATATAATATCCACATCATTGAATCCAGTACATGATATTATTCCCATGTTACTGATAGAGAAACTGAGTCCCCGGTGGACTCAGCTAGTAAGTAAGCTGACTAACTAGTAAATCCTGATCTAAGAGTTTAAACTGTTAATCATTGTTGTCAGTGGCAACGTAAGTAATGTAATATCATAATATAAATGCTATGTAGATGACTTTATTAATTATTCTAAACCTCCATTTCTTCATTTGAAAAATCAAAACAACCTCTTAGGGTTGTTTTTCAGATTTAAGAAAGCAATATATAAAACATCTAGCATAATTTCTGGCACAATTGTAGTCTTTAATAAATACTAGTTTCCTTGCCTCATTTTACTGACATAAGATAGTAGATACTCTATTTCTCTCTAGTATTATATTTTATTTGGGAAAATCACTATATAATTTAAAATTTGCTTTCTTACATGCCATCTTAATTTATTTCTTATTAAAATACTTGTAGTCATACCACTTAACGAATGAGGAAACCTAGCCTCAAAAAATTCAGTAATGGCCCTCAGACCAACAGCAGACGCGTAAGATTCTTAGTCTGTATCTCTTCCGTTCTTCTTGAAGCCCCATGTCTTTAGTAAGATGGTTTCAGGAAAACTTTTCGCTTTTACAGACTATTGTTTTGTCACCTAGTTTATGACTAGTATAGTAAATATTGCCTAGTTTGAAGTAGGAAGTAGAAGTACTTTCAGAACCATGTAAATCAACTCTAATCACAATGTACTTTTGCAACATCTCAACTGTTTAGCAAAGATAATAAATTTAGAAGCCTGTTTTGTATTTCATGTGGAAATGACAGTGGGGCCAGGACTCTTTATTTGCTATCCTGAAGTTGAGTGTAAATGACATGGAGGAACACAGGAAAGGTGGCAGAGAGACTGAGAGTCAAACACAAGTGTGAGAATGCGCATCTTTGCCTTTTTCCCACTCATACAGAGGAAGTGTTAATTACTTCATCATTACGTATGATGTGAACTGTAGATTTTTTAGATGTCTTTAGCAGAGTCCCTTTTCTAACCTTAGTTTGCTGAGATTTTGCTGTTTTATCATGAAAGGAGGTTGAATTTGTCAAATGTTTTCTTCCGCACCTATTGACATAATCATATGCATTTTCTTCTTTATTCTGTTAACTTGGTGAGCTACGTTGCTTGATTTTAAAGCAGTAAACCAGCCTTGCATTCTTGGAATAAAACCCACATGACCATGATTTATTTTCCTCTTATGTATATTACTAGAAGCTATTCGCTAATACTTTAATATTTTCTTTTTGGTGAGGAAGATTGCCCCTGAGCTGACATCTGTTGCCAATCTTCCTCTTTACAGCTTGAGGAAGATTGTCCCTGAGCTAACATCTGTGCCAATCTTCCTGCACTTTTTGCATGAGAGATGCCGCCAACTGCATGGCTTGATGAGCAGTGTGTAGGTCCATGCTTGGGATCCAAACCCTCGAAATCTGGGCTGCCAAAGTGGAGTGGGTGAACTTAACCACTATGCCATTGTGGTTGTCCCCAATAATTTTTTGCATCTTTGTTCATGTGGTTATTGGCCTGTAATTGTCTTTTCTTGTAATACATTTTTCTGGTATTATTATTAGTTCAATTCTGGCCTCTGCAAAAAAATTGGGTGATATTCTCTGTCTTCTATTTTTTTAAAAACTTGGTATATGATTTGTAAATTCTACCAAATTTAATAAAATTCGCCAGTGAGAATTTACCAGTGATGTCATCTAAGCTTTAATTATTCTTTATGGGAAGATTTTTTTATTGTAACTGTGAACCCCAGGCTGCCCAAGTGGAGCACGCAAATTTAACCACTACGCAACTGGGCCGGCCCCTATTTCTCTGTTGTCAGTTTTGGTTTATGTATTAGAAGCTCTGTTATTATGTACATACACACTTAGGATTTTTATGTATTCTTGATCAATTAATCAATTCTTTTTCATCATAAAATGTCCCTCTTCATTTTTGATAATACTCCTTGATTTTACTTTCCTTTCAACTAATATAGCCATACCAGCTTACTTATGCTTAGCATATGCATGGCACAGCATTTTTATACATACTTTTGAACTATCTGTCTCTTTGTATTTAAAGGGCGTCTTTTGTAAATAGCATGTAGTTTTTTTTTTTATTCACCAGTCTGAAAATATGTGTCTTATAATTGGAGTATTGAGTTCATTTATATTTAATACCATTTTGATATATTTTGTTAACTCTACCATACACCAGGAAAATGTAACACGAACTAAGGCATGCCACAGAGCGTCAGCAGACCGCCAGAAGGTAAGAGAGAAGAGTGGAGCATCTTCTCCCTTACAGCCTCAGAAGCAATCAACCCAGCTGACACCTTGATCTCAAACTTCTAGCCTCTAGAACTGTGAGACAATAAGTTTCTGTCATAAAAGCCTTCTGTTTGTGGTCCTTTGTTATGGAAGTCCCAGGAAATCAGTATGCTAGGTATGTGCAGAATTTATACCAAAAGTCTGTTTGAAATGATGTTACTTTGAAAGATAAAAATTGTAAATATCAATCCAAATTTTGGATTAATCTTTTCAAATTCTGTTGTAATTTTTGCCTCTTAGGAAGCAACATCAAAACTCATGCTTACCTGATCAATGCTTACACAGTCATTACATCTTGGATTAAAAATGTGCCAAGAATCAAAGATTACTTTGAAGTAGTCAGCATTACTTGTTCACAATAGCATATTCTTTTATTGTGTTAAATATACATAACATTTACCATTTTAATCATTGTTTAAGTATACAGTTCAATGGCATGAAATGTATTCTCATTGTTGTGCAACCATAATGACCATCACAATAACATTTTAACATCTGAACTTCGCTTGTTATGAAAAATTGAGTATTTGAACCAATTTAAGCTCCCAATTTTGTGACTGAAACTTAGGGTTAATTAAGCCAATCAAAATAAGCTCTCCATTTCTAATGCCATTGAGAAGATACTCACGTTCACATGATCTCTTGTGACTTTTTCAACAGCCCGTAACTTCTTCCACAAGAATGGGTTAAAGATAAAACAAAAAAGCAGGAGAACAGGTGCCTAGAAAAGCTGAGATCTAGTCCAAGTTGGTCATTAATTCTCTCTGTCATCAGACACATCAGAACATTACAGTCCTATCATGATAATTTCTTATCCTGGGCTTAGGTGCTAGATTTTAGAGGGATGGAGAATTGGTACCATTTCATTATTTCCTTTTTATCAAAATAAACACATCTTTTTATGTTTAATTAAATGGTATACAAAGGTATTATTTGGTTTAAAGAGAAAGGTCGACAGGGTAGAGTAAAAAGGAATAGATTGCTTCCAAATTACATAAGCCAACCCAGATGATGTGAAGCGATAGCAGCATTCCTGGTACAGATCAGCATTTCCTGATTCATGTGCTGATGTCACTGACTCAGTGCATTCCAGAAGGATCTGGACTAACTCTTTTCCATTCTATGAGAAAGGTGTATATATGCACTTATAGGGCCAAATAGATATGAAATATGTATGAAATGGAGACCCCAATTTTCCATCTTATTGGAGGGAGAACAGGGATTGTATCAAGAGGAGAAGAAGATATAAAGATCAATTCTTGAAAAGTTAAGTGGATAGAACTAGGATGATTTCGAGAAGCATTTCACCACATTTATTATTATAATTCCTGGATCTTGACTTTTTAGGTATGATGAGGCATGGGAAGAGCCTTAGAAACCATCCAAAAGGGATTTTCTTGCTGCCTCTGACTTCCCTTTGCTTCCTCGATCAAAATGGTGCTTTCACCCTCTCAAAATCAAAGAAGGAAAAGTGATATACACATATATGAGTTGTGAGTCTAATGAGCAATTTTAGTGACATTCAATAATGTAGACATATATATTTAACAATGCTTAACATGATGCTTATTTAAACAGGATATATTTATGGGTTACTAAATTTGTTGGGGTTGATGACATTGTTGTAACTTTTCATAACATAAAAAGAGAGAAAGAGCATTGGGAAACTCCAGGAGTTAATGCTCTTATAGTAAAAACATTGGTACCCATCCCCATCACTGTTTGCTCTCAGTGTGTGGCTCCAGTTTAATTTATACCTCACCTGTTTAACTCATACACATATGCACAGACATACACACACACACACGCACAGGGTACCAGATTAAGGATTCATCTGGATTCTGCACAACCATTTAGAAAGTTCCTTCTGTACAGTACTTCAATAAAAGCTCTTGAGAATTTTTTCACGATAGGCTTTATAAACTCACTTTGATTATGTTGTTTAGTCACCTTGGTGTGTATAGAAGACAGAACCTTTTTTCCTTAGTTGGCTCTGAAGTTATTACAGCCTTCTTTGGAACCATCACTCCACCTGTGATTGTTTTCTATGATTTGACGTTTAGAGATGCAATCCAGCCTTTAATTGACACATTGTCTTCTTAGCAAAACAATAAAAAGCTGTCGAGTCCTTTGCCCTTCATGATCAAGTGTATGGCTGGGAAGACAACAATTCCTCACTTACTTCAGATATCTTACCTCTATTGGCCCTCTGTGAAGACTAGGACTTTTAAAATGCAGCATTTATAACAGGACCGTAATTTTCTCTGCAAAAGTCAATACCATAGAGTCAGGATATATTGGAGTAGTTGTTTGCTTCTTTGTCTTCTTTTAAAATACGCTTTCTTCAAATTATATTAAATCGAGGAAGTTAAATCCCTTAGATGTTTGTGAAAGAGAATCTTTTATTTTTTTTATTTTTAATTTTTTTAAAGCTGGGATCTAGGGCCACAGTGCTAGGTTTTTATTTTTCTAAAGATTAGCACCTGAGCTGACAACTGTTGCCAATCTTCTTTTTTTTCCTTTTCTGCATTTTCTCCCCAAATCCCCACAGTATATAGTTGTATATGTTTTTAGTTGTGGGTCCTTCTAGTTGTGGCATGTGCGACGCTGCCTCAACGTGGCCTGATGAGCGGTGCCATGTCTGCGCCCAGCATCTGAACCGGCGAAACCCTGGGCTGCTGAAGCGGAGCATGTGAATTTAACCACTTGGCCACAGGCCGGCCCCCTGAGTCTTTTATTTTTAATGAATCAATTAATTAATGGAAGGGACATGACTTGAAAAGGGAAGCACCAAAGTCTCTTCTCAATTATTCTAATTTTCATTTTCAAATTTGAATCTTAAAGTTCTAATATTTGCTTATTGAACTATCCCGCACCTTAAATGCTGTCTTCAAATAGTGCAGGGCATGCATATCTATACCACAATATTCCTTGGATTTTTGCAATCAGTACTGACTCTTCATAAATATTAACTAGGAAACTACTTTCTCATTGCCTTCCCTGTTAGCCTTACCTTGTTCTCCCTCTACTGTCCCCTTCTTACCCTTTTCCTGGGATAAACTATGTTTGCTGAATTTATTTAAATATCAAGTGTTAAAATATATTAGTGGCAAAATTTTTTATGCAAGGCTACAGTACATATATACACATACCACTCCTGCAGTAACAGTTGCAATTATTGTAATCTATCCAGAATCCTCCACTGGACTATCAGAGGAAGCTGAAAACACCAAGAGTGACATGACTGTTAAGAGAAGAAGGTCTTTTTGATGAGGAAAAAAAACATAAGATTACAACCCAGTGGTTAAAAGCTTGTTGAACAACATTTCTGACATTTCAGAGATGCATGATGATGGACAAGTTGCTCAATCATTCTAAGCCCAAATTTCTTAATTCATATGTGGGGACTAATAAATTGTCTTATTTATTTATTGTTAGGATTAAATAAGATAATGTGTATAAAATGCTTAACATAGCCTGTACAAGATGGCTTCTAAGGTAGTAACTTCAATAACTATGTTAGGTGGCAATTAATTTTAGTTTTTGGTCAATTATTAATATGCAACAATTTTCACATGAAAAACAAGAATTTGGAAATTGTAAAGCACATTTTTCTTCCCTTTTGCTGCACTTTATTTATCAGTTTAGGAAAAGAATAACCAGTTTTGTGTGTTATGCTTATTTTTAAATGGTTATTGCTTTGAATTTGCTCTATTAACTGTTAAATAACTGCTCTTGTAGTTTTCTGAAATTGCAAAAGTTGAAACTGTCACTCAGTTATGATCTATAATGTCTATTTTAACACAAAGCTCACGTTGTTTTGGACATAATTTTGGAAATGTAGTTTGAGGTCACGATTTAAGAAAGCTCTAAGAATCTTACCTTTAAGACAATGGGAACCATGGAAGTTTTTGACTGAAAAGATGGATTATTAGGTGTTATTTTAGGAAGATTATTTGGATGTTCTGGATAAACTGAAGTGGGGCAGCAAGGGGCCCTCTTAAAACTGGTATTTCATATACAAGTGAGGGAATAATGAGCTCACTAAGGGGCGACTATAATTTAGGAGATCTTTAGAAAGAATTTCTAGAGAACTTGGAGGCCAAATAGATTTTTCTCTTTTTGCAAAATAAATATCTGATTATGATCCTCCTTTGCTTAAAATATTTTGATAACTTCACAATGCTCTGAAAATAATGCCTCAAATCCTTAACATCATTAGAATGTTTTAGCTTCAGATAAAGTCAGATCTAACTAAATGTAACCGAAATGATAAGTTTACTATTTTAGAAAGAAGAAATTGAAGAAAGAGTTGATCAATTCAGTGCCACCATGAGACCTTCTCGGGTATGATCTATCCTTCTGCTCTTCTGTCTTCCATATATAGGTGTTATGAGTTGAATTTTATCCCCTAAAAAGATATGTTGAAGTCCTAACCCCTGGTACCTGTGAATGTGACTTTATTTGGAAATGGGTCTTGGTGGATATAATCAAGTTAAAAGGAGGTCATACTGAATTAGTGTGGGCCTCAATCCAATCTAACTAGTGTCCTTATAAGAAGAGAAGAAGAGATACAGACACACACAAAGAGGAGATTGCCATGTGAAGACACAGACACACACATATAAGGAAAAGACCATGTAAAACAGAGGCAGAGATGGGAATCATGCAGCTGCAAGCCAAGGAATGTCAATTGCCTGCAATCTCCAGAAGCTAGGAAGAGGCAAGGAAGAATCCTTTCTTGGAGACTCCAGAGAGAGTATATGTTTTATAAAGTTTAAATATCTTTTTGATCGTGGAACATAACACAATGACGCTGGATAAATAAAGGCAGAGCTCTTTGTTACTTACTGCTCTGATGAGAGAAGGCTGTTGTGACTTTGTAAAATTAATCTTTGTTAAGTAGAGCCCCAGGGTGTCAGATGGTGAGTCAGGATTCAACAAAAGACCACAAGGAAATTGAAATAGAGAAGTTTATCACTGATGGGTCTTAGAATAGGTACACAGCAGTTCCAAGAGACCACACAGGAGGTGAAGGCAGGGTGTAGGCAGAGAGATTGAGGGTAGGACCTGGGGGACATGCTTTTATTAGGATCCATGAGTGGAGTTGGCACTAAGGCTGGATTGGTCAATTCAAACCAAAATGACCAGCAGGAGCTGGGAGGGTGTCTTATCTAAAAGGTGCTTAAAGGGGAATGTCCTGGGAGGTGGGGGAGACTTCTCATCACAAGGACATTGGATTTATATCAGAAACTTACATTTACTTGTGATCTGTGGCTGCTATGTAGGGTATACACTTTTGGGAGAAGCTATTGTCAGTTCAAGGTCCCTGCAGGCCACTTGGCCACACAAAATGGATGCCAAAGTAGCAATATTTATGGGGTAGCTTAGCTAAAGAGGAACATCTGCCTCTATGCCTCTTTGTTTATTAGTGAGATAATCCTTTTACTGAACTCTTGTATTAGTCTGCTAGGGCAGTCAACAGATTGAATGACTTAAACAACAGATATTTATTTCTCTGGAGTATATATGGAATATAGTTCTGGAGTCTGGAAGTCTTAGATCAAGGTATTAGAAGGTTTGGTTTCTCCTGAGACCTCTCTCCTTGCCTTGCAAATGTCAGTCTTCTCTCTGTGTCCTCACATGTCCCTTTCTCTGTGCACTTGCATCCCTGGTGTCTCTTATAAGGAAATCAGTTTTACTGAATGACAGCCCATTCTCATGACCTCACTCAACTTTCTTCTTTAAAGGCCCTATCCCGAAATGCAGTAACATAGGGAATTAGAGCTTCAATGTCTGAATTTTGAGTGGGGGAATTTATAACATAACCTATTACAACTCCCCGGTAGGTTGCTTTCATTTCTAATTGCCCAGGGTTTAGTAATATGCTTAATCCTAACTACTGGCAAGAGAAAAGAGAACTTCCTGGTTAGTTTATTCCAACAAGATTTATCTCTTAGATTGGGAAAGGGATTAACTTTCCTGAACCCATATAGGGGTGTATATTTCAAGAAAATTGGAGTTCTACCTGCAAATAAGAAGGGAGAGTGGCCTTGTAATGACAATAAGCCATCAAACAGATTCTTTAAGGCCTTCTGTCATCTTGTTTCTGACTTTCTCCTTCGATTCACATACTTCTGCTTCTTGCCTTGCTCTCCAAACTCTAGTCAAAAAGATCTTTGTTTTTCCTTTGAGCTCATCACACTCTCTCTAACATTAATGCCTTTAATTTAGTTGTTCCCCCCAAGTGGAATCTTGTTCTGTACGTCTTTATGTAGCTCACTCATTTCTATGCCTTAGGTCTCAGTTTAAATGATGTATCCTTGGTAAGGCCTGACTTTCATATAGCATATGCATTGCTCACATAACATTTTGTATTTTTTAAAAATTTTATCACACTTGTATTATTTAGGCAATATTGCCTTCCATATTAGAACTAAAAAATCCACAAGTATGTCCTTATCTGTCTTACTGATTTCTCCAACACGATACTCAACACTTATTAAATATTGGTTGATTGATTTAATGCGTAAGAATGAAAAACAGGAATATTAAAAGATAATTTTGATATTGAGTTTCAGAATTGGAAAATGATTTAATGCATTAGCTGAATTATGGAAGACAAGAAGCAAACAAGGATTATTTATAGACAGTGGAAAGTGTCACCTTTGGTAAACTAGTAAGTAATATCCAGGTAGAAATATATTTTAATGACTTAAATATATAAAATAATGTAAAGGAATTCTTTAAATACTCTGCTTTTATATTATCTTTAAATTTGGTAAATAAATGACTTGTTTGATTAACCTGCAAGTTTAAATTGCAAAAACATAATGGCAACAGCAGTGCATCTTCTGTGAATTTTCTTTTAAATTAGACTGCTTTTTTACATAAAATCTACAATATGACACATATAAGTGAATCTACAGAATAGCATTTCAGGCAAGGCTAGCTTTCCTTATGCTTAATCAGATTTTGTTGTTGTTGCTGTATTTCGAGATGTAAAGACATGACAGCATATCATAAATACAATAATAAAGCATTACAGTAACCTGCAAATGCTTAAAGATATTACTTTCTCATTAGGACAAGCACTTTCCAAACATTCTCAGTGTGATGTAATAATTGCTAATGGATCGAACATCTTCTGGACTTAAACTTTAATTTTCAGCTGTTTCATAGAAAGAAAAGTTTATTCTTTGCTTTTCTGGGTTGTAAAAGATCCAGGAAGGATGTCATTCAATGATTTCTTCACCAAGGGCTTATAAGACTTTTTACTTATTGAGACCTTCAAAGAATATAACATCAGCTAAGGTTTCAAGGCAGACTTTATCGCTTCCCTGATCTTTAACTCTTGACAAAGTAGCTTAAAATGTTGAAAGAAAGAAGGTGAGATGAAGCCAAGGAGACAGATGGTACATGGGGAGAAAAGAGCACAAGGAACAGAGCTACCACAAGAAGGTAAATAGCTCTGGAAAAAATGTTGAGAAATTTACGTGGTGCGACGTGAACTTTTACCTTAACTCTTAATGTGAGAAGGAAAGCACGGCCATTGGCCTCCCTGCATTGATTTTGAACCTATAGACAGCATGTGTGCTGAATTTGTATTTATACATTAACAACTGCATTTTCACTCATTCATTACAAAGAGAATTTTTAATGATATTTTTACCATAATCAAAAGAAAAAAGATTTATATTTCAGTATTCTTGGTGATTGGAAGAGAGCCATGTGAAATTGCTAAATAATTTCTCTCTCTAAAAGTGAAAATGTTTGCAGCAGAGTTTCTTTATTTTGAGAAATCCTTAGGCTGGGCTAAAGTTCCACATATTTTTGAGGAAATATAAAGAATCTCCAGATTAAGATGCTAAATGTTTCATTATTAATGTAAACCAAGTACATTATTACTAGGACTACCTCTGTCATTGCATAATTAGATAATTACCCCCCCATATGCGGTTGTGTTTGTGTACATGTGTAGATGAGTGTTTGTGCTTATATGTCAAGCAAAAGTTATCTACAGGAAATTGGGAGTAGAAAGTGTCTGGAGAGTTTAAAGGGCAGATCTTTCTCTGAGGCTGATACAGGGGTCTAAAGAGAAACAGGGCAGCCGGTGCCAAAGTCCATTCGAACAGAATCTCAGCATATTAATAAGCCAGGTTTGTGAAATGAACTGTTGATTATTATCATTACCTTGTTTAGGCTGTGGAAGTCCAGCTCACATTTGTAATAAAACACTCTAGGAAGAGGAGAAGCCCTGAGAAGAAACATCTGTGAGGTTACGAAATGCTCCCCAAACATCTAGGGCAGCAGCATTGTGCTGTGAAAACAACTGACTGTGTTAACAAGAGGTCAGAAGGATTGAATTGTGGAACATGTCAGAACTCCTCATGAGTTCTTAAAAATTTGCTGGAGAAGAGAATTGAATTTAAATATCAGATTTTGTATAGTCATTTGATGTCACCTCTGGCTGTTGTCATTTGTTTACCAAAGAGAACCATATTTACCAGGGGTAAATGGGAAATATATCTCTATCTCTGTCTCTGGTTCAATCTATCTAGCAAAAATTCCATTTAGAGCAGGCCTCTAATGACATAGATTATTCTAGAGGCATCAAATTTCAAGGCTGAAATGGAACTTGAAGACCAAATAGTCTAATCAGCTCTTGGATGTTTGATTGGATCCCTTCCCTGATGGCTTGGTCAAGTGGTTATCAACCTCCACATTATCAGGGATCTTATTACCTATTGAGGAAATGCATTCAATTCACTGGTGACATTGAATATTATACATTGACCTCAGATCTGTCTTTTTGAGCCTCCACCTATTTGTACTATCACCCAAGGCCATGCAGAGATATTATTTGATGTTATTTGAAATGACCTATCATGACCCACTTCTCTCCAATAGGCTATATATCTTGAATTTCCCAAACTATTCCTCACTGCACAGGGTGCTCTCTTCAATTATTTTACAATGTCACACTTTTACGTGCTTCTGGAATTCTTATTTTTGAATGCTGGATCTAGCAGGACAAAAGAAACCATGCACAAATAAAACCATGCTAATCTCATCATGGCCTTTGCAGTCACATTTTGATTAAAATAATACAATACAGTAATAACATATTTAGAAACATTTATGATAGACAATTTGAAGGGCTCTGACTCTCTGTACTCTTGTGTATTTGTCAAATTTTACTTACTGTATGCCAAGAACGTGTTGTTTTATCTGCATTTACAACCAGTTCTATGACTTTAGTATTATTATTATTATCCCCGTTTTAGGGATGAGCAAATTAATGCTGAGTGGAGTTATATAACTTTCCCCAAATTACATGGCTAGAGCATAAGCCAGGTTTCAAAGGCTGTTCTTTTTGATTTGAGAGCCCATGCCCAAAACGTCTATGCAAAGCTGTGGGAGAGTGAGATAATGGGACAAAGTGCAGCCACCAATCTCAGCGGGTCCTGATCATGATTTTAGTTATGCTGGGGCTCAGAGCGTGTTCATCCGTATGCTTTAGACAATGCCTGATTTGTTTATGCTAGCTTCAGATATCTTGGCATTTGTATGCAGAGTTTTATGGTAGCTACATCATACTTTACAACTGAGAGGAAGTTATGTTTATGAACCCCACAGAAACCCATAGCTTGGTAAATGAGTTTGGGAAGCTTTAAGGCATCTAAAGCTCTTATTGCCAATGGAGATGATTTGACTTTGGTCAGCTTACAGTTCTTGCCCCCCAAAATAATTACCAATACTAGCAACCTTATGTTCAAAATTCACAAACTTGCAAGGATGGTGGCAATACTGTGTGTTCTCTCATTCAAGATATTCATGACAGTCTTCAGAGTCACACAGAGTATAACATAGGAAGAAAGTGGATGAGTAATGACTTAGACTCAAATAGAATGCAGCATGAGCCAGACTTAGACTTCATATAAAGGCACAGCAAAAACCAGACTATCACCAGGACCCATCACAGCGCCAATGCAATTGCCAGGAATTCAATGCACTTTGTCAGCAATGGTAACAACTGTCTGCATTGTTTTTTGTTTGCTGAGGGGCTCTAGTTGACTTAGCCACATAAACGATCATCCAGAACACTTGGTAGTACATTTTAGAGAGAGTAGTGCTTTAGGAACAGGAGGCCTCATCCACTTTAGCTCTCCTACTCCTACCCCCACTTTTTGTTTAATTTAACCAATATATATTTATTTCTGTATTTATTCATTCAACAAGTGTTCATTTTGTGACAAATAAAATACTTGAGATAATATACTCAACAAGTTAATCCCTATCCTTAAGGAAATTATAGTCAACTCTTAGAGAAAGACAACTATATTTGTAGGGCACTTTTAATAGCAATCAACAAATTTGTTTCTTATAGTTTGTTTGATATCTCTCATGGAATTCAAGATTACAAATGTTACTGAACCTTAGGACGAATAGAAATTAAACATTGTTAGAACTAAATGTTTCTAGACTCTTCTCTGTATATGTTTTGTCTTCCTCGCTCTCCATCACTCTGGGTCTCAGTCTTGCTTTTCTTTCTGTCTTACTCTTTCTATCTCTCTATTTATCTTATTACTTTATATGGGGGGGTCATCAAACTATTTTTGTATAGGGCTGGATAGTACATATTTGAGGCTTTGTGGGCCGTGTGGGATCTCTGTCACAAATATTCAGCTCTGCTGTAGCATGAAAGCAATCATGGAAAATATAGAAATGAATAAGTCTAGCTGTGTCCCAGTGAAGCTTTATTTACGGACACTGAAATTCTAAATTTATATAACTTTCATCTGATATGACATATTTTTATTCTTTTGATTTTCAACAATTTTCTTGAATTTTCAACAATTTAAAGATGTACAAACTATTCTAGTTCATGGGCAATACAAAAACAAGCCCATGGATCATATTCTGCCAACTACTACTCTATATAGTGAAAAATATGGCAGCTGCCAGTTCAGGAGCCTTATATGTTAGAACTTAGATCAAAATCTTTTCTGCAATTCCTGACTAAAAATTCTTACTGATTATGGGTCAGAGGTTCATGGACATGTACAAAATGACCTCACCTAGAACAAACATGCAAAACAGGATGTGAGTGTGTGGGTATTGTTGGGAAAGATGGGGTGAGTTTCCAGTTAAGTGGATAGTCTTCCAAGGTGAATATTGTGTCCAGCTCAAAACCTAAATAAGCTATTCAAATATAGAGACCTGTAGAGATCACAAATAGGGAGGCACAAGGAAATCTTTTTTTTTAATGGCCAGTAAACAGCCCAAAAGGAAAAGAAGACATTGGCACAAAGGTTTTGATGTATAACCAGAGAAATTATAGTGCTACCTGGTCGATAATCCAGAGTGTGGATTGGAATGTGGAGTATGCTAAAGATAAGCCTACAGAGAGAAGCAGGGAGCAAATCGTAACAGCCCTTCTATGCTATGTCTAGGAGTTTGGACTTTCTCCAAATACAGGGTGGTTATGAGTCAAATTGTATCCCCACCAAAAATGTTGAAGTTGTAACCTCTAGCACCTGTGAGTATGACCTTTTTAGGAAATAAGGTTTTTGTAGCTGATCAAGTTCAGATGAGGTCATTAAGGTGGGTCTTAATCCAATATGACACAGTGTACTTACAAAAAGGGGAAATTTAGGTACATGGATAGACACCCATAGAGAGAAGACAGTGTGAAGACACAGAGAGAAAAATGTCATATACAAGCAAAGGAACATCTGAGGCTACCAAGAACTAGAAGATAGTCATGGAGCACATTCTCCTTTTCAGCTTTCAGGAGGATCCAACCCTGATGACACTTTGATTTTAGTCTTCTAGTCTCCAGAACTGTGAGACAATAAATTTCTGCCATTTATGTCCACTAGTTTTTGGTACTTTGTTATGGCAGTCCCAGGAAACTAATACAGAAGACACTCTTTTCTGAATTTTTGCTTTACATAGATCACTGATGTTGGCAATGAGAACAGTGATAGCAAGTTCCAAGTTTGAGATTAGAGACAGCCATTTGAAATCCTTAAAGATAGAGAAGAAATGATTTGGCACCAAGAATCTGGGACAGGTAGTAGAGGACCAGGCAGTAGAACTCAAAACTTTCTACTTCAGCATTTTCTTCCCTTAGAATATGCTGGATTCTCAACTCTACTGGAAGCAGCAAGAGCAGAAGAGCAAATTACCATCAAGCTGTGTACTAGTTTCAACACACAACCTATTATTAATTCTATGTTTAAGGAAAATGTAAATAGGAGCTTTCTATATTTGCTTGTTTGTGCTTGTCATAACTTTTTTTTACTGTCTTGTCTTCAGAGGCTCTGCTTTTTTGTGTCAATTCTCTCAATTTTCTTAAAAACTAATAATTGTGCATTTCAGAGTTATGGAGACAGATGGAAAAATAATACCTGTTGTATACACTCAAGATGGATGTCATTCTTTTCTTGAAGTCTGTCTCTCTGTGTGGCACACACTGGCAATTCTTTCAAGGTAGTTTTGAGTTAAGTTCTAAGCATCAGAATTATGTTTACTTAATGACTGTCAACTTGAATCCATTAATGAAATAACTCAGAGTAACTGTATATCTTAAGGAGGTGACAGTGATCACAGCATCGTGTTAAAGACTGAAAATATTAAAATTGTAGAGTTTCCGACTACTCTCAATAAATTTGTTTCTAAAAAACTCAAAACCTATTCCCTTGTAAATATTACTTAAAAAGATGACATAATAGATTTAAGCAAATTATTTTTTTGTTTCTCTAAAAGAGTCTATTGAGACTAGTAGGTTAGTTTCAACTGAAGATGAATAAATAGTATGTAAAAATTTGGAAGGGAGTGCCATATCCATTAAATGAGGGACAGGGACTAGAGAATTGCTCCCAAAGAGTAGTCCTATGCATACAATAGTCTGGCATCAACCTTCTGGCTCCGTAGATCAAATGGAATTACTTTACAATACTGTATAAAGCAAAGGAGCCAGGGAAGGAAAGCCTGGATGCAGAAGGATCAGAGGCAATGTTTTGTTTGTGAAGGTAGATATCTTCTGGCTTGGATGGGCAGGGGATTAGACATAAAATGGAGTCACGGGGAAAATTGTTTTGCAGGTTGCAATACCTTGTCTGCAAATTTGGCTGCCAACAGTTCCTACTATCTCTGTTTACCTATCTTCCCATCAAGAGGTGGAGTCTATTTCTCTTCCTTTTGTATCTGTGACTTGCCTTTATCAATAGAATGTGGCAGAAGTAACATTGTGCAAGTCGTTCTGGGTTCGACCCTTCAAAGACATGTAAGCGTCTACTTTGCTCTCTTGCAGTCTAGTTGTTATGTCGTAAAAGAAGTCCAGGTCTCTTTTCTGGAGAGAAAGACCGTGTTGAAAGGCCCTGGAGGCTGAGACATCATGCTGATAGAGAGTGGAGGAGGATACAAGCATCCCAGTCAACCATTAGCACTAAGGCTCCAGAGAAAAAGGCCTCCTTAAACCTTCCAGCCAATCGTGTCCAGCTTGAGTGACCTCATCTAATGCCACAGGCACAGATCTGCCCAGTCAACATAGAGAATGGTGAGAAATAGTAAATCATTGTTGATTTAAGCCACTAAGGTTTGGAATGATTTGTTATGCAGAAAATCATATTTCCTGCGTTGAGCTTGAAGAATTATGAGTAACTTCTTTCTGGCAGAGAGAATATTAACAGAAATGTAAGTGGCTGGAGTAGAGATGGATAACAGAAAATCATGTTTTTTCCCTTGAAAGGGAACTTCAACAGCATAACAATCTTGACTTTTTATGCCTTCCTTAGTTACTCTGCCTAAGGGGAGGTGAAACGAGTGAAATCTTGAGTGAGTTTGGAAGGAGAAACAAAGCCATTTGTAGTCCAGTCTTTCCTTTATTCTTGGAGTGAATGCACTCTACCGGTTCTCCTCTGCTCACCCATCTCTTAAGCCTTAAAGGAGATAATTCCCACCTGGCATGGCCTGTCCTGTCTTATACTACTGTAATTGGGTGAGTACATGTGCTAAATCTGAGCTTTGGCATTGCGAAAACAACTTTCCTGAATGTCTAAATATATTCTACCACATCAGCTCCATCAGTGAATATTTTGTTCCCACCCATCAGCTCTCTTGTTCAATTCCTCAGTCATTTAGAAGTTAGTGGTGAAAAGGCATGCCACTTATTGGGCACTGCTTAAAGACTGATGCTCTTAACCTCAAATCTG
The DNA here is from genome assembly GCF_021613505.1 of Equus quagga. Taxonomy (NCBI): domain Eukaryota; kingdom Metazoa; phylum Chordata; class Mammalia; order Perissodactyla; family Equidae; genus Equus; species Equus quagga. Next base: position 126,924,020 of record NC_060269.1, read on the forward strand.
AGAATGATGTTTTAAAACTTATTTTTTTAATTAATTATTTATTTATTTTGCTGAGGAAGATTCACCTTGAGCTAACATCTATTGCAATCTTCCTCTATTTTGTATGTGAGCCACCATCACAGCATGACTACTGATAGATGAGTGGTATGGGTCTGCACCTGGGAACTAAACCCAGGCTATGGAAGTGGAGCATGCTGATCTATAACCACTAGGCCACTGGGGCTGAGTAAAACTCATTTTATAAACAAAAGTTTTGTAACATTATTAATTCTTAACTACTTAATCAAGAATGTATGTAGGGGCCAGCCTGGTGGTGTGGTGGTTAAGTTCATGTGGTCCACTTCGGTGGCCCAGGTTTTGTGGGTTGGGATCCTGGGTGCGAACCTGCACACTGCTCATCAAGCCATCTGTGGCAGTGTCCCATATATAAAAAAATAGGGGAAGATCAGCACAGATGTTAGCTCAGTGACAATCTTCTTCAAACAAAAAGAAGAAGATTGGCAACAGATGTTAGCTTAGGGCCAATCTTCCTCACCAAAAAAAAAAGAGAAAAAGAAAAAAGAATGTATTTAGTTTTATAAAATATTGATATCCAGGTATTGGAAAATTATCTGCAGTGCCTAAATAAATCAATTTTGTACTTTATCTTTGAAATGCATTTGAAATCACACTGTCTGATTATAGAGAAGGTCTTAGTTGTTCAAAAAAGAGTAAACTATGACAAGCCATATATCATTAAAAAGTGGATAACTTTGCAAGAAAGATAGTCTTGGTGGTATAATTGGATGCAAGTATCTGGAGTAGGAATCAGAACACCTAACTCTTTTATTGATTCTCTTTTCACTCTTCTTCCTTTTCATTCCTCAATTTATTTGGTGAATCACTATAAAACTGTCTACCTCTCCATGTGGTTGCGGTCATCAAATGAATAGTGAATAAATATATAGAAAAGATTTAGAAAACAATCACAAATATTAAAATACGAGGTGTTATTTAAAATATTCTCACAAATACGTATTATTATGTCTTTCTGGGCGTTGGCTGTCTTTGGGTACGCTCCAGGCCAAGTGAAACTTTGAAATATTTTCCTATTTGGGACCCAAGTAAACAATTACGACAGTTCCATCTGGAGCTAAAATGAAAACTGAGTCATGATCATTACCAAAGGCAACACACCTTCCTGTAGGTGCTTTGCTGTCAGTTCAAATTTTGAAGAATTACGTATATCCTGCTCTCTTCGACCTTATGGCTTCACAGTTGACCACTATTCCCTGATTAAAGTTAGAAACCACAGCGCCCTTAACAGACCATAAATCATCTCGTTCATAAAGGTGCAGATTACAATAGGGGTACAACTTGGTTCCTTTTATGGATGACTGTTTCTGATTAGGCAAAACATATAACAGGTATATTTTCTAAGCCTAACAGAATGCCTCTGGCTCACAAGGGTGCAGGGAACATCTGTCATTTCCCTCTCAAACATCTATCAGGCAAAATTATTAAATCAACATGCATCATTTTGTGTAATAGAACTAAAATCACTGTTATAGAACATAATTCTGGGATTGATTTTCCCGGCTTTGAAAATAAACAACTTGGCTTCACGTTCATGGTTATGTAACAGCAGGAGATCATTATCTTGTGACAAAACTCTATTTTATTGACATTATCTCTAAATGATCCCTTGATGGGATATATAAAATTTAATATACATTCAATTTAGAAAGATTCCATTTACATTATACTGACATATATCTATTTTCTATTTATTTTACTGCCAACATTTGAATCCACATATGATATTTATGTCTGTGATGTTTACTTCTTGCTAAGTCACTCAAAAAATATACTCCTGATGAAAATTTTGGTCTAATACACAGACTGACACCAAATGGCTTGAGGATGAATCTTGATCCCAGTAGTGCGACCTTGGACAGAGTGCTTGCTCTCTGATTGAGTTTACTAATCTGAGAAATGGAGATAATAATAATGTGTAATTCATATGAGGTTGCCTGGATTGAATGAGTTCATACATTTAACGTGCTTAAAACAACATCTGGCATAAAGTAAGAGCAATATGACCAACATTCATTTCATAGCATTCATTCTTTCATTCATTTTTTATTTCTTTCTGGGTTCCCTGATGTAGGGTACCATGTTTAAATCCTCTGAGCCTCTGTGCTGAAAACACCTTCTACCTGTCAGCTATTTGGGGTATTAGATGTGGCAATTGTATTTTAAAATAGTATAGAAAAGTGTCTCTTACACAGATGATTCAGGGCAGTTTTGAAGTTAATTCTTTAAAAATTTGAGATTATGATACTATAGGAAATCTTGTATTGCAATGCATTATTTCAAAATTTTTCCAAATTGTATATTGTCCTGTGCATTTTATGTTTCCTCCTCTAGTTCCGTTCTTTATTCTTCCTAATTTTGCTCTGTGCCCCAGAGGACTGGCTTTTATGTGCTGTATCAATCTGTACCTTTGTCCTATAGCTTCCTAGGGGATTTGACCTAAAGGGGGCATCAGTTGGAGATTAGAAGTAGAAAGTGAGTGTATGTGTTACCTTGACTCTCTCTCTACTAGATCACAGAGAACTGAGTGTCTCTCTTTATCGAAGGCCACATCTCCGTTAGCTGCCCCTCTCCGAACTGCTCTCCCTGTTCTGGTTCTGATAACTGCTTCTTCTCCTTGCCTGTTTAGACCTAGAAGTATAACTCTCCAGCTGCTACCAGCCCAGGGAACTGCACTATCCCTTGCTAGTTTTCCCAATTCACCCTTGTGAAGACCACCTTTACTAAACTGTCTTGAATAACCCAATTTGAGTGTGCTGTCTGTTTTCTGTCTAGATGCTCACCGACACGTATACCCAAGTTTAAACTGTAGAATAAGCAGCCATATCTGAAGCATGTGAAATGTTAAGTGCTTCAGGGAGATGAATTTTATGGTTGTTGAAATTCTTTAGTGTGTTTAGGGTGGTAGTTGAAGTGCTTGTTTTATGTGTAATCATTTTGAAGATGTGAAAGTATTTGTCACCTTCGATAATATAATTTTTTAAAAGTGTTAAAAAGTATAGGGCCTTTTGGAAATACAAAGTCAAATAAGCATTCATTTGGATTTCACAAGGTAGCTGAACACAGATTTGAATTGTAAAGTAGCTGTAATTATATTTTTAACAGACACAGTAACTCTTCTTGGCAACCAGCACTATAATTATAGACATTGTGTTCAGTACAAACTTCCATGTTTTTGACAGGCTAGAAGATAAAAAGATACACAAGGACTTCCTGTTGTTAGTCTCACTTTTTGTCTCTTCACATCTCTTTACATCTTAAACTATGACCCAAATGGGATTTATACCTCATTATTCATAACATATTGTCCCCTTTAGAGGAGTAAAGAAACTATGCTTTCATGGAATAAGGCTGATTTTAGTGCTAGGAGGCAATTTACTGTTTGCATGAGGATAATCTTTCTAAATAATAAAATGTGCCTAGATATTGTAATATTTGGATGAGGCAAATAAATAATACCACAATATAATAATAGTAAAAATGAAATAATTCTTAATAATAAGATATAACACATCATAGATATTGGGAATAACAAAGCACATCATGAAACTAAGGAAAAATACTAGAGCAGAAATTTGGAAATGCTTTTCTGCTTGGGATGCCATCTTTTTGGACTTATGATACATAGAAGTGGTCATCATAGCAATTTTTGGTCATCCTAGAAATTTATCACTAATCTGGGGCAGAAATACTCACACTCAAGAAAGCTGAAAACCAAGGAAACAAAATTCAGTGTTCCTGATTTTCAGAGCCCTAATTTCTCTCACACCTCACCTTTCTAGTTGATCTTCTGCTTCCCAGATCCACTCTTCCAGTTTGATTGATAAATGCTAATATGCTTATGGATTCCAGGGAAAGATTTTGCTTAATCTTTTAATAATGCAAATTAAACTTAAAAAATGAGTATATCTAGGGGCTGGCCCTGTGGCACAGTGGTTAAGTTCGCACATTCTACTTTGGCTGCCTGGCGTTTGTGTGTTCAGATTCCAGGTGTGCACGTGGCACTGCTTGGCAAGCCAAGCTGTGGCAAGCATCCCACACATAAAAAGTTGAGGATGATAGACACAGATGTTAGCTCAGGGCCAGTCTTCCTCAGCAAAAAGAGGAGGATTGGCAGCAGATGTTAGCTCAGGGCTAATCTTCCTCAAAAGAAACAAAAGGTATATCTATAAATTTCACTTTTGTTCTGACCTGAGATGAAAATATTTATTGTAGAAACTAGCTAGGTATTTAGGTAATGGTATGGATATGACAAGGAAATGAAAAGAAACATAATTTGTTTCAGAAAAAAGAAAAGCTAATGGGAAGATTGGTTTAGCATTTTCAAGGAGAAAGTTTAGTGGGAAGTAAAAGACGTGTCCATGATGTTCCAGATGTTTGACATATTTTGTTATTTATTGCATAATTAATAAAAATTACATATAGAAAACAATATCATTATCCTCTCACCTTCCATTCCATCTACTTTCACACTGGGGAAACAGCCTTCAATTTAGAAGAGAGAAAACAAAACCTTGCCCAGTTTCATACAGCCTGAAATTGTTGTAACTCAGAATAGTCATCCCTGGGTGTGACTTAGTCAACTTGGAGACTGCCATAACAAGACATCATAGACTAGATGTTTTCAGCAACAGAAATTTATTTCTCACAGTTCTGGAGGCTGGGAAGTCCAAGATCAAGGTGACAGCAAGACAGGCTTCATTCTGAGGCCTCTTCTCTTGGCTTGTAGGTGGCCAGCATTGTTACCAGAACAAAGTGAGTCTGTTCCTTGGTGAGTTAAAATCAAAACCTACACCAGAAGTGGTTGTCACACAGAGCACAATTTTATTTGCAGCATTCAGCAAACAAAAGGAGACCACAGGTAATAATATCAGAGAGCTATGGCTCTCCAAGCATGGGGAGGTGGGTACCTTTAATTTGGGTAGGGAATGAACATTCAAAAGGGGAAGTTTCATCATCTTGTGTAGAGTTGGGCATAAGCTTGCACATGCGAGGTGTAAAAACATGCCTTTACATATATCACATGATCTAAAAATAGCTGCTTTGCCACTCCCAGAAGAGGAGAATTTAAGATGTTAATAGGGCAGGTTACTTTAGTACAACTCTCCACCATTTGCTCAGATGTTGCTCTTGTGGCTGTAGTCTGGACTGGTCTGGTTTGCTTCAGAGTGGTTGGGGCCAAGGGTGTTTGGCATTTAGACCTTCTTCCTGGAACATAGCTGAAACCAACATACTCAAGACCCCAAAGTTGTTAGAGAAAGGAACATCTACACTCTTTTAACAAGACAAGAGAACTAGGTCAGGCAAGACAAGAAAAAAGTAGATTAGGGTCTATGGCTGGTGACACCATCTCATTTTGTGCTTACATGATTTCTTCTTCATCATGGGGGCCCCACACTCATGACATCATCTAACCCTATTTACTCCTTCAAGGCCTTGCCTCCAAATATCACATTGGGGGTTAAGGGTTCAACATATGAATTCTGGAGGGATATAAGCATTCAATCTATAATAGAGAGGATACTTTTTTATATCAGTTGATCCACTGATGTTCTGAATTGTGTGATAAAGAATCCATGGATGATTTATTTACTTTTTTCCCTCTTTCCTTCCTTCACTCCTTCCTTCTTGCCTTCCCTCCTTCCTGTTTTCTTCCTTCTTTCTTTCCCTTTTTCCCTCCTTCTCTGAGGTTTGTATGTGACTGTGAATAAATGTGAATAAATGATGTGCCCCTAACCAGTTTCTTCCATAGGAAATATATGGTCATTCCTCAGTTAAGTTATAGTTACATTATTATTTTTTGAAAACAAGGCAAAGAATTTATACATGTTTTATACATATGCATACTTTTAACTCAGTATAATAGTTTTTCAAAATAATGAAGAAAATTAAAATTTTAGCTCCAAATTCATTACCTAGCTCTCAGAACTCATCTCACCTGTTTGTAGCCTCTGGGATAAGAAAGGAAAAAAAAAACAGTGCTGATTTTAAACTTAACTTCTGATCAGTTCCTTTTTTACTGTAACGTTAAGCTTATACATGTGTGTGTAAGTTCTTTGCTCTATAAGAATACATATATTGAGAAATATTTATCTAATTCTTTAGGAAATTATAAAAGTGATGTTTTTTAAAAAAAACAAGACAGAGTAAAAAAATATTATTTGAAAAAAATGAATAATTAGATATAATGATAATTTATGGTTTTAGAAGCAGATATGAAATTAACCAAGATGATTTGAAGGGAAAGAGGGAGAGATTGAGACTTGTGCTGACAATTAGAATGATGTAATTTCAGAGATCATAATTTTGAATAGAACAGAGAGATAAACAATCCAATACTTTTAAACCTGTAGTGTTTTATGTTATGATCCTAGCTTTTCTCTTAAAGATCCTCCCCAGCCCATTTTTAGCACATTTTTAAACTAATTAAAGGTACAAAGCTAATTTATTTGTATAAAGTAGGCTCTGCATGTCATATACAGTGTTGGCCTTCAGGAAGTCTAACAAGATAAAGTCAACTCCACTGGTATGTTGTGAGAAACTTGGTCAAGCTCTGCTTTCCATGCCAATCTTAGAAGCAAACCAGCATGCATTTATCATCTTCATATTCGGGTACTTCAGGCATATGTCACAACCTAGTGAGATGAGATTTAAATTTGGTCAATGGCAAAAGTAAGTTGATTTGTTACATTGATCACTGGCATGATAGTTTCTCTCTCAGAAGAAGAAGTCATAGAAATATTTAAGAATTGTGACAATGCATATGACTAGAAGAGGCTAAAAGACAGGGCTCAATGCAATAAATTTAATTTGTGAATAATTTGGTCTAGGACCATATGGGCCATTCCATGACATTCCACAGACATTATAGAATAAGCTGCAGTCTGTACCAGACTATACTCCTAAGAAAAATGCATAATTTATTATCAGGTCATTTGGGTTTAGTTGTACCCATCAAAAATCTTGATATTTGCTCCTCTTAAGTCTCCTGTTAGCCCTGATACATAAAATCACACTTTGAAATGTGGAACAGAGCACATGCAGACATGTGAGGAGTTGAACTCAAGCAATATCCTTAAGACCGTACCATGCTATTGCACAAATGATTTTGGAAGTAATTACTATGCAGACAAATAGAGAATAGAATCTATTTCAGAAATCTAATATTCTCCCATAGCGGGGATTATTGAAATTTTGGGCTCTTGAGTTACCTGATGCAGTGGATAGATATAGCTCCTTTGAGAGACATACGACAACCTGCAAATGGGCTTTGGTGAAACATTACCACTGAGAGACATCAAATAATTTGAGAACTGAAATATTTCTTTTGTCATGGGTGTATTAGAGAGATATTGCAATAAGGATGGACCAGTTCAGCAAAGCTAACTGATAATATGGAAATGGATTAAAGGAATATGCCACCTATATACTGTAACCATGGACAGATCACTTATCTGCTTTGGGACAGGAAATTTAATCCCCAGAAAAATGTCCAGTTACTATTGATGAATAGTATAAATCCTAAATATTCTCCATGCTAAAATGAAATATGCTACCTTGTTTACTTATGAAAGTTTCAAAATAAGGGATACAGTGCCATTTGGAAGTCCACTGCTATTTGCCTGGCAGAAAGTATAATTTTGGTTGAGGAAGGAAAAGATAAATCTGTACAATGAACAGAAATTAGGACTGTATATCTGGTACTAGAGGAAGAATTAGGCTCTCACTCCTAGGTTAATGTTTCGGTTTTGACCAATAGCCTTACTGTACAGTCTGGAAACTGAGTACAAGATAAATTGGACATTTAAGAACACTCCTATTTAGAGAATGCAATTATGGAAATCTTTGTGGGAATTCTGAGGATGAATTAAGGTGGGCCCTGATATGTTTAACGATTGCTAGCTCAGGAGGCAATTGTAATGCCAAGGCAGATAACTTGCTTTGGCCTCTGGAGATAGCTACTTGGGTATATGAAATCAGCAGACACAGAAGAGTTCAAGCTTCCAATTTATTCCAGATTGCATACAATTTTGGGTAAAATGATGACATATCCCTTTGTCAATGACTGACATTGCAAATGTAGTTAAAGATGTACAGAATGCCAAAAGAAAAGAAATCATCAAATATGACTATGGTCAATAATTTTCAAAGACATCTGATGAATCGTACCTGCCAGTGTTTAGCCCTCGTATAGTCCTCTCCCATGTTGAACATGGGCTGCTCTGTAACTCATGTTGACTGATAGACTATAGAGGGCATCACTGTACCAGTTAAATGTCTAGACTTCAGGAAGACAGGTAGCTTCTGCTTCCCCTCTCTTGGAATGCTCACTTTCAGAAGCTCTGAGATAATATGTAAGAGGTGTAACTATTCTGCTGAAGAGACTTTATGAAGAGATCATATGGGGAAGCCACTTAGAGAGAAGAGGCCTTGAGATTACATGAAGATGAGGAGAGATTCCGTAGTCCCATCATCATGGTTGAGACTCCAGATGCTCCAGCACCAGCTGCCCTCTGACTGCAGCTGCATGAGACACTCCAAGCGAAACCAGTGTGACAACTTCCCAGAATACCCCAGTGAATCCACTGAACTAGGAAAGATGAAAAATGAAAAAAGCATTGTTTTAAGGTACTATGTTTTGAGATGGTTTGTTATTTAGCAATTAATAATTAAAATAATGGCTTTGCAATAAGATTCCCAAAGCTGTGGGATATAGTAAAGGATTTACAAGTTTACTTATACAGGTAAGTGAAAATAAAGCTTAAATAGACAATAAGTCCAGGGTGAAAAATACTTTGTAGATTGTTCTAAAAGCCTTAACTGATATAATATCCATGAAGACTGATGAACTATAAGAAAAATAAATTTTAGTTTTGAAGTGTTGTATGCCTCTACTAATAGCTATAAAATTTACAAGTGGGATAAAGAGGAGAGGGGAGAATAGTCTATTCGATAGAATATTTTTTTTAAAAGCATGTATGATCACAATAAACATATTCTATTTTTTCTAACTTACTGACTGATATAAATGGTTATTAATAGTATTTTTATGTCTATTATCCTGCATTAAATATTGTAGGAGTTGCTCTTATATAATTTTAGGAAAATGTTGAGAAATATTAACAAAAAGATATTGGCAATGATCAGGAGGTGAAGTTGGAGGGGGAGAGGGTTTATAACTGATTCTTTCTGTCTTATCTACCTTCTGGAATGCCAAAAGACCATTGGCTAAATACTCCTTGTAACACTGATTCAAAGAATTTATAGGAGGATATAGGATCCAAGGTAAATGAGAGTCTAGCCAACACCTGAGTACTAGAGAAATCACCCATATCTCAATATTAATATTGACTATTGAGTAATGACTAACTGATACTTATGAATGCACCTAAATCAGAGAATGTATTCCCAAGTGTACTGGTTAGGAGTAAAAGCTGAAAGAAGCCTAGATCTGATGACTTTTCTAAGCTGAGGTTGAACACACCTAATTGTCGTCATCACTGTGACCATGTACATCCCAAGAGTAGAATGATTTCAAGATATTCAGGTGCTGAAACTGTTTCTATGCTGTTGCTGTATAATCCACACTGTTACTTTCCTTGTCTAATTTCTTAAAGATAAGTAGATTTCTTGCAGGAAGGAGCTATTGTGTTTCAGGAATATGGTTGAAAATCTGAACCGAGGATTACTGCACCTAGGAAAGGGGAGTGGTCTTTCTAGTTAAAAATTATGTATCATTATGGCAATAGGTAAAAGGGGCCTCAAGGCTGTGTGATTGTCCCAGTGTCTTACCCTAGCCACTGGTAATGAGTGATTGGTCTTCTTTTATCTTTGGGCATCTAGTGATAACCAATCCCTGGGCAAGGTAGTCACACCCACTGCTCAAGTCTGTAGCTGATAATGTTCATGGTTTGCTCTCTGCTGGCTCCAGCTCTTAGTGAGCTCACCTACTGTGTCTTTTGACACTACTGGATCCAGCACTACAAGATCTATCATGTGGCACATTTAATAGTCCTCAATTGCCCTACAGGGAACCCCTCTTTTGGCTCATGACATCTGGGATGCAACAGAGCACTCTGCACTTCTCTAAAATGCTTGAAATTGTCCAACTTTGTTTCCTTGTAAGTGAAACAATCCCCATGTGTATCTGGTTATTTCTAGCTTTTGCTGGCTTCAGAGTTTCTGCCTAGACAGGGGATCTATGACACATTTCTCAGTTCCTGTCCTTTTCCTTCTGAATTCTCCTTTAGATCATCTAAATCAAAAGCCTATCTTTAATAGTTTCTTACTGCTTGGAAGAGAATTATCATATATCGCATGCTTTTCCTTTTCAGAGTATTACCCACATTCTCCTTTAATTGGGACCAAAATTGAGTAGTGAAACTAGAGAATTCCTTCATTGTACATCAAGCAAAATCAATATCTACTATGAGCCATGCTTTATTCTACATGCTGGGGTTATAGTTATGAACAAATTAGATAAGATCACTGATCTCATTGAACTTATCATTTAATGAGGGGAAACAGAAAAAGTAAAAAGTATTGAAAAAAGAAAACTGCAGAAACTGTTAAAAGTTATAAAGACAATAATATAATGTAATGGGTGGTAACTTAGCTTGGATGATCAGAGTAGACCGTACTGAGGAGGTACATTTAAGCAGAGATCTGAATGAAAGCATAATAGAGTGAGACCTGTGGGGATGACCAGACAGGGCATTCAAGTGAGGAAACAGTGAGGACAAAAGCTCTGGTTAAGAAATAGTCAGAAGGCCCGTGAAGCAAGAGAATAAAGAACCGCTGGGAGATGAGTAGATTAGGTCAAAGAGCTCAGTAGGTATCAAGTCTTGTAGGAAGTTTTCACCATGATGAAACATTTGGATTTGAGTCCATATGCAAAGGGAAAGTTTTGGAAGATTCCAAGCAGAGATGTGAGATTATCTGATTTATATTTTTCAAAGATTACTCTGGGCTTCTTTGGTATTCTATGCAGAGAGTGTAGCAGGGTAAAGAGAACAAGAAGGGAGATCTGTTATGAGGCTATTTATGAAATCTACATGAGAAATGGTGATACATGGAGAAAAAAGAATACCTAAGGGATATCTTTTTGAGGTAGAACCTATAGGACTTACTAACATGTTGGCTGCAATGCATGAGGGAAAAGAAGAATGTTAGAATAATTCTGCATTTTTGGTTTGAACAAGTTGATAGATAGTGGCTCTATTTACAGAGATGAATAAGATAGGAAAGTAACAATTTGGGCAAAGCTGGGAAGAGAGGAGGGGGAATTATTCTTTTTTTTACGTTAAATTTGAGGTTTCCTCTTAGACATCCATCCATTGGAGATGTCAAGAAGTTGTTTAGTATATTTTTTGAGTCTTAATGAAGAGTACCAGGTTGCGAGTCACCAGTAATTGTAGTATTGAAGCTGTCATAAAATAAAGTAATGTGGAAAGAGAAAGCCTAAGATCTACCTCTTGAATACCAGAACATTTAAAATTTGAGTAGAGGAGGAGATGGAGAAGAAAAGTGGTCCATGACATAAGAGTAAACCTGGGAAGATGTGTTGGCATGGAGGACAAGTGAAGAAAGCATTTCAGGAAATAGGGAGTGGTCAATTGTGTGGAATGCTCCTGAGATGTAGAGTAAGATAAGGAGGTATATGTAAGGATATCTTATACTCACACCCTGGTTTAACCTTCCAGATCCACCCTCTATCCTTCTCTTGCCTGCCTTCTATCCCAGGAGGCTGAGATGTGTGGACTAATCAAGAGCTTCCTTGATCTCTAGCTTTTGTCAACTCAGCTAACTAGGATCTCCAGCATGAGATCTAATGGAGAGAGGAGAATAAAGTCAGGGTGTTTATTCCCTTCTTCATTTCTTGAAGGCCTGCCTTGGGCTGGCTATTCCTTGACTGGAAAACATAGCTGCTCTCTAGATGGCCTCTTCCTTCTCGGTTACTAAATGTGTCCTCCCTTCCTCATTCCAGGATTAGAGTCAATAACAGCTCCACTATTAATCAACCTTGGGTGATATTTTATCCCTGTGGTTTCTCTAGAGTCTTCCTACAGTTTGTAAATAAACCTTGCATTCAACCTCCCTTGAATTACAGTAACTTTATTACATTGTCTGTTTCCTGTTGCAACCCTCAGTGAGACAGTGCATCAAAATAATATTGGATTGCAGTATGGATGTTGCAATTGTCCTTGACAAGAAGAGTTTCAGTGGCACGAGGGGTATTGGAACCTAAATAGAGTGTGTGCATTTGGGAAAATGATGTGAGAAATTAGAAACAGCAATAGACCATATGTTTTAGGATGTTTTGCTGTAAAGGGGGAAGGGCATTGGGATGGTTTCTGAAGAAGATGGCATGTAGTAAAAGAAACATTAGTAAGAATCAAACAAACTAAAATGAATTTTAAAAATATCCTTATAGTGAGAAAATTTTTTATATATGGTGTCCATTTATGTTGCCTTCTTATAGAAAAGAAACTTTGCCTTTGGAACTCTAAGAGGGATAAAAACGATATTCTACAGGAGCTCTGGGGAGAGAAAGAAGAAACTCTGCTCCTTAGTTCAACTTGGCTGCTTTATCTTAGAACAAGTAGAAAACAAAGGTGGAGGAAGGAACCTTGGAGACTCTGTAATTTTCCTAGAGTTCATGGTGGGGAAAAAAAGCAGGGACTTGGGGAGAAGCTCTCTTCACTGCTTTCCCTTTCTGAAAGTTGTATTTTGCAAAACTATTCAAACATTACACACCTTTGGAACACGAGCATTAAAGCAGAGCGTGCATTAGAATAGTTCTACACATATTTTATCGTTTATTTTATAAATGAAGTCCTTTAGCATATAACATAAAATTAATTACACCTGAAAATAACAGCTAATTTCAGACATTAAAATTTGTTCTCAATTTCTTAAAATCTGTGCTTACAGCAATTTGCAGTTTGTCTTGTAAGCAAAGGTGTTAGTGTAAGATACATCTGTGGGAAAAATGAGAGGAGTGGAGCTGCTGTGAAATTAAGTATGCCTGGGAAAACAGGGTCATGGAGATATAATTGCTGAGACTCACCCCTTGGGTCTCATTTATTTATTTCCCAAGGAAATACATAAGAGGCTTTAGAGAGGAGAGAAATAGCTTAGAGTAGAGAAACTAAGCAGGTCTAAAGTTTAAAGTGTAGTCAATGAAAAAGAACAAACCCCTTAAGCTTTCTGCCTTGTCAAACAATAACCACGATGATCTTGACCCTCTTCACAGGTCTCTTGTGACTAGAACAGTTCTGTGAGATGCCTCATTAGTTTATGAGAGCTGGAAATGGCGTACTACTACATTTGTATTACATTCAAAGGAGCCACTCATTTCCATGATACATTTGATGGATTCATTTGAATAATTAAATTGGGTTACTGCACAACAAAAATCAAGTGTTAGCAATATGTTTATTTTACTAGCCTATTATTAATGAATTTTTTCCTGTATGGGAAATACATAATAAAATATAGATAACAATATCTGGGTCAAATATTGAAGCTATAATGCTATCAGATTCTTAAGTTTGGCAAATAAATATGATTTTTAATTATATGGTCATATATTTCCAAGTTGATGGGAAGCTAGAATTTGAAAATGCATTGGAAAACTTGTGAAGTTATAATCTGTTCTATAAATGTTAAGATATTATTATTTATAACTATGTATTTAAGAGGGCTTTAATTATTTGTCCAGGGGTTGTAGCTTCTATTTGAACCAAAAATAACAAAAAACCTGAACAAAGATTTCTGAACATAATAATATCATTTTAAAAATGTGTCAGTAGTCTGTTTAATTGTCAGTTATGTTGTGACTCCAACAACCTTACTGACCATAACAAATATTGAAAATCCATGTTTGATTAGGAAGGCGGAATAGTTTTTCAGCTTAATAGGCTTATTTATTTCCTTCCGGGGGTGGGGCACAATAATAATGAGACCAATAATTACTGCACACAGGAAATTGCAGTTTTATAACAATTAGAAGCACATAGATAAGCATAAAAGGCAAAATGCAATATATCAAAGGCAGACAATTAGAATGAACATTAACTAATATAAAAATTCATCATTCAGAATTTGAGAAAGCTCAATGTTAGCTCTGTTTTCTTCACTTAGGTTCAAAATCTGCTAAGGGAAAAAAATAAGTTATGGGAGATAAAAATCAAAATAGAATTTTTATTATCAAAAAAGCTGATACTAGAGAATGTAAATTATATGTACTCTAACAACGTCTTAACACTGAACTCCAGTATTAGACCTGTTGGAAGAAGCTGTGCCACCACTTCTTGTCTTCCCAGTGGGGACCTGAGCTCTTAAAATTTAGAGCATTGAAATTCAGAGTAGAAGACAGGCTTCCTGCTGGCAACTAGCTCTTAAGAAGAAGGAAAAGTTGTCTGGTGGAGATGGACATTGCCAGTTCCTGAATAAAAATTCACCAGTCTGATTAGTTAATTCATCTCGTCATAGAGATGAGAGTACAGAGGCAGATGTTTAAGAAAGAATTATGTTAAACAGCTGGATGTCTTTTTCAAGAATACTTGGACATGTGACATGACCCTTAGCCAACATTAAGATGAGACAGGCTAGCTAGTGATTTATGAAGTTCTACATAAAGTTCAAAACTCCATCAAAACCACCTAGTGCTAGATTTTCTATATTGTTTAAAGATGTATAGACTAATGGCTTACCTCGTTTAAGTAGTCATACAGCCTCGTTTGACTCTATGACCTGTGAGATATAAAAGATGCCACTGGAGAGTTTTTCTCAGACCCCCATGAAACCAGAATTTCTCACACGGTTTTTGATAGCTTGTAATCAAAAGTTGAAGTGCATCTTTACTGTTGAGAAGGGATTCTGGGATGTTGCATGTGGAAGGCTTTTTGGCCCCCAAATTTGCCTGTGCTTTCTTCTCTGTGGCTGTGGCATATCCTTTGCATTTATTAGAGCTTTATGTGATGTGCAGTCTGAGGAGTCTAATGAAACCTCTCAATTACTCAACTCTGCATATTTTGTGCAATTACACCATCTTAGGGAACTCAACATTTTAGATCTATAAAAATATACGTATATATACTCATGATGTACTCAAGAAATAAGCTCTCAGTATGTTCAGTGGATAAACCAACATTGACCGAAACAGTCTAAAAAAGTGGACTAAATTAGCACAGGTCTAGGAATCCTACAACAAGTTCAATTTGCCTTTAAAGAGAGACATACTGAAGGAAAAAAAAGACTTTTGGCCTATATTGGCCTCTTAGAACGGAGGGCGGGAAGGGATGACACGTTGCCTACATATGCGACAAAACTTTAGCTAAAAGAGTTGAAAACACATAAAAACTAAAAAAGAAACCTCTTAACTCATAGTTAGACATTATGTTGGAGAAGAAAGAACAAAGATAGGAAAGAATATGCACGCTGACCCAAGAGGGACTTTGAAGTATGATCCAGATGGAAGCAGAGCTAGCTCAAGGGCAGTGGTCCAGGATCTTGGCAGAAGAAACATGAGAAATGCACTTATGGGAGACTATGGCCCCTTACTTCATTGGAATTTATGAATGAAGGATGTGATTTGCATAGTTGCTCTCTAAGTAACGAAGCTCCACGCATAAACAAAAAGCAGCTGCACTCGACGCAGTTAGTCAGAATTTAACACCTGTTAAACTTGATTAGGATTGTATTGGTGGGGGGAAGATGAGCATTACACTCTTGTAGCATGAAATAAGGCATGAGCTTATGCTTGCAAAAGACTTGGAATCCAAAATCAACCAGGTCTTGGCTACTGATATCCCAATCCATGACATTTGGTATATGGGCCAAGGCCACTCTTGTTGGGAAGGCTGAGAAAATTTTTAATTTAAAATATTGTAGTTGTAACTGATTTTTTTAATGATATTAATCTAAATAATAATTCTACTGCTATTTGATGTAATACTAGTATAATTGGCAAGATTACCTTGATTGATTTTAACAAAACTTAAGACAATGCTGCTAAAGATAATCAAATATATTGGAAAATTAAACTAAAATTTCCATAAGATGTCTTCCAATGGAAGCTGATTGCTCAGAGGAGGAAATAGATTTGTTTAATAATCCATTCACTGTTACAAAGAATCAATCTATTGACTTTTCATAAGATTCAAATTTTGGTGATGGGAGGAGGTAAAAGAGTTGCCAACTTGTGCACCATTACAAACAAGTTTGCTCAGTCTGCTAAACTGAAATGTTTCTTTAAAGTAATACCTAGAGGCTAGTTCCATGGTCTACTGGTTAATTTTGGTGGCTGGGTTTGTTTCCTGGGAGTGGACCTACAGCACTCACTGGCAGCCATGCTGTGGTGATGACACACCTCCAAAATAGAGGGGGATTGGCACAGATGTTAGCTCACAGGGAATCTTCCTCAAGCAAAAAGAGGAAGATTGTCAACAGATGTTAGCTCAGGGCAAATCTTCCTCAGCAAAAAAATCCCCAAAAAACAAAAAAATCCCAAAACAAAACCCTAAACCTCAATGGATAAAACAAATCATAATTATTTTGTCTGTTCTTTCATTTTTTCTCTTTCTGGTTAAACCAGTTACATACAACTTGATTTGACTCCATGACCAGTGGAGTATAACAACAATATTACTGGAAAGCTTTGGATCCCTTGAAACAAAGATATCTTGCATGTATCTTTGTGGTTTAAAACTTGAAGATGAAGCACACTCTGATTACCCAGGAATCATGGAGAGGGCTTAGGAATTTTATCATATTAGCTACATTATTCAAGTAATGAGGACTAATGGCTGAGGCCCATTAACCAGGTTGTTCAGTCTAATTGTGTGAGAGGAGAAAGGAGTATAATTACACGTAAAGAATTCTTAGGGAAAATTTCTCTTTTTATAGAGTTGGGATGGTATATATTGGGATATATTTTTATTCAAAAACATTCTATAAACATTCAATGACACTCAATTAGGTACCTAAAACTCAAAAATGACTTTTTGCCTCCAAGTTACTCAATCTAGCAAGGGTAACAAGCACACAAAGAGACGATTGTAACAGAAAAAATTACTTTGGGTAATCTGGGAGCCCGGAGGAAGAAAACCTAACACAAACTAGGTGGGTAATTGCATATTAATTTGAGGTGGTACTTAAGTAATGCATAGGTTTTGACAGGTGAACAATTTTGGTAGAGGCAAAGAATATTCCTGGTAATTGCTATGAACCACAGGCAAAATGGAGATTTACATTCCAGGAAATGCAGATCTTTGGCAACACAGTGAGTGGTGCTTTCAGGCTGAGATTTATAAGATATAAAGCTGGAATCTGATCATATGCTTTCAACTTTGAATATCAACCTGAAGAATTGGCAGTGATAGCCCAGATTGGATTGGTTAATCTTAGGCATGGTCAACTTTAGCCAGGCAGACATCTTGAGAAAAGATTCATTTCTCTTTCTGCATTCCTTATGCCCTGAGTACCACACGAGTATGACTCAAAAATCCCTGATTATCAATGGGGTATTTACTAAAGTTTTTGTAGGGAGATGAAAGGAAGGTAATTTAAACCCCACACAGAAGGACAAAATTTAAAAAACTACCCAGGGTACTGCTACATAGGTATCTTTCTACAAATTACAAAGAACTGACCCTTCAAGGTGGATATAATCCTGCAGGCACACACAGATTGGCGAGTGGATGATGCCACTGTACAATTTACAACAGTACTGCTGGATATAAGCAGTCCTGCTCACGGTTTGGCAAGAAGAACAAAACCTATGTACTTGTCTTCATTCTTCCAGGCCAGTTGAATAAACTCCCTTAATCACATGCAACAGCTCTTCAAAGTACTTATTGTATATTTTTATCCTTTCTCAGGCTCTCTACATTGTGGTCAGTATCTCTCCTCTCCTTCCTTTTTTTGACAAAAAAATCCAAAAGTTTCTTATGGGTACAGTGTGTGCATGTACCTGTACATATGCACATGCATGCGTGTTTGTGTATAGGGTGGTGTGTGCGTGTCAAAGTCCACTGTATCAGTAATAAAATATTTTTAAAACTTGTGGGTAGATTTGACAGGCAGTGAAAAATATTGAGTTTATTTGTTTTTTGACAAACATCAATGTGAGGTTAAAAAAGTTTTAAGATTAAAAACTGAAATGGTGAAATCGATCATGTGTTTTAGAATTCCCCCTTTGCCTACAACTAGTGCATTTCATGAAGTGACACCATTAAATGAAAGCATTTGTAAAGTTAAAGATAGTGGCTCATCCATAGCTGACTCTCAGTAATGGCCAATTCCTCTTCTCTGTTTCATTTCCTTCCCCTGGACAATTGGATGCCAACTCTGAAATTCCAGTTGGATTTTACAGTCTAGAATAGTTGGTGGCTTCTGAATTATCACCATTAATTTTTTTCTGTATTTTTTTCAAAATAGATTTGAGAAGTGTTATGAGAAGAAATAGGCCTGCCATAACATGGGACAGGGCCAGCATACCACAGTTCTCCAAAATTTCTCTGTTCTCTCCAGAATTCAAAAAGTCAACATATTTGTTCTTGATGTTATCACTACATTTTCTGTTTCACTTTTCAATTTTATAGTAGTTTTGAAAAAAAGCTTAAGGTTTATAAATATTTAAGCTGCTGCTCTGTAGAGTTGAAATCTGAAGCCAGGTGGAAAGAGGGAAATGTAACTGGGGAAAAAAGCGAAAATATTAGAAAAACCTCAAACAGTCCTTTGAGAATTTACTAAGAAAGCAAGTAGATTGACAGAATCATCTCCCTAGGAACCATTTCCAAAGTACCCAGAAACTGAGACAGTAGAAGAAAATTCTTGCAGATTCCATTGAGATTATTTATTTATAAGTATAGTGTAATCAAATTCTCTTTTATAGGCTTGGACTTAGAACTAGGATCTTAGTAAGAACAGATAAACACTTAGCATATATTTGTTTATTCTATTTATTCTATAAATAATTTGGTTGTTTTAAAATATTTGTGATTTGAGATTGCATTTCTTTAGGGAAGGACAAATGATTGCTCGTGATAGTACATCTTTAAAAATTATAATAATAATAAAAAATTATTTCAAAGTGGTAGATATGACAGTAAGTGGTGCAGATACATCACCCCATGTTTTCATCCTTATGAGGTAGGTCTTATTATCCGCATTTTATGTATGAGGGAAAGTGAAATAACTTATCAACTTCACAAAGCTAACAATTGGCAGAGCCAGGACTCTAACCCAAGTCTGTCCTATCCCAAAGTCCATGATCCCAGCTACACAAAACACAATCATTACTATCACTTGGTGCAGTGGGCAGACCTTAGAAAGGGTCCAATGATTCCTGCCCCTTGGTGTTCATCATGATGGTATGATCCCTTCCTCTAAATATGGTAGGACCTCTGAGTTGCTTCTAGACAACAGAATACAGGCAAGGTGAAGAGTTTTTGCAAATGTAATTAAAACCCAAATCAGACTCTGTGAAGGCGTGGTGATATAAGTGGCCACATCAGGAAAGTCCACGTGACAAGGAAATATGGGCAGCCTCCAGAAACCATGGGCAGACTCTAGGACCTGAGGCAGCTACCAGCTTACAGCCAGCAAAAAGCTAGCATCATTAATCATACAACTGTAGAGGGAATGAATTCTGCTAACAACACGAATGAGCTTGAAATTGGATTCTTTCCCACTTAAGCCTCCAGATGAGAATGTGGAGTGCACCCTTGTGAGACTGAGCAGAGGACCCACCTAAGCTGTGCTCAGATTCCCAACCCAAAGAAACTTGAGATAATAAACTTGTCTTGTTTTATGCTGATAAATTTACAGTAATTTTTTGTGCAGCAATATAAAGTGATTATAACGATATTATATTAATTATAAGAAAATTTGTTTAAAAGAAAGTATTTTATTTGGATGGGCACATCTTTATAATTTCCTTTTTCCCCCATAACTTCACTGGAGAATAATTGATACATATAATTGCGTATATTTAAAGTGTACAATGTGATGATTTGATGCACATATACATTGTGGAATGATTAAAGAAATGAGGAAAATTAACAACAACCGTTACCTCACATAGTTAACTATTTTTTTTGTGGTAAGAATGCTTAAGATCCTATGAATCATTCTGACAGTGGTATTGATGCGACCAGAACTCAGCTGTGTTGAATCTTGTATTTGGTATCCTTTCAAATTTTATTCTGCTTCAAACAAAGAAACAACAAACAAACAAATGCATAAAAATAAAGACAAGGTTTTAAAATTCTCTCTGTCACTATGGAAACCTAAGTTAGTCCACTAATCAGTAGTTTTCATTTTTATATCTCCCAATAATAGATTGCTGTAGGGAATTTGAACAAAGTTCAGCCCTGTTCCAGTTTTCAATGGCTGTGTGATGCTCATAAACAAGTTCTTGAGATAAACAATTATAGAATAATCCTATTGCACTGTGAAAATGTTTGATGTATTTGCCTATCCTTCTGGGATTTGAATATGGCTTAGATTCAGGAAACTATGTCAGCATTTTAAACTTCATTACAGCTACAATAAATAAAATGTCTTAAGAAACTATGCTGTCTTTATAATGCCCATTAGCTTACAACCACTTTGATTTTACTGGAATGTTTGAGATTTTCTGTCAAACTGACTTTAAATGGAAAGCATCTTAAAATTATTCCATCTCATAAATTCATAATTAATTAAATTTACTAACAAGATTTAGTACACGTACTTTATTTGCATAACCATCTGTTATGTTTGTGTAAAGACGGCACAGGATCTATAACTTACTTACTAAAAGTACCATTCAGCATTTGCAAAGAGCTGCTCCAATGGGGGCTTGCCTAGTGTTTGCATTTGAATTATCTCAGAGGTGATTTAATACCAGTCTCTAGTCAATCTAGTAATTTGAGTAGAGTAGGTCTTTTTTAAATTTATTTTTCTTTCTTAGCATCTATTACACCTTGGCCATGGCTTCAATTTCCATTTGGCGATACAGTCCATTTACATTCTCTGTCCATGCTATCTGTTGGCAAATGGCAGTTACCTGTCACTGGTAACTCGTTCGGACATGTGAAAATTGAGACACCTCTTTGATATCCCTGTGGAGTTGTCAAGTAGACATTTGATCATATAACTGCAAAGTTGCAGAGAGAGATACGTGATGGAGATATAAATCTGGTAGATGGTATTTAAGACGTGGTGTTATCTGGAGAATATGCTTAGAGAACCTTGGATCACACCTTTAGACATTAATATTTAGAGGTAGGAACAAAGGGAGGAACCAGCAGTGAAGAATGAGAAGGTGCACCCAAAGCATAGGGAGAAAATGAGGTGACTGAATTTCTTGAAGCCAAGTGAAGAAAGTATATAAAGGAACAGAGAATGATCAACTGGGTCAGATGCCGTTGATAAATCACATATGAGAATTAGAGTTGACCTTTGGATTTTGCAACATGGGTAACATTAGCCACATTTAAAGGAGTAATTTTGTTGGAGTGGTGGGTACAAACCTCTCATCGGAATGGGTTTAAGAGGGAATAGGAGGGTCTGGCTCCGTGGCCGAGTGGTTAAGTGCGCACGCTCCGCTGCTGCAGCCCAGGGTTCGGATCCTGGGCACGGACATGGCACCACTCGTCAGGCCACATTGAGGCGGTGTCCCACATCCCACAGCTAGAAGGACCTGCAGCTAAGATATACAACTATGTACCGGGGCGAGGAGGTTTGGGAAATAAAGCAGAAAAAGAAAAAAAAAAGGGGGAATAGGAGAGGAAAATTGGAGAAATGAGTACAGATCCCTCTTTTAAGAAGTTTACCATAATAGAGCATGGGATAATTGTAGAGGTTGAGGTAGGAGTTGACAGAGGGTTTCCTATTAAGGTGGAAAAATAAATATAACATTTGTGTATTAATGGGAGTGATCGAGCAGTTAAAAGTAAATTGGAAATGCAGAAACAGGCAGAATTTCTGGGGCAAAGCTCTTCACCAGTTAAAAGAGAATGAAACTTAGTATAGAAGTGGAGTGGTACATTAGGTAGGATCATACATGGGCCTCCATATAAATAGAAGATAAACTAAAGTATACTGTCATACATGCATAGATGTGTGTGGTTCTATGGGTGGGAGGTTTTGAAAAATCTCTGACTCAATTTTTTCCTTTGTAAAATTTGATGTAAAGTCAAAGCTGAGAATGAGAAGGGAACAACAATGATGGAAAAACAAAGAAAAAGTGAAAGCTGTGAAGCAGTCATTTAGAAAAGTGGAAGAAGGAGACAGGGAAATGAGGCTTTTTCCAGGCAGTATTAAGGACCACTTGAGATTGTTGATAATGACATTAAAGTGAGATTAGTCAGCACTGGTTTTCTTTTTGTGCTCTCAGATACACTCAGTTCTGGGGATACTGGCTTGAAGTAGACTTACTGTTGGATTTAACTAGGTTTTTATTTTAATCAAGTGAGTGTGGAGTGTGTCAACAGGAACAGGGGGGCAGAGATGTTGATGGAGTATGTAAAAGACGATAACAACTGCTTAAGGAAGGAAGTGAGGACAAAGGACTTTAAGGGACAATAAAAGTCAATAGAATCAATGTACTCTAGTTTCTGGTGGAGCCAAAGATTTGTTGGAATATGAAACTACAGTGACTAAATTGAGAAATGGGAAGCGGAGGTTGGGTATTTGAAGGCACAAAAATAAGTTATGAAGAGGTTGCAGGTATTTTTAATAAAAGTAGCCAAAAGAAGGAAGAGGATACAACCTTGGGGATAAGAGATAGAGGGAGGGAGGCTCAGGAACTAAAATTTTAGGGTACTGGAAAAATTATAATGATTTGAGTAATGCTGAAGAGGGCGACAAAGATCCCGGAAATAAAATATTAAAAATTGAGTGGAAGAGCCTTGGGATATAGATGAATGCAACAAGGAGGAGAAGAAGGTGGGAGAGTCTGAAGACATGAGACTCAAAATTAAATGGATTTTTCTTATTTGTTTTACTTATTGCCGCTCTCCTTTTACTAGGAAATAAAACTGCATGAGGACACAGGTTTTTGTGACTTTGTTAACTACTGTAGCTCCAGTAGGTAGAAGAGTGCGGGGCCTAGAGTAGTCATGCATTTGTTCAATGAATAAATCATCATAGAAATAAGAATCTAGAAGACAGAAATAGCTCACAAGCAAAAACTATATATAATATATTATTTTGGATATTATATACATTTGTTCAGGGTTCAACGGTGACTCAGAGAAAGTAGTAAGCAATTCTACTCAGAAAGGGTGAATCAGAAAAACTTTCTGAGAAAAGATGATTCATTAATGGAATTCATTTTCCATTACTGGAAAATGGTTATGTGTCGTCAAGATAAATGAAGAGAAAAGGAGGGGTGACGATTATGCCAGGAAAAGAAAATTTACAGAAGAGGTACGTGAGAACAAGCATGAAATATTATAACTTCTAAAAAGTGACTTTTGTTATTATTTTACAATAACAATAGAGAATTATTGAAAATAAAAAAATATACTGACAAAAAAAGAGAGTAACAGTTACAACCCACTTATTCAGGGATAGTCTTTGTTATCAATTTGGTACTTATATACCTACACATATACGTGAATGAATTTTTAAAATATCGATGGTACTATGCATCAGAAAGTTTTTATGACTTGCTTTCTATCTTAATACGCAAAGATCTCCCTCATTATTTTTTGATAGCAGCATAATAGTGGCGAGAGGTTGAGGGGGACATTTCTTTGTTCATTTTCCTTTGGGAGATTGTATCAGCCAGATTTCTCCAGAGAAACAGAACCAATAGGGTGTGTGTACATCTATATATCTGTATCTATCTATATCTCCATATCTCTGTCTCTGTCTCTATCTCTATCTCAATCTCTAATCTACCAAGAAAGAGAGAGAACGTTTACTTATTTTAAAGAATTGCCTTGTGACTGTGGGGGCTGGTAAATGAAATCTGCAGGGCAAACCTGTAGGCTGGAGACCCAGAGAAGAGTTGATGCTGCAGTCTTGGGTGAAGGCAGTGTGGAGCAGAATTCCTTCTTTCTTGAGGGACCTCCATATTTTCTCTTAAGGCCTTCAACTGACTACATGAGTCCCACCCACATTATGGAGGGTAATCTACTTACTGAAAGTCTAATGATTTAAATGTTAATCACATCTAAAAAATATCTTCACAGCAATATCTAGAACAGCGTTTGACCAAAAACTGAGTACCATGGCCTAGCCAAGTTGACACATAAAATTAACCATCATACTAGTTACAGTTTACTTGACATTACAAATATTGCAAAAAACTATCTTTTGGGGCATGATGTAAATATTTACAGGATATTTTGACCTTATGATACAATATTTATTTATAATATTATATTATCATAATGTAATATTTTTAGGATATTTTTATAAAAGTGGAATTGCTGGGAAAAGGTGTTGTTATGTGCTAAATATGAAGGATATTGTCATCCAAAAATGCTACATCAATGTACACTCTAACAGTTTATGAAGTTGCAAGAAGCATTTTAAGGATTTTCCAGTAATTCTCTGTAACTACTAATGATAGAAGACATTATTTCATTTATTCACTCTTCAATCCAATATACAATTTTTTGGTTCCTTCCATTTTTCAGGCATTGGGGAAGTAATCATATAATTAAGTCATTGTCTTCAAGGAGCTTAAATCAAGTGGGAGAAATTCATATAATCAGCTAGTTACAAATGATATGGAAAGTGCTATCATAGATGTCAGAACAGGATATTACAGCAGCATGCAGTAAGTACCTTCTAACCTCTCTTAGACTTTAGGAGGAAGGGGCATCTGAATGGAGACTGAAAAATTATGAGAGAGCCTGTTAAAAGAGAAAGGGATGCCCTTTCAAAAACAAAACCATGTATGAGCAAAGACTCAGAGTTTAGGAGCTATATTGTGTCCCTACAAACTCTATGCGCAGTTTCCCATTGTTAGAACATGAAATGGGAAGTCCATCATGGCAGAACAGGGGGCTGCAGAGCTAGGCTGGAGTCAGATCATGGATGACCTTGAAAGATGTTTTAACGAGCTTACATTTTATGTACTAGATGATGAGGGAATTTTACAGGGTGTTGAGTAAGACATGGAAATGGTCATATTCACATTGCTGATGCATTGTGGGGAGAACGGGTTTAAGGAGTCCAAGAGTGGTGACAAAGTAACCAGGGGAACTGACTTAAGATGTACGATTGAAGTTGTAGGCAATGGCAAGACAAATGGCCAGACTTATTTGAATAAGGAACTTCAATTTTGTCCTATTTGAAATGGAGGATTAATATAATCCAATTTAAATTTTAGAAAGACCGTTCTCAATGATATGAAGGATGAATGGGAGTTGCAAGGATACCAGTTTGATACAAAGCTGGTTAATAGTATTTGCCAGACAAAAGATTACTGTGTGAAATTTTAAGGTAGTCCATCAACTAGCAAGGAAAAGCCAGGCAACTCAAAATAAAAAAGAACATGGTTTGCTGTCCAATATTTTCCCAATTTTCTACTATCAATGTGCATTCCTTTTTTCAACATAACAGGTTGTGAGGAAGTCTAGATGATAGTATTCATCTCTTTCAGGTTATGAATCAATTGAGATTTAGAACAAGAAACAGTAGTGAAAGAGTAAAATGTTAACTTTATTATTGATAAAGGTAAAGGTATCTGAGGAAGGTGCTATTTAACTCGGTCTCTGCTTAGAGAAAGGAGTACTGGAAGCAGGGCGCAAGGGACAGTGAGCACCAATTTACCTTACCCCCCAGTTCCTAAGCCACATCACTTCTCTGGAAGGTCAAGGTGAAAGGAGGGAAAGAGCAATTTCCAGATTTCTTTTTACCCTCTTAATCTATTGGGTTTAACCACAAGTCAATGACTGACCAGTAGCATAGCAATGGTTGCCACCCATCAGAATGATATGGCTCTAACTTCATAAGGTCCTTCTCCCAGTAACAGTGACTGCTTCTTTGGTTCTCTTCCTTAGTCTATTCATCAGCAGAGTAGATTAAGCTTATACTCTCCAAAGTTACTGAAATGGGTTAGATTTGTCCTTTAAGTAAGTTTCTTTCAGAATCATTCTGTTGGCAAGGCTGAAAGTTCGTTTTTCATTCTATTTTCTATCACAAATTTTGTTCAGCCACGTTGTCCAATATAATCTATTAGAGATTCTGAAATGAGATGAAATAAAATCATAAAGGAATTCTAATATTAAAATACTAGTCAACCCAACAATAAAATGTCAGCCACATTGAGATACTCTAATTTTTTTTTTTGAGGAAGATTTGCCCAGAGTTAACATCTACCACCAATCCTCCTCTTTTTGCTGAGGAAGATTGGCCCTGAGCTTACCTCTGTGCCCATCTTTCTCTACTTTATATGTGGGACGCCTGCCACAGCACGGCTTGATAAGTGGTGTATAGGTCCACGCCCAGGATCTGAACCAGTGAACCCCAGGTCA
Organism: Equus quagga; assembly: GCF_021613505.1. Classification (NCBI taxonomy): domain Eukaryota; kingdom Metazoa; phylum Chordata; class Mammalia; order Perissodactyla; family Equidae; genus Equus; species Equus quagga. Next base: position 126,950,584 of record NC_060269.1, read on the forward strand.
CTAAAGCAGAGTGCGCCACCAGGCCAGCCCTGAGACACCCTAAAATTTAATAAAGGCTTTTTCTTTTTTTTTTAAAGATTTTATTTTTTCCTTTTTCTCCCCAAAGCCCCCTGGTACATAGCTGTATATTCTTCGTAGTGGGTCCTTCTAGTTGTGGTTTGTGGGATGCTGCCTCAGCATGGTTTGATGAGCAGTGCCGTGTCCGCGCCCAGGACTCGAACCAACGAAACACTGGGCTGTCGGCAGCGGAGCCCACGAACTTAACCACTTGGCCATGGGGGCAGCCCCAATAAAGCCTTTTTCTATTATCAAATCCCAAATATAAACAAAAACTTAAAGGTTTAAATTCTCTTGAAAAACTAAATCCAGAAACAAAGTCTGAAAGAAATAAATTTTAAACTCAAATTCTATTACCCTTAAGTTAAAAGTCTAAAATTGTCGAGTTAAATTTTTTAAAAAATCTATCCTCCCCACTCTTTTTACTTTGGACAAACTCGACAAGAGCATTCTCACTGCCAAGGTGGGGTTGGGCTGTTTTAGCAGCTACAGTCTGAGCTGTCTTTCACTGGAATGGGCGTGGTAATTTCAGGGTCTTAGAAGATGTATGAAGTTCACATTAAATCTTTCTTTAGCTTTACTTTCAAAGAATTTAATGAGTTAATAAGATGTGTAAGAATATCCTAGCCCTGAACCCCTGCTTCCCAAACTAGGAAAACTCATATGCTAAGCCCCCCAGGCTAATTATCTCAAGAATAATTTAAAATTATGCCCTAGAAGGCTAGTTGTGGTTTTATAAGCATACACACACACACACACACAAACACACACACCATGGTATAAAACCACTGGTACCTGAGTGAAGGAGGATAGGTAGAGAAGCCTTTGTTTTTACCTTACTAGAATGCTAATTGGTCCGTGCCAGTTTTCGGAAATTCACAACCTGTGAACCTAAACTTGTTTGGGTTCTATCCATCCTCCAGGAGTCACAGTCCACATATCCACTCTCTTAGAGTCAAAGTTAGACATTTGAGAAGTTTGCGGTGCCTGCACTCATATTCCAGTGCTTTGCTTTCCTATCCATTATTTCTCATCATATCCTTCTACCCCACCAATAATGAATTGTGTGTAGACTCTAAACATGAAAAGAAAAACGAACAATCTCCTTTGTTTCATGAGAAGGCATTCCTGGGTCATGTGCTGCAGGGTTTATACTGACTGTTGTCATAGAATTGCTTAGGCCTGAGAAACCTGCCTTCTACCAAAGGGTGTTTCCTCCTCAGTAATTAATCCCTCCAAAGTCAGATTTAGTCCTTGTGGCACCGGGTGCCACTTGAGCATGTACTCAAGCATCAGGAATCCAAGCTTAGCTCTTCTGCAGTTTCCTGTTTGGATCTGAATGCATACAGAATTTGAGATAGCTGACCTGGAGTCTGCTATATCCTCAGCGATCCTCTGTAGGGCCCTATAATGCTGATGGATAAACTCCTCACAGTTTAATTCAGCAAATGTAGTTCTATCTCATAATGTCTCAGAGGCTGCCACATGAAACACCTCTCTTCTACATATAATTAAATAATTAAATCTTTGCCTCAGCATCACCTGTTGACTAAGACTTCTATGGATCAACCCAAGCCTGCTGCCACTGGCTCACATTTTCTATGGGTATTTCAAGTTCAAGGTAGGGCAGCTGGAACCCTAAAGTCCTCTTGCAGCTGCTAAATTCTTCATCTTTGCTGAGGCCTCTGAAGCTATGTAGCCTGTACTTTGGGATGGCCAATATCTGGAACACACATATACTTAAAAATTATTCATTGCTTATTTGAAATTCAAATTATAACTGGAGTTTGTGTAATTTTATTTGTGAAATCCAGCAAGCCCACTGTACTTATTTGCTCAGGTTTGTGTATTCATCTCTTTCCAATCTCTGCTGAGGCCAAAGAAGTCCCTAAGCCTTTGGCTGCAGTCTCTGCTTTTACTTAAGCCTGGGGCAGCTTAAACACCATTTGCTTGACATGGCTTACACCCATGACTGCAGTCCTTTCTCAAAAAAAAAATTACCTTTGGGCAAAGCTGCCAGAAACTGGTATAACCTTCTAGTGTAAAAATATCCAGTCCACCGAGGCTCCAGCCTTCTTGCTCAAGTCATGGTAGGTAATGAGTGGCCAGATAAAAGAGTCTGCATACCGCTTAATGAACAATTTGCTCCACAAAATGTCAAGTTTATATCCTAATATTCTTTGCTCTTGAACCAGATCTTGGGGTATTAAGAGCTCATTCTCTCAAAATCAAATCTCATTCAACCTCCGTAGAGGAAGCCATCTGCCACTGTCTAATTTATGACATGGAGGCCTGTGATCAGGAGCACATGCCCCCTCTATACCCAGTTTCTTCTTCCCAAATTGACCGATCAGATAAGTGAGCCAAAGGTCAGAGAGAGAAAAAGAACTAAATGTATTGAGTATATGAATATATGGAATGGAAGAATATGAGTGGGGAGGAAGCATTCCTCCTTTACAATAATCAGAAATATAGTAAACCTAGAGAAAAGCAATAGCAAGAACAACACATAATAGATCGGGTGCGTATTTTCAAGGATAGAAGAGCAAAATTACAGATTGGATACCTGGCTGTAGCCAGTGTATGATGTGGGGAGAACAGTAAGTGAGCTTCTGAGCAGCTTCTCTGGAGCCAGCCAACTTGACTTTGAATCTAGGCGTTTCTTCTCACAAGCTGGGTAACCTTGTGAAAGCTACTTAACTTCTCCATGCCTTGATTTTCTATATTCAAACAGAGAAATAGAAACAGATTCTCTCTCATATGGTGTTGTGTACATTAAATGAAATAATAAAAGGAAAATGCTCAGATCAGTATCTAGTACATAATAAGCGCTAATTACATAATTAAGTTATAATAACATCTTTCTGGAGTATGGTTTTCATTAATTTGTACATCCACTCATTTATTCGGTTATTTAGAGCAGTTTTGCTGGGAATAGACATGGTTCTCTCATTTGTTCTTCCTTTTCCCTTTTCTCCTGAAGAAGACCAGGGGGTTACAGCAATTTTTCTCAGTGTCATTAACTGGTAGAGATAATGGGTGTGCTATGTGACTCAAGGAATCTGGATGTTGAGCAGAGAGAAAATTTTCTGAGATCCCAATGAACTATATGAGAGTTAGACTCATTTGTTACCTTCTTAAGTAAAAGAGAAGATGAGCAGATGTCATCCTATTTTGGAAAGCTTATTAAGACGTGTTAGTGAGAGTTATTCGTGATGCAGGATGGCGTGGGGTTCTGTATACATTTAATTAGATTGCTGTCTGGAAGCTCCATGTATTTACTCCCACCTCCAAAACTAGTTTTGGCTCTAGAGATACATAATATCTTAATAGCTTTAGATAGGAATTTTTTGATAACTTTTAGTAGCTCTTTATAGCTAAGAAAATGTAGTATATTTCTCCATTTCCACTATCCCTCATAAATTATCAGAGAAATTTTACCTGCTCGGTCAGCCTGTTTATTTACAGAGGGTTTCTATTCCCTAATGTGAAGTGAAGAATCAGCATGGCTCCCAGGCTTGGTGCACCTGCTATGATGTTTTCTTAACCTCTCTTTCATTTCAATCCCCATCTACTTCTTCAGTTAATTCTTTTAAATGGACAGAATTGTGGCAAAAATGGAGATAATTTGTTCAATAAAACTGAGTACCCAACACAAATATTTAATATCAAATTTATGTAGTCTAAAAACATCTTTTCTATTGTAAAATAAGACTCATATATAGATAAATCATAGTAAACAAATGTATCACTCGATGAGTTATTGTAAGGGTAACTTGCATTTAATTTATTTACACCCAGGTCAAGAAATGTAACTTCGCCACCCACCCTAGAAGCTCCTCTTGTGTCCCATCCCAATTTCAAACTCCTCCTTCCCCCAACACCAGCCATTATTCTGACTTTTATAGTAACCACTTTCTTAAATTTCTTTACAGTTTTATCACTAAAAGCACACTCTGAGAGTATAGTTTTGCCTATTTTCTTAAAGTTGTGGTATATTTTAAAATTCTTTTTATATCTATAAGTACCACCTTCACTGCTTTCATTTCTTTATAATCTATCCATTAACGTTTCAGCAGTCTGGGTTTGCTGATTGCATGTGGGTAGCTGGGTGCAGAGGCTTGATCAGAGTCTTGTCTGATCCCTTTGTCAAGATTATAGACAGAGGTGTGTTCTTGCAGTAGAAGGTACATGATTTCTGATTGTCTTTGTTAGTGATGCTATTGATACACAATGCCTAGTAGATCCAACAATTCATTGGATGTGGTTGCAAAACGGTGGTACTAATTCACTCACTTCTTTCTTATTTTATGAGTTGCAATACTTTTTATAAAGAGACAGTACATCATCTACATTTGATTATTGATTACTAGGTCCAGTCAGTACAGGAAAAAATAGACTAAGTAGTTGTAATTTCCTCTTATTTACCAGATTTACCAATTTTCAAAATAATGAATTGATTCCCTATCATCCTTCAAAGTTGACCAATTTGTTTTTTCTTTTTTGACATAATTTTCAATTCATAAATTTAAATGAATATAATGAGTTTCAAACAATGGCAGTTATTCTATTTGGAGATTATATTTTCCAGTCAGTGGAAGATACTTTTAATTGGCACATTTCGTTTGTTGTTGTTCTTTCTTTCTTTCTTTGTTTAACGTCACCCTAGTTGACTGGTGTAACCTCAGTTCACTTTGTTATCCTTCTCAGTATTTGGTATGAGTAAGATATTCCAGGTCATCATAGACATTTTCTGCCCGAGACCTGGAATCAGCATTTCTTCAAGGAGTGTTGGTTTCTTTTCATGGGTAATGGAATCTCAAGCTATGATCTTAGCTCTAGAGATTCCTATGGCTTCCAAATTTATCATTATTTCCAGGCCCGCTCACATTGATACTTCCAATTTAAATTTAGGCCCAGGTTTTTAAGTTTAAGGTTTTGTATTAAATCTACATTTCTTTTTTCTGCTCTGAGAATTCTTGTTCTCAAGGACATAATGAATAAAAGAATTAAGATATCCCATAATTTCCTATTAAATTTATTCCACATTATGCACACAGCAGTCTTAGAGTAACATTGCAAATTCTACTACTTGTGGTATCATAACTCTAAATCTTCACATGGTGTTTCTTCTGTGTGTGCATTTGTCTCCAAATTTCTCCTTTTTATTAGGAAACAAGTCATACTAGCCAGGAGCCACCATAATGACCTCATTTTAAAATGATTACTTCTTTAAAAACCCTATCTCCAAATACAGTCACGTTCTGAGGTACTAGAGGTTAGGACTTTAGCATATGGCATGTGAGGGGACACAATTCAATCCATAATAATCTTGATAATTTTCTAAGGTTTAATTTTATTTGAATTTGCTTTCTCTAAACTTTTAGAAGAAAGTATGGCTCAAGATATCGTTTCTACCTTCACATAACTTCCTCTTCTATCTTCTGTTTAGTGGACAAATGCATGGTGACTTGATTTTTAGGATTTCCTGCTTCTATCATCTCTTCTACTCTTACATCGATTTTCACTTTCTAATATCACTTTCCTGCTAAATTTTCACTCCTAGCACTTTCTCCTCAATATAAGGCCCTGTCCTGGAAAGAAGTTCTGGATATTCAGTTTCAAGTGTTTATAGATGGCTGCTGAAGTCCCTAAGATATCTTACCATGGACCCTTCGCACTCACCCTCTTGATTGGGCAAAACCTTTCCCCATTTCAGCTGCTGTTCTGAACTTTTCTCTTCATGAGTTCATGAGTACTTCTGGGTTATTTTGGAGCTCTTCTTTCTCAGGTCCATCTCAGGTACCTTGTTCCTACCCTTTGCCTTCTCCTGCAGAGACACTGAGACCACGCCCGTAATTTTTACTGTGACTTGTACTTTTGAGTTAGTAAAGATATGTTTTTATCTGGTGGAATTTTAAGAGTTGTTCATAAGTTTTTCATTTTGCTACCCATTTGTTCTACTTGTTTTCATGTAGGAATTTGAAAAGACTCAAAAACTATGCCACCACCACTCTTTTCCTAGAATCAATCCTGCAGCAAGGTGGTTGTTTGATTTAAACTGATGTAATTACTCATCCCAATAATTCTTCCCCCTTTTTGAATCCTTACCACTCCCACACATGCCATTTTAACCATCTAGGGCCATCTGGGAAATGTAGTCTCAGTGGACCACCAGAGCATAAAAAGACTCGATTATTACCTTTTGGATTCTAAAAGAGCATTTCAAAATCTAAAAAATCATAATAATTTGAAAAAAAAAAGTTTTTGACCCCTCAGAGTATGTTTACATTCTAAACGTCAAAGTTATTTAAAAATAAACACCAGGTTTTGGAAGACTATTTGCTGATTTAAGGGTTAGATTTTCTATCCTAGACTTGGTAAAGATTTCATAACTGAGCTGGACGTGTCATCAGAGAAAATAATAAATCTAATAGTGTTGGAAATCTCTGGCAAGGGACTTTGATGTAGAGTGTATATTTTAGCACATGAATGTGTAGAGATGACTTCTGTCTTAATTCCTTCACAGAATCCTGGTATAGAGTAGCTTAGCAGAGGTGTCCATTGCCAATATTTGCAGCAATAGCAGAAGAGAACTGGCTTTGATCAGTGCCAGGGGCATTGAGAGGGAATCCTGTGGCATTTTCTATAGCATGGACTGAAAGATCAGACACTTACCCGTTGGCTTAGGAGAGGGTACATCAATTTGTCAAGTCAGAGGCAACCACCGGAAGTTTTTCAGAAGTTATGAAGACAAAAAAAGCAATAACTGATGTGATCTGTGTCAGCAGAGATGAGGTAGGACTTTACTCTTTATGGAAGGGCAGAGCCAGGAGGAAAGAAGCCAGGAATCATGTGGTATTAGCACATGTCAGACCTTAGCAGATGTCAATGGGTGATGGATTATAGACCCCTAATCTTATTCACCCCACAGAGAAGAATAGGAAAGCGTGAGGTCTGGAGTGACTTGGAAAACACTGAAGTGACCATTTATTTTGTTACTATTACATGGATTGAATACTTAAAATAATATTTAAGTTATTGATACAAAAAAATTTTTTTTTACATTTACCAGTGGTGATATTTGACTTTTTTTTCAGTTATATTGAGGTCACAATGGTTTATAACATTGTGTAATTTCAGGTGTATATTACTATTTATCAGTTTCTGTATAGACTGCATCATGCTCACCACCAATAGTCTAGTTTTTATCCATCACCATATATATGTACCCCTTTTCCTTTTTTGCCCAGCCCCCAACCTCCTTCCCCTGTAGTAACCACATGCAAAAGAATGAAAGTAGACCCTTATCTTACACCATATGCAAAAACTAACTCAAAATGGATTAAAGACTTGAATGTAATACCTGAAACCACAAAACTCCTAGAAGAAAATATAGGCTGTACCTTCTTGACATCAGTCTTGGCAGCATCTTTTCGAATACCGTGTCTACTCAGACAAGGGGAACAAAGGAAAAAATAAACAAATGGGACTAAATCAGACTATTTGACTCTTTTGTTCTCTGTTCTGCTGAGGCCATATTTCCCAAATAGCTCTGGGTGGTTGAAATGGCAGGTGAGAGTGGGAAAGGTTAAAGAAAGGAAAAAGAGGAAGGACTTTCGACATGAATGAAAACAGTTTAAACCAATGCTTGTGATGTGAAAATATCAACTTTCTATATTGAGTATTTTAGATAATAGAGTCCAAATAATTGATATGGAGTGCTCTCTCTTCAACGTACGGACAATGACATCTTAACCGTCTGAGATCGCCAGAGAATAAATATTGTAAAACATTTAAATTTACCTCATAACTTAAGTCTCACTTCTTAGACATCAACAGTTTTCCAGTCTGACTAATTTCTACCTTGGACTCTTTCCAATATGCATTAGAGATTTTCTACACTAATAAATAGTATAGAACAGTGTGGAAATAGAGTTGAAAATTTTCTTCACAGCCCATGATCTCAAATATCCAAACTAATTATTTTAGAACCCTGTTTTTTTGCCCCTAGGCAGCTGTAGCCATCACTGAAAGTTAGGGGCCCTATGAGAGTTCAAGGTCCCTAGTATGATTCTTTTCCAGAGTTTTAGTTTCTGTGAAGAAATGCTCTAAGGGACCATCTTTTAGGAGGCAGGAGAGTGGAATAAGAGTAGTTACTTACTTAACAAAAATGATACATTTGGCAAATCAGATTCACACGAATCAGAAATCTTACCTACTTACAAGAATTACTAATAATTTCAAATATGCAAGCTATCAAAAGGCACAAGAAACACAGAGAGAGAACAGGCATCTATATCGAGGGTGTCTCTCCAGATCAATTCTTTGTTACATTAGATATGGACTCTGGCACAGAAAAGATGAATCTCTAAGTGAAGAATGTGAAATATTACCTGACACATCCTGGAACATTTAATTTAGGAAACCTCTCCATTTTATACACCAGCTTATGTGACATTTTCCATAAATCTATAGATTCTGAGTTTATTTATCAAAAGCAAGACCATTACATAGATAAGAATCTTCCTCCTAGTAAATATCATTAGTCGACTACCAGGAAGGACATTTATTAGTGTATTTACAAGATTAGACTATGTTATATGACTTCCCAGAAGCCCCCACTTCCTAATAAAGAGAGTGAATGGGTCACAGGAGAGTTTCTTTCACTTCTGCCACCACAATTATCAATAGAGACAAATAGCCTCTTGCACAGACTTTTATTTATACATAACATTTAATACCAAGTGTATATCCATATCTCCATAGAAAGGACCTTTATACTGGGAATAATCTTCATGACAACTCCCCCAGCATGTGCAGGCACACACACCACCACAACCGTTACATACCATCATCTCATAGAAAAGCAGAATCTACATTCTATTTAGATTTCACCTCTTTATCTCTTTTTAGCAGCTATATTGCTGAAGAATTCCATTTTTCCTGACATGCTTCAGAAACAGTTCTGTATAAGCCCTCTTTTTAGATTGTTGAAGTGCCTCAAGGCTCAGTCCTGGCCTCCTTCCTTGTGGTTTCTCATGCAGTCTGTGGTTAGAAATACCATCAATAAGTAACTGAAACACCCATTTATATTACTCCCCCTTGAGCTTCAGACTGATATATCACGTACCTCCACTTGAAGATCTGATATGTGTATCGAACTTAACACATTAAACACACACACACACACACACACACACACGGGCAAACACACAAGTACATACACTTCCTCCTACACCCTACATTTGTTTGCTATTATTTTGCCGATATTTCCCATTTCAGTTAATGCCACCGTTCATCTTTCAGTTGTTACCATTAAAAAAGCCAGAATTATATTTGTCTTTCTTTGTCCATCCTTCACATTTATTCATAAGCAAGTCTGGTCCATTGCCCTCCACAATACCTTCTCTCAATCTTTACTGCTTATAACTTAGAACAAGACACTAACGTATTTTTACCTGAACTATGGCAATGAGTAACTAGGCTCCTTTCACTCCTGCCCTTTAAACTATTTGTGCTATAGCGAGGCAAAAATGATCTCTTATCCATGTTGTTGTAGGTCAAATTGTGTCCCCGCAAAATAATAAGTCAAATTCCTAACCTCTAGTACCTCAGAATGTGACCTTATTTGAAAATAGGGTCATTGAAGAAATAATTATTTAAGTTAAGATGAGGTTATGCTGGAGCAGGGTGGGTCCCTAATCCAACATGACTGATGGTCCTGTGAAGACAGCAAGACACACAAGGAAAATGCCATGAGACGTTAAAAGCAGAGATTATAGTCATGCTGCCATAAACCAAGAAATGCCTGGGGGTATCCAGAAATGTCTGGAAGAATCTGGGAAGGGTACTATCCTAAAGGCTTTGGAGACAGCACTGCGTGGCCAACATCTTGATTCAGACTTTGAGCCTCTAAAACCATGACAGAATGATTTTCTGTTGTTTTAAGCCATTCAGTTTATAGTGCTTGGTTAGAGTAGTGCTAGGAAACAAATACATATGTAAATCGGATTGGGATACTCCTCTGCTTAAAAGCCTCCGCTGACTTATGACTACCTTATCATGGTCTCATGGCCCACAAGACATCATCTCTATCTACTTGTCCAAAACGCATCTCAGACTTCTGTGACTCTTTATCAGTACCCTCCAACCACAGTCATCTCTTCTCTTTCCTCTTCTACAGACCAAGCCATTTATTTCCTCGAGGTCTTTAGCCTTCCCAGTCTCTGAACTGAGATGCTCCTCAGGCTCTTTTACATGGCAGGTTGCTTCTCGTCATTCAGATCTCAGCTCAAATGCTACGTCTCTGGAGAGGCCCCCCCTGACCATCCTGTGTTAAGTGCCCTCAGAGTCATTCTTTTATCGATTACTTTTCTTCTTTTACAGCACGTTTTACTGTCCATTATTATTTTGTTCATTAATTTTTTGTTCTTTTTGGGTAGAATGAACAGGAAAAGTGACTCTGTTGTTCAAGACTGTATTCCTAGAATGTGGTAGGCACTCAATAAATGCTTGTTAGCTGAATGAATAAAATCTTCTGTAACAATATAAAGGTAAAGGTCAATATAATGCTACCTATGGTCAATTTTCTGCATTTCCTTTTGCTGTCCCTTGAGGCAAGACAAATCACCTTGTCCATCCCCTTCTCATTCCTCCAATAAATGATGCTAGATTTGCTCACGTTTGCTCATGTTTCTATATTATTCTTAGCTGCCAGCCTGTAATTCAAACTGTATGAATGAAGTCCAGCTATCATTGCATCTTTACTGGAATCATTTTTCTGAGAACCTTGAACTTTGTTGTACTACTATTTGAAGATTACTTCCATTTAGGAAGATCTAGAAATTCAATTCTGAGTGTGGCTGTCGGCAGTAGCCTCTTCTTTTCACCCTGTGTTCTTGCTCCTATTCTGCTATTAGTTTGCAAAGCAGATAGTGAGACTTGCTAGAACTGTTTGAGGGAAGAATAGTGGAAATTGAGACTGTTTCTTATATGAGGAAACCATACGGACTGTATTCATGAAATTTGAGGCATTTGTTTTGCTTTTTAAGAGGCCTTTTTCTCCCTGGTTTTTGGTAATATTTCTGTTGAAATTCTAGGAAAGTTAAATTTTGGACAATTGAGGCATTGTATGTTGCTAATTTGTCTATCTAGCTTTAGTTTTAAGAAATTTTAATCATGTTCTCAAAAGCATGAAGATACATATACGTAAGCTGTCTTTGTGTGAGTAGTATAGGGTGGCCAACTGTCTTGGTTTGGAACTGAGGAGTTTCTTTGGTAAAACCAAGGTGGTCTTGGGCAAACTGGGCTGGTTGGTCATCTAGTGCTGAGTATGTTGTATTTGTCCCTGATGTACAAGTATTTTAGATATTATCACATTTAGTATACACTCACAGTAATTGTTATGTGACAGATTTTATTATCATCCCCATAATCCAAGTGAGAGTTAAAGAGCAGTGGCTCTACATCTTAGGCTACACAACTAAACTCTTCCAAAGCTTGGTGAAATCCTAACTTTGTGTATCTTCAGAGTCTGAGATTTTTAGATTGTAGAGGAATAAATGGATTCCAACCAGATAAAATTATCGCTCACTAAAAGTGACCTGATGAAGAAAACCCCAGGAGACAATAAGTTTTTCTGTGGTCTGAATATTCTTATGATTTGTGCTGACAGTACGGATTATTTATAACTGTCGCATTTACAAAAAATTGAGAAATATAACATAAAATCTGTATGAAGTATTTTTGTGTATTTGTACAATATAATGTATAAATGAAGTCAATAACCACAGTTAATATGTAAAGAGCTGGATTATACATTTTAAACAATTTAAAATTCAAAGCATTCATGCATATTTCAGTCTATAGCTCATTGAAGGAAATGTTTCCAGTGGACATTCACCTCCCTACAGCATTTCATTGTTATCAAAAACATGGCCTCTGTAACCAGATGGCATGTGTTTGAATGCCAGCTCTGCAGATTGTGAATTACATAGTCGTGGATAAGTTACTTAACTTTTCAGTGCCTTGGATCCCTGGTCTTTATGGTTCCTACTCCTTCAAGTGCTGGATTAAATGAGCTAATCTCTCTATATCACTTAGAACTGTGATGGACACAGCGAATTTACTCATCTGTCATTTTATATGTCTTTGATTTTTAATTTAAGTTACAGACTACATTGTATCATTGTATTATTCTAAATATAGATTTCATTTTAGTTAGTATTATTGCTAGGACACTTTAAAATATCTCAAATATCTGATTGGCAAAATTAGAACTTCAACAATATATGGGTTTGTATTCCATCAGTGAGGCTGACTGTTAACATTCACTTCTTTACAACTAAATGAAATAAAAATTGCTACTTCCTTATGTTGTTCAAGTGTATAGCTGACACTTTCCAAACACTTGTGGAAAGAGCTGTTACTGAGCATGTCCCAGAGGCACAGCAGTCAGCAAAATGGTTCTTAGTCCTGTTAGCCTGAGGAATGTGTGTCTCTAACAGAATGCCAGGAAAGATTAAGTGCTGCAGGTAGAACAGCTGCTGTTCAAACAATTTTGATCTTTTTATATCTTGTGTTCATTCTGTTACCAGGTGGAATTGGCCCGCTTGTTAAGGAGAGCCACAGGTAGTCCAGCTGCTGGTTCAAAAAGTCTGGGCTTCTTATGTGTTTTGTTCATTGTGTTTTGACATAGAATTGGCCCAGTTGTTTCTGGAAAGCCCCCAAGGGAAAGTTTTTACAAAATAGTTTCATAACCTTTTCAAGGAGACAAATATACCTCCCATTTTTACTCCCTTTGGCAAGTAAAATAGGCTATTCAGGAAACCCCACTGTAAAACTTTTGCCTGAAAATGTATTGAAGAGAGTGATATATAGTTCAATAAATTAATCAAGGAATGGATAAGTATCCAGACTTTAATGCTTAGCTGTCTCAATTATTTTTAATGGGGCATTTGTCCATTACATTGGTGATTCCTACCTTTTATTATGTGGTGGAAGGTTTTTGTGTGCATAAAACAATAAAAGGAAGTTGTTCTGCTGAAGCATGCTTTAGAGAAAGTTAATCACCCTTTACTACATTACTTTCCATGTTTATAGTAGACTAGAAGGGCTTTGGGATTGTGTACATCACAGCTTTTAAACATTTAAGATAAAAAGAGCATATATTCTGTATGTGTGTACTTACAATAATAATGTCCAGATGTTCTATATACCTATATGCTATTAAGGTGAAATTCTTTCAGCTCCACTGGATTTTTGATTCTAGATATTTTGAAATCCAATTCTGAGTTTCATGCCATTGCATTCTCCTGCCTCCAGTCAATAAAAGTCACATGCAAAATTACTGACCTATGATTGAAGAAATCAGTTTTAGCACATTGATTCTTCTTTCTGGAAAATTACTGGACTATGAAAAAAATCTATATACAAATCTCTTCTTATATTAAAATTCTTAGCTGACTGTAGTATCATTTATATATTTTTGGCATGCTTAATATCTGTGCTTCTCAAATGCAACCCTCATTTAAATCCTTTGTGCTAAGAAATAAACAATGAAATCATTAACTTAAATAATTAAAGTATAATTTTGAGTTTATATTAGTAACATAAAACATGTAGTTCATTAATCCATTTGTTTTCAAAAGACAAGTTATAGTTTAATCAATGGTTGGTTGAATGACCCATCATAAATATAGAGAAAAGAAAGTGATGAAATACAATGTTTTGCTCCATGATTGTTGTGAATAACAGTATATACCTAACATAAAGCACAGCATCTGACATTGAATAAAGGTTTAATAATTAATAAGGCAATAAATAAATAAGAAAAATGATTTCTAATGCATTGTAGGTCTTCTCTTTAATACATAAATTGGTTACCATATAGGTCTACCTGAAGATATGGAGAGATAAACATCTATCTTCAATGTTCCAAGATTTCTACTAACACCCTTGAGACAATTAACATAATTTACAGTAAATCAACTAGGATGTGGTGATCTATCTTAAAAAATTAGCAAAAGTATTTGAGAAATGGCAAAGTAGCTGGCATTGGACTAATACTCATGCAAATAACAATTGCAAACACTGTGTAAAATATAAATAAACTCTTCAGAGGCAGTGAGGGTGGCTAAAGCAAGCAGATATTAAAACAGAGTCAACTCTTGAGAAAAGAAAACCACACTCACTAGGTGATATTCACAGTTATATGACATTTCCACAAAGTCACTCCCCAGTCAGTGTGACATGGGGCAGCTTGAAATAGAAGCCAAAAGTCATAGATTAATTGACATGAGGTGTCAGAGGAAGAGTTCAGGGCTGTCAGAGTGGATTGAAATTGAGGGGGGATCCAGGAAAGGAGGGAGTCCTAAAATATGCATAGAAACTCTCCTCTAATGTTTGCCTGAGCCTGAACTTCATGTGTTTGGGATTCCTGCTAAAAACTACAGCTGGAAAGATGAAAGAATTGTCCAAATATTTTAGCTAATGCTTTTTGCAGTGGAGACAGAGTTTGCCGTTTGAGTTCTGCCGAGTTAGGTGAGTTTGATAAATAACTCAGACTTTACACAAATCTGCACTATCCAGTGTTAATATCAAGCCTCCACAGATTCTTGGTGGTAGCCCAGTAATTTTCTTGCCAACCACAACAATAATAAATCTTCCTTAGAGAACATGACAGAACCAGAGGCAATGTCCTCAATATATGAAAAGTCAGCAAGGTGTGCTTGGACAAGAAAATGTGGCATATAGCTAAGAAAAAAGTAGTCACTAGGAACAGAACCCAAGATGACTCAGATGTTGGAATTAGCAGAAAAGTACTTTAAAATAGCTATTATAAGTATCTCAAAGATTTAAAGGATAAGATAGCTACAATGCATAAATAGATGGGATGTCTCACAAGCAAAATGGAATTACAAGAAAAAAATCAAATTGAAATTCTGGAATTGAAAAATACAGTATCTTAAAATTTTTAAAAAATCACTGAGTGGGCTTAACAGTATATTGATAGTGACAGTAAAAGGATCAGTAAATTTGAAGACAGATCAATAGAAATTATCCAATTTGAAGAAAAGGACATAAAAAAATCAATGAAAAGAGCTTCAGTGACTTGTGGGGCAATAGGAGGTAGTGTAATATGTGTGTTACATTGCTAATGACAGTCTGCTATGCCTGCCTATACTGTCCATCATTTCATTTCCTCTTTCCTGTTTTTTAGCCACATCTATAATTATCTCTGTAATCATATGTTCAATTTTTATTATCTTTATTCCTGTAATACATAATTGAGTTTGGCTTTAACAACTTACACTTTTGTTGGGGCTACCTGCTTTTGAGGGATAAAGGATCACACAGTCTCACTTTGCTATGATACTAAGATTGAAATCAATGTAAAGAGTGTGAGTTCCTATAAATCCAAGCATTTGGATCTCACTTCACTTTCCTTAACTATTTGCTTCTTAAAGTTTTATACATTAAGAAATCCAGATAAAATAATACTGTTTTTACAGGGCACCAGAGAAAATCAAAACCCTCTTTGTGGCTGGAAGTACCCAGACTGGGTCCCCTCACATCTCGCAGACTCATGTCTGAAAGAGTCAATATCTTGGCTCACTTTTGAATCATTTACAGCTCCTCGAATGGGATGTTCTGCCTAATCCACATCTATTGATCAACTTTAGCACTTTGAATGTACTAAAGGCTGCTAATTCATTCAATCAATCAGTAAATCAATTATTCTTTATTTATTACCCAAATACTATTAAGCTCCCCCTGAATGCCAGGCACTCATTTAAGTACATGTTTGTATCTGAATAAAATCCTCCATTGTCAAGTTTGCATTCTGAGAGTGGTTGACAAAAAAAAGTAAGAAAATGATGAGCAATAGTAAGTGCTTTAGAAAAAATCAGACAAATTAAGGGAAGATTAGGCATTAAAGCTTTCAATAAATTAGTCAAAGGATCCTCACTGAGAAGGTGTCATTTGAACAAAGAGTTGAAGTACAGGATGCAAAGAGGGAAGATATGAGTGTATTGAGGGAAAAGTATTCTGTGTAGGAGGAAGAGCCAGTGTAAGCCCTTGAGGTGGGGGAATAATTGATAATGTTCAAGGAATACTGAGGAGGCTAGTGTGACCATAACATAGTGTGCAAGACAAGATTAGGAGAGGAAGTCAGGAAGGAGTACAAATAATTTAGGTCCTAGAAGACATTATAAATTCTTTGACTTTCACTCTGAGGAAAATTGGCAGCCATTGGAGGGTCTATACAGAGGAATGCCATCTGCTAAGTTACATTTTGAAAAAAGGATCACTGTAACTGCAGAGTTAAGAATGGACTATTGGGGGCTGACCCTGTGGCCAAGTGGTTAAGTTTGAGCACTGCGCTTTGGCGGCCCAGGGTTTCACCAGTTCTGATCCTGGGAGCGGACATGGCACCACTCATCAGGCCATGTTGAGGCAGTGTCCCACGTGCCACAACTAGAAGGATCCACAACTAAAAAATATGCACCTATGTAGTGGGGGGATTTGGGGTAGAAAAAGCAGCAAAAAAAAAAAAAGATTGGCAATGGTTGTTAGCTCAGGTGCCAATCTTTAAAGAAAAAAAATTAAGAATGGACTATTGGCAGGGTAGAGGCAATGAAAGCAAGAAATCTACTGCAGTAATAGATGGCTGAATTTTCTTCTTGTATGGTGGAATTGTGATGGTTAAAATGTGTTTACTTCTCTGGATTATAACATGACCAGTGTAGGTCCCTTTTCAGTCGCTTTTTCTGTAGAAAGCCTAAGAACTGATTCCGGTATTAACAATCTTCCAAATTTTTAGGATGCATCTTTTGGCATAGATTAGATTAACAAACAAGCCACCATTTAAAAAATTTTCTTTCTCTACTACTGATACCAATTTTACAGTCTTGGGGGTAATAGGTTTCTTTTAACGTATAGTGAAATTCTTCCTTTTTTCATATTCGAAGACTGTGCAGTTCTTCACTCTCCCTTACCTAAAGTTATGACACTTTTTATAAATTTAAATTTATAAAATGCAGCAGCAAGTGGAAGCACTCCTCCAGGTGGAAGGTGAGCACCACCTTCAAGCATTCAGGTGTTTTATTATTCATCTTTCAAAAGCTTATCACAAAAACATGCCAATGTGTTTTATATTCTTTTAAATAAAGATGTCTTTTGCATCTGTTCATGCTTTGGCAAAAGAATTGATGTTTGATAGTTAACTGATTTGGATGACTGCAAATGTTGATTCAGATGAGCAAAAATGTACCAGCAAATCAGGCAAGAATGCTATAAAACACACACACACACACAAACATACACCTGTCACCAATGACCTCATCACTATTTGCATTCTAATACACAAGTGAAGTTGGATCTGACAGCTTTCATTTCTGCTGGGGCTACTGGCTTTTGTTGAGCTGAGAGTTATGAGGTGGAGAATAAATTCAAATTTAAAATGCTCTTATATCTTAGTATCAGAGTAAATGGACACATTCATTTTGCTAATACACAGACCTAAGTTCAAATCAAAGTTTTGTACTTAATAGATGTGTGAACTTGGAAAAGTAACTAAACCTCCCTAAGCCTCAATTTCCTTCTCTGTAAAATGGAAATAATCACAGTCTCCGTTTCATAGGATTGAGAGGAATTAAATGAGATAATGCATGTAAAGAGCTCCCATAGTTTGTATCACAGAGTACATGTTCAATAAATGCTAGCTATCATCACTGTTGTTATCATCAGCATAGCTCTTTATATTTGGATTATTATAATGTGGGGAATTCTCATCACATAGGGAAAAGCAGTATCATGACCATCTGTTTCTCTCAATAAAGATGACTTAGTTTGAAATAAGTATGTATGTAATAAGTAGAAAATAGAGACAATTTTAAATAATTGTATACAGATATACAAAATACCAAATCAAGTTTAAAGTAAAACATTTCTTCTTTAAAGAGAGATTTTATCTTGTTTACTTAATATCAGGCTATGCTTTCTTTAGTATATAATTTGTGCTCTTAGTCTCAAAATACTTATTTGAACAGGGACCAAAAATATATATTCATATTCTACTTGTCAAAGAAGTAGATACACAAAGTTTGGAAATAACAGAGAGGGAACTTACTTTTAGCTTCCAGGATGAGAAAGATTGAAGAATATGTATGTATATATACATATATATAAAATATATATATATTTATACTCTACATATAATATATTAACGATAAACCAAGGATCTTGTTTATTATGGAAAGTTTTTTTGGTTTTGCAGTATACAGAGTTGTATACCTTTTATTATTTCTTTGGATTGAACAATTGTTTTAGGAAAAAATCTAATAGGATGAAAATTCACAATATTTTAACCGTGGGTTATCTGCAGATGGTTAGATTATGATGGAATGAGGATGGACTGACATACACAG
This sequence comes from Equus quagga, assembly GCF_021613505.1. Lineage (NCBI taxonomy): Eukaryota > Metazoa > Chordata > Mammalia > Perissodactyla > Equidae > Equus > Equus quagga. The sequence goes on from NC_060269.1 coordinate 126,969,075, forward strand.
CATTCGTAGAATTTCTCAACAAATAAAAGAACAAATAGCAGATTGGTACAACATGTTGCAGTGTTTTGTTTTGTTATTTTTAAATCATAAAACGAAGAGATGACCTACCAACTTAAAATTTATATATAACAAATCAGTATTACTTAACAGATTAGGTAATTTTTTATTGGACATTATTAAACTTTATGTCTAAATCTCCCCTATTTTCAATATTTGCAGGAGTGTTTACATGCATTTAGAAGATATTTTTCCGCTGTGTTATTTTCGTCTTTGATAGCTATAGTTGAGAAAGGGCAGTTGTGAACTTCTGATGACTTAGTGCGTGCTGTTGAAGAAGTGTGAACTGAGTAATTAAATGCTACTTGAACAATAAAATAGATTTAGCCACTGCTCACATCTCTTCAACTGCTCTTGTCAACCTTTAAGAGCAGCTTTCCTGAAACTATACTGCCAATTCTGCTAACCTCAATAGCAGTTCTAGGGGAAATACGCAATTTAGTTTCCTATGTTATTAAAGGTTATTTTATGAAGCATTTCTTTTTCCTGCTTGATAGTACAAATCAACACAAATAGAAATTTAGCATTCAAACACTTTAATTCTTTACAGATAACATATTGAAAATGTAACAAAATTGTCCCAATGGACATTTTTGTCCCTAGGACTGGCTGTATTTGATCTTTTTGATAATTTTATGTGATATTTGAGTAATAGAGCATTTAAGCAATGAATTCAATTGCAGTAGAGGTATGCTGGCTCTCAGTTTATATCCTGAAGCATGAAGACTAATTATCCTTCGTTTATCTAGATAGCTACAAGCAGCATAATTAGTCATAAAGTTATATAGTCCTTTTCAAAATTCAGACATAATATTTGACTCAAGAGCTTCCTGCATCAGTGAATTCCATTAGCAGATAGAGTTTTTTTGGGAAACAAACTAATTCTTGTGGACAGTTGCTTATATAAATTTTCTCTATTTGTATGTACTTCCTTTTATTGGAATAGATGAATTTTGCAAGAAATTTTTGTTATAGAATAATCTGATTTGTTATTAAAAATAATTCATGTATTCCAGTAATTTATGAACAGAAATGTTAATCCCAATTACTGTGTAGAATGGCTATTTCACATCTTTTCTACATATTATTTCTAACACTTCCTTGTTCTCAATCATTTTGAAGATTACCATGTCTCTTTCTTTCCAAAGAAAATAGAAGCTATTAGGTGGAAACACCACAAATTTCTGCACCCATGTTCAGGTTCTCTCCTCCACCTCTGCCTCCCTATATAAATATTTTCCCGATAGAGGAAGTGGTCCTTTCTCATTGCAGGATATCTCCTAAATTGTGTTTTGAATTCCATGCTTTCCAAACTTCCCTAAAATTTTTTGGTAATCAATTACCCCTATTCTGTCTTTGCATAATTAACATCTCTTTTATGACTGCATCCTTTCCATCAGCATTTTCAGCTATTCTATTATGCTTTAAATATTAAATACACAATCCTTGGGGCTGGCCCCGTAGCCAAGTGAGTAAGTTCGCACGCTCCACTGCAGGCGGCCCAGTGTTTCCTCGGTTTGAATCCTGGGCGCAGACATGGCACAGCTCATAGAGTCATGCTGAGGCAGCGTCCGATATGCCACAACTAGAAGGACCCACAACTAAGAATATACAACTAGGTACCAGGGGGCTTTGGGGAGAAAAAGGGAAAAAAAATAAAATCTTAAAAATAAAATACACAATTCTTCATCAGTATACACCTAAATCCAGACAATGTAATCTCCTTTTTCTCTTTTCAACTAACTTCTCCCTAGATTTATCACTCACTCTTCAATTCACTCAAATCTGGATTAACTTTCATCACTTCACCAAAACCATCCTCACTTATTCAAGAAGAGCCTTTATTTTTCTATATCCATGAGATGTTTTCCAATGCCCTTTATTTATTATCTCTCGGTTTTTAAGTGAAACTTTCTGGACTCTTGAACTTCATGAGACAGCACTCTTCTCTTTTACCCGGTATCGCTCTGGCTACAGTTTCTAATTCTTCTGCATACTCAATCTCTTCTACATCCAATGTTGAGGTCCCTCTAGGATTGACCCTAGAGCCTTTTCTTCTGTGGACTTTCCTTTGGCAATATTCATTCATGACTTCAGCTATACAAAAGTGATCCAAACATCAATGCATTGCCTGAAACTATCGGGTAGGAAATAAAAATTTAAGTGAATAATCAAATAAATAGTTAGAACTCTCATTTCAAGTTATGCTATTGTGAACTTTAAGACTCTTCACTTTTTAAAGTTAAAACTAACGTGTTGAATTTATTGTTTTCTCGGGGAAATAATAAAAAACCATCTAGAGAGTTTAATTACCAACTCTACAAAAATTTTAAAAATTACTCCCCAAAAGAAAATATAAAAAAGTTGTTTTCATTTTTGCACTAAATATATGACTAGCCCATATAATATTGGGTGTTAATAATTAAACAATCAATAAGCTGAGATGTTTTACTCCAAGGGAATTTTTTACGGTCTTACACAGGAAGTACAATGTCCATCCATGGTTCAAACTAGTATGAGGCTTCAAATTCAGTGGTGACTCCAGTTTGCCAGCATTAGGAAAGGTGTTCAAAGTACCACTTCTATTCCTTTTGAAAATGAAAGAGCAGAAGTATGTTCAGAGTACAGCAGCTCTGGTTCAGGAAGTAAAATGCAGCAATGCTTAAGCTCAGCAATAAGTTAGCCTTTGACATATAAATAACCAGTGGAATTGAATACCAGTGGGACTATGTGTTCTTAAATGTGAATAGAGAATAATATGATTTCTTTGGAAGTTAGTTTTTTATGATAAAGAGAAGATTTTTTGAATCAAATAAACCTGGGATTGAAGTTCATCTTTGCTTCTTAGTAACAAGAATTTGTGTGACAACTTCTTTGCCTTCCATTTTTGAGTTGAGATCAGTTTGCTTATTGGTAATATGGAAATTATGAGGTATTCCTCAAATTATTTTAGGATTAAGTCAAATAATTTACATGAAAGTACCAGCATTGCACTTGTCTCATATTAGGAACTCATTAAACATTTGCTATCTTTCTTGGCTTTCCCATCTCAGTGTCCTCTTTTCTAGGATGCCACCCGATGCCAATATGTGCCATTCCTATCTAACTATCTATCTATCTATCTATCTATCCATATCATCTATATATCTTTTATAGAGCTGTTATTTTATTAGCCACTAAGATCTTAAATGACAACACAGTAAGTTTGTTGTGATCTCATCAGAGGGAGTATAAGGTAAATCTAGATGAGTATCCTTCCTAAACTACTGATTAAAGGGTATAGACTATGGTGTCAGCAGGAAGTGAGTTTGAATCCTACCTTGATCATTCTAACTTAGGGCAAGCTATATAATCTTTATGAGCCTTTGTGCGAGAAATTAGAACAACATTTGTGAACTGCTTGTGATGTTCCCAGTAACTGGCATATATATAAGAAAGCACTCAATAAATGCTACCTCTTATTTTCATTGTCACCCCTGAAACTACTAGATTCATGATACATCTGACAATTCTTGATTCTCTCTGCTTATAAGGGCTGATGTTAATACAAATGGGAAGCATTGGGTGTGCACAGATATTTGTGTAATTTTAATACGAGGCTTGTAGTTGGTGTTTTGGAAAGCTTTTAAGAAAGAATTAGTTTCTATAATATCTGAGCAAAGTCAAGTTTTATTTCCCTAGATTTACTGATTTAATAAATGAAACTCTAAGAGTCCTAGGGAGATTTAGCCAAGGTCTGCTTCTTTAAGTCCTTACCTATTCTCTCATTTATTTTTGATTTATTATAGCCTGGGATTTTACACCCCTCTACTTGCAAAATTAAATTAAATTGCTTAGCCTGCATTTACTATCCCATGCCAGGCTCCCTGACCAGTGGACTTGTAATATTATTATTACTTAGTCAGACGTAAGCCTCCAACTGAAAACAAAAAGAAGATTTAATTAAAGTTTAAATTAAGAAAGTAAACAGTTTATAAAATATGTATATTTTACTATTTTATATATTTCCCACAGTTTCAGGATTACAAAGAAATTTTCAGGAATGTTTCATATTAATTTGACTCATTAAAACAAATAATAAATATTTTACATTATTATTTCCTTCTTTGAGTTCATTGATTTTGGCATAATCCTTTTATTTGGGACAAATCTTCTTTAAAGAACTTTATAAGAAAAGAATGGAAAATAGTTGTTTATTAAGTTCCATTAACATTTCATAACCTAACTTAATATCTTTTTAATTATCTTAAGGGTTGGGGTGAAAAGTAGCATGACTAGTGCAACCATGTTGTATGCAATTTTAAACATTACAGACCACAAAGAAGTTAAAATTTACTATAAGGATAATTTTTTAGCACTTAAAACAAAATTTCTCCCATGTATGTGCCTATTTCCTACTCTTTTGAATTTTATTGATATAAAAGATTGTAGCTCTACTATGTTTTATATATTCAGACTGACACTAGTCCTCAGGCAGTACATAGCGTAAATGCCAAGTCTCTACACTTCTACTTAAGCATGTTAAAAACTTAAGTGACTATATATACTTTTAAAAAACCCACAAAAATCTCACAGTCGATTACGACATCTTTTATTTAGGCACTCTTCTCTGCTCTTTTATGTATATGGCATTACATTATTTTACAATTGAGGAAATCGAGGCAGAGAAATATTCAGAGTTGCCCCAGGACAGAACTAGGAAGAGAGTGCCAGGGTTATGATCCAGATTATGGGATCCAGTGCTTTTATAATCATTACACTTGATTGCCATAGTACAATATATGCCAGGTGCAATAACATTAAATAGACTTATAGCATTTAGCTTGATATGCGTATCAAATGTATCTTATACAAGTTCTATATTTTAGTACCAGTTATGAAATATCACTTCTACATTGTTAGTGATTCAATATTGAACCTCAAAGTTTATTACAATAGGTGACAAACGTGTCTGCATTCTAAAGACAAAGAAATTTTGACGAGAATGCGATTGTAAATTTGAAATTTGCTTGAAATAGGTATCATAATACCTACAAATGAAATTATTAATGTTTGAATATGATCCTAAATGCTATGGTTCTGTTTGATTTATCAGCCGGACATAAGAAGAAGAGTTTCACCATAACTCATCTAAAAGCTGAGATGAGAAAGAATTAAATTGTTTTTGACTTTGCACCCTATCAAGCCAGTTCTTTTAAACAAATAAAGGCAAGAGCTTAAATAAGACAGCAGAAGTCTTCCATGAGGGTATGCACCATGAAATTCCAAAGGTCACTAAGTTTGAGTTTGTTTCTCAACAAGAGTTTATCCTACCATATATTCATTGTCTTAATTTTCCCAGTCAAAAACAGTTTTTGTGAAAGGTGAAATAAAAGCTCCCAATATCTTGTTGGAAAGCTTAGTGGGTAGGCAGAATAATGGCTCCCCAAAGATGTCCAGGTTCTAGTTCCTCGTGTTAAACTTGTGAATGTGTTAACATTACCTGATAAGAGGGAATTATGGTGGCAGATAGACAATGTTGATAACCAGTTGACCTTAAAATTGGGAGGCAACCCTGGATTATCCAGGCAGTCCAATGTAGTCACATGGATACTGAAAAGTGGAAGAGGAAGCCAAAAGAGTGGATCAGAGAGATGTGACAATGGAAGAAGAGACAAGAGAGGTTGCAGCATGAGAAGGATTCCCTGCCCCGTTACTAGTTCTTAGAAGTAGGGAGCCATGTGCAAGAACAGGAAAGAGCCCTTTAGTTGCTAAGGGCAGCCCCCAGCTTACAGCTAGGAAGGAAATGGAGACCTCAGGACAATAGCATGGAACTAACTGAATTCTGCCAACACCTGAGTGAACATAGAAATGGATTTTCTCCTAGAGTCTATAGAAAGGAATGCAGTGTACTGACACATTGATTTTAACCCAGTGTGACAGTGTTGGACTTCTGAATTCCAGAACTGTAAAATAAAAAATTTGTGTTGCTTTAAGTGGCCAACAGAGTTTGTAGTAATTTGCTTTTTGTTATTGTAGTAATGGGAAACTAGTACACTCAGAACTCATAAATCTATACTCTTAAAATACTCTGATTTTTTATCAACTCTCATGATTTTTCTTCTTGAAAACTTTAATATACAAATAGTGACTCAGTCTTCCCTTTGATTAGTAATCAAGTGACCAAACTACAAGAAAATGCTTTTAAAAAGTTAATACCCAATGTTCTATTCTTTAACTATAAGTTAGAGAATATCACATGCAGAAAATTAACAGTATATATTTATAGGCTGCCATATCTATGCATAGATATATCAAATTGTCTTTTATATTCTCACAAAGGCTTAATGTTATCTGAGATTTTTGTAGACAAACCTGGTATCTGGGTTTTATTTTAGAAAAAGAAATGGCCTTGGAATGTTATTGATTGTTGATTCAATTTCTTTATTAGATACAGGCCTATTCAGATGATTATTTCTCCTTGTATGAGTTTTGGTATCTGTGGCTTTTGAGGAATTAGTCCACTCCATAATAAACTATCAAATCTGTGCTCATAGAGCTGTTGACAGTATTCTTTATCATACTTTTACTGCCCTAGAATCAGTAGCAATGACGTTTCTTTCATTTTATTTCTGATGTTGGTAATATGTGTCTTTTCTTTTCTCTTCCTTAGAATGTCCATCAAAGGCACTCTTCATTTCTGCTACAGTATTTCTGATTCTCACATTTCCTTTTGATTCCTCCTTAGAGTTTCCATTCCTCTGCTTACGTTATCCATCTGTTCTTGCATGTTGTCTAATTTTTTTCATTAGAACCTTTAACCAATGAATCATAGATATTTTAAATTTCCAGTCTAAAAATTAGAACTTCTGTGTCTAGCTGAGTCTGGTTCTGATTTTTACTTTTTTTCCTTCTGACTATGTTTTAGCTTGCCTTTGGCAAGTCTTCTAAATTTTTGTTGAAACCTAAACATGTTGTATCGGATAGCAGGACTGATGTAAATAGGCTTTTAGTGTGAAGTTTTATGTTAATCTGGCGAGGACCATGTTTAATATTTGCTCTGGCTTAAGATCTAGAGGCTTCCAAGTACTTTAGTTGACTTGTTTTTGTCTCTCCTCTTGCCTTTGGTCTTCTGTATGTGTTTCTCCTCAGTTACGATGATGATGTTGATGATCTGTGTCTTACAGTTCTTTCATTTGTAAACCATAAAGTTAGATGTTTAATGATTTCTTTTGCAAAGAAGTCAGAAGCTTATGATGCAGGGATATTTAGCATTTGAATGATATTCTGTAACCCATAAATTGTTCACAAGATGACATCCATTTTAAGAAATTTTTGAGTATTCTGAACTATTTAGCAGCTCTCTTGCCATTTATTTCATTATATGCCACATGACATGCAAACTTCTGAGTGTCCAATAGCTCTACATCATGTAATGATTTTTAAGACAATCAGGGATCCATGTTCGATTACATATGGCTCAAATAACAAATGAGATGACAAACGAATGAGAAGTATATTGTTAAAGGTTTCTGGTTCCTGCCTATTTTAAACAGAAAGGGAATTGATCAAAGAACATTAGGTAACTAACAGGCTCTCCAGGAGAAACTGAAAACCAGGTTTGGATGCTACATAGTCCTGAGAGCTACAGAAACTGAATGTATCTAGTTAAATCGCCACTGTCCCAGGCTTTGCATCGGTGAACTGCGGGAGATGACACATACAGCTTTGATGCTGGCAACTGGACACAAACTCTATTACTGCTACCACTGCAAAGACAAATAGTTCATCCTCGCATATGAAAAATGAGCAATACGGTACCTACCTGCCTCCTCATGCAGCATGCTTCTTCATGAAATTCAACTCCAAAATTAGAAAGCGTGGATATCCCTGATTGAGGGAGCCTAGGCTACATGCCTGTACTCCAGCTGCAAAGGATGCTGAGGGGATGAGTTCCAGCTTCTGTTTGGGGAGGAAGGACCAATAATGTGAAAAGTCTCTCTGAATGGAAATGTCAGCTTATTACTTCTATGAGGAGTTAAGTTTGAAAACTTGCAACAAATGAGGCTATATAATATTTGGATGGCTGGTAAAATTCTTTTTTATCTTGACTGTAAGGCAAATGTTGATTTTAGGAAGTTTAATATGTGAAAAAATTATATATCTTAGAATCAAGTACATAGGGTGTTATATCATTTGTTTACAAATAAAAAAATTGAAGGCCTGGAAATTAAGTTATTTCTACAACATGTGAGTTGTGGAGCCAAAAGCAACTGTCTTTTACATATGAATACAAGTTTCAGGTTAAGTAAAATGATATATACTATTTGGTAGATTAACTATAAATATAAAAATCATGTTTTAGAATAACTCCCTTTTTGTTATCTATAGGCAAAAAATGAATTTCTAATTTATATAGCACATATTGAGTGACAATTATGGCTGTTGAATTGAAAACCTGGGTGCCTGGGATGGCGTATGTGAGGTTTAATATATATATAATCAATATATAATTATGTTTTCTAAGTAGCTAGTAAATAAATGCCTAAATAATCGTTTGAACCTTTTCTAGCACTACAAGATGGAAGGGAAAATTTGTAACTGCATTGTAAATTGAAGAGCATATTGTGATCTTTGTAGAAGTTATCTATTTTAGCAATTACCTGTCATCTGCTGGGATAAAAAGGATGAAAGTGGAGCCAGAGAGAAGCAAGATTCAAGGGAGAGTTTTTTTTTAGACCCGAAAGACCTTGAATAATTGAAAGTTTTCGTCAGTAGAGAATGATCTGAAATTGATCTTTCAGACTGTAAAATTGGCAAGTTTTTTCTGGAGAATTAAATGCCTGAGTAAATGGTGAATCTCAGCGAACAGACGAAGACAATTTTATTTCTTATATTTGCATATCTCTTTCTATATTTAGAAGCACCTATTTGTGAATTCTGAATATCTTCTTTGTAATAGAATCTGTTAAATAAATTGTAACATTAAGATAACATGGATACTATAATTGTTTAATTCTATAAACTAAGATTTACATTACCCACTGCTTTTCAAGACTAAAATACTGAGAGCCAATGAACCTCTTAGCATCTTAGAAGCTGATCTCTAGGATCTGCTCATTACCAAATTTTTTTTTTTAAAGATTGGCAGCTGAGCTAACAACTGTTGCCAACCTTCTTCTTTTTTATTCTTTTTCTCCTCAAATCCCCCCAGTACATAGTTGTATATTTTAGCTGTGGGTCCTTCCAGTTGTGGCATGTGGAACGCTGCCTCAGCATGGTCTGATGAGCGGCGCCATGTCCGCGCTCAGGATGCAAACTGGCGAAGCCCTGGGCCGCCGCAGCAGAGGTGCGATCTTCACCGCTAGGCCACGGGGCCGCCCCTCATTATCAAATCTTAACATAAAATCATTAAAGAAAATAGGAAGGTAGGAAAAAAGGGGAGGAAGGAAGGAAAGAAGAAGAAGAAGGAAGAAGGGAGGGAGGGAGGAAAGGAGGATAATTTTCTGTTCCTATTTCTCCCACCCTAAAACTCAAAGGATCAACTGATTTAAATATTGTCTATGTCAAACACACTTTCCTAATATTTTTTCTTATTCTTTAAACCTTTCAAAGATAGATGGAATCTTGCCATATTAAGGGCTGTGTTATATAAGGTAGTATGGAATCATATGATTAGTAAAATGGGACCAACTCATGAATGGTATGTAACAGGGAGAGATTTGCCGCTTCTGTGTACCACCCAGGTGCAGGTGCTTTGCATGTTCCCTTCCTAATGAGCAACAACTCTCTAGTATGAAGGATGCCATTTTCTGTTTGGGGCTATTATGCATGCCCTGAAGCACGGAAAGCAGCATTTCAACTTGGGATACTACAAATAGATCATAGCAAAGTCTTATTGCACAAAACGACATCACTGCTTTAAGCAGGTAGCTGTAGATGGAAGACCCTCAGGGAAGACCAACCAGAAGTGGAGCTCAGCCAAGAGGGTGCGCACTTAAACAGTTACAACTGTTTTGCAGGCGTTGCCTCAACTTCCACAGGTGTCCTTAGTATTAGTCAGGCAGGTTGTGGGCAGTTTTCAGGCGCTGATTCTCTTCATCCATCAGCACGCGTGACCCCCTTGTCTCAGTCTTCTCAGATCTGCTCCAAATTCACCTCTCTCTCTTTTCCACATTTCAGCCCAGGTGAGTCCCCAGAGAGTTGGATAATCTGATCTTCCTCTTACATCTTCCAAATTGTTGCAATATAAACTGTTGCCTTGATTCCCTCAGAGTCTTCCATTTTGATTACTTCGAGACCGTTCCTCTCTCAGCACAACCAGCTCTTGGAAATCAAAAGTTTGTTTTTGTTATTTCTGTTGTGTTCTTGCGGATCTTTTATAACAAGCCTAAATTTCCCCACAGAAATGTGGGTAGTTCCAATTGACTAAAATAATGATTCTCAGACCTGGCTCTACATTAGAATCAATTGGAATTTAAAAATTGCTAATACCCATGCACTAAACCATGAATCATGTTTCATTACTCTGGCACGTAGCCTAAAAATCACTATTTTTTAAAAAGCTGCCTGGGGAGTTCAACATGCAGCTACAGTCAAATATAATGGTATAAGAAGAATTATAGACAAATGAGTTAAAAAGTAAAGTACAATGATTAATGTTTCAATATGTTATCGTTATCTTGTTATAACTATTCAACACAACAGACAAAATTACCAGTATGCAGGATTTTCAAATAGTAAATAATTGTGATATTTGTTTAATCTTTAGAATTATATAAAATTTTAGACAAGCTAATGCAAAAATAATGTTTCATGGATATGATTATGTTTCTTTTTTTAAAGATTGGCACCTGAGCTCACATCTGTTGCCAATTTTCCTCTTTTTTTTCCTTCTTCTCCCCAAAGCCCCCCAGTACCTAGCTGCAAATTCTAGTTGTAGGTTCTTCTAGTTGTGCTATGTGGGAGGCCGCCTCAGCATGGCCTGATGAGCAGTGCTAGGTCCACACCCAGGATCCAAACTGGTGAAACCCTGGGCCGCTGAAGTGGAGCGTGGGAACTTAATCACTCAGCCACAGTGTTGGCCCCTATATTCCTTTTAAAATTAGCTGTGGGCACTAGACAAGAGATTGTCATGTCATTTTGTTTCAGAACATTAAAGAAGAAAAATCTCTGATACCATTGATTTGGAATGATTCTTGATTCCTATAGAACAACTTAAAAATGAATTTAATCTTCATTTTTTGGAAGGAGGCTTTAAATTTGGAAATTGAAAAAATGTTTACAGATACACCTGCAAGATCACTTTTTATTTTTTCTTTTATTTTTTCTTTTTTGGTGAGGAAGCTTGGCCCTGAGCTAACATCTGTTGTCAATCCTTCTCTTTTTGCTTAAGGAAGATTGTCACTGAGCTAACATCTGTGCCAATCTTCCTCTATTTTGTATATGGGATGTTGCCTCAGCATGGCTTGAAGAGTGATGTGTAGGTCTGCACCTAGCATCTGAACCCATGAACCTTGAGCCATGGAAATGGAATGTGCGAACTTGACCACTGTGCCACCAGGCCAGCCCCAAGATTACTTTTTAAAACAAAATGAATTCTATTTTTATGATTTTAAATTTTTATTTTGATCTAGGCATCATCCTAGGTTGGATGATTTCTCTAGATTTTAATAAAATGTATTTTGTGCTACCTGGGAACTTATATTCTAATGGAGAGAGATCTGAAATTAGTAAAATTGTATTTAAATTAATGCAAGTTTCTCTAGTTTTGTCCTAATATTGATAGAATTGGAATATGGCTAGTTAGAGTTTCACCAGATTTGGAGAATGAGGTTTGAGACGATCCATCTTAGAATGCTGGCTATATGGGGACTCTAAGAGCATCCAAATGATAGAGGTAGGAACTCTTAAAAGCAAATAACAAAGATTTCTATTGTGACTATTAATCGGAAGAGACATGGAGCTAAGATTCTTTTGATACTTTTAAATAGGTGAATGGCATGTTCAGGTGAGTTGATTAGACCCCTCTGGTCATGGTGTGGAGGATGTATTGAGTCTAGTAGAAGGCCTGGATTCAATAAGAAGAAAGTTATTAAAATAATTCAAGGATTTGCAAATATCTTCTCCCAATTGTTAGGTTGTCTTTTCGTTTTGTTGATGGTTTCCTTTGCTGTGCAGAAGCTTTTTAGTTTGATGTAGTCCCACTTGTTCATTTTTTCTTTTGTTTCCCTTGCCCGGTCACACATGGGACTTGAAAATATGCTGCTCAGACCAATGTCATAGAGCGTACTGCCTATGTTTTCTTCTAGAAGTCTCATGGTTTTGGGTCTTACATTCAAGTCTTTAATCCATTTTGAGTTGATTGTTGTGCATGGTGTAAGGGAATGGTGTACTTTCATTCTTTTGCGTGTGGCTGTCCAGTTTTCCCAACAGCATTTATTGAAGAGACTCTCCTTTCTCCATCGTATGCTCTTGGCTCCCTTGTCGAGTATTAGCTGTCCATAAACGTGTGGGTTTACTTCTGGGCTCTCAATTTTGTTCCCTTGATCTGTGTGTCTGTTTTTGTGCCAGTACCATGCTGTTTTGGTTACTATGGCTTTGTAGTATAATTTGAAATCGGGGAGTGTGATACCTCCAGCTTTGTTCTTTTTTCTCAGGAATCCTTTGGTTGTTCGGGGTCTTTTGTTGTTCCATATAAATTTTAGGATTCTTTGTTCTATTTCTGTAAGAAATGTTGTTGGCACTTTGATAGGGATTGCATTGAATCTATAGATTGCTTTAGGAAGTATGGACATTTTAACAATGTTAATTCTTCCAATCCAAGAGCACGGAATATCTTTCCATTTCTTTGTGTCTTCTTTGATTTCTTTCAGCAATGTTTTATAGTTTTCGGTGTACAGATCTTTCACTTCTTTCGTTAAGTTTATTCCTAGGTATTTTATTCTTTTTGTTGCAATTGTAAGTGGGATTGTATTCTTAATTTCTCTTTCTGCTACTTCGTTGTTAGTGTCTAGAAACACAACTGACTTTTGTACATTGATTTTGTATCCCGCAACTTGACTGTATTCCTTTATTATTTCTAAAAGTTTTTTAGTGGACTCTTTAGGGTTTTCTAGATATAAAATCATGTCATCTGCAAAGAGTGATAGTTTCATTTCTTCTTTTCCAATGTGCATCTCTTTTCTTTTTCTTGCCTGATTTCTCTGGCTAGGACTTCCAATTCTATGTTAAATATGAGTGGTGACAATGGGCATCCTTGTCTGGTTCCTGTTCTTAGAGGGATAGCTTTCAGTTTTTCTCCATTGAGAATGATAATTGGGAAAAGATATTTGCAAACCACATATCAGATAAGGGGTTAATATCCAAAATATACAAAGAACTCATAGAGCTCAACAACAAAAAAACCAACAACCCAATTAGAAAATGGGCAAAAGATCTGAACAGAGGTTTCTCCAAAGAAGATATACAGATGGCCAACAGGCATATGAAAAGATGCTCAACATCATTAGCTGTCAGGGAAATCAAATCAAAACTACAGTGAGGTATCACCTCACACCGGTCCGAATGGCTATAATTGACAAGACAGGAAACAACAATTGTTGGAGAGGGTGTGGAGAGAAGGGAATCCTTGTTCACTGCTGGTGGCAGTGCAAACTGGTGCAGCCACTATGGAAAGCAGTTTGGAGTATCCTCAGAAAATTAAGGAGAGATCTACCATATGATCCAGCTATTCCACTGCTGGGTATTTATCCAAAGAACTTCAAAACAAAAAGGCATAAACATACTTGCACCCCTGTGTTCATTGTGGCATTATACACAATAGCCAAGACTTGGAAGCAACCTAGGTGCCCATCAAGGGATGAATGGATAACGAAGACGTGGTATTTATACACGATGGACTACTACTCAGCCATAAGAAATGACAAAATCCGGCCATTTGTGACAACATGAATGGACCTTGTGGGTATTATGCTGAGTGAAATAAGTCAGAAGGAGAAAGTCAAATACTATATGATCTCACTCATAAGTAGAAGATAAAAACGACAAAAAAAAAAACCACACATAGCATTGGAGATTGGACTGGTGGTTACCTTTGGGGAAGGGGGGAGGGAGGAGGGCAAAAGGGGTGATTAGGGTCACATGTGAGGGGATGCACTATAATTAGTGTTCGGTTGGTGAACATGATGTAATGTATACAGAATTTGAAATATGATGTACATCCGAAAAAAAATTTAAAAAATAGTAATAATAATTCAAGGAGAGGCGTGGCCGAAAATATGTCCTTTTGCCTCTTCTTCAATATTTTAGGGAAAAGAACATATTGAATAAGATTCTTCTGCAATGAAAAAAAAGTCCTCTCCCAGAGTAATTGCATTAATGGCATCACCATGAGCAATGGCAGTAAGACTGGGATGACAGCACAACCTACAAATAAACTTTTCGGACTGTAACAGACAGACCCATGTACTCTAGAATTTTTAATGCACAATTTCCCACTATTTTTTAAACAAAATTGTTAGTAAAATAGGATATGGACTTTGTGTATATATATATATTGGTGTAAAGGAATACGCTTTGTAATCCTGAATTCTACTAATCCACATAAATTAAGCCAGGGATTGTGTCTGACAAAAAAGATTAAATTTAAATAAACTATGTCTATCTGGTGTTTTATTTGCCTCCTAATAGCCAAAATGGATAGACTACTAGGCCATAGAATTTAGTAAATAGTAGAATAAAATTATTTGAATGAGACCTAGCCCTGAGGTACTAGTGGTTAATGTTCAGTGCTGCTGCTCTGGTGGCCTGGGTCCGTTTTCCTGTCACAGAAGCACGCCAACTGTCTGTCATTTGCCATATGCTGGGGGCAGCTAGCATAGAAGAACTAGAAAGACTTACAACGAGGAAATACAACTATGTACTGGCATTTTGGGTAGAAAAGAAAATAATTTGAATGAAATACCGTCAAGAAAGGGTATATATGGAATAGTATAATTATAGTGATACACTTTATTTCACTGTACCTTTGGTTTGTATTTTAGAAATAAAGGTCTGGATTTGTTTCATGATTAGAATAAGCTTTTAAACTTGTGACACTAGCATCTTGAATCCAACTTGACTTTTCTGAATTGAGTAAAGGAATATCATCTCAATAATGTAATTATGTTAGTATCACGGGATACCACATTAAGAGGAAATGGCCAAGTGAGAAGTTTATTCTGGTTGTGTGCCAGAAAAGTATTAAGCATCTCCGTGGACTTCCAAAGATCAGATAGCTTTTCAGTCTTTTAGAGCCTGAGAGACTTCCAAAATACAGGGTAACATATGCCAGAACTGTGGATAATGAAAAAAGTACTTTAATGTAAGGCAACGTCTCAAAGATAACTGGAAAATATTGACAGTAAAATTAGCATAAGAGAACAGCTCAAGCATATTAAAATAGTATCCCAGTTATGTAAACTTTATAAATTCATGCTTCTAGTCTGGTAACTAAAAGGATCTGTTACTGAAATTCCATCCCATTATGAAGTCAAATGTCCTTTTATTTCCATTGGGAGAAATTCAGTCCCAGATGCTTTTCTTCCCCTTTCCTGTCAGTGGAAGTTCCACATTTGTGCCCAACCACAGAAGAATCCTGTTTTACTGAAAGCCCTAAGAGACTTTTTATCATATACTATTCTTCAAAGCCTTGTTACAAAATCCAAACAATTTTACACTATAAAATGCTAATAAAAGTCTTGGGGGACCAGCCCGGTAGCGTAGTGGTTGGGTTCACACACTCTGCTGTGGCAGCCCGGGGTTTGCAGGTTCAGATCCTGGCCGTGGACCTAGGTACTGCTCATCATGCAAGCTATGGCAGCATCCTACATACAAAATAGAGGAAGATTGCTGTAGATGTTGGCTCAGCCACAATCTTCCTCAGCAAAAAAAAAAAAAAAAAAAATTCTTGGGTTTCCATATCTACAACTATTTTCTTCTCATCCTTATATCTACCTCAGTAGAGGATACTCTTCTTTCCATGTTGACTGATTATGTTATGTAATGTATGTAAAGGAGTGTTGTATGATATGATTTTAGAGTAATGGTTGTGTTTCAAAATTCATTCTGAAGGTAATTCTGTTTATTTTTTTTGAAGCTTTCGATCATAATTTCAAAGATATAGATCACTATCATTCTCTGAAGATTTTCTGCATGATGCTAAAGAAAGCTAGGATGAGACCATTACTCTTTGATTGCTTGTTTCTTTCTAGTAGTATGTCAGGTTCTACACAAACATTTATATCATTTAATCATCGTAACATTCTCATCTGGTAATTATCATTAAAAATGCTAGATTCCCTAAATACTCTAGAATAAGGAATGGTTTGCATTGAGTCCTTTGTTTATTCAACTACTCATTCCAGTATTTTCGACTTTGTTGTTCCTCTGTTCTTTTGTCTTCTCATTTGACCAAACTCCAATTTGAACAAATGCAGCTATCTATGTTTTCTGAGTCTACATCCAATTGGTAACAACCTCTGAAGGAAGTCAACCAACTGTACAGGTTGGTATCCTGTACATTCATGGCCTCCTACCTTAACTGTGCTACAGAATGGTTCTTTATGTATCCTTAGCTAATATTTCATAACTCTCCAAAGATGCTGTTTTAAACCTTTACCCTTTTCCACTCACACAATCTACCCACTCCTTCTGTCCTTTCAATAGATCTACTCATCTCTTAGTTCTCCAAGAAATATAATTTATAGAAGAAAAGCTCTGACCATAAAACCCAGAATTTACATATGTCTGCATATATAAATTCCCATTTCTTTCCTGTCATAGTAATATAAAGGCTGTCTCTGCTCTGTATAGCTTATCACTGGCTTCACTCTAGAGCTCATCTTTTTCATATGCTCAGAGACTTGATTTTCTGAATTACCCTCTATCATTTTTATGTCTTAAAGTTTTCCCTCATTTCAAGCACCTTTCCATCAGCGTAAGAGAGAGATAAATAAACTTAAAACATACAAAACAACCACAGCAAACGTTTGCTCAATCTTGTTTAATTCTCCAGCTGCCATCTTCTCCCTCTCTTCCTCTTAAGAGAACCCATATCACATCTTCTTTATCCATTTATCTGTTGGTGGACACTTAGATTGTTTCCATCTCTGGTCAAGCTTCTTTCTTAGATCTCATTGTATTCAACACACGGTTCCTGCATGATGTTATCTACTCCTCTTACTTCAGCCGCTATCTACATGTTGATTCTGAAATGTCTTTTGTTAAAAGACGTCTCTCTTTCTATAGATCTTCTGATTTGTATCTGATCCTCTTCAGAACCTCTGCACTTAAGTATCTTACAAGCATTTAAAAATAATATTTCTAAAATTGAATTCATTCATTATCTTCCTCCTATACCTTAAAGTATTTTCAACCTTAAGTATTTTCCCCCAAATGGCTAAATTTTTGACTTCTTCTTTTACTTCTTCCCTTACATCAAATACCAGACACTACAGACTCTACTGCCTAAATGCCGCTGGGATCTTCGCAGCCCGCTTACCACTAAGCTAGTCCTGCCTTCCAACCAGTCACCTAGAATCGCATCTTATTCTCCCTCTACCTACTTTATTCACTTTAGTTCTCTGGGGCCATTTGTTTTTTTCCAGCTTTATTGAGACATAATTGACATATCTATAGCATGATGAATTGATACGTAGCATTGTCCTTAGGGCAAAATTTAAAATGACCTAATGAGCCTTTTAGAGCCTTTCTTGAAGGCTATCTTTCTTCCTCTCCTATTGCTCTTGCCCTTAGGTTATTTGCTTTAGCTAGACTGAACTAATATCTCTGAATATGCTTTATTCTCTCTCACTTATTTACTTATTTGAAACTCTCTCCCTTGCCCGGCATGTTCTCTGTGTAAACTCTACTTTCTACACACGTGCATACACATAAACACACACACATACACACACACACTCCATCCCCTTGTCTGCCTAGTTCCTTCTTACTATTTAGGTCTTATTTTAGCTACCACTTCCAATAGATATTTTCTCAGACCAATTCTCAGACTGCCACCTTCACCTCTGGATCAGTATTACAGGTCTCTTCTGTGTGTTCTCTCAGTAGCTTGCCCCCCACCCCTACACAGTTCTTACAACCTTGTATTATAATTACTTATTTACTTGTTTGTATTATCTGTATACCACAGTGTGGATGGGACAAAGGTTACATTTGCTATAGTTCATCATTATCCCTATTTCTTGCAAAACAATGTCTGGCATATAGGCAGCTCTCACAAGTCTTGGATGCATGCTTCTAATTACACTCTAGTGAGTATCAGCAATGTCATTAGTCCTTGATTCTTCTCTCTCAGATGCACAGCAATTCCCTAAGTTTGGAGAAATCTTATTTGTACTTATCACATGGTAGACTTTTAATTGATTTGAGGGTACTATATTAACTAGTGAATAATTATCCTTTTATAAAAAAGCTTTATATATTTTCGGATAGAAGGCTGATGTGTGAAAATATTATGGAACAATATATAAAACTGTATAATCATGATTTTATTTTTTGATATAGGTAATGAATTTTGTAGGGTGAATAAAAGAATGAGAGCAGAAACCACCTTCTTTAATTCTTTTATATTTACCTCTAGTACATTGTACATTTCCTGGCCCATTTCTGCTACTCACTTCCCTTGAATTAATGAATGCTAGAAAAATCAAGGATGACATCAAGGAGCTTTTGACTTCTGAGTTCTGCCTTGGTGAATGGTTGCATAGTGATTTCTGACTTTTATGTATGGTCTTCCAAACCCTGCAAATGGTCTTTCTAAGGACAACTATAATCCTCTAACTACCAACCTCTTTTTACTTTTCATCCTACTTGAGGTCTCTGTCAAACCTTGAAAGTTTCTCTTTCTGTAGCTTTCCTTTACACCTATAAATTTATGCCTTCTTATTCAACTATGCTGCTATTTGTTTCTTTTGATAAATGCTTTTTATTTTACCACTGATTCTTAAATATTGTTTTTCTTTAGCAGTTTACATTTGACCCCTCTCTATTTTCATTTTCACTGCCTCCCCAAGTTACCAGCTATATGGTGATGAGTACAAAAGCAACTATATAGGTTCTATCTGTCATGCCAGACTTTCTTGTCTCATGTGCATAACTGCCAACTGGACCTCTTGACCTGGTTAAAAGCATTTAGAAGTCAACAAGTTAGATAATCAGGTCTATTTTTATCTCCCAGAAAATTATCCAAAGATTTTGCTTTTTTTTTTAAGCCACGATTGTTTGACTTCCTATTCGTTTTATTATATGAATGCTAGATAGGGCACACACTGATAAAATATTTCCTTTGGGTGATGGGATCTGTATCCAAATAAAGAGAAAATGCTTATTTGGGTAGCTGGATCTACTTAGCAGGACTGAACAGACTATCGGGATCTGTACGTGTGTACACACATGTATGTGTATGTCCGTGGGCTCTGCTGTTAGTTTTGCTTGTTTGTTTGCTTTTCCAAACAATAGTGGTTTTTTCAAGCCATTAAACCATGAGACAGGTCTTTAATTCTTAAGTGAACGTAATAAAAATATCATCAGGATTTTGAATGGACCAATGATCACATGAGAGAAAACTAAAAAGAAGAGCAGAGATATAAAATTAAAAGTATGCTATAAGGCCATTTATCCTCCACTTATCTAGTCTTTCTTCATTTTTTATGCCTCTAGTTAGACAAATTTAGTGAGCGCTATATTTTGCAGAGTAGTTGAGTTGTTGTTACTAACTAAATAAATTAGTGGTGTTTAAAATAAGGCAACAATAAGAGGATAGATATTATAATTAAAAACACAATTTTATGTATATATTTAGTATTAAAGCAAAGGCTTCCAAGGGTATCATGGCATATTACTATTCCAAGGAATCAAATACTGAGCATTCCGTATGCAAGGGATCATTAAGTAACCAAATATAATAAATGCATATTTAAATTCAACAGCTCATAATATAGCTCAAAGCTTATAAGTATCAGTTATATTATATGCTTCATTTATTAAACAAATTACGCATCTTTTAAATTCTGAGACTGTTAGCAATCTGAGCCATGTATGCTGCGCTTTATGTATTTGGAAATTGTTGTTGTAGAATTATGTGGTAGTATTTTGTATATGCAAGTCTTTTTCCTCAGTAAAAAAAGTAGGAAACAAAGTAGTTAATATTTTGTGCAATAGTAAAGTTTGATGAGGATATTTGACATCAAAGGTGCTGTATCTAGCAATATTTTTCCACTGTTTTAAATATTTCCTCACTAATACTAAATAGTTGGTAACAATTACCATACTAGTTTCCTTGTATATGCCAGTCTTTACAATGTGCCTGTTAAGTAGATGTGAGGACATACCAAGGTATAATTAATATAATTATTCCATGAGTAATTATTTAGCATATGTTTAGAAATATAACTGTTCAAAAATGGATGTTCTTCCCCGAGACTGACTAGATGGACTATTATCATATTTACTGTGTCAACAAGGGCCCTTTTATTCTTACTGTATTGCCAAGGAAATATACAAGTGAATTGGTTACGCAAGGCTTCACTGTCTTGGAGAATTGCAAAGGACATATTGACCTCAAAACTTAACTAAAAATTTAGCCACAAACATAATAATAGATTATCATTGTAACATGTTATTTTAATTTTTACCTGAAATGAACTATCTTAGCTATATGCCCAAATAAAAGATTTAAGAAATCAATTTAATCTTCATCACATATTAGCTTGCTCATATATAAAATGGGAATAAGTATAATCTTGTATAACATGAATACAGTAACTCTTAAATGAGCTATAATACTCATTAACACAGACTATGCATTTTTACAAGACCCTGGTTATGCTAGGTATTGCCTAGTGCCCGGGTTTGCAGCAGTGAACAGGCCAAGGATATTGTCTTCCTGGGCTTAAATTCCAGTATAACTTGGGATGTCTCATCTTGTTTCACCGGAGTCTGGAGGAATCTACAGATAGTCTTTAGCACTCCTATAAATCCCACGATAAGATGTAACACATTTTTATGTTCATAGTAATTTTTTTGGCTTTTATCAGATCTTCAAATTGATTACTCACCACCCAGGCTGACTGAAACAAACCAACCAACAAACAAAACTGCAATTAGAATAAATCTTTGTAAACTGAAAAATGCTTTCTACATTTTAGATATTATTGTTAATGACTCATCTCTATGACTGACAGAGTGCCTAAGTCATGAGAAATTCTGTGCTACTGAGAGTGACAGTTGAACTCTTGTATGCCTGGGGATACCACTTAGAGATGTAAATCACTGATGATTTTTCTCCCTCTTTATTGGTAATAAGATAAAAGGTGTTTTTTTACTTCGTATATTAAAAGTTGTAAAGAAATTTTTACATACTAAAAGGAACAATGGAAATATGTAAGAAACAATTATTAGGTCTGGTTCACCCTGCGTTCTTAAAACTGCCTCTTTCTGTTCCTTTCTTCCCTAGGCACAACATTGCGGAAAATATACCTTAGAATAAATTTTGGATAATGTAAACTGAATCCCACCATGTGCCACATCTCTGAGCCCTGTGTAACTGATTAGCCCAGAAGGAGCCAGATCATTTACTTCTCTAGGTATCTGGATTTTTGATAAGGAGGGAAAGGCTGGGTTTCTCTTTGGGTTGCTGTAATCGGATATTGTGAGGTGGGCACGTAGCATCTTACATGTATAATAGAAAAGCAGAGAATGTCTGTCTTCTGTGTCAGAGAATAATGATGCTATGGAACTGGCACCTGTAGAAAAACAAAATTGAGAAACAAGAGAGACAGTCCGGGGAGTGTTTTCTACTTCCTTGTTTTAGGCTAATACTTCAAGTTTCCTGATGGGTTTCAGTGAGACACCTGTTTACCATTATTATAAATCACTGTTTTCTTCTTGAATTTAAGCTTTTATCTGTGTTGCATTTTGAGTTCTCACTAACAAAATTTAAAATCTACTGCTAAATTTATTGATTGTATCAATAATAAAATTTCTAATATTTTTCATCACGTATCATATATATTAGGTACTTAATAACTTATTGGTAACATTGTTCGTTATTCCTCAAATAATCCCGGTATAAAATTGAATATATAGCGGGTCTGGCCCCGTGGCAGAGTGGTTAAGTTTGCGCGCTCCGCTGCAGGCGGCCCAGTGTTTTGTTGGTTCGAATCCTGGGCGCGGACATGGCACTGCTCATCAAGCCTCGCTGAGGCAGCGTCCCAAATGCCACAACTAGAGGGACCCACAACGAAGAGTATACAACTATGTACTGGAGGGCTTTGAGGAGAAAAAGGAAAAAAATAAAATCTTAAAAAAAATTTGGATTTATAGCAAGGTGCATTTAACTGTATTCTTATCCTGAGGCACTGCTGTACTTTTAAAACAGAATGGATTAGTAATAACATCTTGAGTAGCTGCTGTGGGAGACAATTCTCTATGGGTGTCAAGTTTCCACACATCTTGTGAAGAAAGTACTGACTGCACACTGATTGTCCCAGACTATATATTTTTTTTTCTAAGATTTTATTTTTTCCTTTTTCTCCCCAAAGTCCCCCGTACATAGTTGTATATTTTTCGTTGTGGGTCCTTCTAGTTGTGTCATGTGGGACGTCGCCTCAGCGTGGTCCCATGAGCAGTGCCATGTCCGCGCCCAGGATCCGAACCAACGAAACACTGGGCCGCCTGCAGCGGAGCACGCGAACTTAACCACTCGGCCACGGGGCCAGCCCCTGTCCCAGACTATATTTTTAAGATGTTTGTATAGTGAATAGCCGTGGAAGATAGACACAGTGCTCACGTTTATAGCAAGGGGCAAATTTGCTTGCAGTCTTTCAAGATGACAGTGTCTCGTTTTGGAATAAAGGGCAAGCATGCTGACCAAAAAGATTTAGATTCTCTAAGCTTAGGTTCCCTCTCCCTGTAATACAACCCCCTCATGTGCAGCTGTCTTCTGGCTCTCTTTGTGGCACACTGTGGGAACTGGTGCTCTGGGAAATGGTGGGAAAATGCTGATACTCCGTCTGCTATTATTTCTGTGAGTAATAAACTGTCTTTCATCTCTAACCCAGGAGTCTCATGTCTTCTACCATCATCCATGGAACTGTGACAGGCTAACTTGTTAGCTTGCAAGTAGGATAAAGTCTGAGAATGTTCATAGTTTTTGACACATTTCTTGTCGAGTTTTTAATAAATTATTCGTTCTTAATAATAATTTTGTCTAAGCATATTAACATGTACCTTTGATGGTAAAGAAAGAAGCTCAAATTAATCAACACTACCCAGGCTCAGTCAAAGGTATTATTTGAACTCTGGTTAGTTTAAAAATGTATAATCTATATGTCAATTATTCCTCAAAATATCTATATCTATAGATATACAGATATAGATACATATATTTTATATATAGATATATATAAATATAAAATATCTTGGTACAGTCCCACATACTAATAGGTGTATTAAATCCCAGTTTTCAATTATATCTGTCAGTTACCTTTTATTTATCGAATTTGTGTTTGTTCGTGTGTTTCTACTTTATTGTTGAGTTTCAATCATCCATTAATCATCAGGAAAAATAGAATTCTTAAATTGTATATTTACTATTCTGATAGGATTGTCCACAGTTTGATACAAAATTAATCACAAGTCTTGGTTAATGTGACTATTTGACATTTTGTATTTACAGTGCTCTTATACACATTATTAAAGCTATTATTTAAAAAATTATCATATTTTGTTAAAAATAAAGAGGCATAGAAGAGGCCTCTGTTGCCCTTGCCACATTTTGTTAACTCACATCTGATTTCTGTGGCAGACAGTTCAGTAGGTGCTCAGACTCACCCTGCCATGTCAGTGTCCCCCTTCAGCATAGACAGTATAATTTTTTTTTTTTTGGTAGGAAGATTAACCCTGAGCTAACTGTTGCCAATCCTCCTCTTTTTGCTGAGGAAGACTGTCCCTGAGCTAACATCCATGCCCATCTTCCTCTACTTTATACGTGGGATGCCTACCACAGCATGGTGTGCCAAGCGGTGTCATATCTGCATCTGGGATCCGAACTGGTGAACCCCGGCGACCGAGAAGTGGAATATGCGAACTTAACCGCTGCGCCACCGGCCACCCCGGCAGTACAATTTTTGGACTCAGGGCCTTCTCCAAAGCAGGGAGCTCATTCAGCCCTCAGCTTTTATGCAAGCAAGGCTGAATTGCTGGGGAATTAACACCCCCAGGGAGAGTTCTAAATGAGGAGGAATGATATTCTGGATATAAATGTCCATGTACTTCTTTTTTCAAGGTGTACAACTTTGGGAAGAATTTTGTGCACTCTTTAGGTCTCACCAGAATAACCTCTCTTTCTCACAGCAATGATCTCAGCAAACGCAATAATGTCTTCGTATGGGAATTTACTCTCTCTTTGATTAACTATTGAAGCTGTCTCCTTCCTGCCTCCAAGTTTCACCTCCTGAATATACCAACATATCACCTACAATCCTGCAACCAAGTGCTTACTTCAGGCTCTGCTCTGGGCAGAATGCAAACAAAAGATGTAATTCCACTAAAATTTATTGAATATCTTCCACATATCAGGTGTACCACATACTTTAGCTCCATCAGAAAAATCCTATGACATTTTCTGTTTTCCCAGTTTTACAGAAGGGATATAAGAGATGACTATCGAATCCAGCTGTCTTAATCCAGTGTTCATGATTTTTTTCTATGTAATCTAAGTCTACAATATCCAGTCAGAGCCACGTGAATGTTAGGTTAAAAAAATTACTGAGTGATGTTCTTGGACCGATAGTATCGAAAGTAATTCTCTATTCTAAGACCTGCTCTGACTTTCAGTCTGGTTTATTCTACAATCTAGGTTTCTCAAGTTTGGCACCATTGACATTTTGGGTTGGATAATTCTTTGCTTTAGGAGCCCGTTCTGTGAATTGTAGGATGTTTAGCAGCATTCCTAGCCTCTACACATACATGATTGTAGCACCTTCCCTTCCCCCAACACGTGATAGCAAGAAATAGCTCCATATATTGCCAAATTCCCCTGAGGAGGCAAAACTCCAAATCACCACCCCCCCCCAAAAACACACTGCTCAAAACCACTGTACAAACTAAGCTCCCAAAGCATAAAGACTCTTTTGTTCTCGGCATCTTTCACTGTGGTTGACACATAATCAGGGCTTATTAAATATGTACTGCAGAAAAAGAAAGAATAAATCCCTTGGAATTTAAAAAAACACTATAAAAGTTTATAACTCATCTATTTAAAGAGTCAGATATCTATTCAAAGAGTCATTTAAAAACTATGTTTTTCACCTTGTCTGTCACATTTTGATTACTAAGATTGTGTAAATATATTCATGATTTGCCATGTTTTAAACTCACCTCTACAGTAAAAAATTCTCAAAAAGAGAATCTTGATTTTTTTCTATTTCAGCTAAAAACTTTGAATTGAGTATTAAACACTCACATAATAAAGTATTTTCAAATGACCATAAATTTGTGTGAGCTCAGAGAAAAGCCTCCAACAATTGTAGTTGTTGATGACTTGTGCAATTCCCATGTTTTTCATGAATATATCTTCCATCAGAGTTTTTCCTTTTTCTGCAAAATATATTTCCACTTATTGAATGGTGTAAGTTTTTCAAACCCAGCAATTTTCATGGCACTTTATGAAAATAAAATGGTAAATCCATAGAAAATTAGGTGTAGTTAAAATTGAATTCTCATGATTTATGAGGTCTGCAGAATGTCTAAAAGTAAGACCTATTAGATAACTGCCTCAGGATGAAATGTCATTACATTTTTAACACTTAAAATATAATAATCTCATCAAATTTATCAGCAAGATGTGTTTCAATGTTTTCAGGGCATTTAAGAAACAAACTGAGCATTCTTTTTTTTTTTTCATTATAATATGAATGTTACTTTTCCATATTTTCAACACCTAGGATTTTATATCTTCATGAAATCAATGGTTTAGATGCCCTGCTATGGTATATTCAAATAAATCACATTTATTAGAAATGTTTATTAAAATCAATTCCAGGGATAATTTTTTAAAGCTACTTTCTTTATGCCCCTGATACCTGCTTTAGCAGAAGCAAAACAAAACAAAAATTTGTGGATTAAACCAGGGTTTGATATAAGGCGTGAATATGTACGGATAGGGGATTCTAAGTGTATTTTAATAAGATATAAGCACATTTCTACTGCCTAAAATATCTTTATTCCGAAACACAACTTCTAAGTTTTAGGTCACAGCAGCATCCATTCTAACACTCATCAGAGAGAAGCATTAGCATGAGGCCCCCGGAGCCTGACTACCTGGCTTCAGTTTCCCCTGCCTCACAGCCAACAGAGTGCAAGCTCCTCAAGAAGAAATTTTGACTTGCTTTGTTCATTGATGTATCCCAAGGAACTAGAGCAATTTCAGGAACTTAGCAAAGATTCAGCAGTGAATGAAAGAATAAATAAATGAAGTTTTTACTCTGCATATTAGTTTTCTCTTGCTGCTGTATCAAATTACCACAGTCTTAGCGGCTTAAACAACACACATTATTATCAGACAGTTCTAGAGGTCAGATGTCTGACATGGGTCTCACTGGGCCAAAATCAAGGTGCCACTAGGGCCCCATTCCTTCAGGAGGCTATAAAGGAAAATGCATTTCTGTGTCTTTTTCAGCTTCTAGAGGCTGCCTGCATTCCTTGGATCGTGGCCACCTTTCCTCTTCCAAGCCAGCACTGGCTGGTTAAGTCTTTCTCACATGGCATCACTATGACACTGACTTTTCCTCTGCTGCCCCCTGTTTCTTTTAAGGATCCTTCTGATTATATTGGGTCCACCTGAGTGATCCAGGGTCCTCTCCCTATCTTGAAATTAGCAGATCAGTCTCATCAATTCCATATGCACTCTTAATTCCCTCTTCACATCTATGTAGCTTTTATTTCCAAGTGCCGAGGATTAGTACATGGACATCTTTGGATGGTAATTATCCTACTTACTACATTTGCCACTCAACAATTATGTAATAGTATGTAAATTATTTAACAACATTGTACTAGTTTCTATGTCTATAAAATGTTGATCATCAGAGGACCTATTTTATCAATTTTTTGTATTAGGTTTTTATACATGAATCTCTTGGGATAGTATCCAGCACGTTGTAGCACACAGTCAATGTGGTTCTTATTATAATAAGTGTGTCCTTTTGAAGCTAAAATTTTATATTCAATTCTTGACTTCCACTCTTGCTTAAAGGAGGCTGGATTGATGACATCTGCTTAAAGTTCTTTGAGTCCTTAATGACATTCAGTCTGAAAAGGGGAAAGTTGAAGGCAATTTCAAGATTCTACCCTCAAAAGGAAGATCTGCATGGCTTTACATGCTGAAGAAAACCAGCTAAAGTTATTATCAGAAAAGGTAAACATGTTTGCAGGGTAGATGAAGTAATGAAACTCTTAAGTAGTGTATATCAAAAATAGATAATCTTCAAAGATAGAAAGTTTTGGTACCCTGCCTTGAATGTTTCTCAAACAATAGGTGTAAGAATGGTATGGGAGGAATTAATTAGATCCAATAAGGGACAATCCTTCAGATCAATGCCATAGCAAAATACAAGGCATTACTTATTCCTGGAGAATGAATGTTTAGATACTTGAATTAATCTTTTGGCCTCTCAGCTAAACGAACCAAACTATCTCCGCATCTTCGCTGGGGAAAAGTGAGATGTAACAATGACAGCCGTTTGTCAATGGGAGGAAAGGTTACTTGCTGATTGTGTCGCAACTGGGACAGCTGCAACAGTAGCCATTTCCTCAAGATGCAAATAATTTTATGCAATTTAATTAAATAAAAATTAAATAATTCTTAGTATTTTCTAATGTACTTTTAATTTGAAGTATGGGTTTACTTGTTCTCCAGTAGTCCTGTAAAATATAATGTTCAGTATTCTAATTGCTTTATTTCATTTCCCCTGAAAGAAGAAAATTATTTTTGAACACACTCTGTGTTCATTTCACAGACTGCTCTCTGAGTATAAAAACACACTTATTTTCAAAATAAAATTTCATTGCGTGGCAAAGAAATTAAACTTAAAGGGAAAAATTGCTTTTAAAATACAAAATCTTTCTATGTTGTTTTTCAAATTTTACTGGCTATTCTGTTCAAAATAAAACTCAACTATTGCTTTTCTCTTAAAATGGGAGAAAACTTCTTTTCCAATGCAACTTGTGTGAATTTTGGCCATGCATTTAATTTCACCATGTCTTATCTTCCTCATTTGTTAAATGGGCATAGTATTACTTACCTTCCTCTATCATCGTTGTAAATATCAAATGAAATGATAGAAGACAAAAAACTTTTAGACTAAAAAAGTTTGTACACATGAATTATATTATTTAATGTTTTAGTCCTTTTATTGCATTGCATTAGCTCTGTGAGTTAACTGTCCATTTGAATTTCATGGACAGTATAGCTTGGCAGCCTTGTGGGGCCAGTAACTTGGCGTTAGAGGTATGGGTGGCAACGACAGTCATCAAACATGTAAAGGATTTTAATGTTTAAAATACAGCCCTTTTATTCTTTTTTTTTTTTGACGTTTAAATTCTGAATTTCTTCCAAAGAAGAAGTGGGTAGAAGAATTTAAAACAAAATAAAAAAAAAAACCAGAAACCAAACCAATAACTGGAAGCAGACTTTCGGTCAATATCCCGATACTACTACCACTACTGCCATTATTACTACTGCCACCCCACCACCAATAACAAGAAGGACAACAACAGTCAAGCTTCACTTTTATCATGCCAGAAAGGTTCCCAATGCTTTATAATAAATTATGTACAAATGTAGTGGTTTCTCCATATATGTAGATCACCTATATTATTTTTTACTTAACATATTTTTTAAAATGGGTGTAGCCCAAATATTCCTATTTACTTAAGCCTCCTCTTGAGAGTTGTTATCCTTGAAAGAATGGATGTGTTTTTATTGCCATTTTGTCACTTTTTCTTTTTTTTGGGTGTTTTAGTAGTTCTCAGTTCCTTTCTTTTTCTCTTGCTCTCTTCCCTTGTGGTTTGATGGCTATCTTTAGTAATTTGTTTGGTTTCTTTTGTCTTACTTTTTTTCCTGCTTGTTATAGGTTTCTGGTTTGTGGTTACCATGAAGATCCTATTTAATATACTATGCATATAACAGTCTATATTGAGTAGATAGACTCTTTAGCTTGACCTCTTTCTAAAAGCTCTACTTTTCCACTCCCCTCCTCCCACATTATATGTTTTTCACATCATATGTAGTCTTTTGCTTAGTGTGTGTCTTTCCATTACCCTCTTATCATTGAAATAGGTGATTTTAGTACATTTGTCTTTTAACCTTCATATTATCTTCACGGGTAGTTGATCTGTTGCCTTTACCATACTTTTACCTTACAAGTGATTTTATTGCCTGTTTTTTGTTGTTGTTGTTTTGGGGTTTTTTTGATAATTTTTTGTTATCTCTATTTGTGGTCATTGCTTTCCCACTTAAATAAGTCCCTGCAGCATTTCTTGCAGAACTGGTTTCTTGGTGATAAACTCCTTTAATTTTTGCTTGTCTGGGAAGCTCTTTATCTCTCCTTCCATTCTGAATGACAACCTTGATGGATAGAGTATTCTTGGTTGTAGGTTTTTTCCTTTTAGCACTTTAAATATGTCGTGCCATTCTCTTCTCTCCTGTTGGCTCCCGACTATAATTTAACAAGACAGGAAACGACAAAGGTTGGAGAGGGTGTGGAGAGAAGGGAACCCTTGTTCACTGCTGGTGGCAGTGCAAACTGGTGCAGCCACTATGGAAAGCAGTATGGAGTATCCTCAGAAAATTAAGGATAGATCTACCGTATGATCCAGCTATTCCACTGCTGGGTATTTATCCAAAGAACTTGAAAACACAAAGGCATAAACATACTTGCACCCCTATGTTCATTGTGGCATTATACACAATAGCCAAGACATGGAAGCAACCTAGGTGCCCATCAAGGGATGAATGGATAAAGAAGATGTGGTATTTATACACGATGGACTACTACTCAGCCATAAGAAATGACGAAATCCGGCCATTTGTGACAACATGAATGGACCTTGTGGGTATTATGCTGAGTGAAATAAGTCAGAAGGAGAAAGTCAAATACTATATGATCTCACTCATAAGTAGAAGATAAAAACGACAAAAAAAAACCACACATAGCATTGGAGATTGGACTGGTGGTTACCTTTGGGGAAGGGGGGAGGGAGGAGGGCAAAAGGGGTGATTAGGGTCACATGTGAGGGGATGCACTATAATTAGTGTTCGGGTGGTGAACATGATGTAATGTATACAGAATTCGAAATATGTACATCTGAAAAAAATTAAAATTAACAAAAAAAAGAATGGATATGTTATGGCTTGTTTTATTTTTTTTTCTAGTCCTCATGATAATAAAGACAATTATGGAATTTTTAGAAAGTTTATCAACATGTCTCCTAAAATAAGCTCTTGCTCCACTGTTGATTTGCTAACTATACTTTGGGAAAGACTAGATGCATTTTTATTCCCATTTAAGAGATGTAAG
The DNA here is from genome assembly GCF_021613505.1 of Equus quagga. NCBI lineage: Eukaryota > Metazoa > Chordata > Mammalia > Perissodactyla > Equidae > Equus > Equus quagga. Next base: position 126,999,755 of record NC_060269.1, read on the forward strand.
AGGAGAGGCTTATAGAGGCCGCATAAGGCGTCTAAAGTCACGCAGCAAGTCAGAGGTGGAGCTTTCTCATCAGTGTAAAATTCGCAATCTAGTAAACTGTGAGTTTATGTCTGTTGGTATACTAACCCAAACTCATACCATCTCACCACCTGTTAGGGAGTTTTCAGAGTGGCTTCTTGTATTGAGAAAAAGACAGGGCCAGATATTCACTTAAGCCTTAAAAAACTTTAAAATGCCAAGTAATAGAGCTTGTGTTGTTTGTCCCTGGATTGTGCATTTTATTTCTCATATATCAAGTTATGCATTTGTTTGAAAGCATCATGGCATTTATTAATTATCCAAGCTGAATTCTCATTTTCAGTAAATGGCACCTTACACAGTGGGGCCATGTCAAATAGGAGCCTTGACTAGGGAACAAATGTCAGGGTGGTAAGGAGCCTGCTGAGTGTTTAATAACTACAGATGAAGTGCACCGTTAGTGTTATAAAGCATCATTCCATCACCCAGTAGGTTTCCTTTGTAAGTAAAGATAAAATGACTTGGACAATCTGTACTGAATCCATCAGCTTTAACTGTCAAAGCACCAGGCAAGACAAGATTTCTTCAAATAGAATGGATGCTCGAGAAGAAAGACGAATAAAAATCCATTATCTAATAAGAAATAAAATAATTTCAATTTAATCAATGACTGCACAATATCATGGCTTTGTGAAATGAACTTTGGAATATGAGCACATTCATAAGTTATTTTTGAGCCCTACTCCTTCTCTGTATGAGGTGGAGATAAGGAGTTGGAGAGGTGTGTGCATATACTATAAACTTATTTGTGTATTAGAACTCTGAGGGAGACAATGAAAAACATTACAACTAATTCTCAAAGAAAAGAATTCAGAGATTTTAATATGCCTGTAGGTCTCCCAAAGGTGGAGAATATAAATGAAATGAGCACATTGTAACTAATAAACCATTGTACATGTCACCACAGCAAGAGGTCTTTCTCTTAGCAAAATTCTAATGTTTTTGACATTGTCCTGAATTATGGCTAAAGAAAAAAAAAAAAGGCAGTCCTTAGAAAGAATTGTGAGTGAAGAGGAAAAAGCTGGATTAAACATGAAATTTCATAAACATTTTGTTAACATAGATTATGAACTACCTGTTTAATGAATACTAGCTTTAATTCTTGCAACAATCCTGTGAAATAGGTAGTGTTATATTTAAAACTAATAAAATGATGGTCAGCTGATTTAAGTGAATTCAGATTCAGTCAGAACAAGGGAGATCCAATCCAAATCCATGATTCTGTCATGACACCACTCTGGCCCAGCTGTATAGTCTTCAAGAGAAATATGGGACAGTATAAACCCTGTGATCAGGTAATAGAGGCTGTACTGACCCTGGCTAGAAGACAAAAAAAAAAAAAAAAAAAAATCAGAGTATATTCCGTGGGCAAAACTACATGAGCACGGAGAACTTTTATGCGAATGTTAAAGAATTACTTGGAGAAGCCATAGCTGGCATTCAGTTAAGGAGAGAGAGGAGAATGGAGAAGGATCTTGGAATGAGTACACCAGGAGCATCCTTGGCTCAACTCCTGAAAGCCCCATCAATAGAGCTTCTCTCACTCCCTCATTGCGCTGCCTGAGATGTAAAATCATCTTGTCTAGGACGCTTCATCCTTTTTAGTAATCTATACTGATCACGGCTATTCTCTTATTCATATCGGAGGCGTGACAGCTAACACGGGGTTGAGGAACCAGCAGGTTTCGGTTTGAATTCTCATCCTTCCCCCGCTTCCTGAACAAGATGCACAATGTACCTAATTTCTCTGAATGAGCTTCTCTGGTTTTAGTTTTAAAACAGGGATAGAACCACTTTTCAGAGGATGGCTCTGAGCACTAAATAAAGTGATGCACTTCTGCCCTCGTGGTCAGTAGAAAATGCTTACTATTGCATGAGGTTTACAGAGCTTTTTTCCCTTGTACCACCAGAATTTTTCTCTTAATGTGGTTACTTTCAACTCAAGCGACAACTCAAGAGAGTGGTCTGTTCTCTTGCAGCTGAAATAGCTTTCAAGTTATATTGTTCATTCTTAGAGTTTATGATGACAGATTTTATCATCTTTGTAAATAAACAAGTAACAGCAACATAAAATATCCTTACTTGACTTAATAAGCAGACATCGGTTCCAGGGAAAAAAGAATTGCCTGAAAACATAGGGTAACTTCATGAAATAGATGCATTCATTACCAGGTGCAGCACCAAAATTTGATCTGTCTGCTTTTTTCATTCATTCTTATAAAATGTCTAATTTCTATGTTCCTTCAAAATTATTAAGACTTTCTTTTTTAATAAAGGAGAATTTTTTTAGGGATGAATACATGTGGGAAAGAAAACAACACACGCTTTTATCTACCCTCAAGTCTAATAATGTAGTGACTATAATTAATATAATTAATTTAGGAAAATATCTCTAAAGTTTCTGAGCAATGAGAAAATGCTACTTTTCAGGAATCCAATGTCTGAGACAGAACACAGTATTTTTTCCTTAAAAGAGCAATAGGATCTACAATCTTGATAAGCATATAATATGACTACTATTTATACTCAAATAGATAGTGATGGGTTGGCCATTTTCTTTCTTGATGAATCTATACCATAATAAGTACATCAGGCTTTCATCTGAAATTAGCTCTACAAAAATTCAGCTTTCAGTTAAAATTGTAGCTGAATACAAATTAGAATCTTTCTTTGTCACCAATTCTAGCATTATCTTAGCATGTCACCTTATTAGCAGTAATGACTATGTTGTTTTTACATATTTTGACATCACTTTATTAAAATAAGAAGGAAAAAATAGGGTCCAAGTCATTTATAACCAATAACAACTTAGCTGTCTTGTCAAATTTCCAAAAAATTCACTCTTTATCTTTAAATAAATCTAAAAATATTGCTGAAATTTCTTCGAAATTTTATGAGACCAATGCTATAGTTTTTTAAAATTAGAATTTTCTGGATGCTTTTGTTCATAAGAATACCACTGTGATTAGTCAGTTTTAGAGGCTTCTAAAACATGGCCTGTCTTCCTTAAATTGTCAAAAAGGAATGATTATTATCTATTCATAATTATATATGAATATATTTTAAAAAGAAAAACACTGAAAAGAAAATACAACAAAAAAGCTAGAGTGAAGATGTTTTGTTTGATGTTGTTGACTTTAATTAATGATTCATAGATCTCCATCTTTAATGTCAAAATGTGGATCACATATCTATTGTGATGTGTTTCATATGTATCTTTGTGCTAATAAAAATGCAAGCAGATCAGGGTTAGGTAAAGTCAGAAAGAAGACAAAATTTGTGTTTCCCAGACTCTGTCTACCCCATTTGAACCCATATTGGAGGATATATCATTCTTTCAAATTTCCAATTCAGTTTTGTATGGAGATTAAAAGAGTGGCTGTAAATGGAGAAATATGATGTCTTTTTAAGTGTGAAGTGCTTTGATGCTTATGTCCTAATTATTCCCAATAAGGAACTTATTGTTTTCAATCAAGAAAGTAAGTTAAAGTTGATGGAATTGTTTTTCCAGCCAAGAATATCTATTTTCTTCGTCAGTAAAGATTTACTAGAGTACGTGGAATCTTAAAAAGCTGAACTCACAGAGACTAGATTGGTAGTTGCCAGGGGCTAAGAGGTTGGGGAAATGGGAAGATGTTGGTCAAAGAATACAAACTTCCAGCTATAAGATGAATAAGTTCTGGAGCTCTAATGCATAGCATGGTTAGTGTAGTTAACAATACGATATTGCATACTTGAAAGTTGCTAAGCGATCTTAAATGTTCTCACCACATAGACGCACACAAAAGGTAACTATATGAACAGGTGAATGTGTTAACTAACCTTATTGTGGTTAGCATTTCACAATATATACATGTATGAATCATCACGTTGTACACCTTAAACTTACACATTGTTATTTGTCAATTATATCTTAATAAAGCTAGAAAAACAAGATGCACTAGAATACCATTTACTTTTTGTGAGGAATTAACTTGAGAGTGTATTAACCTGAGCCTAACTTGAGATATAATAAAATTATTCCCCAAATGTATACCATTTTGCAAAAAGAGAGGTATTGATAAATTAGAATAATTATTCACAGAAACAACATTTCTAGGAAATGGTTTATTTTAGGCTTTATGCCTTTTTTTGTTTCACATTTGAGAATAAAAGGTGGGGTGTAATTGTCACATAGAAATGTCCTGGGGCAGCATACCACTTCCTATTGTCCTTGCTAAAACTCTATGTGTGAGTGCACCCCTTCCTACATTCCTCTTTTTTTTTAAAAAAAATTATCCTTGGAGGAAGAGAGTGGCGGAAAGGTATACTATAGATGAGAATTTCCTAAATGTTACTGAATAGGTATTTAAAACCCCAAACAAAAAAATTCTGTATGTATAACAGTATGTGTGTGTCCATTGCAATCACAGAACATAGAGATAACTATGAACATGTTTTAGTAATTGTGGAACAAAGAAGGAGGTAGCAGATTCATAATTTAGAAATCCTAAGAAATTGTTAATTAAGATGTTTAGGAAAGGGAAGGAGGAAGTATTTTTAATCATTAACATTGTAATAATAACATACAATATTTTACTCTGTTTTTCTTCTTAAATATAAGCATTTGCCCTATCACGTAATATTCGAAAAAAATAATTTTAAAAGAACTATTGAGATAAAAATTTAATATTCTTTATCATGGCTACACCACAGTTTTCTTAACCATCCCCTTTGGTTTAAGTAATTTAGCTTGCTTTCAAATTCTCAGTTGAAGATTATGCTGCAAGGAAAATGACTGTAGGTAAGACATTCTCTGTAATTAAGAGCTTATGTCTCAATCCCATTCACCTTTGACTCCTGGTCGTGAGAAGGATCGGGAGTCATACGAGTCATCCCAAGTACAAAGGCATACACAAGAAATGTCATTTGATTTTTCAAACATTCCATTTAGGAGAATTTAGAATAACAACATTTAGTCTTCTGTCCTTCGGGACTCCATTAATATTAATTAAAAGGAAAATGATCGCTCATACCTTACATTTCTGCAATCACTTATACCTTAATTTACTTAGTGATTTACAGTTTACTGTTTGAATTTTTCAATGATTCCATAACATTATCTTTTTTGCTAGTGTGATTCAAAAAGAAAGCTTGGTTCATAATCAAAAACAGAGATAAAGAACCTAATGAAGAAACAACAGAACACTGGTACATGGAAAGAAACAATAAAGGATAGAATAAAGAAAAGGTACAGATAGGATATGAACATTAATACTCTACATTTATTCACATAAACTTTAAAAAGAACTTTCACATGTTACTTCGCTCTTGGCAATAACTGATTGTGATATTATCACTATTTTGTAGGTTAGAAAACTAAGACTCAAGAGGTACCAACATCCTAAGTAGAAAATCGGGGACAATTATTCAAATCTTTTTTTCGGAAACATCAAACTAAGGGATCTGAGGGAAGGCAGCTAGAGAGACCTGTGGAGGGAGAAATGAGTGAGGGAAAGTTTTCTTTAAATAGTTGAAACACTTTGCATAGTCAGAAGAGCAAAGTCTTATTGGTTCTTGCAATCACTGACTCTCAAATTCCCTGTTTTTCAGGATTGCAGAGTATTGCATCTAAGAGCAGAGGGGCCACAGGGGATCAGAGAAAACTCTGACACTCTGAATATCAATATATTTCTTTTTAAAATTTATTTTTTGCTACTTTAAATTTAAATCATATATCACATTAATAAGAAATTAAAAGAAAACCTCAGGATATATTCCATCATGCCTTCATATATCCTTTTTGAAAGTTGTAAAGCAAGATTTTGAAATTGACACAAGGTATATGTAAGTCTCAGTTTTGTAGAAAATACAAATAATTTTTTAAAAGCACTTTTACCGATAAATTTATATCCAAAATTTACTTTTACCACCCCTGCTGTTGTATATCAGTTCCATGGGCATGAGTAGGGACATTTACAAATATGGTTTCATCTGTGCCTTCTTCAGACACTCTCATCCCACCAGCAAGTTTCTGAGCTCTGATTTTTCCCCAATGATAATGCTTTACCTTATTTTCATAGGAAAGCAAGAAAATGCAGGAAATATTTGGAGATGTTTAAGATGGTTCATTCTGTTGCACTCCTTCTTTGCTGATTTTTACCAAATACATTCATTTAATGTCATTGGATACGTATTAAGAATGTTCATTTTTTGGTATTATTTTGGGCTACATATATTCTTGAGATTTTTTACTTAGAATACATAACATATATTGTGATATAAGGAATAATGGTGAAGAAAAAAAGTATAGTGATGCGGTCTTGTGCTTATGTATTACTAAGGTTTAGGAACTCTTAATTATCACTATCCAGTGTCCAAAACTGTTAGCTCTAGTAATAAAGAGAAAATAATATAGTATTTAAGATGGATAGCTGAAGGTAGAGGCAGCAAAATTGTACATAGAACTCCACAGGCCAATGGAGAAAAATTAAATGTGTAAAAGTGCTACGGGATTTGGTTTAAATCTCAACAGAATGGAGTTGTCATAGACAAAGTATAAAATTTGTTAACGCATGCTGACCCTCTTCTCCTCTCCAATATGTGTTTATAGTGTGTGAATATTCTGCTATGAATTCTGATCAAGGGTCACGGTAATTGTTCATTAAGAGGTCTGACTGAAGGTCTGACACGCATGGATTAACAGTTTTCTCATTTGAGCATAAGAAATCACTTGGTGAAAAACAGAATTGAATGAGTAATGTCCTTTTGGGGGCTCTACTGGAATCTGAACTGTAGCCTTTTGCCTCTCTTTAAGGACGTGTGTTGAGTGATTGTCACTGTACTATTAGCTCTACTCAAGTTAAACTTCCGCGTATATGGCTAAAAATTAAGCTCTTTGAATTAAATCTTGTGATTTGGTTCCTCTTTAGCTATCACTGCTGTTTTTGGAAAGGCAGTCAGTTGGACAAGAAAGAAGGAAGATAGAAAGAAAGACAAAAATGGAAGGAAAAGAGGAAATTAGAAAATGAGTAAAGGAAGATGAGTAACGAACAAAATCAGGAAGTAGGGATAAAGTAGAAGAGTAGGAAGAGATGGAAGAAAGAAAAGAAAAGGAAAAGAAATTAAATGAAAAGAGAAGAAAAAGATAAGTAAACTAGAATTTATTGAACATCTGCCCCAAAATTCTACTGGATGGGTTCCCATGGTTATCTCATTTAATCCTTAGGAACTTAAAATCTTTGTGTAGGTAAAATGTAAAATGCATGTCAAGTTGTCTCCAAAGTCCATACTTTAATGACCATCTGCTCTTCATGTCCTATAAAGTCGGCCCTGGATCACGTGTACTTGGCCTCATTAACCATTGTGGATTAGACTAGACTTGGACCACTTGCCCTATCAGGACCAATCAGTTTATCTAATAAGCATTTATCTTTGAGTGCCATCGTTCTAATTGGTCTTTGCCAAATGCTTGAATTGATAAAGTATATCAAGTAAAAATTAGAGCAAATAAATCTCTGTGGGGACAAAAAGACTAGAGAGTAATTAAATACAAAGTCAGAGGCAGAGACAAGTGGCCACACAGACTTGTAGAGATGGAGAGAATGGCTTCAGCAACATGATGCTTTTCAATGCCTAATCCTGGCCTTAATGTTCAGTTCCATGAAATACTCATGTATTCTTTTCAAAAACTCATTTTTTTCTTAACCTATTTTGAGTAGACTTTCATTTGCAGTTGAATGATTTCTGACTGTGGCAATGATAATACTCTCTATTTAAACAAAAAATCATGAATTACAGTGAAAGAGCCCAAAGTGAGACTGCTAATGTGTCAAAACAGTGTTCAGAAACACTTACACACCATATGCAGCATTAATTTTTCCCTTGTTGCTATGTTACTTAGTAAACTCTCCTTTACTATGTATTCTCTGCCCTAACAAGCCTTCACTATTCTGAAAGGCAGAATTCATGTCTTTTCTCTTTTAAATTTCCATTTTCCATGAAAACCTAATATAATCCTCTGTATGCACAGTGCACATTGTTTTTTACCCCAAATTATTGTAATTAATTATGTAAGCACAATGGGAAAACTTGTACCTGGTAACGTTCTTATCAGAAGTACTTTCAATAACTTATAAACTTTTATGAAAATTAAACTATGGCCACATTAAATACTAAACAAAATACTTGCCTTATTCATAACTTACATGAAGTATATTATAGATTTCCAATTTTGCAGCGTCAATGTAGACCACCAGCAGTTACAAATGCTAAAAAAACCCAGTTGGTTTTTTGGTTCCAAACACTCTAAACACAGTCCCTTTGAGTACTACATTTTACGGTCCTGCCAGCAATATACGAATGTTCTAGTTACTCCACATTTTCAGCAATTCCTATTATCATCAGTCTTCTGATTGAAGCCATTCTAATGGATGCATAGTACTTACTGTATTTGTCTTAATTTGCATTTTCCTGATGACTAATGATGAGAATCTTTGCATGGGCTTGTTGGGCATATGTATATTATCTTTTGTGAAGTGTCTGTTCAAATATTTTCCCATTTTAAAAATTAGGTCATCTATGTTCTTATTATTGAGATATAAAAGTATTTTATAAATTCTAGATAAAATAATTTGCCATATACATTGTGAGTATTTTTGTACATTCTATGTCATTCTTTTTCATTTTTAATGGTGCATTTAGAAGTCTTTAATTTTGATGAATTCCATTTTATCAATAAGTGAGTGGATGTTTTTATCTTTACCTTCTGCAACGTTATGAAGTTTTTCTCTTATGTTTTCTTTAATAGATTTTATAGTTGAAACTTATTTTAAATCCATGATCCACTTGAGTTAATTTTTTGTATGTGTGAGGTAAGGATTGAGTTTTATTTTTTTATCACATTGAAATAACTTTTCACCTTTTCCAGTGATTTCTACTCATATTTTTGTAATTCTCTTCATTCTATAAACTTTGAGTCTGTTTTCCTCTTTATAGTTTAAGATGGAAATATCTTTGATTTTAGATCTACCTTCTTTTTTAATATAAGCATTTAAAATTGTACATTTATTTCTAAACACAGCTTAGATGAATCCTACACATTTTGATATATATTTTTAATTTAGTTGAGTTAAGATACTTTCTAAATTCCTTTTGATTTATGAAATATAGATTATTTAGAAATGTCATTGTCTAATTTTCACATATTTTAAAATATTCCAGATTTTCATTTCTAATTTAATTCTTTTGTGATGAGAGAACAAATTCTGTATGATTTCATTTCTTTTAAATCCATTGAGAATCATTTTATATCCTAACACACCATCTATCTTGCTGTCTGTTTCACAGCAATTTGAACAGAATTGATATTCTGTCACTGTTGGTAGAGAGCTCTGTTAATGTCATTTGAGTCAAATTGGTTGAAAATACTGGTAAAAAATTATCTCAGCTTTTATTTCTCTGAAAATGTGCTCTCTTGCCATCATTTTTAAAAGATTTCTTTTTCTGAATATGGAATTCTAGTTTTTCAAGATATGTAAAGTACTTTTTGCTCAGCACCTTAAAGATGTATTCCTTTTTCTTTTGTCTTGCTTAGTTTCTAATGTGAATTCTGAAGTCACACAGATCAATGGAACAAAATTGAGAGTCCAGAAGTAAACCCACACATTTATGGACAGCTAATATTTGACAGGAGAGCCAAGAGCATACGATGGAGAGGAGAGTCTCTTCAATAAATGGTGTTGGGAAAACTGGACAGCCACGTGCAAAAGAATGAAAGTAGAACATTCCCTTACACCATGCACAAAAATCAACTCAAAATGGATTAAAGACTTGAATGTAAGACCCGAAACCATGAGACTTCTAGAAGAAAACATAGGCAGTACGCTCTATGACATTGGTCTGAGCAGCATATTTTCAAGTCCCATGTGTGACCGGGCAAGGGAAACAAAAGAAAAAATGAACAAGTGGGACTACATCAAACTAAAAAGCTTCTGCACAGCAAAGGAAACCATCAACAAAACGAAAAGACAACCTAACAATTGGGAGAAGATATTTGCAAACCATATATCAGATAATGGGTTAATATCCAAAATATATAAAGAACTCATACAGCTCAACAAAAAAACCCAATAATCCAATTAGAAAATGGGCAAAAGATCTGAACAGAGATTTCTCCAAAGAAGATATACAGATGGCCAACAGGCATATGAAAAGATGCTCAACATCATTAGCTGTCAGGGAAATGCAAATCAAAACTACAATGAGGTGTCACCTCACGCCTGTCAGAATGGCTATAATTAACAAGACAGGAAATAACAAATGTTGGAGAGGGTGCGGAGAGAAGGGACCCCTTGTTCACTGCTGCTGGCAGTGCAAACTGGTGCAGCCACTATGGAAAGCAGTTTGGAGTATCCTCAGAAAATTAAGGATAGATCTACCATATGATCCAGCTATTCCACTGCTGGATATTTATCCAAAGAACTTGTAATTGTTTATAAATAGCTTTCAAATTATAATGTTTTCACTGAAAATGTGACATATTTTGAGAAACAATGAAAAAGTTAAATAATAAAAGAGGAATGCATTGACTGCAAGCTTCTGATCTATCAATTTACAAAAATCATAGTTAGATGAGTTATTTGACTAAATGCATATTTATGGTTAAGAATACAAAGCATAAGACTAGAAGTATTAATAATAGCTTTTTCATTAATATACGTCCTTTGTAAATAGTCAATTCCTTTTTTGTGTTCTCTACTTAGATAGTGGAATAATGCACTTACCACAAATTATTTTTATGAGTATTATTTAATGGCTATAACATAGTACATATGTAAATGCTATGTGTTAGCATCATATATAATTCATTGCCCAGCTTAGCTTTCATCACAATTCAAATTCACTTAAGAATAATGAAGCTTCATCCTTAATAAATCATCAAATTGTCTTCTAATGAGAACAGATTTTATTTCTGCTTTTCATCTAAATCCTTCTAATATAAAACCTGTGATGATGATGATGATTTATATGCTTTCACCATCAGTCATAGTTATCTATTGCTGTATAACAAACCACCCCGAAACTGAGTGGCCTAAAATAAAAACTATTTATTAGTTCACGATTCTGTGGGTTTGTGATGTGGGCACCACTCAGCTTGGACAACTAGTTTCTGCTCCACATGCTGTCAGTTGGGTTCACTCAGCATTTGTAGTCACTGGGTGTATTGACTGCGGTTGTGTAGTCTCCAGAGGCCTCACTCACTTGCATGGGGCCTTAGCACCAATAGCTGGTGAGGCTATGACAACTGATCCTCTCTCTCCACAGAGTCTCTCTCCGTTTCATCTCTTGTCCTGAAGGATTCTAGCCTGAGCCTCTGCACAGGCAGTGATCCTCTGAGAGGGCAAGAGCAGAAGCTATAAGATTCTGAAGTCTTGGATTTAGAAGTCATACAATATTTCTTCAGACACAGTCCACTGGTCACAGCAAGTCGCAAGGGCAACCTACATTGAAGGGCTGAGTAAATAGACTCCACCTCATTATGGGAGAAGACTCTGTGGGCATATTTCATGTGCTGCACTATTAATTTTTAAACTACTATTTCTTTGAAATAATGCCATGAATTTTTCCCTGAGATTTATTCCAAATCTCCATTCCCAAATAAAAATTCCTTTTCAATTTTAATGCTTCTAGAACGTTTCAGAAACAAAAGGAAAAAATATCAGCATGTTTTGGGGCTGGCCTGGTAGTGCAGTGGTTAAGTTCATGCACTCTGCTTTTGCAGCCTGGTGTTCGCTGGTTCAGATCCCGGGTGCAGACCTCCGCATCACTTATCAAGCCATGCTTTGGCAGGCGTCCCAAATCTAAAGTAGAGGAAGATGGGCACGGATGTTAGCTCAGGGCCAATTTTCCTCAGCAAAAAGAAGAAGATTGGTGGCAGCAGTTAGCTCAGGGCTAATCTTCCTCAAAAAAAAAAAAAAACAGCATGTTTATATAAACATAGTGGGAGATACGTTAAAAGACTTTTTTAAAACTTTTATGAGTTAGAAAGCCTAAATTGAAATCTTGTTTCCATCTCTTATTAGCCACATGATTAACATCAAAGCATGTACTTTCTCTGAATCTTTCTTTCCACATTAATAAAATAGAGATGTAAGATTTGAGCCTGGGTCAAAGAAATATATAAAGCCAGTTAGGAAACCTAGATAATGCATCACGAATTCTAAATGCAGAAAGAGTTATGCAAGTGTAAGGTAATCATTTTATTCTCAGGATACTTCAGTTCAGGCCATGCTCACGCTAGGGAATTTGGGATAAACACACCATGTGCAACTACCGTATGTCTCACTTCTGTCAATTGTCTCCAGTTCTTTTTCTGCAAGTGGTGCTGCATCGCAATTGATGTCAGTTTTCTCCTAGGCCTCCATTTAGAAAATTTCACTTAGCGAAACCTCATAAAAAGTCTTTTGGACCATAACAAACTATGTAACCTTTTGCAATTGACTTTTTTCACTCTGTAATTCTCTGGATATTTACATAGGTTATTATTTAGGTTATTGTGTGCCACAATAGTTAGTTCTCTTTTATTACTAACTAGTATTCTATAATATGAATGTACCACCATTTGTTTAACCATTAACCTACTGAAAGGCATCTGGGTTGTTTCCAGGTTTTGGCTATTTCAAATAAAGCTGCTTTAAACATTCATGTAGTTTTTTCAAGAACATAGGTTTCATTTCTATGAGATAAATCCGAGAAGTGCAACTGCTGAGTGGTATAGCAATGGCATATTTGTTTTTTAAGAAACCGTTAAGTTGTTTTCCAAAGTGACTGTATGATTTTACATTCCTAGCAACATATGAGTGGTCCAGTTTCTCTGCATCCTTATCAGCATTTGTTGTTGTCACTATTTTTTATTTTAGTTATTCTGATTAGTGTTTAGTGATATTGTAGTTTTAATTTTCAATTCCCTAATTGCTAGTGATGTTGATATACTTATTTCCCATCTTTATATCCTCGTTGGGCATATTTATGTGGATTTATTTCTGCATGCTCTATTCTGTTACGTTAATCTATCTGTCTACCCCTCTGTCAATACTGTACCATCATGATTACTGTAGCTATATAATATGCCTTGAAATCATGTAGACTGATTCCTTAATCTTACTTTAGTCTTCTTTTTGAAAATTGGTTATTTTAGTTCCTTTGCCTTTCTATATAATTTTCAAATTATCTTTTCTATACCTACGAAAATATCACGCAGGTTTTTATAGGATCTATATTAAACCTACATATCAGTTTGGGAGAAGTGACATATTTTCCGTGTTGAGTCTTCCAATTCATGAACATGGTTGTGGTAGGCATTCTAATTCCGAGAATATGTGTATTTTTCATTTATAAAATTATCATTTGGTTTTGTTTTGTGTTATCTATTCATTTGCTGATAGTTTCCATTTTTTGCTAAGACTATTTTCGGTTTGTTTAAAGCATGATACTAGCTGCTTGTTGAAGTGTTTTTACAATGGCTGCCTTAAAATCTCCGTCAGATAATTCTAGCATTTCTTTCATCTAAGCGTTGGTATCTTGATTGCCATTTTTCATTCAGTTTGATATCTTTCTGGTTCTCAGTACGACACGTGGTTTTCAATTGAAATCCTGGACATTTTGAGTATTATAAGACTCTGGCTTTGCTTTAAACCTTCTGTTTTAGCTAGCTTCTTCTGACACTTTGATAGGAAAAGGGGGTTCTCACCTCTTTACTGCCAGATGCAGATGAAAGTCCAGGTTCCTCACTTGGTTGCAGCTAACACACGATGGGGGGAATCCTCGTTACTGCTGGGCCATTTGGGCTCTCCACTGGTCCTCCAGTATATCTCCCTACGTGGGAAGGGTATGACTGCCTCCTCACTGCTCCTCCTGTGGCCTCCACTGACACATGGGAGAAGCAGCTTCATTACTGCTGGGTGGTGGTGAAAGACCTGACCCTCCACTAGGCCCCCTCAGATAACTCCAGTGACGAGGAGGGAGGGGTCACTCACTACTGCTGGATCAGAGTGGAAGTCCAGACATCCCACATGGTCCCCCCTGACTCCACGAGAGAGAGAGCTGGCTTTTTAATGAATTATTTTATTTTATTTTGTTTTATTTTTATTAAGGTAACTGGTTTATAACACTATATAAATTTCAGGTGTACATCATTATATTTCAATTTCTGTGTAGATTACATCATGTTCACCACGCAAAGACTGACTACCATCCATCACCACACACATGTGCACCGTCACCCCTTTCACCCTCCTCCCTCCTCCCTTCCCCTCTGGTAACCACCAATCTAATCTTTGTTTCTATGTGTTTGTTTGTTGTTGAGAGAGCTCATTACTACCTGTTGGGGATGAAAGTCTTGGCTCCTTCCTTAGCCTTCTCTGCCACTACCCTGGCTGGGATTTGGGAGGGCGTTGGCCATCTCCTTACAGCTTGGGAAGAGTGGAAGTCTAAGTTTTCTACGTGCCCTTTCCTTTGTTGGCATGCATGGGGATGGAGCCATATTGTTTTTCTGTGACATTTGGCTGGAATAGAATGGTAATTGTCCAATTGTTTTCTATCTAGTTAGGCTGCTCGCTTCCTGGTCCTTTGACTTTAGAGAGCAGGATTTTCATTACAACTGTTTTCGTCTGTGTCCATTGATAGTTTCAGACTGCTGACATCTTCAGTTTCAAATCTCAAGTATGTGAAACAAAAAGAAAACTCAGGGAATTCACCACTGTGTTGTTCCTTCGGTTTTGAGGTCTCTAGCTGGTCTTTCTACTTATCCAGCTTTCAAAACCTTCATGTTTGTTTTATACATAATGTCCAGTGTTTTTAGTTTACTTAGTGGGAGGGATAAAGAAAAGAGAATGCTGGGAGCCTGGTGCCACAGGGACCCACTCCTCTACCCCTCTCTCCTGGACTGTGGGAGCAGGTGATGCTAGGATGAGCCAGGAGTGTGGTTTCACAGGTGCCCTCTGGGAACCTGGAGCCGAGGAAGCCTCTTGGAGCAGTGAGAGCCATCTGGGGCCTCTGGAGCCCCCTAGGACCACTGGAACTGGCTAGTGACTGGGTGGCCCTGGGGCCTGGGGTTACATAGGTCCCCTAGGAACCTGGAGCTGGGGAAGCCGCCTGGAGCCAACAGAGCTGCCTTGGGCTGTTGACGTTAGGCACCAGGGGAAGATGGGAACCAGGGTTAGCAGGAGCCCACAGGGAGCTGACTGAGGGAGCCGACTGGGGCCACTGGAGCCTGTACCTAGGGTGAGCCAGGGGCTGCATTCAAGGAACCTACAGGGAGCCCCCAGGGCTACGGGAATAGGCCTGATGCTGGGACAGGTCATCTCTGGTGAAGTCATGTGCTCACTTCACTGTCTTTACTCCACAGGGAGGGTGTCTCTCTCCAAGTTGGTCTACCTGGGCTTGGGGAAGGAGTGATAGGGGAAGTGCGAGTCTATCTTACCTACCCTGCTTAACGCATCTTTTCTTATTTTCTGTGCTTCGCCCAGGTGTTTTAATCTCTCACATGGAATCCTTAGCTATCATGAAGGTTTTTTCATGCATAGAGAGTTGTTTTATGCACAAGAAAATTCCTATTTTGCTGACATTGCTCAAAATGTCTCAGTCAAATTCAAAAATAAATTAAATTCCTAGCAGTATTTGATTAGTTACTTTGGATTTATAAGTGAATTTGGAGGGTTTTATACCTTTGCTATACATAATATTTTCCTACTTATGCTGTTTTTTTGCAAGTCTCTTTTCTGACATTCTAGTAGTTTTTAATGTAGCCTTTTGGCATTCTTTGTGAAGTATATTTAGATGTTTCATATTGTTTGTTACTATTATGAATTGGCCATTTCTCTATTATATTCTATGAATTTTTTAACATATATATTAAAAAGTAGCTAATGGTTGTGGGGATAATTGCTATTTTTCCAGTAGCTCTATCACGTGTATGTGTGCATGTTTAGTAGACGATTTAAGAGTGTCTGTTATAGGAAAGATGTCACATAATTATGTTTATAGTCCAAGATGAGAGTCTCTTACTTGTAATTGATGGGTTTATTGTTTTTATACATATTGTTAACATTCATATTTATTTTTCTCTTATCAACCTATTTCAATTTCAAGTATATGTATATTTTTAAAATTTTGATTCTATTCTATGAGCTTCTATTATTATTGACTTCTTTTATGTTATTATTCTATTATATGGTCTTGGTTTACTACTATCTTCTGCAAGAATCTTGAAGAAATGGCATAATTCTTTTAATTCTGTTGATGACTTTGAGGTTCTTTTCAGAGATTCTTATATCTCTATTAAACTAGTGCCTAGCAAAGAAAATAGTTTAAAAAATAAATTTAATACTTTTTGTGAGATACAGTTCCAGATTTTCATGTATCTACTTGACTTTGTTAATTTTATATGGAGTCATAAATTATGCTATTTGAATTTTTTTTACATTGCAGATTATAATCAGTTTTGTAACCTAATTTAAGCAATAATTATACTACATGTATTACTGGTTTTAATAGTCAGTTAATAGCCGACAAGTTTATTAAAGAAGGTTACATAGTTGATGTGTTTTGTGTTTTCTAAGATCACACAAATCTGAGAAAGTCTGTCTATGGTTATGTAGACATTGCCTTGGAATCACAAACTTAGTTTTAGAGCTTTGCATCTATTCTTCTATTTTCTCTTACGGTTTGATGTTGCAGAAGAACCAATAATGTTACTTAGATTTTTGTTCCTTTATAGGTAACAATATTCTCTTTGCTGAATTTTTATAGATTCATTTTTTTTTTAATTTTCCTTGAGAAAACTTCAAAATGATATCTTTAAAGTCCTATTTATTGATGAAAGGAATATAGTTTTCGATGATTACATAAGACTGCTTATGCATTTTGCAGAAAATATAGAAAAGCAAATGTGAAAATTCAAATCTCCCATAATTTCAGGACCAAGAGAAAACTTGAATAGTCAGTATATTTTGTGATTTATTTAAATGTATCACTATAATACCAGTATAACAAATACTGGTTGATACTATTATCCAGCTTCTATTTGATCTTTTTCTCCTAATATAGTATTTGATCATCTTTCAGTATAATTACATTCTTTTAAAATTACTGAATAAATATATAAGATTTCTTCATACAGATATATACTTAGTTGATTAATAATAATTTTATTGTTTGATTCCTAAGATGATTGCAACTAAGTTTCAATGAGCAAAGTTGAATGAACCTCAGATTTTTCCATACTTCTGACTCCATTCTTAGAATAGTTTCCTAGAAATAGAAATAGTAGATTAAAGGGAACATTTAAAAGTTATGTATACATGTAATTGAATTTCCTCCCCAATTGCAGGGACAATATAGCAGTATACAAGAGTATCCA
This sequence comes from Equus quagga, assembly GCF_021613505.1. NCBI lineage: Eukaryota > Metazoa > Chordata > Mammalia > Perissodactyla > Equidae > Equus > Equus quagga. Next base: position 127,017,231 of record NC_060269.1, read on the forward strand.
TTTTCAGGAGCGTTTTACTTAAAACTAATTTTGAATCCATAGCTTACTGTCAAATTTTAGGCAGTACATAGGACAGCTTTCCCTTCCTTTCTTTAGCTATATTTGTGTTGCTGCAGCGCCAGTTTTTTTCTCTTTGCTCTAGGACATCTATTCTGAGATTTTATTGATCATTTATATGATCTAAGAAAATACATCAACTAGGTAACTTTCTTTAATAAACTTGTTGGCTATTAAATGACAGTTAGTATTAAAACCAGCCATACATATGGTACACTTATAGTTTAAATTTGGTTTCAAAACTTCATGGTTTTTTTCTCTCATTTAAAAATCAAAAGACCTCTCTGTTATTTTTTTTCTCAGTCTTGGGAAAATCTTTCCAACTTTCTTTATGAGTAATTTAATAATCTCTTTTTTAAAATTAATTTTATTTTTATCAGAGTCTGTCCTGCTCTTCAAAGATACTATTATAGTTTTAATTCAATAATCACATTATTTTACCTATACAATATTTCCTAACCTTGGAAATCTCCCTTTTCCTGTTTAAATTTTACAGAGATACATTTCTTTGGAATTTTGTTTAGATTAGTATATGTTTTACTTCATATTTTCCAACAGTAAGTCCATTCCAGATTGTGGCATCTTCCATTTACTTTGAGTCTTCAGTAAGGCTGTTTGATCAGTGGAAACAACTAAGCTTTGATGTTACCCATTTATTTGCATACAGATGTGGGCACTACCTGCGCTGTGTTGGCTTTTGTACATATCTGAGCTGAACACTGTTTTTCCTTACTGGGTGACCTGCTTGACCAAATTTTACCTGGAGGACCTCCAGGGAGGGAAGTGAAAAAACAAAAACTTGATGATAAATGTCTAGTTCAGGCAGAGGGTACGGGAGCAATGGATGAAAGAGCTAAATACACAGGTTACCAGGAATAGCTTGGGGACACTTTTTTTAAAACTGAAAACATCTTTGTGAAACTCATAAGAATGTGATACTTAACTTCTGTTATAGATCCTGAGGCTTTTTCTTGCTGCGAGTTTTCTTTGCTCTTCATAATACCAAGTATAAACCTCAGGCATAGTGTCATGAACTCAACTGTCATGACTTGCTACAGGAGGAGGAAATCTGTGACCTCTGATAGCCTTCTCTGACCAATCAGAAGAAATGAGAGCCCAGACTTCCTGCCTCTATCTATCATCCTTTTAGTTGGGAAGGTCAGGGAGAGTTTCTCAAGATCTCAATCTTTACTTCTAGAAAAACTGTTCTCTTTTTGTGGATGGGAGAGGGAAAGAGAATCAGATGAAGTGAGAGAGGCTCTCAAAACTTCTATCAAGCTCTTGTCATTGAAACTGTATTTATCACACCAATAGTATTTATCTTAATTTTCTGTTTTCCACTCTGATGTAGTTTTCTCTGTTTTTCTTTTCAATTATTTATTTCGGTGGAAGTGTGAAGTGAGGACTATAATATTATGTTCATTCTAACTTCTGTCTAAAGTGTCTGCAGATGTTTATTCAAATGATTTTATTCTCAATTTAATAATTTTTTAAAAATAAGATGAATTGTTAGCCAAATTTACTTTAATTCAACATTGTACTTTTTTCTTAGCTCTCTCTCATGTTTTTTATATCATGATTCTTAATTAACATCTAATAAATATTATTGAGTTATTACATTTTGGGGTATAAACTAGAGAAACATGCACATTTTATGGTTTTGCTCTTTGTCATTCAAGACATAAGGGGCTTCATTTGGGTCGAAACAGTTTTCTCAGTTTCTTCTTTGTGTTTTCTAGTTATATTTTACTATTTATTAAGGTCTAGGAATTGCATCTATTCTCCATCTCTCATTGCATCTATTCTCCATCTCTCATTTCCCACTTTGCTTCTCTCTGACTCATTTTCTAAATTCTGCTGGTATAAAAAGTGCTTTGGAATCTTTAAGTTGTCTCATGCCTTTAACAGATTAAAAATTAACCCATTTTTAGTGTGGATGACCTTGTTACAGAACACCCTAGTCAATTGATATAAATTAATATCTTTTCTGAAGTTAAGAAAAATAGTTAAGAGGAAACATTAAGCTTAATTAAAACTAATTCAGCTCTAATAGCTTGCTTTCTTGACAATTATGCAAGTGACCTGCAGAATAAAATGGTGAAGGCCATTCTAAGGGGACAGTATGGGGTTATTTATTATTCCTGACTATTAAAACCTTCTGTAATCTATGAAAAACCTAATGTAATAGTTGCCAATGACAACCACACCTTCAGAGAATCAACCTGAAGACCTCAGGTTCTTTTTGAAGATGAAATTTTTATTCACCATAAATAAACTTAGATGCATTAAATAAGTAGACCTGGATTTCTTTTTTTCCCCAAAAATTCAGCTTATAGTTTGGTAGTAGCCCTAAAAGTAGGTTTCTGGTTCTACCCAACTGGCTTCCAGTGTGAGAAACAAGGACAGCTGAGTATTTTATAATGAGACTCCCTCGCAGATAGAATTAGGTTCCTGAAAACTCAGAGTTTCTGTCTCAGTGTAAATACCATTTGGAATATACATGGTTGAGGTCAAAGATTTACTCTATTTTTATTCCTAAGACAAAACAACGGGGAAAACTCATATGAAAAAGAGAATTTTAATGACATTCTAAGTAACATTAGTTTGATATAAGATTTATCATCCAATTTAATATATCTTTGATTCCTTTGTAAGTTACATTTTTGATGACCGTATCTCATTCATGATGCCAATGAGGATAATTATTGATAAGGGGGAAACAAATGAATATAGATTATAATTGAGAAATATAACCATGTGCCCACTTTTTTTCTTACAATACACATACCTTTACCTTTGCAGGAGTGTCTTGATCTTATTCTGAAGGTTTATCTGAATCTATGTCGATGTATCAACTAAACCAAGGTGTCTGAAAAAAACTATTCCATGAAATATTAATTCCATAATACATATGATCAGTGAAAAGCAGTTTTTATAGGAAATTCAAGTTTGAGTAACAGAAGATACAATCAAGCGCAGTAGTTTTTGCACTGCAGAAAATTTCAGAGATTTTAATCTGCTAAAATGCATTTTTGATTGATAAGAAGAAGAGATGGTTGGAGCATTTTCCAAAATTGTTTTACCATGGCACATGAAATCTTGTGGGATTAGATTTGAGAATAAGATTTAGACTTTCTGAATGCGTTTGAGGTTTTGAAGATTGCATATATGCAGAATGGTCTTTTTGGAAGTCTTTGGTACCTCATTATACTCTTGGAACAAATCACTTATGTTTTCTATAAAGTTTTATATTTAGACTTTTCTTAGTGACTCCTCAAGATAAAGTCTGTGGATATGCTGGTATATGAACATCAGGGCAATAGACGAGTTTGTCTGTTTTGCTCAGAAATGCATTTGCCCTAAAAGAATACCTGGCACGGAATAGGTGCTCAAATATTATTTTTTAGTGAAGGAAATAATAAGTTTTTGTTGTTGATTTTTGAGGAGGACTTTGATTTTCTTCAACAACTTCTGGAAAGCATTGCTTTCCTGGTCTGCTGATGCCATAGCTCTGTCAAGCTGACCTGAAAGCATGGCATCTGGTTAAATTCTTTCTGCCACTCCTAGCACCCAGTGTGACCAGAGATAGGGTCGGCATTTTGAATACTTTTGGTTGTGGAAGAATTACCTTTGTCAAAACTGGAAATGCTATGTGCTTCTAACCTCTCATGACACTCTTAGCAGTAGCTCTTATTAAATCACTTCCTGCCCAATATAAGATGGCCAAATAGCACCTCACTGCACTGGGTATGGCCTACAGAGTCAGTACAAACGTAACGGTTGAAAATAGTTCAAAAGTCAAATAAACAGAAGTCAGTGAACACGAGGCTGACTATTACATTTAGAGAGTCAGTAAGACAAGAGCAAAATTCTCAGTTGCCAAAAATTATACATAAGAAATGAATTCACACAAATTTGAATTTCACCACTGCATAATCCATAGCTGTAGAGAGAGATTATCATATTTTTTCTCTCTCTCAATGATTGCACATCAGTACATAAAAAAGAGTTTCAGTGATATTATTGTGCTCACCACATTTATATATCTCTCACTAGGTGCTTTAAAGGAAGTAATATATATATACTTTCATGTATATGTAATAGATATGTATATATGCAATGTGTATATCTCACTTCTGTATTCTTAGAGCCCAGCAAAATGCCTGATACTTAGTAAGTGAAGAACAAAAGTATAGCTTAGCAGAAATTTTAAATTTTCCTCAATTTTCACCAAGATCAGTTACACATTTTTTAATGTACTATTTTCCGAGATAAAATTAAATCCAATTTTAATCACATGCACAAACACACACGTCCTACCTTATGGATGAGCAGAATACTTATCTCATTGAGATAAATTTCTACTGTGTTTTAAGTTGGAGATTTTCAAGTGAATGTTTTCTTGGCTGTTTTAATGAACATTGTTAGAGATATGCATCCTTAAATATTCATAGGAAAAAGAAATATGAATATTTATAAGGAATTGGAAATTTTCTGAATTGGAGGACATTTATTTCTTGGAATTCCAGTGTTGACAATAGCAACAGCTGTATTTCTCTTACGACTTATTATCTTGTTAGGGGCCTTCCATAAACATTTCAAAACCCTCTAGGCATATATGTCCAAAGAAGCCAAATTTTGCATTTGGTTTTATTTAAATGAAATATTTGAAATGCTTTTTTTCTGTGGATATCAAAGTACCATACACTAAAATTAATATATGTATATGAACCAATTTTGTTCCCAAATATACACATGTTGAAAATTTGAAAAAGAACCCAAACTGGTGTTACCATTGGATCAAGTAGTGAACTTTCAATATGAATTAATTGCTGAATGTTTGCAAAAATTAATTTCATTTGAATATTTGGAGGATACATACTTAAACCTTAATATTTGAAGTCATGGAGTTATCTCCAAAACTAACTAATGAGTAAAAGCATAAGCTGGAAACATGTTAAGAATTCCCCTGTTTGTACTATCATGGGACATGTATTATTTTTAAAAATCATTTTAAGTCATGATGTAGAATCCAGGTATTGGAATTTATATGATAGCTAGAAAGACATAACTTTTGTTTTGGGTTGCATATGGCTGATTTAATCTTTATTTTCAAAACCAGTGGCCCAAGAAATCAGTAGTTAAGGGACATCATCTATTGGTGTTTCTTCAATTGATCTTATTTACACTTCATTAATTTTTCACTTAATAACAATAATAGGACCATGATAAGTAACATCTGTGGAATACTTTCTATGTGTCAGGCACTTGTCTAAGCACCTTTAGTAAGGAGAATTCTTACTTTTCACATTTTATAGGTAGGGAAATGGAGACTTGAAATATTTGAACGGCTTGCCTAAGATACCTCAGCAAATTGGTGTCTTGAGTTGGGATTCAACCCCCGCTCTGGAGTCGGCCCGACTCCAAAGAGCTGTTCTCTTCAATTCTGCCCTTATAAAGTGTCCAGATGGCCCTTCTGAAAGAAAACAATTCATTAATGCAGACCAAAAACAGGAACTAAGAAGGACAGATTTCTAAGTGAAGAGCAGATGAAATGAATGAAAATATTTGGACTTATTGCAAATGCTCACTCAACATCTGTTTATTCATAATTTTTCCATAGTTCTAACAAGATTGGCAATCTTATTTCCCAGAGCACAGAATACAAAGAATACAAAAACTATTTGAAACAATCCTGCTGAGTACAAGAAAGTAGTAATGGGTGTCAGAGAGTAAATAATAAAATATTGCTAGGAAAATCAGGGAAAAACCTTAGCATTGTTGGCTGATGTTACTTTACAAATTGACGTTTGCTACACCTGAGTACATATTAGTTTCATTTGTTTTCTATTGCTGCAGTATTCAGTATTGAACACGCAGAAAGAGAAAAGCTTGTTCCCTTAATTACAAAACAAAGAAGAGCATAAACAACAGAAAAAAACCCCTTTAACATGTTTGAAAATAGGACCCATAGTTCACCAAAATAATCAATATAAAATACAGAAAAATAGAATATGTTAATTTTCAAATAAATGATTCAAACAAGCTATCATGGGGACGAACATGCTTTCAGCTGAATTCCTTTTATCCAAAATTTATTAGCAAAATTTTGTACAACAAAAGTATGGGCTACCACTATGTGTTGGCAATCGTTCACTTATTTATACAATGTCTCATGCATATTAAGCATTAATTAATTATCTCTATTGTTATCATTATTTTAAATTTGTTTTACTGTTTATTAGCTTCACTACTATGGTCTAATTACTTAATTTATTGACTCAGTTGCCTTCTTTAAACATGGATATAGTAATAGTACCCTTTTCATGGTGATGAGCTTAGTTTCTGCATGTGAAATACCTAGCTCACTTCAGGGCATACAGTCATTTCTCGGGAAATGATGCCTTCACTGAGGTGTTGATTGATAAAGATACTTCTTACAGAGTTATGGTTTTATTTAGAATATTATATTTTCTTTTTCAGTTATATATTGGAGCTAATAAGTTTGTCCCTTTATTTCATTTTACTATAATCTAAAATCTCTCTCTCTCTCTTCATTTTGGAGCTATTGAACATATTTTATACCTTTCCCAGCGTCATTTTATGCCTATAATTTATTATATTATATATTGACTCTAAAATATTTAGGCAATTCTGACTGTGTTTTCTGGATCATTGCACAGAATAAATCATTGATGATTTTAAATGATCATTATAAGTGTTCCATGAACCAAAGGGACTTATTGGAGTTTATGACAGACATAACAGTAACATGATGTTGATAAAAACTATGGACCTCATTTTAGAAGAAATGTTTCTTTTGAAAATTAAAATAAGTATATGTGTATATATAGTTATATATTGTTATATATGTGTATACACACATATATTAGTATATACATATAAATATATAAAAAATACATATCTAGATATATATAAAATAAGATGACAATCCTGAAAGTATGATAACTCCTTTTTTTGCTTGCTGGTTGACCTGTGTGAGATCAAAGTGATCAGTAAATAGCTGCAGGTTCATGTTTAGTGGGAATCTTGCCGTGTCCCCTGGTGAAAGATCCTCTTCTTTGGGAAGCAGAATGTCTAAACCCATAAGGTATAAAATTGTGTGGTCAGAAATACAAATTCCTTAAGTGCATTTCTGGTAGTGACGGGGAGCAGAGACACTCTAACTTTCAAACCAGATCCATGTAGTCTCATTATTGGTGACACTGAACCATATAATGCCAGAAGGTTAAGCTATGTATCGAATCCTAACACCTTCTTAACCTCATAGTATGCCATCTCTAACTAGCTCCTTTGTTGCACCTTCAAGAGGCTATTCCAATGCTTCATCAGGTTGCCATCTTCTTGGTGGTGTGGTATACGGTAAAAAGAGTGGATCCACAATCACATGCTCATTGCCACACTTCCCTTGGCCATAAAATTGGTTCCTTAGTCCACAATGGTACTATTTCATATCCCATGTCAATAAATCACACACTGTGTGAGCCCTTGGATAATGATGCTGGCTAAAGTGTTATAGGCAGGTATAGCAAACCATAACCAGAATACCTGTTAGATATGGTCAGAAAGAATTGCTGCTTTTCCAGAGTGGAAAAATAAACTATTTTTCACAAGTGGCTGGTTATTCTTTGTGATAACAAGAATTCTAAGATGGCTCCTCAATATATCTCCTCTTAATCCACATGACTGTGAATATGCTGAGGTATCATGCCCATGATTATGTTATATTAAATGGAAAAAGGCATTTTGCAGAGGTAGTTAAGTAACTATATCTTAAGTATCTATATGCAATTAATTTGCATGAATGTCAATCACTTGCACCCGTCAATTGACTTTGAGTTAATCACCAGGGAAATTATCCAGGTAGGCCTATTTGAATCATCTGAGTCCTTTAAAGCAGAGAGTTTTCTCCTGCAGGTTACAAAAGGGAAAGTCAGAGACTTGAAGCAAGAGCAGGACTCAACACACTTTACTGGCTTTGAATATGGAGGGAGCAATGTACAAGGCCCTGAGAGCAGCCTCTAGGAGTTGAGAGCCACCCCTGACTGACAGCTAGCCAAGAAAAGGCTAGACTTCTAAAACCACATGTAACTGAGCTCCGCTAACAATTTGCATGAGTTTAGATGTGGATCTTTCCCAGAACCTCCAGATAAGAACTCAGCCTGGCCGATACCTTGACTTTGGCCTTGTTAGATCCTGTATCGACTCTGACAATTCTGACCTACAGAACTGTGAACTAATAAAGACATACTGTTTTAAGCCACTAATTTTGTGGTAATTTGATATGCAGCAACAGAATAATAATACATTCTTTTTGAGGCTCGGTACCATGTTGAGAGCTCAGTGTTTTCCTCGTCTCCTTAGCTGAAGGTTAAAGGTAAACATCTTCAATTCCAGAGGTCAAAGAGTAGACAACATTGGGAGAATTGTTAATGGCACACATACTTCATTATGAAACATTTACATTTATTTCCTTCCACAAGCTAAGCAACCAGTGAGTTAATGGGAGTGAGAAGGGCAATAAGGACACTATTGTATTAAAATGGTCAGTCTATCACTACTCAGGTGCTCCGACTCTCCTGCTGGCTGTCAGTGACCTCTGCTAGAAAAATCATTTTCTTATGGTCTGCATAAGGAGGTTGGAGTTTCCTTAGAGTGCATATCCCAGTCCACAGAAAACCCATTTGGCACAATCCATGAAAGTCGCAGGGAGATTTAATGACAAATTTTTTACAATTTAACCAAGTAAAGGTGAAAATTGTACCAAAACGAATTCACTTTGGGAGTAGGTGAAGCATGATCCCTTACAAATTCTTATACAAATTACACACAGCAGCAGGGGATGCTCCCTGGTGAACATTAATGTGTGCTGCATCAATCTTCACACTTGTGTCCACTTCCACAGTTCTATCAACATTCCTTTTAACTGGGATCTTATTCCTTCCAAACCTTGACAAAAGTCGATCATTCGCCACTGTCCATGGGTCCGGTTGTATCCTTACTTCAGACTGCTTCCCTCTGTCCATAAAATGACTAACCAGATCCACTGCCCAGAGTTCTTCCCACTGGTCAAGTTCCCCACACTTCTCTGTCTTTCAGGGATACCCCTGAGTGGGTCTCTAGTGTACTATCATTCTATCTTTGACTTACTCCAACCTACTGAGTCAACCCATCTGTGAACCAGGCCCAGGATTTCTTCCTCCTCTTATAGCTGTTCATACAGAACCACTCAGGAAGTTATAGGTACAAGTTGAGGGAGAGGCGTTGGTGCAATAGTGATAGGTGGTATGTGAGTTTGATGAGGATTATTTTAGACTGGTCACTTTTAAAAACTGCAGACAGGAAGGAGGCTCTGAGGAGTAGAATTTACTTACCCTTTGTTAAGGGACATTTACATTGTAAAGGAAATCTCCATCTGTAAAGATGTCTCCCTGTCTGTACCAGCAAGAAGGGTGGGATGACCTTATCTCTAGAAACTCTTAATCAATGCCAAAGGCAAGGACTTAAATCTGTATCTTATTTACCATACTTGTGTAGTAATTTCCCATGCTTGACTCCCCCTCCACCCCCAACATCTTCCTTTGTCTTTAGATAAAATTAATATTTAAGGTGGTGGCTTCAGCCATTTACTTAATCTGGTTTGATTCCTATCTAAAAGTTATAGGACCACCCAATAACCAGATCCCACCTGCACTGACACCATTTTAACAACATTTTTTACATATTGTTTCCTTTGTCTTGTAAAGAGATAACTCACATACCTATGCCTTAAATTTAGCCCTACCCTCAACCCATGTTGCTCTGGGCTCTGACTGCCCATGCGTCCTGTCCCCATGCTATTCCACACTATTCTCTGAATAAAAGAGCACTACTGCCAGACCTTGAGAGTTCAAGAAATCTTTCTTTCGACCACCTATGTACACAGCTTGCTTGTGTCCTGTGGTCTTCCTAGGAGGCAATTCTGACTATACTATTTCCTATGATATAATCTTCTGAGACTGCCCAACTTTTTGACTTAGTGGTTTTGCCAAAACTGAGCTTATGATGGGAAAGTTTGGTTGCTCAGTCTCTTGATGTCTGTTGCTTAGTATCAAATCAGACTTTATCCAAAGCTCCAAAAGATCTGAGTATTACTATTCCCCAGTATAGAGTTAGTACTTTTTGCCATAGATCTCTTTGGGAAGGGCTAGGGGAGAACTACGTATACCCTTGTTGTATTAAAGGTCCTGCCTCAGCGATCATAAACACCTTCACAGAAAACAGGAGACCATCCATGAAAAACCTACTCTTAACATCATATGTGTTGGTGAAATATTGAATACTTTCCTTGCAATATCAGGAAATAAGCAAGGAATTCCCATCCAAATACTTTTATTCATCATTCCACTGGAGATCCTAATGAGTTCAATGAGACAAGAAAAATAAATAAAATGTATAAACTTTGAAAAGAAAGATGTGAAATTTTCTTTATGCATAGACAACACATCTGATTACATAGAAAATCCCAAACAATATATAAAAATAAAAAGAACTAATAACTAAATGTAGCAAACTTTTAAATACAAGGACAATATAAAAATTAGTTATATTTCTGTATACAGATCTTCCTCAACTTATGATGGTGTCATGTCCCAAAAAACCCATCATAAGTTGAAAATATATTTAGTACACCTAATACATCACAGCTTAGCCTAACCTACCTTATAGGTGCTCAGAACACTTACATTAGTCTACAGTTGGGCAAAATCATCTAACACAAAGCCTATTTTATAACAAAGTGTTGAATATCTCATGCAATTTATTGGCTATTGTACTGAGTGTGAAAAACAGAATGGTTGTAAGTGTATTGGTTGTTCACCCTCATGACCACGTGGCTGACAGTGAGCTGCTGCCACTGCCCAGCATCACAAGAGAGTCTCCCACTGGATATCAATAAGCCAGGTCAAGATCAAAATTCAAAATTTGAAGCATAGTTTCTACTGAATGCATATCACTTTCACACCATTGTAAAGTCAAAAAATCATAAGTCAAACTATCATAAGTTGGGGACAATTAGTAATAGCAACAAACTTGGACAATAAAATGAAAAGAAATAATTCCATTTGAAATACCATCCAAATAAGATACATGGGAATAAATTTAACAGAAGACATTGAATCTCTCTATACTCAAGATTACAAAAAATAACAAAGAAATTAAAAAAGAAAAATTATACTCCATAAAACATGTTACTGAGCAAGGCCTTACTGCCCAACGCACATGGAAGCAAATACTATGGCTCTGGCTTTTGAGAAAGGAAAAGACTTTATTGTGAGGCCAATTGACAAGGGAACAGAAGCCAAGGCTCTCAAATCTGTCTCCCAGGTCTAAGGATCAGGGTAAAATTTAAGGAGTTAGGGGCTACTAAGATGCAGCTTGGCCCATGTAAGCTGATTGGCTAGTCTCGAATCAGTCCATATATGATAATCAAGCTACTTGGGCTTCTGGAAGTGGGATTTTCCTTATTGAAGGAAGATTCCTTGTTCTGGGGTCATCCTGGGGCTATGGGTTCCTCCCTGGCACATGTGCAGTGCTCTCTCTGTTATTGAACAAGGTTTGATTAATCAACAACTTGTTTTAAGGAAGCAAAACTAGTTTAAGCTGGTCAATGTTTTATGGGCTGTTTCAAACATATATATTTAATATAGGTAAAATGCTAATTCTCTCTAATTTGACCTATGGATACAATTTATTCCCAATCAAAACTGAGCTGATGTGTTTTAGAAATAGACAACTGTTTCACTAATTTAATGGAAATGATATAAGCCTAGAATAGCCAAAGAATTGAAAAAAAAAGTTTAGAGAATTTATACTATCTGATTACAAAATTAACTATAAAGCCTCATACATTGCTGGTGGAAGTATGAAATGAGACAGCCACTTTAGACATCTATTTGGCAGGTTCTTATAAAATTAAACAAACAACTACCTTATTACCCAGCACTTCTTCTCCTAGTTATTTAACCAAGGATAAGTAAACCTATGTCCTCAAAAGTCTTATCCTCAAGTGTTTATAGCAGGTTTATTATAGTAGCCTCAAACTAGAAATAACTGTCCATCAACAGAAAAATGGATAAACAAACAGTGTGTGATGGTGGTGGTGATGGTTGACATTCATGTAATGGAAAAGGGCAGAAGAAAACTTTCTGGAAGGATGGAAATGTTCTGCATCTTCATTAGGCTATTGGTTACTTAGGTTTATATGTCTTTCAAAACTCTTTGAATCATATACAAGATCTATGTATTCCACTGTATACAAATTTTCTCTCACTAAAGATAAAATAAAATGTGTGCATGTCTGTATGCCTGATGGTGTTTTGTGTGTGTGTGTGTGTGCAAACCTTAACAACAGAGTAACAAATCCTTTCCAAACACATAATTTTGCTTCTCCTTTTAACACTAACACACATAGACATCATATACTTTTATAATTAGAAAAAAGTTATTCTGTTTTAAGCATTGTTTTGATAGTAATCCATTTCCTTTAAATGAATGATATCTGAAAAACTATTCACTATAGATTGCAAAACGCTTAATCTAAAAGTAAAAAATAAATAGTATATTTATTCTTGAATTATACAAATCGGATGTTATTGATATGATTAAAAGAGAAATATTTTAAAATATAAACATACTAATTTTCTATTGCATAACATTAGTTTCCTATTGCTGCTGTATCAAAACATCATAAACTTAGTGGCTTGAAACAACACAGATTTATTATCTTACATTTCTTTAGATGATAAGTCCAACACAGGTTTTACTGGCTAAAATTAAAGTGTTGGCAGAGCTGCAGTCCTTCTGGAGGCTCTAGAGCAGAATCTGTTCCCTTGCCTTTTCCGGCTTCTAGGCCACTTGTACTCCTTGGCTCATGGTCCTCTTCCTCCATCTTCAAAGCAAACAAGGGCAGGTGGAGTCGTTCTCCTACTGCATCACTGCTCACACTTAGTCTTTGACTTCCTCTTTTACTTTTCAGGGCCCTTGTTTTTAATTGGACCCACCTGGAAAATCTAAGCTAATCTCCCTATTTTAAGATGAGCTAATTAGTAGCCTTAATTTCATCTGTAACTTTAATCCCCCTTTGCTACCTAAAGTAAGCTATTTACAGATTGCAGAGGTCAGGACGTAGACATCTTTGGCAGGGAGGACTGTCATTATTCTGCCTACTACAAACAAACCCATGATCATGTATAAAATGAGAAATGTTTTCTCCACAATTACTTTCCTTTCTAGGTTTATTTTACAGCAGAATAAAATCCCATCTGTGAAATTGTCTTAGCTCTTATTTTTTGTTCCAATATGGAGCTTGCCTTTTAACTAGGTACTTTTATCCTACATTTATATATAACAGATATTTGTATATAATAGATATATAACTGTAGATGTATAACTGTAGGATATATATAAATGTAGGAGATATATCTACGGATATACTTGTAAAATGATTTTATCACGATTTACATAGTTTTATAACCCTGTTTTATTATTCCAAATTGATGAAAATATGTATTCCCAGAGCCTAAATTCAGCACTGAATTTATTTAGACTATAGAAATTGTCGTTCCGAAATGCTAGACATAAACTTTTAGATGATGAATAAAGAGAAGAATTTTGTAATGAAATTCAAATTTTCCTTTAACAGGCATGACTCATGGTACATACACAGTATGCATTAGTCTGTCAATTGAAGCATCATAATACTTCAAAATACAAGCTTACTTTGATATACCGAATGGATATCATCACCAGATGATATTTACAATGTGATATTTTATTAGAGATTGCTTCCAACTGTGATGGTTTGAAGCATAACAGAGAAAAATTGCACAGATCTTTAGGTGTTATCAAATGAAAAATAATTTCAATTTTCTAGAATTTATTAGCAAACTGGAATAGTATAATTTATTATTGGACATAATCATTAAGAAACAAATTTTACAGCAAGCTAAATTAAATGGTAGTAGGGTAATGGTGAACTGATGTTATTTTATTCCTTTTTCTTCTCTCAGTTCAAATGATTATAGCCTGCCATGTGGTTTATCCTTGATGGATGAAGGGAGACAGTAAGAGAGGGGATGAGCTGATAGCAGTAAAGTCAGTATTGAATCAGAAATACATTGGGATTCTGAGGGAAATCAAGATATGTGCTTCAATCATTAGAGTTTGTCACTACTGAGATTTGTTGGTTGATGAGCTGTCAATGAACCAAGAGAAAAAGGTTTTATAAGAAGCAACTAGACTTGCAGAAAAAGCATTTTAATACTCAAAGGACTCTGTATAAGTAGAACTTATAAAGTAAAAGTGGCAATAAAGTTTGCAAATCCAGAGGGATAGAGTTTAACTTAATTAAAAAAAGACAGCCTCTGTATTTCCCCCTTAGTATCCTTAGTTCTTTATAATCATTTTAAAATATGATAATGATTCTCAGCTTTTCTATAAGGAGGTATGTATATGCAAAAGAAGATAAACTAAAGCATATAACTTTGTCCTCAAATCAGTCCATTTTAATATCATTAGTATAAATATTTTCTATGCTCAATTTAAATTGTCTATTATCTATGGGTCATGAATAATTAAAATTCACAGACTTATGACCATGGATTTAACTATTAAAAGTTCTGAACAACACATCCAATGAAACTTTTTTCTAGAAAGGCTAAATATGGCTTTAGTTAGATACTGAATTTTTTTTAACTTTATGAACACAGAATTGTATTATTACTGACCATCCCACAAAACACAGAAACTAGAGCATTTCCATGACATTAATCAACTACGTTAATTCCTGATGTTTCTCCAAAACTTTCTGTTATATCTATGGTTTAGTTGACTAAAATTTTTGATGAATTCTGAGGACTTGTCTTTGTTCAGGGCTAAAATTATCTGTATGTACCCCCTTTTCTGAAAATTCTCAGAAATCTGGAACTGACCTATCCAAGCAATGTGATTTCTTTGTAAGTCTGTGTATCTACAAGGAAGATAGATTATTGAAGAACAATCTACACTTGAGATTCCTTGATTTGGGGGACTTTTTCTTAAAGAAATCAGTAACTGTTCTCTATTGAATAATTTGTCTTGAATTATTCATGTTTATCCACAGGCCAAGCTCTCCCCAGAATTCATGCCGTTTGAGACTCTCCAAGCTGGGTTTACAAGCTCTCAGAGAGGGAAACATTCTTCTTGGTCCTAGGCCTTGCTCACAACCTTCAAACTCTACATTTGGTCTGGCTGCTCCAGCAGAAGTAGTTAATATTTTGATAGGAGCTGGGAGAGGTTAGCCACAGGGATGTGTTGAATCTGCCATCTTTCCAAAATTGTTGGCTAGTGAGAGCTGTATAAAATAATGGGTGCTTCCATTTGTTCCAATAGTAGTTACTTAAGCTATAAAGAGGGTGATCTATTTAAAACAGAATTCTTTCTGCTTTGTTTTCCTCTAGAATTAATACAATGTGTTAATAGCTGACATTTTACATTTTAGAATATATATGACATTGAGAAGGCAATCTTTCCATTTCCATATATATATATATATATATATATACATAATGTAACAAAATCAATTTATTAAGTTGTAACATTGGTAACTTGCGACACAACTTTCCCTTATTTAATACATCAAATAAAAGTACACAAAATCATTCTGGGTAAACCCCACTGAGTAAATGAAAATATTTAATTCAGGTATATAGTAAAGTTTCAAATAAATTAGGAGAGAGGTATAGTAGAAAGGAAATGGAATTTGGTGTCAGATATAATTGGGTTTCACTCATAGTCCCCCCACTTATTAGAACTTTAGGGTATTTAAGATGTTAAAAGTATGGGACACTCACAAATGATGGAGTGGGTCTTACTACCCAAGGACTAATTTGATTAGGTGAAAATACTGTTCTGGATAGGAAAGCTGAGTTAGATGTCTCGTCCTGCCTTAAATTTTGTCTTTTTGTTCATTGAATAGGTAGTATGGACTAGTCAACATGCTAAGCATTTGAGATACAACAAGGAACGGGATTTGAAAGTCCCTACCATTGTAGAGTTTATAGTCAATTTGACAAGAATGGTATTTATAAAAACATACAGTTTTGATCTGCATAGCTTTTATTGACTGGAGACACATTTCATTTCCTCCTGTACTTCTATACTCAGTTTCTAATTTCAGTATTTTTTCACCTTTGATGAATCAAAGGAGGATTTTTTAGCCTAGATGTGTACAATTTTAAGCATTATCTTTGACATAATATATGAAAGATGCTGCAATGTAGAAAAACTTTTGGAATATATTCGCTTTGCAAAAGTGAAATGTCTTTGAAATGTCTATTTGGTACTCCTTTAATGCTTCTCATACAATATAAATAAGAATAAAACTCAAAAATATATAGTTGATCTTAATCTTCATCACATTGGTGACACAAATTCAAAAAGACATGATTTTACACAGGGATAGATAGCAATAGTAAAGTTGCTTAATGAAACTCAATGCATCAGTTTATTTATCTGTGAAATGGGGTATAGTAATAAATTTCTTGAAGGATTGTTTTGTGTTTGAAAGAAAAAACCCAAGTACAGTAGCTAACAGTGTGCAAGACATTTAATAGGTGCTCAATAAACACGACTTTTCTTCTCCTTCTCTCTTTCCACACCCAGTTGGAAACCATTTACTGAGTAACTGCTATACATGTGGTAGTATGTAAGCATCAGGAAAGCACCTCAAAGGCTACTGAGCAGATTGACAGATTGAAAGTAAATTATTAGAAAAGTAAAGTGACAGAAAATAAAATAAATAGACCAGTTGTGGCAGTCTGGAATTTCTACCAAGAGCAGAAGTCTCTTATATGGTCTTTTAAAAAGGTAAACTTAAATTCTAAGACACTCAAACTAGACCACAGAAAGGTATTGAGGTGGTTATAAAAATTTGCTATGGAAAATACTTCTTGACTTTTTACTAGCATTTTTGTGCCTTATCCCCTCTCTCAAGGGATTAAGGAAGAAGAATTGAAACTAACAAATGATGGGCAGTACATAATCTCTCTTTTGCTTCTCTTTTCTCACTCCCAATACAAATATTATATCACATGTCCAATAGGAGATGCTTGCCAAATTCACATTCCCCTTTACAATTTTTGGGCATATAGATAGATTGCATTTTTCAATCTCTCCTTCTAGTTGTGTGTGGCTATGTTTCTGAATTCTAGCCAATGATATGTGCTATAGAATAAATGTTTGTAACCCCCAAAATTCATACGTTGAAACCTAATCCCCAATGTGATAGTAATTGGAGGTGGGGCCTTTGGGAGGAGCTTAGGTCATGAAGGTGGAGTCCTCATGAATATGCTAGTGACCTTTGAAAAGAGATCCCAGTGAGTTCTCTCACCTGTTGCACCATGTGAGGACACAGCAAAAAGACATCTATGAACTAGGAAGTGGGCCGTCACTAGACACTGAATCTTCAGGTGCCATGATCTTGGAATTCCCAGGGTTCAGAATTGTGAGAAATAAGTGTTTGTTGTTTATAAGCCACCCAGTCTATGTTATTCTGCGATAGCTGCCCAAATGGACTAAGAAAATATGTTAATGGAAGTTAAGTGTGCCTCTTTCAGATGTGGGTCGTACAAACCTCTTGTGATTTTCTAGTGGATACTTTTGCTACAAAATTTAGCAGCTTAAAATAATCACTCTGGGGTCAGCTCTCTGGCCAAGTGGTAAAGTTTGCATGCTCCGCTTCAGTGCCCAGGGTTTTGCCAGTTTGGATCCTGGGTGAGGACCTAGCACTGCTCATCAAGCCATGCTGAGGCAGCATCTCATATAGCACAACTAGAAGGACCTACAACTAGAATATACAACTATGTACTGGGGCGTTTTGAGGAGAAGAAGAAGAAGAAAAAGAAAGATTGACAACAGCTGTTAGCTCAGGTGCCAATTTTTAAAAAATAAATAAAAAATAACCACTTTATTTTTCTCAAATTTTGTGGAGGGTCAGGAGTTTGAGAAGGGATTGGTTTGGCTGTTTTTGAGTAGAGAGTTTCAAGAAATTACAATCATTTGAAGGCTCACCTGGGCTGGAGGTCTTAGACAGATCTTTCATATGACTAGCTGTTGATGCTGGCTGTCAACTAGAAGTTCAGCTGAGAGCTATGACTGGAACATCTATGTGGGCCTCTACCGTAAGTGGACTCAGGGTAGTTGGAAGTTTTAATGGCGTCTGCCTCCCCCGAATGCAAATGTCTCAAGAAGACCAGGCAGAAGTAGCATCTTCTCTTCTAAACTAGCCTCAGAAGGCACATAGCGCCACACTAGACTGATTGAATTCCATCTAGATCTATGGTGTGGGGACATAGACCTCACATTTTGATAGAAGTATCAGACAATTTGGAGCCCATTGTTAGAAACTTCTGCACTTCTTTTTCCTCTTCCTTTGGGTCACCTGCATATTGATATCCAGGAAGATACTGGAAGGTATATGTAGAATTTGGAAAAGATTCCCTTACCTTAAGTCCTTGAAGAAAATTATGTAGAAGAAAGATTGCTTACTCATTAATTTCATTATATAAGATAGACATAAATTACCATTATTTGTAAGATAGTGTACATGTGCATTTTTGTTGTATTTGTTATGGCAGTTAGCCTTTTCTAGACACAAACACCTTTTTCTTCCTTTGTAGGAGATATTCTTTTATATCTCTTTTTCACACACACTTTCCATGAAATCCAGATTGGGGGATATGACATAATTAAAACGTATTTAAGTAAATACCATAGCTTTTTAAAAAATTTACAGAATGATTAAAATAATTATAACAATTTTCATTATATGATAACATTGATAATTGATGATAATTAGCAATTAAATTCTGTCAGAATTTTATTCGTTTGGTTGTTTTTCCATTTATGCAGTGACCAGTGTTTTGTTTTTTGTTGCAAAATGTAATTGCAAACACAGTCTGCTTAAATGAGTTAGGAAATATAATACAGTATCTCTATTTAATAGTACGATATTAAGTTAATTTTTGATTCATAATGCAATTTTTCCATTTAGTTGGTTGATGTTTTTACTACTTATATTTTATTCAAAAATGAGTTTATATTAAATAAGATGCTAAAATTCAAACATCTCCAATTTTGCTTTTTAAAATGCAATTATTTAAAGATTTCTGTTTTATTCAAAGAGAAACTATCAGTTCACTTTTATCTGAGTGACTTGGGAAAGTTGGTGAACCTCTCAGATGCATTTCCTTATCAGATAATATCAAATATGGATAATGTAATTAATTGCCTCCTTTAATTTTTGTAAGGATTGAGATCATTAATGTAAAACATCATAGGTCTACCACATAGTCAAACTCAATAATTATCAGTCATTTTTTTATTATAGTTCAACATCATTTAGTACTTACTGAGAACCTGTTTTATTCTAAGCCTCTTTGTATATCTTATATAAACATTTTAATTCACACAATAACTTACAAACTCAAGAGTCATTTTAATTATCACTAAGAGATAAGTAAGCTGAAATTCAGGGAACTTAAATCACTTTCAAAGTCAATCAAAGCATGATTGAAACATCATTTTCCACATAAAATTCTTGTTCACTTGTGCATACTAGATCTGCCCCCACTTTATCAATTGAAAGCACACTCTTTATGCAAGACCTCTGAAAAAAGGAAACCACCGACTAATCCCACAGCAAAATGATCCTCTTTTTGAAGTTTTCACATAGTAACATATGATGCTTATCACTCATTAGATAGAATTAGAGATACGTGCGTGTGTGCGTGTGTGTGTTGTACTAGTTTGTATCCTCTCTAAGGTCAGGAGCTGTGCTTTATACTTATTATTTTGGCTACAGTTCTTCCTAGCACATGTTTCTAATAAATATTTATTACTTGGATTTTTGAAATATAAACTCAGTTTCTGAAAGGGGAGAGCAACTGGGGAGAATCCACTCTTACCAAGTTCTAAGATAATGAAAGGAAGACTAAATTAATGGCTTCTCTCCCTTCTTAAGCAAATTCACTGTAAATATTTTTGTAGTAGATATCTGCATGAAAATTTGGAGAGTCTTATAATAAAACCTTAATTTAAATGGCTCATTATAATCATTAATTTCTTAATTATTTGCTGTGTAATATTGAGAACACTTTCTTACATGTATGGATAAATAAAAATGTTTACAAATAAATGTAACCACAGAGACTACTCTATTTAGCTGAAAATACCCACAAGAATATATCAAGGGGGGATTATCATGGAGCACATGCTGTTTCCCAGGAGCCTCTTAAGGATTCTGAATTTATAATCGACTTTACACTGGAAGCTGCCAGGAAAACTTAAGTGTCTTAGTACCTCCCTGACCCCCGACTCTCACCTTTCTCTCCTACTTAGTCCCTCATCCCAAAGCACCCACGGACATGGTTAAGCTAGTCATTACTTCTCTATGATAAGGCTAAGCTAGTCAATCTAGTGGCAGATAATATTGTGTTTGTGGGAAGTGTATTTTCTTCCATTTCTTTCCTATAGAAGTGGGTAAGCTCCAAGACTGAAAAATGGGTGGGTCAGTCTTTCTCCTCTTCTCACTTCTCTTATCAGGTTCCGTATGATCCTTTCCTCACTAAATGAAAAGTATCAATTTCTGAAGGCTTACTTTGCTATGAAGGAAAGAAAATAAATTAACTAAGAGATCATGAGGGATGGCTCACTTGGTTCAAAGATAATTGCCTCATGACTGGTGTTTTGCAGTCCAAATAGAATTTAACAATGGAAATAAGTGAATAAAATGCAAGTCAGCATAAATTTATAGCTGATTAAAACACAATTAAAAGAATGAATAAGGTATTAAGCTTATTCTAAATAAAAGTAACTCTGAGTATACTTTCAACTGAGAGGAAACTGCCCTATTTATTGAACAAAACCAGACTTGTATCAGTAATTTACACATACTATTATATTAAACTGAATCAATGTGAAATTAAGGCATATATGTTAACTAGCATACTTTTCAAACTATAAATTTATAGTAAAATATTTATATTATTTCCTCTGTTTTCTATTTTTCTTAACAAAAATAAAAAGGACAAATACCTCCTATTAATGCCTGGTTCAGGTGTAGCCAGTAGGAGAAATGGCCCCGAGAGTAAGTTGCATGTTTAAAAGAAACATGTTCACATGGCAAGCCTTTGTCTACTCATTAAATTATACTCTACTCATTAAATTATTCAATAATACAATTTCTCCTAGGAAAAATATCAAATTGGTATAAACTCCTTCCTATGAGGAATAAATAAGTAATAATCAGAATTTTTCTTGATATATTGGCAGATAGAGGAAAGAGTTTAGGGGAACCAGAAAAAAAGAAAAGGATTAAGAAAAAGAAGGAAGAAAGGCTAACTTCTGACATTACCTAGAGCAAATACATCTACTAAAATGTGTCCGCTTCGAATATTACAGCTAGAACAACTACATTTCTGTCTAACTTGTAATTTAGTCTTTCCTATTTGAGGTTGCTCTTCTAAAAATGCATTCTGAAAGTGTTGTCATACCAGTTCTAAACCTCAACAGCCTGACAGTATCACCATTATTTGAGAATCAGAAAACTGACATAAGAAAAATGATTATCATCAGAATATTTGTAATAGATGTTAAAATGGTGAAAATAGAAGGAGTTCTTTTAATCACAGACTTCGACCTTGGAGATTATTTCCTAACAATAGAAACGTTCCTAGAAAATGGAGAGTCCAGTCACTGCCGTGATACTCCTGCCTGGAGCACCCTGCTCTGCTGGGAACTGGGTGATGATACAGGAGGGAAACCAGTTAGGAGCAGATGTTGACTCAATTAGGGTTAAAATAAATGAATCTATTCTAAAATCAATTTTCCTCACCACTGTACATTTGAATTTATATATTTTTTCACTTATTCTTTTGTTAATTTATTCAAAAACATTAAAATATACTTAATATGTGCAGAAAACTATTATGGACACTGAGGAGGCAAAGATGAGGCCCAAACCACTTTTTGGCCTTTAGGAAATATTTTCTAAAATGTGGGCCGTGAAAAACCGACTGTCTCCACTGGTCTCTGAGGTGGCTCACAGGCAGCTTAGAGGAAAGGCAAATAAAGACAATTGTTTTAGAAATTTGATATGTAAGATTTATCTCAAGGCTATTCATGCTTTTCAAGGTAGAACATATGCTTCAAAAATTGAACATGTCAGTTGACATTCCATCAACAGCATACAGTTCATCTTTTTTTGTTTTAAGATTTTATTTTTCCTTTTTCTCCCAAAGCCCCCCAGTACATAGCTGTGTATTTTCAGTTGTGGGTCTTTCTAGTTGTGGCATGCAGGACACCGCCTCAGCATGGCCTGGCGAGCGGTGCCATGTCCGTGACCAGGATTCGAACCGGCGAAACCCTGGGCCGCCGCAGCAAAGGGCGTGAACTTAATCACTTGGCCATGGGGCTGGCCCCAGATACAATTCATCTTAACCAATATATTTTCACAGCATTCACATGCTGTAGTTGACACTTTTTAAATTACCAATTTTTATATATAGTATTGTGTTTGCTCTAGGTTCTCAATTCACAAAATATTTAAATCACTCCAAAGTTATTTAACTAAATATAAAATTACATTTCTTCATTTAACACTTACGAATACTACAATTTAGAAGTTTAAAAAGTAAAATTAATGGAGAATTCACCATGTGCCCAAGGGTAAGAATTCAAGACAAAGCTTCCAAATTCATGAACCTTATATTCTAGGGAAAGAAATACAATAAAGAGTTAAACAAATAAGTATGTGACCACATTTTACATAGTAATTACCAGAGAGAAACTTAAAGCAAGGCAAAAGGATGATTAATTTAAATAATGTGGTCATTGGAACATCTCCACCTAAGATATTTGAGAAAAAGCCTGAATGAAATGAAGAAGCAAGTCAAATGAATTTTTGGGTTATAATTGTTCAATGAATGGAAAAAAGTAAGCAAACCAGTGCTGAACAGAAACTTGTAACCACAGAATATGAATTTGGATAAGCTAATGAAAAGAAATCATATTGGGAACTAAAAATGGAAAGGTTATAAAGAAGAAAAATGTCAAGAAGATGAAAATAAATATTTTTTGAGAAATGTAATCCATTCAACCATCATTTCTTATGTTATGAAATTTTCTTTCATAGCCATCAAAATGTTGAGTCACTTTTCAAATAAAGCATAGAGAACTCTCTTTATGAGGTTAAATGAGGTGTTCCAGAATACACATAAAATATTGCTTCCCAATATGAAATTGATTAGCTTTGCCATAAGTTGTTTACCCATAGTATCATCATTCAAGTGGGATATGGAAAGGAGTTACAAGTCACATTTTTCTTGAAAAGCTGATGAAACTAGTCATGACAAACATGTTTGGAGTGAAACATACAAAGAGCTATTGGAATTATTTGTTTATTAAATAACACAATTAAAAGATGCATACTTTTATTGTCATCAAGGTACAATGAAATGACTGGACATGTATGTTCTACCAGATAGCTCACTAGAGAGTTGGAAGAAATTACTAATGACCGAATTATAAACCAGTTCTTGATAATGACAGTAAACTGTCCAATTAATTACTGCTGTTCACTATAGAAACTTCATGTTATATGGCATTGAATTTCTTTTTCAGATAATTTTTCAGCCGTGATTCATTCTCTCACTCTCTCTCAATTCTAACCCTGCTTTCATTGTACAATCAAGTCTGAGACTGTAGGTAATTAGAGTTACGTGATCAGGCGGGCTAGGTCGGCGCTAACTGTATCACATGATTCTGGTGCAGAGAAGTAATTCCCCCTAACAGAGTGATGATGAGATGAATACTATGCTGGGCAAAGCAACTATGTTTTCTTATTCTATCCCTTGACTCCCCAGTAGATATGCAATCATTAGTTGAGTGGCTGATACTACATTATGATCAGTCATCAGTGGGTTATATGTCCACTCATTAGTACTAAAGAAGAACCGCACTTAACGTCCCCAATAATTACACATAATTTTCATAGGCAATAAGCAGTCCCCCAAAAGAGTCGATAAAAGCAGTATAGGGCAAAAGGGCAGATAGGAACAGTAGAAGCCTATTGAAATATTTAATAATAATTACTCATATGTATTTGTGAGAATAATTATCTCCTATTCAAAATTTAGGGAAAAAATCCCTGTAATAGTTTTATACATCTTGAAATCAAGTGCAATAGAGTAAATACTCTATCTGACACTGTGTGTCCACAGGAATAACAGGAAACAGTCTCCAGTGCACTCCTATACGACAGACTGATGTTTAAAATGTGGCTTCTGAGGAAATGTTCTTATTAGATATTGTAGAATAATCAGAATTCTGTGTAAAAATAAATTTAGAAAAGATTACATATTTTACTCACCCTCCCCTTTAGAGATTAACAAAAGCTATTCATATGATTCGGCTAAGTAATTCAGAAAAGCAATTCATTTAATTTATTTACCCAGAATTTCCTAAATGTATTTGACCAAAGCATCTATTTTCAGGTATTAAAATCTTGTGTAACAATGTTCCTTGTAATACATTTTGGGAAGACTGTTTTAGGCACTCTTTGGCTTTACTCTAATATAGAACATTTGTATCATCTGTTTTCCTTAACGGTGAAACTGGAATTTTGAAAGTGAAAGCATTGTTCAATAGTGCCAATTGAATTTGGCAGCTAGGAGAATATTTTCATGATGACTGTTGAAGCTAAGAGCTGAGATTTCTCTTGGTAAAATCCTATTTAATTATAATCTCTTAAAGCTTCAAAAACACCTATGAGAGCCAATGAATAGCCACAGGGATTCCAAAATGAATGCTTTCATGTCTGGGGTCCCGTTGGATCTTGTAAACGTTTACCATATTTCTCCTCTCTAGATTTCAGTGCTCATCAGACCCTGGTTATATATATATATATATATACACATATATATATATATATATACACACACACATATATATATACATATACATACATATACATATACATATATATACACATATATTTGTAAAATCTGGGATTGTAAAGTTAATTTTCTTTTCTCCAATCTAATCAGTAGTCTCAACTGCTAAATTTGTTGTTTTAATCCCTTTTCAAAAATGATTACTATGGGGCCAGCCCAGTGGCACAGTGGTTAAGTTCACAGGTTCTGCTTTGGTGGCCTGGGGTTTGCCGGTTTGGACCCCAGGTGCAGACCTACGCACCGCCTGGCAAACCATGCTGTGGTAGGCATCCCACATATAAAGTAGAGGAAGATGGGCACAGATGTTAGCTCAGGGCCAGTTTTCCTCACTGAAAAATAAATAAATAAACAGGTGAATGGCATAGGTGGGGTGGATACTTGTGGATATTTTTACAGGTATTTCTTCATCTCAACAGAAAAACTAGCTTATTCTAGTGATTGTTTTAGCAGACTTGGACTTTGAATCAGTAGGAATTTGTATCAAAATTATTTATTTACTTCCCCGAAAAGCAGTGTGGAAATTAGAAATATCTTGCTCATGTATAACTACAGTACACAATGTATGGAATCACATTAGAAATATGTGTTCTTGAAAAAAACGTGCAGGCAACCTGTCTCCACATCCCTCTTGCATTACTCCCTTCTAAAATGTCCTTTGAAGCTGGTTATCCAAGGTCACCAGCAAAACATTGTTCCACATTTATTAAGAGCAATGGCTCTGGTGTTAACGTCCAGATTTCAGTGCTGATTCAACCTTACCACTCAGCACAATTTACTTCATGCCTTTGACCCTCTGTTACATATCAATTAAGTGGAGGTCATAACAGAGGATACTTCGTTGTACTGTTACAAATAAGTGGGATACTATATATAAAGATTTTGGAGCAGTGTATTCAAAAAAACATGCCCAAATAATTGGTAACTATTTTTATTGGTGTCTAAAGTTATCTTCTCCTCTAGCTCCCTCTTCTCCCCTGGAACCCTACAAAGCTAAACTCTTTAATGTCTTCCAAACTAGGCTGTGCATCAGAATCATCAGAAGGACTTGTTTAAACAAAAAAGTAAAACCAAAACAAAACAAAAACAGATCTCTGTTCTTCTGGGGAATCCCTATATTCTTCCTATACCTAAATATGGAAGTGGGGTTCCTTGCCATATGAATTTGTATCAGGCTTTCCTGATGCATCTTATGCAAGAACTTGCAGTCAGGTTTGCATTTTAAATGTTTTATTGCCTGGTTACTCTCCTATTTCCACTTCCAGACAAATACCTCAAGTCCACTTCCTCATTATCCCATCCCTGGCCAGCAGCTTTTCTTTCATACATTCTTTTGTTCTTTTGCTTTAAAAAACATCTGATAGAGATCATAGTTTTAAAAATATTTAAAATATTTGTTATACATAGTGCTTAAACTAATATGTTTATCTATTTTTATTCCAAACTGGAGTTGATTTCATTGTTAAATAAGATTCAAAAAGTATTTTAAAGAATATGTATGATATAATTTCAAAGCTTTCTTTTTCTTGGTAGACTTATGATCTAATTTTGAAGCTTTTTATTTTGCGAGTTACTTAAATGTTGAATTATATTGTTGAAATAACTTTCTAGGCCCAAGACAGAGCCACTCCTGCCTGAGGTGCCACATCAGCAAACAGAAACTTAGATAACTTTCATGAACGCAGTATATTCAGTCAACCAATCCCCAAACGCCAAGCCAGCTCCGGGCCTTCTCACCCCAAACAAGGTTGACTCTGTGGCCCCAGCCAATCAGATACTTTCCATGTCTTTTCTTTGTTATTTATTCTTCATCCTACAAAAGTTTCTTGCTTTCTACCTCATTTTGCAGTTCTCTGAAAGAAGACTGTTTACTTCATGAAGTGTTAAAGTTAAATGTATCACCTAAATTGTCTTCCTTAATCATTTTCTAAAGAATATTCATATGTATTAATATGGAAACATACTTGTTGGGTTGGTCGTAATTGAAGTCACAGACGGTTTTAGTGTAATTTAAATTCTCATTTTCTTTAAAGTGCTGCCTACTTTCAAGATACAGGGACATATATATTTTGGAGTCTCATTTGACTTCATGTTCCCTTGATCCCTAAATATTATGTATTTTGGGATCTCTTCATACAGTTTATAATATGTGTGTTTATAAAAGGTATATATTTATGTATAAGTATAAAAACATAAATATCAATGTATTATAAATGTATACGATATTAATATATAATTTAAGAAGCTTCAGGGGAAGTTTTTTTTTTAACTAAAACTGTTTTTGAAATCTAGATATAATAATCTGCTCAATTATAAGTCTTGATATGACCCAAAAGTAAAGAAGCTACAATATTTTACTTTTCCCTAAGAGATGGCTAAGCATTTGAAATCTCTGATGTACAATTGAGACCACAAGGACATAGGTTGATAAATTCCCCTTTGTTTACATTTGTGTTTATAACTTTCAATAAATGCAATGTCCTTCCTTAAAGAAAAGAAAAGGAGAACCATACTCATGCATTTCTAAATCAATTTTTGCCTTTGTTTGTTTGTTGTCGTTCTCTGTTTTCTGACCATGTTTCATTGCACTAAATCTGTCATATAGATTCCGAAAGTAAAGGTTCCCTCTTGACATTTCATCAATATATTATACCCCTTAAGCTATTGTTTTATTAATATTTTCTACTTCATTTCTTGGTTATTACTGATAGATGAAATACAAATAAAAATGTCAAATGGATGTCTTTGGGATAATGAGAAGGGACAAATTTCAGTAGAAGTAATCAAAATAAAAATTTCTAGTATATTGTATATAATTTTGACTTCTTCTTAGGTCATAAAAATCATGATCTTTCTATTATAGGTATTATCTAGGCTTTAGACTTGGTGCCACATCTTGATAAAAAAATTCCCAGCCACTTTGGACTTAAGAACTGGAGAGTCAAGACCTGAGGGGTTTTGAGGGAATAGCCATTTCTTTCCTTTCGAGAACTGACCAGTTTCTCACTATATAAGCCAACCTATTGGGACAAGTAAAGAGGTTTCCTGGATGAGACGATGAGGCAAGACATTCTGAAGTGGGGTACCAAGAGGAATACTAAGTTGCCAAGTAAAATGGAGTTTATCTGTAAGCCTCTTCTTTGCATAGTTATGAGTCTGTAATTTCTGATTCTTCAGTTACAACTTTAGTTTGTTGACCATGTCTTTTCCTTCTGGGAGATTTATTTTAAATAAATTATCCATCAACATCATCCCTAAAAAGGAGAAACCCTGGTGGCCAGCCTGGTGGTGCAGCAGTTAAGTGTGCACATTCCACTTTGGCAGCCCAGGGTTGGTGGCCGGGGTTCACAGGTTCAGATCCTGGGTGAGGACATGGCACCACTTGGCAAGCCATGCTGTGGTAGGCATCTCACATATAAAGTAGAGGAAGATGGGCACAGATGTTAGCTCAGGGCCAGTCTTCCTCAGTAAAAAGAGGAGGATTGGCAACAGATGTTAGCTCATCGCTAATCTTCTTCTTCTTCAAAAAAAAGGAGAAAGCCTGAATTTTTTCTTACACCTTATGGTCCAAATCTTACCCTGAACCTCCTTTATGGTATCTTGTCACAGCACCATCTTCTGGTCAGCATTACATCACCATCTCTTCTTGTGCTTATTTGCCCTTGGCAACAGTCATTAGAGGAAAGGCTGAGAGTTTAGATGGTTTGGATACTATGATGAATGTGTAATAGAAATAGAAAAGAAAGAATAAGACAGATAAAAGTAGGTGAGATCCAGAATTATAGGTGACTAGAGAAATTAACCAAGAGATTAAAATGTTAGTAAAAATTTTACATAGCCATTTTTACATGTAAAAAAATGTAATAACTAATAACTATTGAGAATTTATTATGAGCGAAGTTTGATCTTGAGTGCTTTACATATATTAATTTATTTAATCTAAACAACAACCTTATAAAGTAGGCACTGGTATTTTATATTTTACAGGTAAAAAAAAGACAGAGATTATAAGTAATGCATAATGTAATAGTTGAGTACAGAATCTAAAGTCAAACTGCTTAGATTTGAAAGCTGACTGTTTTCTACCAGTTCCTTAAATTTGGGCTAGTTACTTAAACCTTCTATGCTTAATTTCTTCAGCCATAAAAAAGGGCGTACAATAATGCCTAACACATGGGGGTGTTATGAGGATTACTGAGTTAGTATCTGTATAGCACTCAGACCACTGCCTGGCGCCCAGTAAGCGCAGTCTGTGTTTGCTATTATGTTTATTGTCTGAGATTATAGTGGATAAAACACGGGCAGTCTAAGTCCTATACCCAAATCTCCCACCTTCATAACAAAATACTTTCTCTCTTTCCCTACCTCTCTTTCTCTTCTGTCCTCTTTCTCTTTCTCTCTCTCTCTCCCTCTCTCTCACACGCATACATACGTACTTGAATACATTCAATATATAAAGCAAGTATTATTTTCTATCCATATTTTAAAGTTTAAGACACCATGACTCAGAATGTTAAGTGGCTTGTCATGGCTCATGAATTAAAGATAACAAGCTCCTTGGGTTCATAGACTGTGTTTTTCCAGTTACAAATCTCTAATGCTTTTTGTAGCACCTGCTGTATATAACCATTTGCTATATTTTATTGAATGACAAATTAATTACTGAACAGCATAGGGCTAGAATTGTACTAAGAACTTTGACTACAAATATAGATTGTATATTTTTGCTAAATTGAGTCAGACTAACAAGTCTTTGATACTATATCTGATTTGATCTATGTTTTGGGGCCTTCGATAAATGAATCCTTTACCTGTTCCGAACTTCACTATGCATACCAATACAGCTTAGCATTTATTTTTTAATGAGACCTCCCTCTGTGGGTTTTATTTATTTATGCATTTTATTTATTTAATTTTTTTCTTTATTGAGGTAACTGATTTATGACATTGTGTAAAGTTCACATGTGCATCATTATATTTCGATTTCTGTGCGGATTATATCATGTTCACCAACAAAAGACTAATTACCATCCATCACCATACACATGTGCAAGTCACCCCTTTCGCCCTCCACCCTCCCCATTCCCCTCTGATAACCACTAAAAATCTCTGTCTCTATGTGTTTGTTTGCTGTTGTTTTTATCTTCTATTTATGAATGAGATCATGTGGTATTTGACTTTCTCCCTCTGACTTATTTCACTTAGCATAATACACTCAAGGTCCATCCATGCTGTCACAAATGGCACGAATTCATCTTTTGTAATGGTTACATAATATTCCATTTGTATATATACCACATCTTCTTTATCCATTCATCCCTTGATGGACACCGAGGTTGCTTCCAAATCTTGGTTATTGTGAATAATGCCACAATGAACACAGGGGTGCATCTATCTTTAAGCATTCATATACTCATGTTCTTTGGATAAATACCCAGCAGTGGAATATCTGGATCGTATGGTAGTTCTATTCTTAATATTTTGAGGAATCTCCATGCTGGTCTGCATAGTGGCTGCACCAGTTTGCACTCCTACCAGCAGTGTGTGAAAGTTCCCTTTTCTCCACATCCTCTCCAACTCTTGTTATTTCTTGTCTTGCTGATTATAGCCATTCTGATGAGAGTGAGGTGATATCACATTGTAGTTTTGATTTGCATTTTCCTAATAATTAATGATGTTGAACATCTTTTCATGTGCCTGTTGGCCATCTGTATATCTTCTTTGGAAAAATGTCTGTTCAGATCTTTTACTCATTTTTTAATTGAGTTGTTTGTTTCTTTGTCATTGAGCTGTATGAGTTCTTTATATATTTTGGATATTAACCCTTATCAGATATATGGTTTGCAAATATCTTTCCCAGATTGTTAGGTTGTCTTTTCATTTTGTTGATGGTTTCCTTTGCTGTGCGGAAGCCTTTAAGTTTGATGTAGTCCCATTGGTTATTTTTTCTGTTGTTTCCCTTGCCTGGTCAGACATGGGGCTTGAAAATATATTGCTAAGACTGACGTCAAAGAGTATAGAGCCTATGTTTTCTTCTAGAAGTCTTATGGTTTCAGGTCTTACATTCAAGTCTTTAATCTATTTTGAGTTAATTTTTGTTTATGGTGTAAAATAATGGTCTACTTTCACTATTTTGCACGTGGCTGTCCAGTTTTCCCAACACTATTTATTAAAGAGACTTTCTTTCCTCTGTTGTATTTTCTTGGCCCCCATGTTGAAAATTGGCTATCCATAGATATGTGGGTTTATTTCTGGGCTCTTTATTCTGTTCCATTGATCTGTGTGTCTGTTTTTGTGCCAGTACCATGCTGTTTTGATTACTATAGCTTTGTAGTACATTTTGACATCAGGAAGTGTCATATCTCCAGCTTTGTTCTTGTTTCTCAGGATTCCTTTGGCTATTGGGGTCTTTTCTTGTTCTATATAAAGTTTAGGATTTTTGTTCTATATCTGTGAAAAATGTTGTTAGAACTTTGATAGGGGTTGTATTGAACCTGTAGATTGCTTCAGGAAGTATGGACATTTTAACTATATTTATTCTTCCAGTCCAAGTTCAAGGAATACCTTCCATTTCTTTGTGTCTTTTTCAATTCCTTTCAACAATGTTTTATAGTTTTCAGTGTACAGGTCTTTCACCTCTTTGGTTAAATTTATTCGTAGGTATTCTATTCTTTTTGTTGCAATTGTAAATGGGATTGTATTTCTAATTTCTTTTTCTGCTTCTTCATTGTTAGTTTATAGAAATGCAACTGATTTTTGTATGTTGATTTTGTATCCTGCAACTTTTCTGTATTCACTGATTATTTATAAATGATTTTTGGTGGATTCTTTAGGATTTTCTATATATAAAATCATGTCATCTGCAAATAGTGACAGTTTCAGTTATTCTTTTCCAATTCTGATCTCTTTTATTTCTTTTTCTTGCCTGATTACTCTAGCTAGGGCTTCCAATACTATGTTAAATAAGAGTGGCAAAAGTGGGCATCCTTGCCTGGCTCCTGTTCTTAGAGGGATAGCTTCAAGTTTTTCTCTGTTAAGTATATTAGCTGTGGTTTTGTCATATATGGTCTTTATTACGTTGAGGCACTTCCTTCTGTACCCATTTTATTCAGAGTTTTTATCTCAAATGGATGCTGTATCTTGTCAAATGCTTTTGCTGCATCTATTGAGATAATCATGAGGGTTTTATTCTTCATTTTGTTAATGTGGTGTATCACATTGATTGATTTGCAGATGTTGAACCATCCCTGCATCCCTGGAATAAATCCCACTTGATCATGGTGTATGATCTTTTAAATGTATTATTGCATTTGATTTACTAGTATTTTGTTGAGGATTTTTGCATCAATTTTCATCAGTGATATTGGACTATAATTTTATTTTTTCTGTTGTCTTTGTCTGGTATTGGTATTGGGGTATTCTTGTCCTTGTATAATGAGTTAGGAAGCTTCCCCTTCTCTTCAATTTTTGGCAAGAGTTTGTGAATGACAGGTATTAAGTCTTCTTTGAATGTTTGGTAAAATTCACCAGGGAAGCCATCTGGTCCCAGACTTTTATTTTTTGGGAGATTTCTGATTACTCTTTTGATCTCCTTACTGGTGATGGGTCCATTCAATTCTCTATTACTTCTTGATTCAGTTTTGGAAGGTTGTATGATTCTAAGAATTTTCCCATTTCTTCTAGATTGTCCAATTTGTTGGCATTTAGTTTTCCATAGTAGTCTCATAATCTTTTGCATTTCTGAGGCGTCCTAAGTAATTGCTCCTTTTTCATCTTTGATTTTATTTATTTGAGTCTTTCCTTTTTTTTTTCTTGATGGATCTAGCTAAAAGTTTGTCAATTTTGTTTATCTTTTCCAAGAATCAGCTCTTTGTTTCATTGATTTTTTTCTATTGTTTTTTGGTCTCTACTTCATTTTTTTCTGCACTGATTATTATTATTTTCTTCCTTCTATTGATTTGGGGCTTTATTTGTTCTTCTTTTTCCAGTTCCTTTCAGTGCACTACTAGATTGTTTATTTCAGAGTTTTCCTATATGTTCAGGTAGGCCTGTATTACTATAACTTCCTGCTTAGAACAACTTTGGCTGTATCCCACAAATTTTGACATGTGATATTTTCATTTTTCTCCAAGTATTTTTTTTGACTTCTCCTTTGATTTCTTTGTTGACCCAGTCATTGTTCAGTAGTATTTTGTTTAATCTCCACATATTTGTGGCTTTTCTGATCTTCTTCCTGTAGTCGATTTCCAGTTTCATACCATTGTGGTCAGAGAAGATGCTTGGTATTATTTCAATCTTCTTCTTCTTTTTTTTTTTTTTTTGATGAGGAATATTGGGCTTGAGCTAACATCTGTTGCCAATCTTCCTCTTTTTGCTTGAGGAAGATGTCACTGAATTAACATCTGTTACAATCCTCCTCTATTTTGTATGTAGGACGCCACCACAGCATGGTTTCCTGTGTAGTGCATAAGTCCGTGCCCAGGATCTGAACCTGCAAACCTAGGGCCACCGAAGCAGAGTGTGCAAAATTAACCACTACACCACTGGGCTGGCTCTCCATCCTTCCATTTTTACAGCCTACCACCCTGTTAAAGCAGCATTCAGGAACTAAAACCAAAAATGACATGAATAAAATAACAGATGTGACTTCACATTTAAAATGCATTCATCAGTCTGTCCAGTTTGTAATTTGAATGCAAGTTTATGTCTTTGATCAATGAATAGGAAATAACTCAAAAGCTGATGGATGACAGAAAAGTGGAAGAGTAGAGCACAGTAGACAGATGACATGACTTTCAAAGAAATATATTTTGTGGAGCATGGAAATGCAATGTTCTGAGGGTAGGCAGCTAAAAATTATCAACCTTATGTCTATATTTCATGAAGAATAAGATATGAGAGAAATAATAATAATAATAACATTAATACTCATTTTATGCTTGGCCTTGTGCTAAGAGATTAAGAAATCTCTTAATGTCTCCAACACCAAAATCAAGTCTTATCATTATCTATCTTTATGGATTAGGAACCAGAGGACTTCAGATTATGTTGGGTGCCAAGATTAGACAGCAAATATGTGGCAATCTTGAGAGTCAAATGAAGGAAGTATGTCTACAAGTTTACGTGCTTAACTGTTGTGCTGCTTCTATCAGTTACTATGCCAAACATTCCATTTAATTAACAGTAATTGGAATAAAAATATGTAAAAGTGTAAACTCAGTTTATAGATTTAAAACTAAAATTATGGAGATATAATATTGGTCCTGAATTTCTGTCACTGCTTCTCACCATAAGGCTTGAATATGATTAGGTACTAAATGCTTCTTCTAGGATTGCTTCAATATCCATGTTGGCAGGATGGCTTCTTAGAGGGTAGAAGTGAGTTTCATAGACTGATTCTTTTATTGATCTTGAAAACACATTAATGCCATAAACTTCATTAATTCCATGTGCTTACTGAATGAGAAAATTGGACCCAGACATATTTTAGGTTTAAAAAATTCAATAAGAGTAGAATATCTTTTCCAATTTTGTCATCTCCATTGTTTAAACCAAAATAAAAACACATATTTAAACAAATTTGAATGTTATCTGTTTTCCCCCTTGCATTTCCATTCTCACCTTTTGATTTCAGACTTGAAAAAGAGCTGCAAGGACATTGCAAGAGAAATTGTCCTCTTGGTATTCCTGGTTTGGAACAGAAGTTAAAGTACAGTAAATCTCATGAGAAAGTCTGTTTTTTGACATTTACAGCTCAATTTTACTGATTCAGAAGGTTTGAATAAGCTCCAGATAAACATCCAAGCTTATCCAGGGTGAACTTGAATTCTGAAACTTCTAAAGTTCTGTCATTGGTAATCCTACCTTACTTTTGAAGACGCCAGTCGTGGCATCCCAGCGGAGGTCCTGGTTTGCTGTTGTTCCTCACAGTCCAGGATGAATAAGGTCACATATCAGCCACTTTATTAAAAATATGAGATAAGGGCAGGCCAAGAGGAAAGTTCCTTAAGAACTCGATGATGGAAGAAAGTGGGAAAATGTCTTAGTAATGACTACAGGTTGAAAGGTCATGCAGTTCAGCTAGAACATTTCAAGACTATCTATTAGATAAATTAATAGTGATATCAACTAGTTAAATATAATTTTGTCAAGAGAATTGATACTTGTATATCTACAAACTAGTAAAGTCAATAGATCAGACTTAGAAGAATAGATATGTAGAACAAAGGAAGTAACACATGCAATACAGAATTATTTAATTTTATATATATAGATAATTTTAATTAATATTAAATTTAACCACTTAATGGAGCCTCTGTCTAATATAAATGTACTTATGTAATGTACAATGTGATCTGCATAAGACTGTTTCAGAACAAGCTTGAAGGACAGTGAAGTTAGGAATAATTAAATACCTATGTAAGATTTGAGCGTTATATCTACCTTCCTAATGGTCTTCACAGCTGAACTTATTTAAAACCCTCTCAACAAACAAAAGTCAATTATAAAACTGTCTCTTTAAGTTCTTAGACTTTTATATAACTGAATGGAAAATAATTTCTTTATGTTTGATTTTTCTGTCTTTAAGTTTATGTGAGAGTAAGGAATTAAGAAAAGGTAAATCATGTACAACAGTTCTATATCTTTTATAATTACGTTTTTTTCTCCATACACTAGTTAGTTTTTTAAGTTGTTTAGATTAATCTTAGGAGCTAACAATTTTCTTTACCATGCTTTTGTTAAGCTCAATGTACTGTATGCAATTTTTAAATAGATTTACAGGAATTATCAAGCACAGAAGAACTTAATGTGTTCATGGTCTTATCTCTTTATTTTCTCTTGGAAAGAAAATCTTAGAATCCTGCTATTCTTCTCTTTCTGGTGTAGCAGACTAACATCTGTGCAATTACACAAACCTGCAAATTACTTTTTTTCCTTGTGAGTTAATTGCTTCAAAATGATAATGGGAAAAGAATCCAAAACCTAAATGCAAAGCAATGCTAGGCAAACTTAAATGTTAAACGTTCTGATTAACATATAAAATGTAATGAGACTGTTTTGATAAAGTCTTGAAAATAATGCAGGTGTATAAAACTGTTGGCAAATATTTAATTTAATTAATGAATTTCTATAATTAATAGTTGTATTTCACACTAAATGATTATTGCTTAACCCCCATTCATGTTCTTTTCTGCTTTATAAATGAGACTACTCTTAGCAATACTAGGGAAAATGAAACAATTGAATTATGCTCCTTCTTTCACAGACTAAAGAACAAAAAAACACAAGTTTAAATAACAGTGTCATTTTGATACGTTTGAAATAGAGAAAATAAGCCAAAAATGTAGTCCATAGTACAGACTCACTTTTAGGTCTTTTATTGTCTGGTCCATGAATATCAGTCAGGTGCCATCTGCTGTCATTTCTTGTCTCCCATTTCAAATGTTCAACAATGGACTGTTTGCACTCTGCCCAACACAAATGTGCCCTGCCTTTGCCATAAAGCAGTACCTATCTAGAAGTTTCCTCCTGTCTTTTTGTACTAACTAATTCCTACTCATCCATCAAGCCTTAATCTAAATATTATTTCCTTCCAAATAATTTCTTCAAATCTTTAAGTCCACTCTGTAAATAATTCCTATGTAGCTGACTTTTTCTTTAAGTTTAGAGATTTCCTGTCTTCTTGATATTGGGCAGAGTGGTCTTTCTAAAATACAAATATAATCATAACTTTACTATAATTAAACGAAGTGATAAACTGGAAACCACTTGACTACTCATAAAGGAATGGTTGAATTAATTATGCTATACACCTAGTACGGAATAACATGCTACTATTTAAGAAAATGATTTAGACCTCTTTTTTAGATATTAACTATTTACCTGAAAGGATAGTCATAGTATTTCATTAAATGATGAGAGCCAAGTACAGAGCAATAAGTGTAATATTTTTCTTAAAACCAACATACTTGTGTTTATGAGCATAAATAAAGTTTAGGAAAGATATTCACCAGAGAATGAATGCTGGTTACTTTGGCAGACAAGGTGTGAATAGATGTGGACTAAGATTCTTATTTTGTCTTCTATTTCCAGAAGGCAAGGGATCCTTAAACTTAAAGAAAAGTTAGCTATATATGAACTATTCAAAGATCACAACCCATGATCCAAGACTTTCAAGAAAGCATTAAAAGAATAAAAACAAAGAAAATCACACCTGGGCTCACCATAGTTAAATGGCATAAAATTGAAGATTAAGAAATAAAAACCTTAAAAGCTACCAGAGAACAAAGGCACATTACATAGAGGATATAAGAATAATCATTTCTCACAAGAAAACATGAATAACAGAAAACTGTAGAATGGCAACCTTAATGTGTTGAAAGGGGAGAAAATTCTATCATTGGAAAATTTTATATCCTGCAACATATCCTTTAGAAATGAGGGCAAAATAGAAGCATTTCTCTATAAAAGAAAAGTGGATAAATCTTTCCAAGTTTTCTGCAAATCTGCTCACAAGAAATGCTAAATGAAGTGTTTTAGGCTAAAAGAAAATGACCACTTGGAAACTCAGATCCATAAGAAGAAATAAAGACCACCAAAAATAATACATACACAGGGATATGCACAATGTAGACTTTTGTTCTGTATATATTTTGAAAATAAAGTACTGCTTTCAGAAACAATTCTATTGTATTATGAGGTTCGTAATGTCTATGTTGATGTAATATACATAGCAATTAAAATGCTATGAATGAGGCATAATAAAACCGCTTTTGCAAGTTTCTTACATTTTACATGAAATAGTACAGTATTAACATTAAATATATTGTGATAAATTAAAGATACATATTATGATCCTGAAGGCAAAGTCTAAAAGAAATCTCCTAAATGTAAACAGAGAAGCCAATAGAGATATAGAATGGAATACCAAAATTAGATTGAGCTCAGAATATAAGTATATAAAATATCTTCTTAATATCAAATAAGTAATTGATTTGTCGTTTCTCATTAGAATCTCATTTATAATATTATGTACCATTCATTATGATGATGTTTCATTAATAGTTCTTTAAAAAGCCAGGAAAGATTAAAGAGAAATTTAAAGTACAAAGACACCTTTATAAAAATAGTCCATTTTTAAAGTAAATATACTATTATAAGATTATAATTACTGAACTAGTATAAAAATAAAGTCAACATTAGAAATGAACATTCTTTCTCAAACATCCCCCCGAGATCATTGCTTTAAGAGCGTGTTCAGCAAAAACTGGAATTCCTTATGTCTTCACAATTTACATGGCAGAAGATCCAGAGGAAGGATTGGGATAACAAAAGGAAAAAAAAAAAAGGTGAATTTAAGCACAGGAGAAATATTGTGGAAGAAGAGATGGGAAAACCAAGGTTATCATTCAGGGTATGTTGAAAGATGTTGCCATTTAGCATCTTGGCCCATAAGAGATATGGTTCCTACTGAATTTTAGGAGATAGTATAGTTGCTAATGAAGCAAGAGGAGAAGACATCCATGGACTGATCCTAGGAATAGGGGAAATAGCCAATGTCCTTTTACTTATACCACATATGTGGAACACAATATTGTGAATTTAAATTTATTGGAAAGGAAGCTAAACTCACAGGAGTTATTCAAATTACATGTTGAAGTAGGTTGAAATAATGTGATTTTGCCACACTAAAATTGTTTCCTGCTAGCTTGTGGTAAATATCAAACATTTTAAAAGATGAAACAGGAGAAGTTCCAGTCTTTTGATTATTTCTTATCTCTTTCCATTTAATTTTTTTTGTGTTCTCTATAACCATAGTGCCTCATTGACATTATTACTATATATGAGTATTAAACATTCAACTCCCAGTAGTTATATTTCTTTCTCTTTTTAACTTAACATAATAAAAAATAAAATGTACTCTCTAAATATATATTAAATTGATGATATATATCTATGTTTATGTGAATCTAGAAGAATGTATGAAAAATAAATGTATTTTTTTCTTTAAGAATCCAGGTAACAACAAAAATGGAACAAACTATGATAATAATAGACTAGCAGCTATTTGCACATTCCTTCTTATCAGACATGTGATCCCTCTAGGTTTCAGTTTTTTCTTTTGTAAGATGGGGGTGAGAAGTTTCAAAGTAAGGGCGCTTATAAGAGATCGGGATTGGTAAATCCATGGCACTCACATCTCTCCATCTTGTGTCCAGGGAACACAAAGTACTATTGATAATAGTACTTTTCACTGATAGGTCATAATAGTGACTCAAAATATCCACACAATATTCTCAGCCATCATTGTCAATTATTATTTATTGATGAGATGACTTTTACAATCTCTTTATGGTCTCTTCCAGTTCAAACACATTATTATCCTCATTTTAGAAAAGTTATCATCGTCATTGTATAAAAGTGATCTATTGAAATGTATTCAGTTGCCCAGCATCACATAGGTAGTAAGTATCCAGGCATGAGTTCAACAGAGGTTGATGGAAATTAAAAGACTGTGTTCTGACAAACTACCTGTGATGATTAATCTTATGTGTCAGCTTGATTGGGCTAGGGAATGCCCAGATAGCTGGTAAAACATTATTTCTGGATGTGTCTATGAGGGTGTTTCTGGAAGAGATTAGTTTTTGAATCTGCAGACTGAGTAAAGATTGCTCTCACCAAACTGCGTGGACATCATCCAATCCATTGAGGGCCTGAATAAGCCAAAAAGGCCGCAGAAGGGCAAATTTGCTCCTGTTTGAGCTGAGACATGCAAATTCTCCTGCCTTCAGACATTGGAGCTCTTGGTTCTCAAACCTTCAGACTCAGAATGATTTACACCACAGGCTTTCCTGGTTCTTCAGTTTACTCATATACATTTGTCTCCAATTGGTTCTGTTTTTCTGGAAAACCCTAACTAATATACTGTCCATTTTACCTTCTTTAATTATTATAAAGTTTAAAATGATCCAAGATAAAATTAAGGTCATAATTGCTATTTTTTTCTTATAATTTGAATTATGGAAGTAATACGGTAATCTTTGAATATCTACCCCCTTTTTAAAAAAATGCCCAAAAGTAGAATTATTTTTCCTTCTTTGTAAGGGTTGTTTCTGTTACCACACAAAATTGGAGTTCTCTTATGCAATGCACATTTGAAAAAGCCAATTATTACAGTGTCAGATTTTGGGAAAAGAAATCAGCTTTAGTGCTAGATCCATCTGTAAGAAGACAGGAGGCATCAGCCCTAGATTTGTCTCCCTGATCCAGGGCTTGGGGCCAAATTTATGGGATGAAGTCCAGGGCAGTCTGAAATGTGGAGATAGATGATTGGAAGTAAGGAGAAATGAGGCAATTGATGATTTGCTCAAGCGTAGTCAAGCTTCACGGCTCTTCACGGAAGCATGGTCACGAAATGGTGGTGTTAGTATGATTTGAGAGGGGAATTTTCAGCCCTTTAAGTCAAAAAGGTCACTTATTTGGCATTTGTGCAGGCCCAGTTGATAGACTGGTGGTCTCAACTGGCCTGAACTGGACAAGAGGTCTCAGTTCCTGAAAAACCACTCTTAATTACTCTGTCGATAGGATAGAGTCAGTTGAACTGGTCCTAGAGGACGCGTGGTTATATTTCTGTTTAAAACTCAAGGCTGTTGCCATCTGTTCACAACATTCTAATATTTCCTCATCCTTTCCAGTTGACCTTGCTGTATGGCACTTGAAGGTTTGGAGCAATGCATACTAACCCTCCTTTTTATTTTCTGCAAGTGTTTATAGTTAATAGTACTAATAGCCTCCATGCTTCATTAAGTATTATATTTAATTTTCTCTACAAATTCATATGATATGAGCCATTAGCTGTCTTCTGAGCCTTTTATAATTGGGAGTTCAAACCATCAATAATGTGCTAACATGACTGATTTTCACAAAGCTGTGATCACAATTCAGATTTCAAAATCAGGGCAAATGATTATTTTTAATGACAATAATTAACCTTAGTAACTATTAGCATTTCTGTTGGCTTTCCTTCTAGGAGTCTTTTCCTCTTGAAGTTTTTTCTATACCCTACACAGATATTGATACTCCGGAGTCACTACTCATTACTGAAATGTCAATTTACAGCTGCATGAAGTATTAGTGCTGATTTTTTATTCTAATCTCCCATCTAAAGCACATATCGACTTTAAAGTTTCCACCAGTTTCTCTGGCTCCTGCATGAATCGTTTGGTTAGCTAGGAATTCTACAATGCAATTCTCAAACTCTATCTCCAACAGGCCTCCTGGAAGAAGGTAGAAAGACGGAGATGATGATTAATCTTCAACTCCATTCTTTTTTTTTTTGCAACTCATTACTCCATTTCAGTGATAAGCTTTTGCAGCCATTGTCTTTAGCGAAAAACCTTTGTGTCCTTATAATTTTTTCATAATTTCAATAGTAAAAATCAAGCCTTAAAGGTAAGAAGGATTAGAAAATATTTTTGTTTTTCTGAAAAGCATTTTCAGTATTTAATGTATTTAAAGGAAATATACTACTAAAGAAACTTGATGGATAATGAGGGTTTTAAAATGTATCCAGCTTTTTTTGATTAATTGACATAGATTCAATATACTTTTATAATACTCTTCATTATAAGGGCTGTACCTTCTAAGTTTTTGTTTGGACACGTATTTTAGCACAGGGTGGTTAAGCACATGAACTAGGAATTAAAAGAAGTCAATTTGAACCAATATTTTAATATTCAATTGCTCTGTCATCTTGGGCAATTTACTTGAGAAGAAGAGAACACCTAGAGAAAGTAATACACAAGGCAACGTGGTTCTACTCTAAACTGATGATTACCAGCTTCAGTAGACTATCAAAAACGTTGACAATCTTACTATACCTCTCATTTACTTTAATCTTCTATTTTTCTTAATATCTATTTCAAATGTTATCTACTAAATGTTTACCCATTTTTCCACTTCCCATTCCCCATAGATGATCAAATCTCCAAATTTATGGAAAACTTAATTTACATAAAACCTAATTTATAGAAGCATTGAGATGAGGGATATCTACCCAGGTTTGTACATGTCTTAACATCCCTCTCTCCTGTCTTAATAGCCGCCTTTCTCCTAGTAAAGTAAGTCCTTAAAGACAAATGACATGCCCCCTAATCCCTTTCAGCTTTATACAACAGCTAAAATCTTATCAAAGCCAGGAAGAGAATGAGGGTTTTTTCCCTTTAAGTGGGAAAAAGTAAGAGTTGAGGAGAGATCATGAATCACTATACGTAGTAGACTAAGAGCTCCAGAAGAAAAAAATGTGAGAATCTTTATCCAATTTTATCCACAAATATTACACAGAGTGAACACAGTGAAAATTTTTAAGACATTATAATGCTATGAATTCTGAGTTTGGTGTACTCCAGTTTCATAGCATCTCCTAGTGAGTGAACTACAGAACTGAATCCGTATCTCCAACTAGAAGTTTGGACAAGATTTATATTCTAGGTCCCTCCCCCACCCCCATCCCCACCAATTTCAGTAGAGGACAAGTCTTCCACTTGCACGTTCAAAAACAGAGTATGCTTCTCTCCGATATTCCTGAGAAAGTATCTCCTACACAAGACTCAAACTTCCTAATGTGTTATCTGAGAAATTCCTTTGTCTTCATGTACTGTCTTGTATTAAAAAAAAAATAATATCTGGGAGAGAATTACCTAATTACCTGGGCTAGAAGTCACAATGGCGGTTCTGACAATTGTTAGGCAATGATTTCCCTCCCTCTTTGGTGAATTTGAGCTTTACAATAGACAATAGTAAACTGAGTTTTAAATATCTGAATTGCTCCTTATTGAGAACAAAAATTTTACTTCTTAGCAATTTCAATGACCTTGTCACAATGAATTTTTGGGAAAATGGTACAACTTGCTTTCTAGGTAAAAATATCTCACATTGTGAAGGATATTTTGATGTGGCAAATTTTTGTTTTTATTCTGATCATTGTATTAACAGAAAGTAGTATAAAAATAAAAAATGATTTATGCTTATTTAACCTAACAAATCATACAGATTTTTAAAAAATTTTGTCAATACAATATTATTCTCTTTTCTATTATTTTTCATGAACTGTGTTCCTCAATAACACTTCCCTGAAGTTTAGTGGAAATTACTAGAAAAAAGAATGCTTAAGTTATTTTATGACCAATTTAATTCTTGATTTCTTCACTTATACTGTCAAAAATGTCAATTAGTGTCAGATATATTGGTGGCTTTTTAAAAGTTATCACTCTTCAGTAAGTTTAGGATTGGTTATTACTTTACTCTACATTAACCTTGGGCCAAATTGTCATACCTCATGAATATAGGATGATTAACAATATGGCCCATTATAGCTTTGTCTTTAAATAAAGTGAATTAAAGTTTATTAAGACAAATATCTTCAATTCTAAACGTTTTTATGCAATACATACCATCTAGTATTTACATGTTTCTTATTTATATCTAGACAAATATTTTTTATTTTTCATTTTTACATTTCTATTAGATGTATAAAAATATCTGTGGTTGCTCTCACCCCAAATAACCAGCTCCTTTGTTTTAGCTTTCCCCTGCCAAAAACCTTAAGTATAACTACATTTTAATTGGCTCCAGGA
The DNA here is from genome assembly GCF_021613505.1 of Equus quagga. Taxonomy (NCBI): domain Eukaryota; kingdom Metazoa; phylum Chordata; class Mammalia; order Perissodactyla; family Equidae; genus Equus; species Equus quagga. The sequence continues at coordinate 127,060,969 of NC_060269.1, forward strand.
TCCAATTATTAGACAGCCCACTTACCAATATTAATGGTTATATGAATTTATTGTACTATAGAGTATGTTATATTTATATGTTATATAATGTATATATAAGCTGTATGTGATTATGTCTCATTGTTAACAATTATTGCTTCTTCTATTCATTAATTTGAATTTCATACTCAATGAAATGTCATCTAGTCTCATGTATTTCTTATTCTTGCGACAATTATGTACACAAGTACACTCAAGAGAACTAACTTGTTGGTACTGCTGCTGGTAGGCTAAAAATCTGACCCTGGGTGGTCAAGAGACCAGAGAAATGAATAAGATTTAAAGAGTACTGACACAATTAGTGAAGGAAGTAAAGCCCTGTGTATTTCTACGTTAGAGGTCATTCCAAGCAAGTAATGGGTCATCAAAGATAAGAAAATTGTCTCACCTGAAGAACCCTGAACAAAAGGCTCCGACCATTTTATGGACCCAGGTGCCAAGGGAAGGGAGACGAGGAAGGGCTAGTAATGCAAAAGTACTGGATGAGAGTGGAGAAAGGTGGCTTAGTGGAGGCCCTTAGTAAAGAGGCCTCTGAAAAGGGGCACCTCCTGTAGGAATACAGATATGCACATGAGTATAGTTGGCCCAGGAGGAGGGACTGAGTCCTTGACTGTAACTCCCTCAGAGAGTGCAGTGCACTGGCAGTGTACCAAGCTGGCGTGAGAGGGCAGCTTCCCCCATGAGGTCTGCCAGGCAAAACCTTCGTAATTTCCTATGATTAGGCCTGAAAGAGCGTGCGTAGGATTTTGGCCTAGTGCCAAACTTTTCACTTCCTTACATGTGCGACCTGACTTTTGCATCTGTTTCTTTGTGTGTGAAAAAGAATAATACTTACTATGTAAATTGAGTATGAGAGTAAAATTAGGTAACGTATGTAACATTTCTTAGCATGCTATATATCCTAAACTATCTAAATAAAGGTTAGCTATTATTGGCTTCCAGAAGCTGGAACTTTTCAGAAAATTTCATTAAATATTAAGGGAGAAAAATTATAATTACATATGGATATTAAAAGAAATGAAATAGCTAAAAGAGTATAAGTTTGAGTACCACAATAGTTGGCTTTTGATTGGAGCTGCCAGTTTATATCTTAGTATATTTATGCTCTTATTATATTTATAGCCATGTCCAATGGTTAAATTCAATTTTGTGTGTACTTTATCTTATTTCAGCCTTCTTCAATATGTATACTTCATCTTTAGACCCGCAACCCAGGAACTGACTCCAAAACATTTCAGAATTTCTGTGGTCAAAGCCAAGAGACAGATTATCATTTTCCAGTTCAACTAGTGCCTACACTCTTAGCCCAAAATCTCCTTATTTGTTCTAAAAGACAAAACATTTTTCCCATCTGCTTCCCATTAGGAATGAAGGCATCTTTAAGGAAGATAAAGGCTATGAATAGGCTATTTTCTATTCATAGGTTTGTAGTTTTACCCTTACAGACATAGTAGGGTCATAATACCTTCATACAATAACATACTTAATAGCAAAAATAATAAATGCAGTAACACAAAGGTTATTTCTGTATAGCTCTTGGCTTGGCAAAGCGGATAACTGCCAGAAATATCCAAAAGTTTAGATTATTATTTAATAAAACACAGTTGTTTCCACTGCAGACTTAAAATGGATAGTTTTTAATAGCGGAGTTTGCTATTATTTTTGCATACAGAAATATATATTATTTGCTTTCATTTAGAAGTCATTTAACTGATTAAAACTATAAAATATATAATTTTATATGTATTATATAATTATATTTCTGAGCACATTCTTCCATAAAATACTTAAGCATGTTTTCTTTAAGAAGAATCAATTAAAATTATCATGAACATTCAATTAGGAGTTAAATCACCACAATAAATTACTTCTAAGGTTATGAGTGTGATTAGCTTATTGTTCTATGGAACTTATAGTGTACAGACATATTAGAATAGCCAATTAAGTTTGCAATGCCCTTTTTCCATTGAGTCAAATCAGGAGCTTTACCACAGAGAAAATGCTGCTTTTTTTGCTACTCAACCTGTGTCTGCATAACTGGTAAAACGTCAGAAGAACTATGAATTTTAAACAAGGTATTTACTTATGTAAATGAACCAATTCTTCAGAAATTGTAATGGGAGTTAGTCTTACATTGCGTAATAAAACAGGTAACGATACTATCTTCACGGATTTTACATAAAATTGAAGAAAAAGATTTCTCTGTTAGTAATTGTAATTTTTCAGTAGATATCCTTTCATATTGTAGTCTCTTAGGTAATTTTTCACATTTTTCCCCCAATTTGTTGGGAATTGTGGTGAGGTATAAAATCCAGTAGAAGCACAAACACTCAAGATAGGATGAGAAGTTATGGGCAATTGATCTAGTTTTCTACCGAATGCTCTGTGCTCCCCTATCACAACACTGAGAAGAAACTTCTAGTCTATTCAAGTATATTTGGTAATAGAAAATTGAAGCTTTATATACTCCATTAATTTGATTTTATGATAAATTTAATTGTTAAGAAATTGTTGTTTATACTCAGATGAACTTTGCTGATATTGTACCTGTTAATCTTTAGTCTGTCTTCAACCTTGTCCTTTCTTATATATTTGAAGAAAACTCTCATGTATTGTGTACAGTGAACAGAACCAAATATAATGTAATCTAATCAGCAGACTAAGGTGATACTATTTCTTCCATCATCAACATTTTCTTTCCTTCAACTAGGTGAATAGAAAAACCATGATGTACAGTAAATGTAAACTGTCATTTGTAGAATGTGTTTATTGTTACTACTACACTGATAATAGTCACTACTATTTCTATCACAATTAACATTGCTAATAATATTACCTTTTATTTATTTGGGTCCTTACAATTTCCATATTTTATATATCATCTAAAATGTACTTGAAAATTCTATTTTAAATATCTTGAAGGAACAAGAACCATACATAATCTCCTGCCATAAACAAATAGTAAACTAGATAGCATATATGGAGAATCTGATTTTATTAATTGAACACTGAGTATTGTAGGAATGTGATTTCAAAGAGAGGAACAACAGAGAAGATAAGCCTGAAAATTTCCTCAACTTTCTAGTTTTCTCCCTAGAGACAAATTCCAGTCCACAGATACATGGTGCAGCTACAAAGAGCCTAACGTTTTCAATGAGTTAAAGAGCTAGGGGAAACTGAGGGAGTAGTGTATTAGCAGAGTCCTAGATATGAAGGAGTTATGTAGAAAATAGCTCCAAAAGCTGCCTGAGAGTTGCTGTGAGTGATTACTGAGTCTGGTCCTCAAATAAATAAAGTGGATCTCCACAAGACAAGACTCAAACTATCAGGAAATTATAAGCTGAACAGTTCCCAGAACTCACACAATACAGCAAGATGTTCTGGCCAGGGTGCAGAGTCCAAGGGATGCCCAGGTCTATTAGTGGAGACTCTGGAGGTGTCACAATTTGGGAATAGGGTAAATTATACCTGCAGTCAAGGCTACTGTTTAACTGCTTTAGTAAATCTTAAATCCTGTACTTGAAGTGATTAAATGGATACTCTTTGAAGGAAGAAAACAAAATTTTGACATTCTTAAAAGTAAAATTTACAGACTCTGGCATTAATCAAACATTAATAGACATAACAAAAGCAGTGTAATCAAGATAAAAATCAGTCCATAGAAAACTAGAAATAAGAAATGATGGAACTAGCAGACACAGGCGTTAAAACAGCCTTTAAAACTGTGTACAAGTATATAAAGGAAAACAAGAGCATCATGAGGAGACAAATTAAATATATAAAACAAGACTCAGCAGAACTTCTGGAGGTGAAAAATATGAAATTTGGATTGAAATTTCCACTGTATATGACTAACAGCGAATTAACCACTGCACAAGAAGATATCAAAAGATTTGAAAACACAGCAGTAGAATGTATTCAGACTGAAAGACAGACAGAAAAATGTCTAAAAATATTGAACAAAAGAGCCTCAATAATCTGTGGACATGTAAGTGAGATGTGCTTATAGAAAAACTGAGGGATAATTTTCCAAATTTGATAAAAAATATGTCCACAAATACATAAATATCAAGAAACCCCAAGAAAAAGAAAGAAAATAATTCCATACCAAAGCAGATCATGGTAAAATTGCTGAATACAAGTGATAAAGATGTGTTAAAAGAAGGTAAAAAAAGATTTATGTTTTGCACAGAGGAACACATAGGAATGACTCCAGAATATGCAAAGCGGAAGATAATACAGCAACTTTGTTAGAGTGATGAAAGAAAACAAACAAAAATCTTTCAACATGGAGTGTTATATTCAGTGAGATTATCCTTTAAAACAGAAGGAAAATAAATATTTCCTAACAGATAAAAGCAAAGAGAATTTGTCACCAACATATTTGTAATATGATGAATGTTAAAGAAAATTAATATTTTAAGATAAAATACAACAAATGTTTAGAAAATGTTCTCAGGCAAAAGGAAAATGATAGATGGAAATGGAGATCTAAACAGAGGAATGAAGGGTGGACGTGTTGAATATGTAAATTAATATTACAAGAGACTTTATTAACTATTGAACATCACACCAAACAAAAGCTAACATAGTATTTTCAAGTATTAATGGAGAATTCAACAAACTGGATTATAAGATTCTCCATAAAACATGTATCAACAAATTTTAAACATTTTAAAAATCATGCAAAGGATATTCCTGTCCGTAACAGTATTTAATGAGAAAATCACTGCAAAACCCCCAAACATTTGAAAGCAAATAAATAATCACCACTACCACCAGAACGATAATTTTTAAATGAGAAATCATAAGGGAAATTAGAAAAATATTTTGAAACTGAATGAACATGGAAACATGGTTTATCAAAATTTGGTGATGCAGCTAGAGCAGTTTTTAGGCAGAGATTCAATGCCATAAATTATTATTATCCAAATGCTTTCAAATTAGAAAGATAAAATTATTAATTCACTGTATAAGTACCCATTTTAATAACAGAAAAGAGAGTGCAAATTAAACCTTAAATAAAAAAATACTTTTATTACATATTGAATTATAGTATTTACATATGCCTCCGTAGAGGCAGTGTTCATTCATGTCTCATCAATTTATAAATTTAGAACTTTAGATACTATACTTTTATATAAATCATTAGAGGAAATAATATCCCATAATTCAAAGTATTTTCAAGCACACATTTTTTATAACAGAGCTTTAAAGTGAGAAAGTAATATCTTATAATAGTCTCATTTAACTTAAATAAAAATTAAATTAAAACATGCCATTATTTTTATAATGTAATGAATAGGGCCTGGCTATTAGTAGTCCCATACATCACAATATCTATTTTATATATATTATATGATGTATGTTGCAGCATTATGTATATATAGGTGCATATGTGTGCTATATCTTCTATGCATTTCTGAAATTATATTTAGCCATGAAATTGTGAAAGTTAGTAATGAAAAACTGGGAAGGACCAATGGTAATCTCAAGATAATGCTCAAAATCTTTAGCCAGCTCAACAAACAGAAGTAAACAATGATTATAATTGTTTGAAAATGGTTATAAAAATAAAACTTATTGCTATGAAAGGTTAGAAATTCAGGGGAAAAAATAGGAACAGAGAAAGTAAAGAGAAAAAAGAAAAATAGAAATAAGCATAGTGTGGCAAATGCTGAGCAACTCTAAGAGAAAGCGGGTCATGAATAGAAATAGCCAGGTTAAAGACAGGGGTTGAGGGTGAGTGGGTGAAGTGAGTGAGGAGCAGACACAGTGCTAACTAGGAAATGCAGTCGGCCCTCCCTATCCTCAGGTTCCACATACACAGATTCAACCAACCACGGATGGAAAGGCCTAGGATAATTGCTTCTGTACTGAACATGTACAGACTTTTTTCTTGTCGTTATTCCCTAAACGATACAGTATAATAGCTATTTACATAGCATTTACATTGTATTAAGTATTATAAGTAATCCAGAGATGATTTAAACTATACAGGAAGATGTGTATAGATTATATGCAAATACTACACCATTTTATATAAGGGACTTGAGCATCCACAGATTTTGGTGTCTGTGGGGTCTTTAAAACCACCCCCATGGATACTGAGGGACAACTGTAAATAGTGGTGAAGGAATAGGAGATAGGTTAACTCTTTGTACTTTTGGATTAGGTGATTAAAAAAACTATTTAATGTCCAAAACCTCTAAAGATATCATCGCCTAACGCTAAAAAAACATCCTATGGAAGATAAGAGGCAGGTATGGTGTTCAGATGAGCATGTTCATGTGGACATTTCTGTATGGGGGGTGCGTGGGTGTTTAAATAATTCATTGATACAGTAATACATAAAAAGACAATATATAATAAACACATTTTTTGTGTACTACGTAATTTGAGCTTCACCATAACTCTGACTAAGTGTAAAATTGCGTCTTTGGTTGTTTTGAGATTATCTTACCCCCAAGGGACTTGGGGTGTCTGAATCTGATATGTAATATCTTTAGTTGTGAATTATCTGTCCAGTGTGCTCGTGGCAGAAGTTTCTTCTTACTGGGACTATGAAAGTGAAAACCGTTTACATAGACTTGTATAAAATGAAGAGTATATGCCATAAAATGTCTTTGTTCCAACTAGGATATCATTTTCCCTTTGAAAATGTTTGAAAAGTTGACTTTTCCTCTTTGTTTTATCTTCACCACTCAAATAGATAATCACTCGTTGGTCTAGATTCTGAGATTTTTGGACATGTGTAGCTTCATTTTGTTATCTCTGTTCAATTAGACGTCTGTCTTCCACATATTAATTTATTAAGACAAGCAAAGGAGTTTATGATTTCCTTTAAGAAATACCAAAAAGAAAACACCAGGAAAGCCATTTAACTGATCTACATTTCAAGTACTCTTTAGAATAATTTGCTCTCCAATCTTATAAAACTATCTGGAGCTGCCAATTGAAGTCAGCATTCTTTGGTCTGGTTACAAACACTACAATTTTAGTCCACTTAGCTTTTTTGCTCTCGAAGACATACCATCAATTATTGGCAGCTTCAGCTTGCTTCTTTGTCAGTTATTATATGGTGAGACATTAAGTTTTCTTACGTATACCCCACAGTAACTGAGCTGGATTCTAGGCTGCACCAATTCAAAATCTGACCTCTTTTGATAAAAAAAATGGAAATCAAGGAAATAGAAATACTGGCATAATCAGGATATTGAGACATCTGACTGGGTCTTTGATACCATTAACTCCAAGCTGTCAATGTTGGGTTTTCAGTTCAATTTAGGCCCAGATGTTTTGGCTCTGATACCAAAAAAAAAAAACAACGACAAAAACAAAGCAAAACCTCCATAAACTTGAAATAATCCTAGTTAAAGTAAGTAGAAGTGGTGTTTGTATTTCATTAAATTCTTGATGAAAAAACCATAAAGTTTTAAATGCTATTCTCAAGTTTAAAAAGTAATGGAAATAATGAAAAAGATTTTCTAGAGAATAAGAAGTTGATATGACATTTGATTTAGTAATGGGTCAGGCAGAAGTTCTATGTGCTATTGACCAGAAAATCACATTCGCCTTTATGAATTGGAAGCAAGAAAGACAGATAAGTTGTCATTAGTTGATTTTTAAGAATCCAAGATTTATAATGTCCCTACAAATGACATATCTAGGGAGAGATTTGTTAAATCTACAGCCATATTCTAGCGTAAAAGTAGAGTAATCAAAAAGGACTAAGTTCTACAAACTCTTTTAAGAGGCCAGGGAAGGCTAATACTTTTAAAATATTTCCCTTAAAAAATCTTTAAATTGAACTAGTTAAACTAAAATAGTTAAACTGTAGTTGTCAAACAATTACTCTTCTATAGACCCCTGTCCCTGACAAAAATGATAAAAAAGAAAAGGCACTAGTGAATGGCTGCATGCGTCGGGTGTTTATAATTTATACATGATATATACCCTGGGTAAAGTAGGTTCCAGAAATGGAAAGGCAGAACTGAGAGTGGGAAAGGTCAGACATGTATTTCTCAAATGGCATGGCCCATAGAAATGAATATGGAGTCTCTGTCTGGAAGAAGCTGTATTTTTCCTTTTTGTCATTGACTAGAGCATACTCTGCATAAAAACTGTAGGAATCCCCTGCTGCTAATTGTGTTCCTCTTATTTGCAGTTTGACAAATTATTGGCTTTGGTGGAAATGGCTGGAAGTCCCTACTTTTAATGAAAACCATCTTATTATTTCTCTAGAGCTTCACTTTATTAACTTTCAGACATAGATAAATGTAAAGAATTAATCATGCAATGTATCATGGATAGCACATACTTTTTATTTTAACAGTTTTTCAGGGAATACAAATGATTTTAAGAAAGGAAGACTATGAGCAACAATTGTCAAGAATCTATCTTTAATCTTTTACTTGATATATAATGTAGTAGTATTTAATATCAAATTGTATATACCCCCAAATGACAAACAGCTAATAACAATGTGATATATAAATATATTAAATAATATTGAAACTAATACCTGAGACTGGATTTTTTTCTAACCATTAAAAATTCCATGAGGACACATAAATTATACAGCTTTGAATCTAGTAACTTTGGGTGTTTCCTGGGGCTAGATCAGCATTTAGTCTGACCTGATTTAATAACACAGTGACAAGAAAGCTAAATTATTTTATGGAACTGTTGAAGCTAGAAGTAAAGATGCCTGCGATAGAGCTTTCAACTCAATGTGTGATCAAAATTTCAAATGTAACAGAAACATTTGAAGGAGCAGTTTGAACATAGCATCAGGCAACTGTGTCTATGGGCATTACTAAAACATGTGTTCAAATTTGGACAGAAGCAATTATCTAAATACTTCCTTTGGAGATATAATTTATTTTTTTTGATTCTGTGAAATCAACATTTCGAGACAATGTGTTTTGTTTTTTTTTTTATGAAGATTAGCCCTGAGCTAACGTCTGCTACCAATCCTCCTCTTGTTGCCTAGGAAGACTGGTCCTGAGCTAAAATCCGTGCTCATCTTCCTCTACTTTATGTGTGGGACGCCTACCACAGCATGGCGTGCCAAGCGGTGCCATGTCCACACCTGGGAGCCAAACCAGCAAACCTCAGGCTGCCGAAGCAGGATGTGCACACTTAACTACTCTGTCACCGGGCCAGCCCCAAGAGACAATGTACTTTTGAGAGCTGATTTTAATCGCTTTTTAGAAATAGTTGTATTTGTTTTTGCTAGGAAGTTTGCTATGTTGAGGCTGTATTTAAAGCGTTATTAAAGTCACGATATTTGAAAGTGTACATACCAACGCTTAAGAGAGCACACTAAAGGATATTTGTTTCCAAAGACAGGATATTTACAATTGATTTGCTGGGAGTTGTTAAAATTAATGTGAAGAGCAACATATGAGACACAACAACAATTATTAGTGCAGGGGATGCCCTGATTAAATAGGTAAGCATAGTGCTTTAAATGGATAGATAACGTACAAGCAACAACCTGGAAAAAGATGTTGCCTATTCCTTTTTGTTTATGAACAAATTGATTAGGTAAGAAGAACAGATTCCACATTAAGTAATGACATATAATATAGACATGAGTATGTTATACTATCCTGTATCACGTAATGAATTCTTTTACTATTTGATATCCACTTAATACATACTGTATGTGTCAGACATTTTACTGAGTACAAATAAAAGATGAATAGGAGAGTTTTTTATCTCACGATTATTACTTTTTGGTTGGGAAGGTAAACATATATAAATAAATATCTATCTATACATTCATATGCTAAGCGCAAAATTAAATGTTTGGATTATTCTAAATATTTATGTCATTGAAGTGTATACTAAAATAAGTTAAAGGTCATCTGAATTCACACATTTCAGTATTTTCTTATACATTCATAAAGATTAATGTAGGCCTATATTTAATCAAATAGTTATGTATGTACCCATCATAACTCTGATTTTTTTTTAGTGTTATCAGTTTTCTTTTTCTCCTGGCCAGAGGTCACTGGGGACTTTTTGGGCTGATATTGGTGTGTTGTTTCCCCTTTTTCCCTCTCTGCTCACATGTTCTAAGCCTGTGCAGTGCCGGTATTGACCTCTGAATCTCTGAATATCCACTGGTGTGTCAAAGACTTGAGTCACAGCAGATACAACTCTTAATATACATTTAGAGTTGCTTAAGTTTCCATCTTTGCCGTACGAAGTTTGTATCTCTCACACACACACACACGCACACACACACTCATATTTCTTTACTATTGTACTGGCTTTGGGTTGGAAAACTAGCTGACCTTCTTTTGGCCACATTGGCCAGATTGAAAATAGACATTACAATGCTATATTTTGTTTTGTTTCATTTTTTTGTTTTTTAATTGAGTTATTAGTTGTTGCTCTTGAGGATTTACATACTGTGGATATGATTCTGAAGAGAACCTTTTTTAAAATCTTTTTTTTTTAAGATTAGCACCTGAGCTAACATCCATTGCAAATCTTTTTTTTCTTCTTCTTCTTCTTCTCTTCACCAAAGCCCTCCAGTACATAGTTGTATGTTCTAGTTGTAGGTTCTTGTGCTTGTGCCGTCTGGGACCCTGCCTCAGCTTGGGTTGATGAGCGGTGCCATGTCCATGCTCAGGATCCAAACTGGGGAAACCCTGGGCCAGCAGAACGGAGCCCAGGAACTTAACCACTTGACCACGGGGTCAGCCACTGAAGAGATCTTTATAGGAAATAGATTCTGCTAGGATTAATTTCAAGTCTAACAGATCATCATGGAATAAAACGTGTTTAACTAATATTGTTTTTCCATGAACCATTCAACCAAAATTTTTTTCCTGCTTAACGTCTTTCACATGTATATCTTTACTAGCTGGTTTCAAGTTTACTAAGTGAATTGGTTGTAATAGTGGAATCAAGAACATTCAACTTACAAAAAGAGACGATCTTGAAATAATATTTCAGAATCAAGTAGAGCCAAACTGCACTAAAATTATTGCTTAATATTTACTTTTTTGTATAGGCCTCCCAGAGGGCTTCAATTTAGCTCTTTCATCATCTATTTGTGGAGTGCCTTTTATTTTTATCCTTTTCCTTAGTACTTGAGTTAATTCTTTCAGTAGCCTATGTAGATTTTTGGGTCTCTTGGGAATATGTTGTGATCTCTCATAAATCTTGCTCTCTATTTTATCTTATTTTCATTTTATAGATGAGGTAGCAAAGTGCTATTGAAAGTGGAGAAATTCTCATTAGAATAGAAAGTTACTAAAATGCTAGATTGACTAAGATCTTATTTACCATATATTTCAGATGTAAAACCAAAAGAACAATTTTTCTTCCTTCTTTTTAAAAATGAATCATTCTTGATTTCCTTTGTACATTAACTAAATAAAAATCATCTTTTAAACTTAATATGAATTTATCAAAACGAAATTCAAAATAAACTTACCAAGTTCACACCAAATATATTTGAACACTTTGAACATTTTTAGTGGAAGTTTTATTGCCTTCATTAACTATTCTTTTATTTTAATTTGTTTATTTCTGTTAGATTTCATAAAATAAACCAGTGCTATAAAATTAAAACTGGAGAATTTGATACTATCTAAATTCTATCATAAACCCTTAAAATAAAAATCAATGTGCACTGCAGTGCACATTTAAATATTTCATGAAACTTTACATCTGATAAATGTGAGTACTCTTCAATTAAAAAAAAAGGAATATTAACCCATGAAAGAAATATGGATATAACTCTCTTCAGGGAAGTGTAATAATATTTTGGGCTAAGGGTTGGAAGATTGGCTTCCAGATCAGGGTCTGGCATCATGATCATAAGCAGTTTAGTGCCATCAGGATCATTTCTTTATTTATCATTAAAATGAGTAGGTTGGAGAACATAAGCTATATGTTCATCTGAAAATCTAAGCTTTCTCTCGCTGAGTGTTTCAAGTTGATTTTGACTTTGCTTCCAGTTTTTCAAAATATATAATAAACTACAGTAGCAAGAGTGCTCCATAACTTTTTTCCTTTTAAGTATGTTCATTTATTTTTTTAAGTTTCTGCTATACCTTTAGAATAAAGTATATTTTAAAAGACACATATACTATTTAAAGTCTAAAAAACATTCACACTTTTCAATAGTGACAAAAGATATTTTCTTATTATGTCTCCTAAGTTTTTGTCACTGGAAATTAAGTTGGGACCAGAGCAGTATTGCTACTTGATATGCAAATTATACCAACAACTTACTGTATGCAAAACCACAGCCAAGAAATTTACTAGTAATAAGAGAGGAACACTTAAGAGCATTTGTTTAGTTTGTATTTACACATAGTAAATTGAAAATGTTAGCTTTATGGGACAGAACAAGATAAAGATGAAAATTAAAATGTCTTATCACAGCATGTCCTAGTCTGTTTGGGCTGCTATAACAAAAATACCATAGACTGGGTAGCTTATAGACAAAAGAAATTTATTTCTCACGATTCTGGAGCCTGGGAAGTCCAAGGTCAAGGTGGTGGCAGATAGGTGTCTGAGAGTCTGCTTTTTTGTTCATAGACAAGTGTCCTTTTGCTGTGTCCTCACATGGTGAAAGATGTGAGAGCTCTCTTGAGTGTCTTTCACAAGGGCACTGATCTTACTCATGAGGACTGCACCTTCATGACCTAATCACCTCCCAAAGGCCCCTTCTTCACATACCATCACATTAGGTATTAGGTTTCAGCACATGAATTTTGTGGGACACAAATATTCAGACTATAGCTCAGTGACCAAAGGATAACATATAACATCGCTTCCATACAATTCCGTAGAAAATGATATAAGGCAGTGGAAAAGAAACACTGGAAGTCTGAAGGTCTGGGTTCTAGTCTTTTTCCTGCACATACTGCATTGGCTTTGTTGTAGCGAAGCTGTCCACCCTCTAACCACAGAGTCCTCATCAAGGAATTACACTTGTTAGCCTCTGGGATAATCCTCAAGGTTTCATTAAACTCTAAGATGTCATGTTGTTAAATCAACAATAGATCAAAGTAACATAAAACATGAATGTTCAAAATAAGATGAAAAGTATGATGATGTGTATAAAGATCCATGGATTGGTACCATCAAAAAAATTGTATATTTTATGTTTTAACTATCCTTACTAGAATCCTATCTGAAAAAGATATGCTTCATTATTTATTTTTAAGTGTTGGGAGAAGTTAACAAAACTTGAGTGCTACACAGAGGGATAAATTTAAATATATTAAAAACCATGTTCTGATCTGACAATCATTTTTTCTGTATATAATGAACACGCAGTGTTTTTCTTTCAAATTTTACCCCTGAGCTACAATTATCTCCAAATTCATGTCCATACACGCCGAATCTTGGGTTTCCAGGAGTGATTGTAAAGAATTTAAAAAATAAAGCCCTTTACAATATCTCATGAAGTGAATATGTGTTGGAGCAACCTATTAGGTGAGAGAAATGATATATCACATTGTGGTTTCATTAATTCCATACTGTGCTAAAGCACTGATGCAAAGGAGGACATGAATTAACGAATAGCAAATTTTACAGTTGAAGGGCAAGTGGTATTGAAGTAGATTAGATACTACAGTCAGATATTATAATCTGATTTCCAACTTAAACAAGTTTTAATGAAAACTATGGGTAGGTAGGTGCTCAGATAAACCAGAGAAGGAAAGAAGAGTGTAATCGTCCACCATTAATCCATTTCATTAAATTCAAGAATTTGAGCATTTTAAGGTAAATCAGAATAAAGATAAAAGCTGAAAACTATTTCTCTTTCAATCAAAAACAGGATTAGGAGCTGACATTGAACTAGAGAAAGCCTAACTTAAACATGCTAGTCTCTAAACTTTTGAAGCCCCCTGAGAATGGAGTTTTATTAATATGGAAGCGCTTACTTTGCATAATAGCCATATCCCATTGGCACATATTTCTAAAGAGTATAACTTAGTCAATCATCACTTCTTTCCATTGTCTTCGTCTAGATAATTAACTGTCTAGGGGTTGCTAATGATGTCATTATTAACTTTTTGAAATAAGCCTCTGTGTCTTCTGAACAGTGGCAACATCAGTAAAGCACTTGGGTGGATTTTTATTTCACTGGAAACTCATCAGTCAAGAGATGGTAGTCCTGCTAAGCAGATGACTGACATTAAAGAGGTTTATTACTTCTGAAAATGCCAACTCCTTGTAATAGCTTACTGAATGTCCCTGCCACCAGAAAGGTCAGTGTGTAAGATGTGACTAACGCTGTTGTCAGAAAGCTTATACATTTCAATGTCATTTTTTATGGCACCTCTTGTTTGGTATATACTGGGTGAAAGCTGCATTATTTTTCATCTGCTTAAAAAAGCAGATAATGGATAGAATTCATTTAAAATCACAATGCTTGTTTAAATACATTCTGCATGGAACAAATCAAAATCATTGGCTTTATTTCTCTAACTTCCTGTTGAAGTACTTAAGGTTATACTATGAGTGATCAAAAAATACCTCTTGAAAAAGATGCTATGCTGACACCTTTGACAGACCTAAGAATAATTTCTCGGATGAGCTTGCATCCAGATAAGTGTCTATGCTTCAACTATGAAGGTGCCAATATCCAGGTTGGATTAGAAGGAGAAAAATGGTGTTTACCTATTGCTAACATTTCTTAAAGATCCTTTCATGGGTAATTATATAAATGCAAGGACACAGTTCTATATAAATGTGATATTAGCACAATTCCTGGTATATAGTGGTTGTAAAATAGATATATGGTGAATGCAGGAATAAGAAAATGATGGCTGGAAAACTAGCACCAAATAATAGCTATGGGCTCTATTCTTCCCCTAAATACTAGGCAATATTAGGCTCAAACATACTAACTCAGTATAGCCTATTTAGTTTCCTTGGCTTCAAAGTCCCCAATTCACATGAACCAAAGAGAGTGATCATTGACACTGTACGATTCTGAAATCCCTTAAATTGCCTGGAAGCGTTGCCCTCATAGGGAATAGAAAAAGACCTGGCAATGTTTCTCTGAAGTTGGTTTTTATATTTGAATCATATTTCAGTATGCTTATTCTTGAAAGAATAAGATGCTCTAACATCCAGTACCTGAAATGTCTTTCCTATACTCTACAGTAGTCCTCTGTTTTCCATCTGAGTGTGACTTCAAAACTTTGTAAGATATGAAAGGCTAGCTCTACTTTAAAGTCCAGTACACCAGCTTATTCTGAATAAATTGTTCCTATCCACTTTAAGAAAGTTGTTTGACCCTGAAATCTGACAGATTACACCAGAATACGTTGAATTTTTTTTTAGAAGGGGCAAATTATATATCCTAGGAGTAAGGTGTCTGCTACATTAATGCAGTTGACCTCTGGTCATAGTCTGTCCTTAGATAGTGACTAGTATATCATTTATATCAAACAAAGAAACATTTCAATGGAGGCAAGGGAGGTTAGCGGCATTTGTCACATAGCTGTGCAGAGACATCTCAAGTAATTTCTTGAGCTTCTGACACATTGTGCTATCAGTCTTAATTTTCTCCTGCCTATTTCTGCATCGACTACAGAAGGAGAGAAATCATTTTCTTAAGATCTACAAGGGAATGTAAAAAGAAGATCAAATAACTTATACTTAGCAAGAAAGTTTAAAAAAGTGTAAGAAATGAGATGGCTTTTAATTTTAGAAGATAGGCCTGGCATATTATAAGTCCTCTTTAACAGATTTTTGGTATGTTAAATGTTTCCTCACCAGCTTACATTTTCTGCTGATTTTAATGGAATTCCAAGTAGAGTTTTCATATATATATTTAGATTAAAATAAACGATTTTATGTGAAGTAAAATACACATCGTATGGAGCTTTAAACAATATTTTACTTATGTCACTGTGTCCATGCTACTAAGAAGCAGCATTATTTAATTCTGGAGGTGTGATATGGTAAACAAGAGTATTTATTATTAGTTCTTTCTAATGCATACAATATGAAAAGAGAAAGGGGATTCAAACCACGAGACTTTAGTTCTCGGCCAATCTGCCACTATCTAGTCATGAAATAACAGATGAGTGAACTAGTGTCTCTGGGAATCTGATATTCTTCTTCTTTTTTTTTTTTTTTGTGAGGAATATTGGCCCTGAGCTAACATCTGTTGCCAATTTTCCCCTTTTTAGTTGAGGAAGATTGTCACTGAGCTAACATCTGTGCCAATCTTCCTCTATTTTATGTGGGATGCTTCCACAGCGTGGCTTGACAAGCAGTGCTAGGTCACACCGAGAATCTGAACCTGAGAACCCCAGGATACCAAAGCAGAGTGTGCTTACTTAACCACTACACCATGGGTCTGGCTCGCTGATAAATATTCTTTTAATTGAACACACTGCAATGAACAAGATCTGAAATTCTGTTATCAATATCTTTAATTTTAATTTCTTGAGAACACCACCATAATATAGGCTAAAATAATATTTGGAAGTGATTTTTTATTACACATATATATGCTTTTCTTATCGCTAATCCTATATCCCTACTACTATAAACAGGTATTGGGGAGAAATTTAAAAAATCATACGTTCACAAAATTTATTGGTTAATGAGGTATCTGAACCTGCCAAAATAAGCATTTTATTAAAATATTTGGTTGAAATCCATTAAACACAGTTCTTATCTTCAACTAAATTGATAATATTACCATACTTTTTGTTACTGAAATGATGCCAGCATGACTCCAGATTATTTGAAATGAGGAACATAAAAGGTAGAATAAGTGGTAAAGTGTGGAATAAAACCCTGTTCCAGATTCCCTCTCTGGTGAGCCATAGGGGTAATAAGTTAGATTTTTTTTAAGGAAAGGTGTTTGGTGGTAAAAGATTGGGCCAGAGATCAGTTTATGGTCTCTTAGCTCCAAACCTAACCTTCTTTTCCCTGTTGTGTGGACCCTGTACACATTTCTGCCATTCTAGCTGTTGCATTGTTAGGAGTTTTTTTTAATTTTCTTTTTTCCTTGGAAAAAAGGGGGTGATAATGGCAAGAAGGGACGTCCCTTCTGGTTGAGCGCTGTTTCCATATTTTATTCAGTGGAGGAGTTGAGACCTGGTGGCTCTCACTTCATGAACCCTTGCAGACCCATTCTAGTCTCAGTGTCTTTCACAGTAACGGTGCCCTCATTTGTTTTAAAACCGCGCTTGTCCCTCTTGACTGGCTACTTTGACAGATGAACTCCATCCATCATCAGGCAACTGACTATCCAGTACGTGGTTCCTTCTGGAGAAGCCCCACCTGCAACATCAGGCAATTGTCTCACCAAAAGCCAGAAAAGCTCACGTCTGCTCACCTCTTTTGGCAACGGCTGACCACTTCTGTAGATCATCACTGGTTTACATCCTTTGGAAAGCTTCTTTGCCACTGGTAGACCCCTTGTCTCTATGTAGCTATGCCTTCCTCAAAGAGTTTGAAATCTCAGCCTTGTCCTCAATTTCTATCACTGCCTAGTACCCTTTCCTAGTGGTGGTATAATGCATTATTTACAGTTGCTAATTCTGGACTTCTTAGACTCCATTTGCCTCTTTTATAGTTAAATACTTTATACAAGTTAATCATTCCTTATAATAAAGTTTCCTTGTTTAAATTACTGGTATATTTTTTGTCTCCTGGCTGAATCCTGATTGATATAAAGACATAATGAAAATCGTTGCTTTTGTTAAGCCATTCGGTTTTCATATTTTGGGGAAGTATACGTAAAAAAACAAACAAAAAGTGCAGTGATACATAAATGTCAGGAAAAGAATTTGAACTAAAGTGCACATTACTGAAAAAAATATTTGTCAGAGGAAGAAACCATAAACCTACAAAAACAGAACACACTTTAAGAGGCAAAATCATTTATTTGAGATAAAGAATTATAATTTGGGAAGCATAGATTCAGGTAGAAACCTAAATAGTGTCCACTAAGGAGTAAAACTCGGGCTTTTAGGCAAAGAAAGAAGGTTCTATTACAAAGAAACCTAACTGGAGTTGGAGGCAGAGAGCTAGTCTTGGCTAAACATTGATTGACTTGATTTTATCTTCAGAAAGTCCATGATCATCATTCTTTGTGACCAGGATGTCTATTCTCCTGCTGACCTCTCAAAGAATTGCTTGTAAGACAATTGCTATTTTGGCCCAATCCAAGATTCAAGACAGCAAGACTTTCTCTGGAAAGGCAGCTCTGACTCCATTTTAAAATGGCTCCACTATAGTCAGTTTTGACAAAACTTAATTTTCTCAGAAATTCTCATGGCTTCCTGAAGAATAAGCACCTCTTTTACCTGCTAAGAGCCAGCGTTCCTATATACGGTTTAGGCACTAGACAAACGAATTAATTGACAACTAATTTAATCTTCCTTAAAATTTCCAAGTAATTGTGAGGTTTTTGACAATTCCACATAGTAACATTTTAATTTTTCTTCTGTCAATATATTTTGCTTCCTTTTAGTGAAGGTAAGAAAAAAGGATAGAGTGTTAGACTGAGCTGGCATAGTATATAAGAGAGAAAGAGAGAAATGAAGGAAAACTATTAAAATAAATTCTGGGAGTTTTAATTGCCTTCACCTTCTTTTGTGCTCAACTTGACCTTCACTAAACTTCATTGAACTTGACTTTCATTGACTTTTCATTAACACCCCTGTCCACTCTTCCTTTAGATCTAACCTATGCTCAATGTTAAAAACTAGAATATCTCTATTAGATTTTTTAAGTTGGACCTCAGAGCCTACTGAGGCAACAAGTTGTGATTAATAAATTACAACAGTGTAGAACTGAAAGAGACTTTAAAGATTATCTACTCAAATCCTTAATTTCATAGAAAAGGGAGATAAAGCTAAGGGAGTTGAAAACTCAGATATAAAAAAATCATGGTTTGACATTGGAATGGGTAATTGGAATTCCTACACATTTGGATTCCTAGGGTGGTGTTCATTGCATGAACTTATTTTTATGCCTACCATATACCGCTGATGATATCAACAGGCCTACCTCTCAAAGTATATTAGGATTTTCCTCAGGAAACCAACCATTACCCAAACAAAACAAATTTTGTTGATATTACTTATATTCTTAACTCTGGCATACCTGGAAGATGCTAGTGTCATGGTTAGAGCAAAAGAAACTCTCATAGTTTTTTAGGCAATCCTCAAATATTCATTCTTTCTTTCATTTAACTAGCAATTATTGAGTGACTTTAATGTGTTTCTGCTGCTGGCTAGGTACTGGGGAAAGGGAAAGAAAATGAATAGAAAGAAGCAGAAATGTTGGTCCTTGATTTTAAAAACCTTAAAATCTGTATTTTCAAAAACAAGCACATTTGATTGGCATTAGTACACTTAAAATACTATAATTCTGAGTAATTGTATGGCTCATACTCTCTAAATAGAAGTAAAATAAAGGCATAATCATAGTGAGGTAGATTTAATCTGGAAGCTTTTTGAGGAGGTTGAATAATATAATGAATATAAGGGTAAAGAGGAGAAAAAATTAGAGAAAGGCTTTTTAAATGATAAAATTTGCACAAAGTCAGAAAGAGTGAGTTATAAAGGAAAATGGTAGATGAACAAATGTGAATGAGATAGTAATTAATAGTTTGAGAAAGTAACTTAAAAAGGCAGTATCTATTTGCAGTATAAGAAAAGAAACTTGGTTAAAAGTAGATATGCATAGCGCATAATTCTATTAGATAGATAGATAGATGATAGATAGATAGATAGACAGAACTACATGTGTATCTGTTCATACAAGTCCATTTATCTACTATGTACACTATTTGAAGCGCTGTATCACAAAGGGTAGGTGGACTGTTTCTGGAGACTGACTCTGTGATCCAATTTTCATATCCAAAGCTTGGGGGTGACCTTGGGAGAAAACATTAAACCCCTCATGCCTCAGTTTCCTCATGTGTAAAAGGAGGTGACTATGACACTTAGGTATCATGTTATTGTGTGGCTGAAATAAGGTAACTTCTATAAATTTAGCATAGTAATGGTCACTCTGTAAGAATTCAATTAATGTTAACTATTTTTAGTAAGATACAGAGATAAACCATTAAAATATAAGTTTGAAAGAATGGTTCAATTTGCTTAATCACTAAGTTTTCAAAGTAGAGGACTTAAAAACCCAAAGATTATAAACAACAATGCATATTTAGTCCAGAAAAAGATCTATTTACACCAGAAAATTTTAAAAGCCTATTGCTTCAGCATTTAAGAAACTGACAAACACATGATATCTAAAATAATCCACATTCCTTGGTGGCATCAGGTGGCTGGGGCTGAGGAGCAGATGCTCATTGTAGTTAGGACATATTTTTGTTGTTTTCACATGTCCCAAAACACTGGTTATTGCTTTTCTGCTACTGAGCTTCCTTCATTTATTTTTCATTACCTGTCTGATATCAGTAGGCTTTTAAATTTGCTACCCCAAGCTAATCTAATCCTGGAGACTCGACCAAGTAAAGATCTGCATGTGACTAGTAAGAAAAAATAAATGCAAATATATATCCTAAAACGAGGGATGTCACTATAGAAAACTTGAAGCTATATTTCTATTTGAATATGCCATCCCCAGAGGTAACTTTAGTTCTCCTATTTTAATATGTTGCCTATAAAGTATGCATTTCAATCAGGATATAAGACGATGTTACTGTAAATAATTCAAGTGAGTAATCCATTGTACAGCATTGACTATGAAAAGCTAACTGATGAAATATGCAGAATGATCATTTACATTTTGGACAGTATAAGAGCATTGAGCCAATCAAGTAATGACGCTTATTTTCGACAGAATGACACTGTATGCTCCCGCCTACATTGATTAACACAAAGAAAGCCGTTGCTTCTTAAGCCTGTTATCTTTTGGATGGATTTAATTTTCTGGAGAGGCAAACAAGACAAAGAATTCCTGTGAATACATGTTTTCTGGTAGTGGCCTTTTCTAATTGGTCAGTTACATAAGGGCATTCTAAGAACCCCAAATCCAGAATTTGTAAATAGGGTGGTCTAATGCTTTACTTATGGAAAGTGTAAAGTTATTCAAAAGTCAGCTATTGATTTATTCTCTAGTCTTATTTCCATGTATAAAAGCATCCAGATTGTTTGAGGGCCAAGGGCAATGAGCATTTGCAAGGATAAGTGGTTGCTCAAATGACATGTATCAATGTAATAAATGTTTTTTTCTCAAATACCAAGTATATTCTCATAGCCATGACATAAATGTTATAAAAAAAAGAGTCAAATTCAATACTATTCTGGAGCGGGAAATACATGCAAACAATAAACCAGTTAACAAGTTAGCTAATGAAACACTATCTAAGAAATATTTATTTTTACAGGTAGTAGTGTTAATAGTTTTTACTTATCCTACAGACTACGGTTATGGAAAGTATCTCTTTAAATCTTAAGACATGTCTTTGTATGAATCAGGAAAATCTATAAAATGACATATGGCACGCACACAAAAATGAGTTCTTTCAGTTCTTTCAATTGTAAACTTAGAAAGAAAATAAACTTTAAGTTGTAGCAGTATTAAAACTCATTCGCGTGTAATAATCTCATGTATTTTTGGATAGATAATCTTTTCTGCTGGTGAAAAGAGGTTAGAGAAATATGTTTTTGGCAGGTAAGGCAATATTTAAAAAAAATATCTGTTTTCTATGCTTGGAACATCCCTCTCCTTATTTATCTCATATTTATTCTTCAGCTCTCAATTCAAGAATTAATTCCTTGGGCAAACCTTCTCAAACCTGCAGGAAAGCTTAGGTCTCTCTGTTAAATGCTGTGATAGCCTCATGTAAATTTTATTCCTATTTTAAGCGCATGCAATTATATATATGTTTTTGTCCTTTTTGATTTTTAACTCGATCTTCGATAATTAGAAAATATTAACCAAGACATTCTCTATTATTCGGTATATTTATTGAGTTGTTGATTTTGGCCAGGTGCCTTTTCTGCATTTACAGAGATATCATATGGTTTTTCTCTATAAGTCTATAAATTTGATGTTTTATATAAGTAGAATTTCTAATAATGAAACATCTTTGAAATCTTGAAATGATCTCTATTTGGTGAAATTCAATTAAGTTTTGTCAATCATCTTGTAGAATTTTTTCATTAATATCTATAAACTAATTTAGAGTATTTTTATCTTCATGTTATGGTATAATTTAACTAGCATGGAATTATCAATTAGACATTTCTTATTATTTGCCTATGACATAATTTACTCCTAGTGTTATGCTGTTTGTCTATAATCTATCTGTTTTTATAATGTGGGGTGTAGCACTTGTACAAATTGTTCTTCCTCTATGAAACCATCAATTTAAACTTTATATTTGCTCTGAGATCTGTTTTAGCAAATTTTATTATCCTTTAAAATTATCCATTTAATATAGGTGTTAAATTTTTTTATTTTAATATTATCCAGAAAAATATTCTCATGGTTTGTGAAATTAATTTTTAATGTTTTTTTTGAGAATGATTAGCCCTCAGCCAACATCTGCCACCAATCCTCCCTTTTGCTGAGGAAGACTGGCCCTGAGCTAACATCCATGCCCATCTTCCTCCACTTTATATGTGGGATGCCTGCCACAGCATGGCTTGACAAGTCGTGTGTAGGTCCCCACCAGGATCCAAACCGGCAAACTCTGGGCCAAGGAAGCAGAACGTGCGAACTTAACTGGGTTGGCCCAGTGGGTTGTTTACTTCTTATTGTTGAATTTTAAGAGTTCTTTCTATATTTTAAATACAAGTGCCCTAGCAGATATATGTGATTAGCAAATATTTTCTGTGGGTTTTTGGCTTTCTTCTGATTATCTTAATTTATTCCCTTTGACTCAGAATTTGTGTAGCACCTAGCACAATGCCCGGTTCACAGAAGATCTTTAATGAATGCTTCTGAAATTAATGGATAATGATTAATGTATATAGAAAATAAGTACAGAAATATATGGTCTTAAATACCAGATTATTTTCTCCTGTGCAAAGTAGGAAAATAAAAAAGCAAAAACAAAGTAATAATTCAGCTGGATGCCATTGATATAAAAAAGATGATAACTTTTTTAATGAATAAGATAATGGAATTAAGAAAATTATTAAATTTCTTTACAAAATTAAGATTGTAGTGAAAACAATGTTGATACTTGACATTTTTTAAATGATATCCCTGAATAAAGTTGCAGTTTTTAACTTCAAACAGAAATGCATGCATTACTTTCTCTCTACATATATTTTCTGCATTCTATGCTTGGCTTCAGAGTGCTGTAATATCTATTCAGATTTTATATGTTATTCTTCTTTGCTTGTAATTCACTTGTTTGTTCCTTCCTTAAACCATCAGAGGCACTTCTAATTTTTCCTTGAAGAATCTGTTAAATGTTTATTTCTCTATGAAGTTTTCTCTAGCTCCATGCAATTAGTCATTCAATTGTCAATGTTTCCTAACAGTGCATGCACATTTCTTGCAGTACTTTTCTTACTTTATTGTAAATATTTGTTTCCCATACTATGTCCCCAAAGGGCCTATTGTCCTTGGAATGTTGGAACTGCTCTTATTTTTCTTTGTAATTCATTGACCTTGGACAAAAACTAGAATATAGAAAGTTCTCAATGAATGTTACTTGAATATATAACTCAGTGAAAAATATTTTACATTAACTATATTGTTCTTTTAAGGTAGTAAAGACAATTTTTTATTTTAAAATTAAAAGAAATATAGTAAGAAATAAAGTTGATGACTTTGGAGTTTTTTAGTCTTCTTTTATGCTTAAATATTCCTTTAAATCCTATGGTTTAATGCTGAAACCTAGCAACAAGTATTAAATTAAATTAAATTTAAATGCAACTATTAAACTCAGTCATATTTTAATATAGGGAACCAAAACTGGTAAACTGTGACGATAATTTTATTTTAATAAGTAGTTGAAAGGAAAGTTATATTTATTCACTATATTTTATGTCAGGCACTGATCTAAGCCTAAAATACTTACTTTGCACAACAAATAGGTAAGAATTTTAATCATTATACACAAGAAATTTCAGATTCCACAACAAAAGATGACTTGCCCAGGGCATCATACATGTAGAAAGATTCAAAACTAGGTCTCTTAGATGTGTAACACCATAGAATTTCCCTTCCAAACTGCTTCACAAATGTTATCTTTAATTAGTCCTTCATTTAAAGAAGATTATGTTTCATAGAGGAAGAGATTTGCTCACCATATCACAATAACTAAGAGAAATAGAACTCATTTCCTTGCATTTCACAGTTTCTGGTTATTCCATTTACTCATTGTTAAAACAGGAGAAATATTTTAAAAAATTGTTTTGAAAAACAAGGTAATGATTACATAACAATAGCAGGTGAGGAAAAAGAAAAGTGTTTATGTGGGTGTGTGTTTCTGCAAATTGTTTATTAAATGATTAGCTTATATTCTTGTCCACTTTTACTAGTTGCATTGTGTTTGAGGAAAGAATAAATTATATAATGATTTGACCAAAAGCAAAGAAAAACTCAGCAGACTTCATTGAGATTAAATGTTTCTCAGAAGCTCATAAGTGAACAAGTCAGATCCTTGTGGTCATTTGTCTACGGCTGATTGCATCCATTTATCAAACCTCTTTTGCTTCCCCCACTTTTTTTTTTAGTACAGTCAACTTCCTTACCCAGTCAGTGATAAAGTAACTTTACATGATGCTATTTTTCTTTGAATAATTATCTACTCTGACCAATATTACTTTCTTCATTTCCTGTGTCATTGCTTATGATCATTCTTTGAACAGTTTTAATGATGGAAGAAAAAAAAACTATAACCAAGGAAAAGGGAAAAAAAGAAGGAAAGATGCATTGTAGGGAATTCATCAACTTCATTTCATGTTTGTTATACCTAGAAAGGAGAAATTCTTAAAAGACATTTGGATGTTACCAATAAAATCACTTGCAGGTTTTTCTAGGAGCAATCATAGTCTTGGCTTTATGTTCATAAAGAGAGTTGGACTATGACTGCATAAAGTTAGTCACTCAATTTTTATTATAAGAAGGGATTTAGAATTTATATTTACATCAATATAGATATTTGAGATTATAGCTGAATTTTCTATTAATATTATCGTATATTTATGAAAAATTACTACTGGTTGCATGTGAAATTTTAGAGATAATATAGTGTAGTTATGGAAAAATTATGAATATTTCATATGATAGTCTTCATTTAAAAAGGAAAATTTCATATCTGAGAGTTTAGACCTGGAGATAGCCTTACTTATATTGTAAAATATCAAACTATGCACTTTATTTTAAAAAAGTGAATACTACTAAGAATAAGCCTTTACTGAATCAAGAAGACATAGTATTTATGTTATAGAGTAACGTAAAGGAAATTAAAGCACATTCAATAATTAATACTGGTTCTATAGTTCTATTAAACTGTTTCTAAAATTTCTAATGTACACTGAGTTAACTATAAAAATGAAAAATACATGGATCATATTGAATAAAAATCAACATGTATCATAAAAAATAATTTGAAACATGGTGACTCAAATGTAAATTTTTACTAGCAATTTCTACCCTTAAATTCAATACAACTTTTCAATATACATACATTGTTTTCCAGAGTTTTCACAGTGTAGTCATAACAGTAGCCTGATGTAGATCTTAAAAGCATATTTGAGTAAACATTTCAATTTGAACATAAAGTATGTACAGAAACTGATTCTTTATGAGCAGATCAGAATCAAACATAAGATGATTCCATGTATCAAATAGATTGAATGATTTTACATTTATTTGTGCACAATTTATAAATTTGCTAGGAAAATACTGGATTTTGAATCATAATTTTGGGCTTACCATTTTAGATTGTCCACACAGTAGCATTTTACCTTAGAAAAAAATTATTTTAACTCTGACAAACTCTTGTCTAGGTTGTGAATGTTTCCCTTAAAGTTCATTTCCTTCATTCTAAACATGTAATTATATCTCCTTTCTTCAGAAAAGCAAAGCAAAACAGCAACAATGATAACTATACTTCACAAAAATAAAACCTTCTTTAGATTCTCCATCCATGCTGATCTTATTGCTCTCTTTCCATTCCTCCTTATCCTCTTTCCTTCATTTATTTGTAGACCACAAGTATAAAAAATTGAGTTAAGTCATTGAGAGGGAGTCATTTTCATTAGTGGAAAACATATTATCACCATCAGTAGAATGCCACTCTTAGTGAACACTTAATTGTATTCCTTTCATATCAATATATACTTTGCTCCCCTTTGATATTTACTCAAACATATATGTATGTATGTATTTGAAAAAATATATACCCTGATTAAATATGTATTGTTGTTTCATGTATACATTACACATGTTTAAATCTACATAAATGATATTTTGCTATTCTGACCTTGTTATTCATTCAACACCATGATGTTAATATGTGGCTATGTTTCTAATTACATTTAGCATTGCTTCTAACTGTTGCATAGAACTCTATAATGACATTTTCACCTTTTCCTTATCCAGTTGTTTAGAGATGGGCATCTGGAGTGGCTCCTACTGCCTGCAATCACAAATGATGTGACATTGAACATTCTCCCCCTACTCTCTTGTGAATCAGTGCAAGATATTCTCTGGAATGTATATTCCAAAGTGGGATTTCTGGGTCATATTTTATTTATTGCAATTCCTAAGCGTTTCCCAATTTCTCACATCTTATGCAATACTTGGTATTATATGACTTCCTTATTTTTTACCATTCTTCTGAGTGTGAAGTGGCATCTCAGTTCAAATAGTATTTCCTTGAATACTAGATTTTATCATTCCTTGGTACTGTTGTTTTTTTTTTTTTTAATCACATTGAGCTCTACCTTCAAACATTCTCTATTGGATATTTCTTTACTCTTAAGGACATCACAGGAAGATTTCAGAGCTTTCCAGCTGAGAAGCTAGAGTTAAAGAGATTTAAATATCATCCACTCTTTTAAAAAGGAGGAGCATCTCCAGAGGAAAAAATACGTAAAACAGGTGAACCAGACTAATTTCCCGTCACCTACACTCCCAGGTAAATAGAAAAAATGGTATCTGCTGAAAGAAAGAGAACGTATCATTAAAATACCCTTAACAGGATGTCTCTGCTTAAGACTAACCTGTACTAAATAAAATCTAGGATCTCTGAGACATGATACCCTGGAGAATTCTACGTAAGCTATGCAACATCTGATACAAAATGGAGATGTGTCATAACTGAAATGGTTGCCGTTGTGTGTGTAACGCACGCTAGAAACCTTAGTAGGGACCTCATCTCTCCTGCGCCAAAGATGCATATCTGACATAGGACCGCGGGGACGGGGAAGTGCCTCAATTTCCTAAACCGTTTTTTTTTGTTTTTTTTGCTTCACTGAGCCTCTCACTTGCCTATATCCTCGAAATTATTTAGTAAAGCTTGACATTCAGTGAGATCTCTGATTTTAGTTGCTTAGACAGCTTGATCCTGTATTTAGTTCATTACCACTTTCTGTTATTAAATCGGTCTCATTTGATAATTTACGTGTGACAAATAGAAATGGCAAGTAATAGGATATATTGGAGTATACGAGGAAGCCATTTTGTGTAAACTTAATTTGGCCTTACCTTGTCTTTCCAAAAGGGCCTGACCGAGGCCGTTGAGCATGCATTGTATATCTGCTTTAGAGATTCCCTATGGTAAGAGCAAAAGGCCCTTGAGATAAAGGTGCAACTTCTCTCCCCCTCCCAACGTTGGCATCTCCTTAAAGATTAAGCATCTTTTTTTAGGCTGGGAACCGATTGCAGCGCTCACCTGTGACCGCCCAGGCCGAGGCAACACACCTGCCACCCTGCGGCGTTCACTAAGACAGCAGACCTATCTGCCATTTCCATCAATCGCTGTGCTGACAGAGCAGCCTCTGACTATTGTAAAAGGGACATTTCAATCATATGTGAAACATACTCTTTGAGGGTATATAACCATCTTATGTACCCCCACTTCTTTGGAGTGCTCTGTTCCTTTGTGGAGAGACTCTCCCGGGTTATAATCCTAAAATTTAAGCTCAGAATAAACTCACCCAAATTTTCATTTATAGATTGGTTATGGATTATTTTCGTCGACACGTGTGTTTACAAGCACTAAAACTTTCAGTCTAGTTCAATTTAAGACGTCAATCTCATCCAATTCAAAGTCCTCAAATCCAGTTTGAGATCTGATCTTAGGCTCAGGGACCTGCAGCCGTGAAGAAAAGCGCCGCCGCTCTGTTATTGTTCCTTCCCTCCCACTGTCTCCATCCATTCCTGCACCAGTCACTCTTCCCACTTGAGGTGAGAGGAGAAGGAATTAGGGGAAAAAGGTAAAAATTTTCTGACTTTCACTACATGAGTTCAAACTTCATTGGTGGTTCTCTTGCAGGTATTTAAATGTTGCTGTTTCTAGGCTCCCATTGTTTGATTTACATTCTTGAGGTACTCATTAAGGCATAGAAAGGCAGATCCCTGATGTGGACAATGCACTTTCATGAAAGCTATCTCTTGTGTTCCCATCTCCCATGGCTCCTGCTACTGGCCCCCTCAATCCTTATGAAGGGTCTGCGAGAGAGCTCTTTGGTGAAAGTCTGACATGCCTACAAAGAGGGGGAACAGTTAGCTGATTATCTGCTGAATCTTAGAGGCTTAGTTGTATTAGCCCTCAAAATGTATTGCACAGGATATTGTGTTTCCTGATCACAAAAAGCATTGATATCCAAGAAAGAACTATTACCTACACCACATAGTGAAATGCTTTTGCCCTTTTTCTCCTAACTGCACCCATCCGACAATTCTGCAGGAAAAGGAGCTGTAGGGTGCGGAAGTGAAGGCAACTGAAAGAGTGCAAAGAAGTAGAAGAATAGATCATGCTCCCGTATCTCCCCCTGGGGAGGATGCTAAGCCACTGTTCTGATGTGAGAGAATAAAATAAATAATTGTGTTTTCTGTGACATTCAAGTTTGACACAGGCCTGTACAGGATATTATAATATCTCAGGATGAATGGCAATCACCAAAATGAGACTAATCACATAAATAAAAGTAAAGGGAAAGCTCTGGGATTCACAGAGATCATCGAAGGGTAGATATGAGAGAATTGGAAGAGCCTAACTGAACGCAAGAGTTGAATGAAAATGAAGCCATTTCTTCTTTGTGCCCCAGTAAGGTCAACTCATTCAATGAGTCCATTATGTGTGTGAGTCATGTGAGTCTCTTGTCTAAATCATCTTTTTATAGCCTCTCTACATTTTTCTTTTAGGGTTCCTGTTCGTGGTTTTTTTTGTTTTTGTTTTTTTTGGCTTATTTCTCAGCCAAGTATTGTAAAAATTATCCAGTCATTGATAGCTTTACTATTCATTGCCCATCCTCAAATATATTAACACAGCTTCTATTTCTTCCATTCCATTAAAGCTGTTTTTCTCAAACAGATTCTTCAGTGTTTATTTAACTGAGACTCTCTAATGCTGTTTAGCAGTCAGGTTTTAAACTCTCTGCTCCTTCTAGCAACATGACAGTATTTGACCTGATTTTCCTTTCTCTGTGCTTTGTATTCACTTTTACGGGCTTTGACTTTTATACTTGACCCTTAAACACTGGATCTCACAAGGAGTTGTAAGCTAGTCCATTGTACTTCTTTTTCTGCACCTTCTCTTTGGTTGATTTGATTTATTCTCCTGATTGAAAATTTCATCAATATGCTAATGATTCCCAATGCCTCTCTTTAGCCCTGACCTCAACCTGCATTTCTACCTCATCTATTTACTGTTTCTAAAGCAGGTCTGTATGTCTCAAAGATATCTTAAGCTTGTAATTTTCAAAATATAGTTGAACATCTATTGTCATAAATCTGTTAATTTTCACATATATATAATCTAAGTTAATGGCAAAAATTTATCCCAGGTACACAGATCTGCAACCTGGAATCTATCCTATAATTCTTCACCTCCTCCCATTTCCAATTAATTATCAACACCCCTAGAAAATTCCTCTAAAATGCCCTTCCCTTTCTTTGCTGCCACATCATGCTGCACATGTCTTTATTTACTTTTTTAAAGATTTTATTTTTTCTTTTTCTCCCCAAAGCCCCCCGGTATATAGTTGTATATTTTTAGTTATGGGTCCTTCTAGTTGTGGCATGTGGGACGCTGCCTCAGTATGGCTTGAGGAGTGGTGCATGGCCACACCCAGGATTCGAACCTGTGAAACCCTGGGCCACAGAAGCAGAGTGCATGAACTTAACCGCTTGGCCACAGGGCCAGCCACTACATGTCTTTGTTTTAATGCCTATGTTGGAGTTGGCCCATTTATATGTGTGTGTCTCTCACTAAAGTGTATACCTATCCAAGACAGGAATTCTTGGGCAGCTCTGCAGTATATTTCCTAGCATGGAGTCTGCAACCAAAAAGTATATATTCCATACATATTTTCTGCCCTGGACTGACCGTTAGCATTCTCCTGCAAAATAGTTGTCTTTCTCTTTCTTCTTACATTGATAAGATTTCATTGGATCAAGATGTCATTTATGTAACATACTTTATAACAGCAACATGATGTGCAAATATTAGCTGCAGAGAACTATCTCAATTGCTTTGTGGAATGAGGCAAATATAAATAAACAACAAATGAATTGATCACTAAATTTAATTCATAAATGCTTTTTCCTTGCTATTTAACCATATGCAATGCGAAGTTTTATAAACTTATTGACTCAGGAGCATACCATTTTATAGAGAGTAAAGTAAAAGTAAAGAATGCTTCAGCAAATTACCGTAAAAATAAATGTAACAGGTCTTTTCTATCTGTTTCCATTCCCACTGCCTAATGTACTATTTCCTTTCTTTTGCATCAACCTAAGTCCTTCCCTTGCAAACAAACTTGTTTGCCCTTGCTAAGTACTGAGTTTCTGCAACCAGTTTTTCACTTCTATTTTCTATAAGATGCATTAATTTGTTTTTTACACCTACTGTTGTTCTTTCTTTATCGTGCTTTAATATTCTTTCTCAGTACAATTTGGCTTCTAGAGTCTCTTGGTCTTTGTTCTCCTTAATCATTTTGCAGCATTTGGCAATGTTGACCACTTCCTTTTGGACATATTTCTCTTTTATTCAAATATTGTTCTACTCCAATTACTTACTCTGTCTCACTTTCTCTCCATGATAGAGAGGGCAATAAATCTCCATTGATTTATTCAGTCAGTCAACAAATACATATTAAATGTCTCCTGTGTGTCAGTATTTTGCAAATAGTACAGCTCCTGTTCCCAAAGAACTATTTTGATGGGGAGATAGATATATAATGAGTGCAAACATAGGATAATTTCCGTGATAGTGAGGTCACAGTGAAGAGACTGAGAGAGGAAGGCATTCTGAATAACATGTGAACATTTGCAGAGCTAATATTTGTTTTCGATCCAAAAGTATTAAAGAAAAAATTAGATACCATATACCAATGAGTATGGTGATAATTTTCCTATCTAACATTTATTCCTTTGTAAGGCATTAGAGAAATAAATAAATGAATCATTGATAGAAAATCAGAAAATATAAATCAAGAATGAATAGCTTTAAATTCTCAAATGATATTGCCTTAGAAATTCCTATGTTAATTTTCCACCTTCTGTAATTAATTTATCCTTTAAAAATGATCTTACTGGGCAAGAAGCTATATAATACTTATATAATATTCTTTTTTTCCCCTTCTACTACGGTGTATACCTAATTCAAGTGCAGTCGTCTGCTGCAGCACAAAGTTTTTATCACGGCTTTTGTGATATTTTGTGCCGATAAGGTGTCTCCTGTCACTCAGAATGATCTTGCACGGTCTTCTAAGGACTCATGCATATGAAAAATAATCCTTCCTGACACTTTCCTCTAATTTAAGACAGCAATTTCTTCCATATCTGCCTATTTTATTGATAACCGTCATTGATGAAAGGGAATTGTCTGCGACCCAATATAGATGAAAATGAACAGTGTTGGAAATTAACTATAAATGTAACCTTGCTAGAGAAATTATGTCAATTTGAGATGTATTGTCTGCTGAAGATAGACAAATACTAAAGGGCTGAAGCATCCAGTTTATGGAACAATGTAGTTTTCTTATCTCCCTTAACAAGATCAAAAGTCCCTTCCTTTTTCTTTCTTCCTTCCTTCCTTCTCCCTCTCTCTTTCTTTCTTTTTAGCTCTTTATTTCTTTTTAGCACTATATATGTTTAATTAATCTGTGCCTTAGTTTCCTCACATATAAAACTGGGGCACCAATCATATTCACAAAATTGTTGTGAGGATTAAATATGAAATATTTATATCAGCGTCTGTCACATAATAAATGCTATTTGTATGTCATAATGTTATTGTATCATATCCTTGTTAATTTCTACCGGGACATTCAAGTATAAACTTCTGTACCTTATATTGTGAGTCAAGGGCTAAACACTGTGTGTAATGGGCAGAATTGTCTCCTAGAGCTGTCAATGCCCCAATCACTGGAAACTGTGACTATCTTACCTTACATGGCAAAAGAGAGGTTGAACATGTGATTAAGGTTAAGGACTTTAAAATAGGGAGATGATCACAGATTACCAGGATGAGTCTAATATACTTACATAAGTGCTTAAAACAGAGTACATTCTCTTTGTTGGGATTCAAGCGAGATGCAGCAGGAGGAAAAAGAAGATCCCAATCACAGGAATATTTCCACTAAAACAGTTAAATGCCCAACATCACCGCAGCTATTTAACCCCAGAGGCAAGAAGATGAGAGAAAGACTGAGGGAGAGAGAAAGAGACGAATAGGGATAGGGTAGGAATAGGAATAGGGAGGAGGAGCAGGAGGGAAGGAGAAAGCAGTAATATATGAAAAGCAGTGATAACTTAGAAAATAAAATAAAACTATAGAGACACAATTTAAACAGCAAAAAAATTATAAAATATTTAAGAACAAATCTAACAAAAATTACACAAAACATGACTGAAAGAAAACTGAAAAACATGATTGAAAGACATAGTAGTTTTTCATTTGAAGCAAAATAAACAAAGCAACAGCAATATGACCAATGGTCTCAAAGCCAAGAGTATGCTGAAAAAAAACCCCAAAAGCAGATGGCAATTTTTATTAGAAATCAAGACATATTTTAAAAGTGTTCTAATTAAAACCTAGTCATTTTTTACAAAAGTATAAAAATAAACCAATGGAATGAAATAAGGAGTCAGAGGACAGAAATGTACATATATTCTGCTGTAATTTGATAGAACAAGACTTAAAAATAATTAGGAAAAGACTATTCAATAGAATTTTCCAAAAGCTTGAAAAATTTAACAAATATATGAAAAGAACTATTTAGATATAAAATCTCTCAAAATCATGTAAACACGAAAGCAATTAAATCTTTAGAAAATGAAACAAAGAAAATCTTTTTATCTTAATGTACGGAAATATATCTTAAAAAGCAGAAAGCAAGAATCTTAAAGAACTGATACATTTTACTACATTAAAAATAAATATTCTATAAAACAAAAGGCATTCTAAATGTTCAAATAAGGAAAATAAAATGAGTATAAAAATGGGTATAAAAATAAATCAGTATAAAATTATGAGAAAGTAATTTATGAAAAAAGAAACCAGGATTACCAATGGTCACATTCCTTATCTTCATATAATAGGATACTGTGGAGCATAAAAGATAAATTGCCTTGATACATGTATCAACATGGATGTGTTGCAAAAATTATGTTAAATGAAAATAGCAAATTGCTAAAAGACTGGATAATAGGACAGAAGTTATGTGAATTACAAACTTATTCACAAAAATACCATCATAAAGTTTATGGATAAACATATATTCAATATATAGAAATATGGACTGGAAGACTTTTTTTTTTTTTTTTTAAAGATTTTATTTTTTCCTTTTTCTCCCCAAAGCCCCCCGCCCCGGTACATAGTTGTATATTCTTCGTTGTGGGTCCTTCTAGTTGTGGTATGTGGGACGCTGCCTCAGCGTGGTTTGATGAGCAGTGTCATGTCCGCGCCCAGGATTCGAACCAACGAAACACTGGGCCACCTGCAGCGGAGCGCGCGAACTTAACCACTCGGCCACGGGGCCAGCCCCTGGAAGACTTTTTTTCTGGAAATGTCTCTTGGGAATGAAAATGAAAAATATATTTATACATACAAATTTTCAGTGTTGTGTTGAACTTGTGACTATAATATTACTCTCTGTTCTTTTTATGCGTAATAAAAAACAAAGTAAAAAATTTAAGAACAATCTATCAGACTTTTTGCCCCTTTTTGCAACACTATATTCTCATTAAAAAACAATTCAACCTATTCAATTTTTACCATAAAAGTTTGAAGTCTTAAAATTTTGACTTGATTTTGAGAGAATATCTGTATTTGTAAGTTGGCTTAGAATTAACTATTCCTGTTAACCACTGAAAATGTGACATAAAAGAAGCAAAACTGGGGCTGGCCAGGTGGCGCAGTGGTTAAGTTCGCACGTTCCGCATCTCGGTGGCCTGGGGTTCGCTGGTTCGGATCGGCAGTGCGGACATGGCATTGCTTGGCATGCCATGCTGTGGTAGGCGTCCCACATATAAAGTAGAGGAAGATGGGCATGCATCTTAGCTCAGGGCCAGGCTTCCTCAGCAAAAAGAGAAGGACTGGCAGTAGTTAGCTCAGGGCTAATCTTCCTCGGAAAAAAAAAAAGCAGCAAAACTACAGTTTGCACTTAAAATACATAGAGCATTATTCATTTAAACTCTGCTTTACATTTCTAGAACTTCAAGAGGTAGTGCGAGACTTATCTTATTCTCAAATAAAAATCTGAAAAATACTTTAGCTTTGAGAAATTTTCATTCATTTTTTCCTCCAGGCAGTGCACATACATTGACTTCAGCACAGTAATAACTTTTGGAAATAAAACAGTGTTTAGAAAGTACTATCATGACTTCTAGAACTCTCAGTTATTTGGAATTTTTCCTTCCATTCTATTTAGGCATAGAAAATGGTTTTTCTGACTAATGCCAAATATCTTTTTGGAAAAAAAAAAAAAAGACAGACAATTTTTTACTCTGCCAGATGACAGATTTTGAGGAGAAGAGACATGTGAACAGTTGACAGCTAAAAAGGAAGGAAGTTCTATTGAATAAGTACATTTCTCTTGATATCAAAGTAATCACCCTTTTGCTTCTTAGGTATTCCATATTAGACCATTAAAATGACCTCCTTATAAAGTTTGAGTGAATTAATACATGTAGGTAGTCACGCTTAACTATGATTGAAATAAACACAGAATTTATATTTGTATAAGTTGTTGAGTGACAAAAATTTTAAAGTGTAAAATTCCATATTGTTTTATTCCTTTATTTGACAATAACAAGAAACCTGACTCATTCTAGTCGACGAAATTGCAAAAATGTAATGCGTTGTGTGTAATTATAAAATGGGAAAGTCATGTTTAAAACAATTGCAATCATTTGTTCTTGACAATAAAAAGGCATAATCACTCATTTTGACAACATGATGATGTATTCTTTTTATAGATCACTCAGATGTTCTAAGAACTTAAGGAATTACAGTTAAATCACTTACATTCAAATACCATTTCTAAATCATAGACCTGTTCAGATTTTTTGATTAATCTTAACAATGAAGCCCTAATACATATTTTAGGTGTTTAAACCATGTTAATTTTAAAAACGGAATTGAACAGAAATGCTACTTAGAAATCAAACATCTTTCTTAGCTAAACGTGATGCAAAATAAACTTCTCCTAAAAATGCCTTCATAGTTTTTATTATATGTTAATACAAGTAGATAGTTTTATTTGCTATGAATTTTAATTTATAAAATTAGATTTCTAATAAATATAAAAGCATCAATTATACTTTAATTAAATTTTCTAGTGATATTGATATGTATTGTAATATCCATGTAAACTTCAGTTTCCCATTAATCTTAGAAAGAGACATTTTTTATGGGCAATGGACACCTAGCAGACCTTAGAATTACTGTAATGTATTTTAATCTATACACTTGAAAAATTTTGTCTATATTCTAAAGAATCTCACAGATTATTGTTTTACTATTCTTCACATGTGTAAGGTATCTATGATTAATCATTTTATTCAAAATAAACTTATATTTTTGTCATTAAGTACACTCCCAATCAACGAATACTAAGAACATAAACAGTAACATGGTAATCTGAAAATATCTAGACATAAAAAGAGTTCCTTATCCATTAGAAGATAGTCCTGCCATTGTTTGCTCATTTTAACAATTATTAAAGTTGTTTAAATTTTTTTGAAGTGCTGTAATCTTTTGTGATATATTTTATTACATCTCCATTAAAATTATTTTCCTGCAAAAAAACCTGGAAAAATTATCATTGGAATATTCTCTCGAGACAGCAAACGTCTAATAGGCAAAATTTATTTTCATTAGAAATAGTAAATTGCATTTTAAAAAGAGAGTTCATGAGGGAGATAGGATACTTAGATTATGACTTAATTATATATTTAGTCATACCCTAAACAACTCTTATTTTCCTGTATTCCAAATATGTCTTCCATTTAGAGCAGACAAAAATGGGTATTAAATTATTATCTGTTAGTGCCATGATTGTGTTTTGCCAGAAGATTCTATTATGAGCAATGTATGGCATCAATGACTTAGTTGAGCAGAGTTCTGGTACTAATGTCTAGCAGTAGCATCCATGTTGTTACATTCTGTTACATGTCTTGCTCTGTATAGATAATGTCTGAAGTTCATGAATTTTATATAAAAGTGAACAGAATTCTAAAATGGAATGTGTTCTTAATATTTAGACAACATATATGACCATTAACCTGTGACTATCACCTCACAGGGTGCATTTCCACGTCAGGTGTAATATATTTTGTGTGGTGTGATATTACAGTAGTCAATTATATATTTTTAGTGTTGTTAATCTGATAAGTGTTATAATTTAGCAAGAACAGTTCACCTATCTGTTTTAATACTTTTAGATTATTTCCATTATATCCATAACATATAGGTCTGATAACCTATATTTTGTTAACATTTTTTCAAAGTTTTTTTTAACCTCATAGTATTTTATCATTGATAAAATCTATAAACAATCACGATGTCCCAATACAATTATCTCTCAGATACTAGGTTACAATCTGTTTATCCGGGAAAATCTTTCCTAATGAATAGACCTAGTGTTATCAATATTTATTATTCTGCCAGATGAGGAACTGCTTCTCATGAAAAGAAGTTCACATAATGTGTGTGTGTGTTTGTATGTACTTTGGTATGCTTTGTAAATTTGCAATCTTTTCCACTGTGAGAAATACAACCACTTCATAAATGATTCAAAAGGTGGCCAGATGTATAGTCAAAGAGGGAAAACTGATGTCATGAATATCTTTGCATAAAACTCTATTAATAATAAATTTGTTCTCTCTTGTAGAGTTAGGTTGTAGTACCTGTGTCTAACAAATAGAAAGCATGAAATTAGGCAAGTCATTACTAAGAAAATGTATCTTCTAGAAGGATAATATGTATCCTTTTGCTCTTTATAATGATTGCCTCAGAAGAATAATGATGAAAATATCATGAAGCATTTAAAATAAATTTTATACTACATATTGTTGGAAAATAAATAGGGAACCTCCATTAACGTCTATTTCAGTACATTGTTCTTGTTTTTGGTTAATCCGTGCTGGGAAGATACTACAAATTAACCCACTGTGCTAAAAATATGCTACGAAAGGAATAAAAAGGAAGAAATTTTACGTTTAACCTTTCGTTTAGCAGACTTCTTATAGCTTGATGAGCTTGTAATATGCTTGAGAATCATTTTCATAATGTACTTTTCTATCTGCCTACATATGGTTAGTTAGGCTGATAGTAACGAAAAATTACATTTTTTTACCAAATTTGAATGATTTTTACCTTTTTGCAACATGAAAATGGAAAGTACTTAAGAAAAACAAAACTTTTTATTAAAACAAGTGGATTGAACAATAAGTTCCAGTATGTCTGCAAACCACTAAAATGAGCATGATGGGATTTTTAAGGTATTTCCCACGAGGACAAAAACAAAGGAGAGGAAAGAACAGCAACATCTATATGGAGATCTGGTAGGAAGAGAGGTGAATGGGAACTGGCTTGCCTGAACCACAAGCTCTGAACCTAAAGCAAAACAAAGGAAATCAATTTATATCACAAATATGTCAAACATTGAAGAAGATATGAGCTGGGAGATGTGATGGAGGAATAAAAATGAGAGGATTATGTTACAGTATTTTTTTTCTTTTAAAGATTTTATTTTTTTCCTTTTTCTCCCCAAAGCCCCCCAGTGCATAGTTGTATTTTCTTCATTGTGGGTCCTTCTCGTTGTGGCATGTGGGACGCTGCCTCAGCTTGGTTTGATGAGCAGTGCCATGTCTGCACCCAGGCTTCAAACCAACGAAACACTGGGCTACCTGCAGTGGAGCGCGAGAACTTAACCACTTGGCCACGGGGCCAGCCCCATTACAGTCATTTTTAAGAATGAGAACAGTGGAGCTACCAGGTTGATTGTACAACCCTGAATGTTCCTCAAACCCCTGGGAGTAGCCTGGAGGTGTAATCCCTGCAAAGGATGAGGAAGAAGGTTTCTGGACATCAGGCACAATGGACGTCTCAGGTACCAAGCTCCAGGTTGGTTATTAAGTGAATATTTAATTACAGAATGTACAGATCACCACTTACTTTCTCCACATGCTAAAGAAAACATTGGTAGCCAGATGGCTTACAATCCAGTTAGGCTATTGGAATAGTCTTCTCTTCCAAACGTGATGAACCCAAAAGATACTCACATAGAGCGTGTGTGTTGGGATATAGGAGACTAGTCTTTTTCACTTATGTTCTTAGTTTTCTGTCATTAAAAGCAAAGTGGCAGCCAAGGACAACCATATATTTAGGAAAAAACTATCTAAATAAAATATCTTAAGAAGGTATATAAAATTAAAAACAGAAGCAAAAGAAGAACAGAAAACATATACGAATTGAAGGAAACAGAGATAAGACTGGGGTAATAAAACTTAAAGGATCACCATTAATATTTTTGGCCTTTTAAATATCCATAATCATAGAAAAGAAGGCTGTAATAATAAATTATTTACTGCAAAAAATAGTTAAAAGTGTGATTGCAGAAACTAAAACTCAGTGCAAATATTGGAAGATAAAGATGCTAAAAAATCTCCCAGAAGGAGAGAAAACATAAGAAAATTAGAACGCTGGCCTAAAGAGTGGAAAAATGTTTGTCAGAGAAGGCAATTCAGGTACTTAATACACCAACACAGTTAATTTCCACTAATTTATGAACTATTTCTGCATGTTTTAGGGAGAGGTAAGGAATACGATTCTTGTGGATACTGATTCCCAGAAGCTGATAATGAAGGCTCTTTGATTCACCCTTCACTTAGAGCCAGTGAAATCGCTGACTCCTAAGTCAGAAAGCTGAATCACTGTATCTTAAACAGCCCCCCTGGTGTCTCTGAATGTTTGGGGTAAAATTTTGTGATAATCCAAAGACACTAAAGATGCCTTGCAGAGTTTTTACTTCAAGGCTCTGGAGAACAAAAGGCATGCCTGGCTGGGTAAAAGGGATGTGCCTTCATAATCAGGGCCTTCCAGGCAGCTCAGAATCAATGGTAAAACGGGAACCTTCCGGGCTAGCCTGGGAAGCTACTGTTCCCTCTATTGCTAATGGTAGATGAATATGTTGTTATCTGTCATCTGACTTTTTTCCTTTTAATCTATTTCACTTTGAGGATTGAGAGTTAGGACTATAGAGCCCAGTATGACCAGATTATGATGAGAAAGTAGCAGGAGATGAAAAGGGCAAACTCAACAAGGACCAGATCGTAAAGATCCTTATAAGACATGGTGTAGAGTTTAGATTTTTCTTTTAAGTGAAAAAAACATCTACTGGATATTTTGTAAGGAAATATGATTTAAATTCTTTTTTAATAAAGTCACTCCGTGCTAAATGGAGAAGTGATTGTGAAAGCAGCAGAAGGTAAGCAGAAACAAGTTCCTTTCTTCAGTCAGGTGAGAAGTGGTTGTTGCTTGGAATTTTGCTGATTGGGGAGATGAAGAGAAAATGATGGATTCGAAGTATAATCTGAGAGTACAATAAAAAGATTTAAAACTGTAGATTGAATGTATGTGGCTGATGGACAAGACGATTCTTTGATCCCTTTGGAACTTATTTGGTTATAATATAATTATTACTTCTATGATGAGCGTTTCGATTAAGAATTTGGTTATTTCATACTCCATCTGATCATAAAAAGCCATATTTATCATGCATTTTAAGATAATTTAATAGGTTTCTGTACTTTTTGGTAAATTCCTCCTATGCATTTTTAATCTGGCACCAAAACCATCCTCAGGGCAGGTCTACAGCTAGTATCTTGCACAGCTAAACCATGTTGCATTTCAACACTTCCATGCTGGTTGGTAAATAGTCACTGCTCCAAATCCTGATATGCTCTCTTTTCCTCTTTCAGGACCTCTGGACTTTCTTGCGATCCAAAAATTAGAGGCTAAAACCTAGCCCAGAAGGGAATGTCCAGAACTCTGCTCTGGTTTTACAGTTTAGCATCTGTTTCTGCATGGAATCTAATGCCCCAAGCCACATATTTTGCATATCACACCAGACCAATTCTTTTTTTTCTGCAGCTAAAATTTCCTGGCTAGACTCATCACACTTTCTAGAGCGGTTTTTTCCACTTCTAAGAAATATCGTTACAGAATTTTGTGTTGTGATTACGTCAAACACATTGATAAATTTGGAGACACTAAATATCTCTACAAAATTGCAAATTTTCTGTCAACAGCACGGTTCCTCCACACAGATCAATTTTTTCCCTAGGTCTCAAAATAGATTTTTATAGTTTTATTTGTGTAAGTTCTATACATTTCTGTGGAAGTTCATATTTCTAGATTTTATATTTAAACATATTAAACAGCAAATTTTAAAAACTATATTTTCTATGTACTATTAAAATTTAAGAAAAATACTTCTTTCACATTTATTGGAGCAACTGACAACCTTACTGAAATCTCAGAATTTTCCAGTGGTTTTGGTTTTCCTATGTTTTATGCTTAGTAAATCAAATATTTTATTGATAATGATAATCATTTTTTTCACTTGTTTCGTATATTTCTATTTCTTGTGTATACATTATATCCATCAGTGTTGTTATTAACTGTTTGTGGTTTCTTTCTGGGAAGATGTAGAATTACACTTCCTTACTCCCTTCAAGTCAGATATGATACGTGGCTTGCCTTGGACAATATTTATGCATGTCATTTCTGAGTGGAATGTTTAATAGCCAGGTAAGAATTGGCGATGTTTCCTACCCTCTTATCAGTAGTGATCAGCTAGAGATGAATGTTACGTCAGCCTGGGAACCTGGGTGACTGTCATAGTTCAAAAAAAAACTGAGCCTGTAAACTAAGTAAGATATTAACATTTTTTAAGAATGTTATCTCTTGTTTTCTTAACAATTTAGATTTGGGGATTATTTGCCCATTATTTTCTATTCTTATCTAGTGACATTAACAAGGACTCCAGAATGGATAGAAATATTTCATTGTACGTGCCTCACCTAAAGAGCACTATATAATCCTGCACCCTGCATGTATTCAACATACACAATGTCTAGAAGAAATTCTACAAAGTATGCTAAATATGGTATCATTCCTCCTTTCAGCTCAAAGAGAATTTTCCTTTTTTCTTTTTATAATTTTTCTATGAAGAAATTTGTTTGTTATTCCATCAGGAAATAAAAGGTGATGCCAATTTTTGCATATATCCATGTATGCATACATATATATTTCTATTTAAGAAAACAAGAGTGCTTAAAATTAAGCAAAGTTAAATCAAACAAATTATATCATATGCATATGTATTTATATATGATATATATATATATGTATACACACACACACACTTTCCTATTGTATAATGAGCTCCTTGAAAGGAGACGATGATTGCTTATTTTTAAAATTTATCATTATATAATCATATGCCTAGTATAATATCTAGTTCAGGATATATTTCTTGACTGAAGTTCTAACTGTAAATGCTACTATATGTCTTATAGTTTCTGTACTTTTGATGTGCTCAAAATTTGTACACATACAATATGAATGGTTGTAAAACTTGCCTTTGTTTAAAAGGAAAAAAAGACACATTTAATTTCCTTTTCAGCCATAATAAAATGCTGAGATAAGCAGAGCTTTAAAGACTGTGTGTATGTGTGTAATTGTCCACATAGAGTTTAGTGAGTACAATTATTATTTCAGGAGGTGTCATTAACTTTTATGGCAGTTCTTCTACACATGCAAAGTTACTGTCCATTTGATGTACCGGAAATTCTTATTTTAAGATTAGTATAAATAATTGCATGCACAGGGCTCCAGTTATCTTTGTAAAAGCATATTTTAATTGAGTTTGAATGCTTAGGCAAGGAGACAATAATGAGGATGCCAAACATAAAATCAATCATCCTCATCCATTAGCTCATTTTGCTGATCTTTAAGATTAGAGTCATTAACAAATATAATATATATCCTGGGCATGAAAACCTGAAGGCAATGGATTTATCCCAAGTCAAGTGGTCTTACCATCTTTTACTGAAATATTCTTCTACCAACATTATATAAAACCTGGGGACTTGTCTATTGGCTAACTGTTCTACCTCCAAAGCTAACTTCGCTCTATCTCTAGATATTCAGAAATAAAATGTTCTCTACAAAAATTGTTAGTTTGAAGCAGAAAATAAATTTCTTCTTACTCTGTGAAGTGGGTTTAATGGGTGTAGTAAATAATTTTTTAAATGTGATGTTCCAAGTACAAGAATGAAGTAAATGAAATGAGATGAGTTATAAGGTAACAATAGATGAAATGTGGTGACAAATATAATTTTTATGGCAAAATAGCTAAATATACAAATCAAAGACACCCTAAAAATTGAAGTACAGTCACGTGGTCTCTTAACGATAAGGATGCATTCTGAGAAATGCATTCTTAGGTGATTTCGTCATTGTCAGAACATCGTAGAGTGTGTTTACACAAACCTAGATGGTATAGCCTAATACACACCGAGGTTATGTGGTACTAGTCTTATGGGACCACCAATCTGTATGCAATATCTCATTGACCAAAACGTGGTAATGTGGTGCATAACTGCAGTTAAATTATAAGAAAGAAAAAGTACTGCTTATTAATTTATATAAATATATCATATCTAGAAAATATTCCGTCCATCTCTCAAAAATGTGCAAGAGGGAGAATAAACTTGTTAAGTTAGAGGGAGAATCTACTCCTTCTTAGACATCTTTTAGATTATTACTGTCTCATTAAAACATATAACTGGAGACTATCTTGATAGTTTCAGTTTAGAGGGCTTTGGAAGGGATATTACTCAGCATGTTATTTCTCCTACCTTTCTTTTAATACCTAAAACTCCAAAATTATACTTTACCTTTCCCAGGGTTCTCACTTGAAGAAGCTCATGAACTGGATACCATTAATGATGTAGCTCAACTCTCTATAATTCCCAGACATTGTGAGCCACATTGTTAATGCTAAATTCCTAGGAAGGTAAATATGAATGTCCAAGATGAATCAGTCAATTGGAACTGGGAGATCAGGTCCAAAATCAGACATTTAACAGGAAGCCA
Source organism: Equus quagga (assembly GCF_021613505.1). Classification (NCBI taxonomy): domain Eukaryota; kingdom Metazoa; phylum Chordata; class Mammalia; order Perissodactyla; family Equidae; genus Equus; species Equus quagga. The sequence continues at coordinate 127,104,803 of NC_060269.1, forward strand.
TTATTGTGAATAGGACAGACTTTTCCAGCATGTAAATACTGGGCTCTTCTAACACATTTTCATGACTGCTATTCTGATTACCTCTACAGTCTCATTTTATATCATTGTTTCCATACTGCACTATCTTGCAGACATTCTGGTCTCCCAATTTATTGACTATACCAAACTATTTTCTCAGCTGTGGGCCTTGCATTTGCTTCTTCTAACTGGAATGAGTCTCTCTATACTTCTTGCAGCATTTAACCAGGGGAGGTTTCTGCTTGCACGATGACATTTCACAGGTTAATTACCCTGTTGAAATTAGCATCCTCCCTATGTGTCTTCTATCACATCACTCTTTAACTGTCCTGTAGAGAATTTATAACAATCTGTAATTACCATTTTTTTACTTACACATTATTTCTGTTTTCACCATCAGAATTTACGTCCCATGAAGACAGAATCTTTTTTTTTAATTTTTTCCTTTTTCTCCCCAAAGCCCCCCAATACATAGTTGTATATTCTTCGTTGTGGGTCCTTCTAGTTGTAGCATGTGGGACGCTGCCTCAGCGTGGTTTGATGAGCAGTGCCATGTCCGTGCCCAGGATTCGAACCAACGAAACACTGGGCCGTCTACAGCGGAGTGCACAGACTTAACCACTCGGCCACGGGGCCAGCCCCAGAAGACAGAATCTTTTTATACTCATTACTGCTATATCTCCAGTAACTAACACAATCAACACATTTGCAAATGAGTAAGTTTAAATAATTCAATTGTGAAAAGTGACCTTGAATTTATGATTCCTGAATTCCCCCCCCCCCCATTTTGCAGTTTTAAAACATAGAGAATATCGGCAATGGTAAACAAATATAATTGGTGAATATATATGTTATTGATGCAAAAATGAACAAAATCATACATATATTAACATTATCAGGAGTTAACATGGCTATCAAGACATCTTCATGCTTGTATTACCATTAATTTTCAAAATCCTTGTATATCCAAGGAGTGTGGTAGAATGCTTGAGAGTGCAGGATCTAGAAACAAACTGAGTTTAAATCCTAGCTTGATACTTTCTCTTTATGTCACTTAATCTCTCTGTGTCTCAGTTTTTGTATTATGAAGAGATAATCATAATACCTATAAAATAGATTTTTATCGACATTAAGTAAATAAATATGCAAAATGCTTACAATGTCAAAAGATATCTATAACGATGCTCTCTTTTTGGTACTGGAACCTTCACTAGTCATTTGTTTACTTATCCAAAAATCAACTGCATAGAAAACTAACCAGCTTTGTAGTAAAGTGCTCAGAAGAGATGTGACCCAATGAGAGAACTTACTATATCTTCATCATATCAGGTCCCATAGCAAATATAAACACAACATTTGTGTTTAAATTTGAGCTGAACTTATTAATCTAAATCAATCATTATAATTACACAGGTGTCTCTATTTTGTAAATCATGGATTTTTTCCACAATATAATTTTAATTCTAATTCCCTTTTCACTTACTTAACAATAACCTTCCTTTCAACTTGAACACAGGAAAAAAAATTGCTGCTTTTTAATATTATGTGAGTATGTGATTATCTTCTTTATTTACGGCCACATCCCAAAGGATGAATTTGCTGTTTAAACTACATGACACACACTAGACCATTATTGGCAATAATTGTCATTCTACAGCAAAAGTCTCACTTTCATTTTTGCTCAAGGCAGAATATGTCTTTTTATGTTTAGAACAGAAAGGATGGAAAGAAATTGTCAGCCTAACCATTTGAATCCTGGGTAAATGCTATCAACTCTGTTTAGGAATCCAATGTCTTGGAGTTTTGTCTTAATGTAAGTTTTATCTTAAATTTTATTCCCCTGTTAAAGTGAGGAAAAGAGTCTATCAAAATAGTGGTAGTATGAATGAAATGATTTGCTACTTACAGAAAATCATTTATGGTTTTTCATAGTTTAAAATGCTTATTTTAAAAGAGAAATGTAGCTGATTTCACAATTTTAATAGATTATGAGGATCAGAAGGGATGTAAGATGTATCAGGATGAGAACAGTGAGCAAAAGATTTATGCAGAAAATATCTGCATAAACCATGGCTATAAATTTCCCAAATTTGGGAAAGAAACATTAACTTGTACATCCAAGAATTCCATTAGAGTCCAAAGAAAATCAAAGAAAATCACATGGAGACACATCATAACAATGTTGCTGAAAGCCAAGCCTAAAGGGAAAGTATTGAATTCAGCAAGAGAAAAATGACGTATCACATACACAGAAAAATGAATCAAATAAAATAATGGGTGAGTTCTCATCAGAGATAATGGAAGCCAGAAAACAATGGAATGACATGTTCAAATATTGAAAGACAAAATCTGTCAACCAAAAATTTTTTATTGAGTACAACTATTCTTTGAAAATGAAGGGGAAATAAAGACATTTCTAGACAAACCAACAGTGAGAGTTTGCTAGCAGACCTACATACAAGAAATTCATAAGGAAAAATTGTTGAAATGATGCCAGATGGCAACTTGAATCCACAAAAAGGAAAGAAAAACCACGGAATTTATGTTATCCAAATTTATTTCAAAATCTTAGACCTGTTTAAAGTAAAATAGAAATAAATACAACTAATGATACTGAAATATGTAAAGTAAAATATTTTTTCAAAATGTTGGAGAAATAAATCTGCCTTATATTGTATGTAATTTTACATGAAAATATAGTGCTTTTTGATTAAAGTTATTTACAATTTCAATTTTATCATTTTATTCTATATATTTTATATGCATTCGTTGAAAATCTATTTCCTGTAAGAGACAAAACAGAGATAAACTTAAACATATGCTAATCAGCATCTCATATACAAGTTTCTTCACTTTATCTAACAGCTTGAACCTTGTACTAAAGTCAATTTTGTATGAAGTATTTGAGTTAATTTTAATTTAATAAACAAGTACGTATCTTTTCACAAACAATTTTATTAGTCTTTGTGAAAAAGCAAGAGAATTCTAGAAATTGTGTTTTTGAGAAAACATTTACTCGTGTTATGGATGGAATTGTGCTCACCCCAAATTCATATGGTCAAGCCCTAACCCCGAGTACCTCAGAAGGTGACTGTATTTGGCGATAGGGCCTTTAAAGAGGTAATTAAGGTAAAATGAGGTCATATGGATGGACCCTAATCCAATATTTCTGGTGTCCTTATCAGAAGAGGAGATCAGGACACAGATAACACAGAGGAGCAACCATGTGAGGACACAGTGAGAAGGGGGCCATCTGCAAGCCAAGGAGAGAGGCCTCAGGAGAAGCCAAACTTGCCAATACCCACTTTGATCTTTGACTACTACTCTTCAGGGCTGTGAGAAAATAAACTTTTCTTTACGCCCCTCAGTCTATGGTATTAGTTATGGCATCCCTAGCAAACTAGTATAAATCAATACCCTCTTATAATAATAAAATAGGAAAACTAAAATATAATCTCAATCTTACTGATTATTTCTGACTTATTGCTTTATTGGTTAGCTATGTCTGTCTTTAAGTTAACATAAGTTCTTGGGTACTGTACACACAGAAGTAGATACATATAATTTTGCTTTTTCATATTTTGATTGTTTTAGATCAGAGAGCTAACACGAATATATGTCAGATGACAACAAGTGAAGATTTGTTAATTAGTATTCTTAGATCATCTAAACAGTAGCCAGAAATCATGGAATACAGTGATATCATGAAGCCAATTGGCACTGCAACTATGAGAGTAAAATATATGACATTTTGCCCCCTTTTTCCTTTATGTATGTTATCTTTAGAAGACTTCTTTAATTCAAATTTAGTTACTATGAATAGTTTTTTGTTTCATTTAGTTTTCTCCTTAATTCATCTATCATTATGAGTTATATGTCTTTCCAAATGTATATACTTATTGAAAGAGAATGTCATTAATAATATGGTTAATAATTAACTAATATTTAATTCTGATAAAGTTAGAGTGTCAGAACTTGAATAACTCATGACTATTATAGTTCCTTAAAAATGATAAAGTATCTAGGGGTAGATAGATATTTGCTCATCATATTTGCTCAACATCTTGAATCACCAAGATTATGTCACAGTTAATAAAATATACGTATGCTTTTTTCTATTTTTCTAGTATTTTTATAATATATTTTTATGTTATATACACTTAGTAATGTAGATAGATGGGAAGGTAGGTAGATAGAAAGACATTGCCAAATTCCTCTTTCTAGAGCTTGTATCATTCTGTATCTTCACAGGCAAGATATGGGAGTTCCAATTTCTCCAAACCTCCCAACAGAATATGTTTTAAATTTTAGATTACTACCAGTCTGATAAGTAAGAAATTATATCTCTGTATATTCAGACTTTTTGTTTCTTTAGTTATGAACAAGATTGAGTGTCTTTTGTATGTTGAAGCCTATTGATATTTCTTTTTGTCAAACTGTGCATCCATGTTTTTACCATTATTCTATTCAAATCTGGGGTTTCACCTCTCAATTTTTAAGAGGGAGGGAACAGAGAATAGCAGACAGTTTCTACTTCTATACTTAGAAAATTCAGATTTCTATGAATATAAATTATTATAAATTTGGAATTATATGTTCAAAGAAATAAAACTACATCTAGAAAAAGGGGGAAACCATTGCCAAATTGGAATACCAACTGAAAAGAATGGGTCTAACTTTATATGAAGATCCTAAAATACTCAAGTGAAAATTATTTTAAATGTCTTTGGAAAACAATGTAGGGGGGAAAATAACTTTCCCTCTACCCTTCCAGGTTCGTGGCTGAGACTCCTCTGTAATAAAAGACAGATTAACAGGAGAAAAAAACAAACAGCAGTTTAATAACATGTATACCTCCTGCATATATGGGTGATATCCAGGAAAACTGAGTAACTCCCCAAAAGGGTCCAAGCTACCACCTTAGATACCTTCCCCAGGTAAAAATAAAAGAACGATGTTGGGTGGGGGGTGGCCAGTTATAGCAAAAGCACAGTAAACAAGGGTATTATGCGGATTTAAATTGGTACCTTCTCCCCTGATAAGAGTTTCTGGAGATTTGGTCATTTTCCTCCTCCGGGTACAGAGATGGTGTTACAAATGGAAATTTCCTTTATAAGTGTAAATGTCTCTTACAAAAGGGTAAATTCTACTCTGTTTTCAGAACTTTTCCTGTGTCTGCTGTTCCTCAAAATAATTTTTATGCCAAAGAAGCATATGTTGGAGTGGCGTATTCTGCTACCTTTCAGCTGTTATGTGCTTCTGCGACCATCATAAAAAGACATATCTAGACTCGTCCAATGTTCTCAAAAGAAGGATAATAAATAGGTGAAGCAGAACCTTTATGGCCAGCTGTCCCTGAAGAGTTCACCTAGATTAGCCCACCCCCCCAACCCCCTAAAGCCTACTCTTAAAGTATGAGCAAGTTCAATTGTGATCAGCAAAATCCACAGATGTGCGGAGCCTGCCTCAGCTGACTTCCAACCAATCCATGGTAAAAAGAACTAAGTGAATGTGTATTGTTGTACATCCATGAGTTTTCTGGGTGTTTCTTTCACATTGTGGCAATAAATAACTGACAGAAATAATAGGAAAGTCAGGGTTCAAATGCCATCTCTCTGACTTATTGGCTATCTAACCTTCAGTAGGTTTCTTAAACTCTAAGATTCCTCATACATGCCATGCAGATTATAATACTTAATTCAAGATCATTAAATGAGAGGAGCATATTATTGCTGCATAGTAGGTACAGAATCTGTGTCAAATGCAGCAGTAATAAAAAGTATAAAAATATCTCAGACATTAAATATTTATTTTTTTCAAAGAGCCTTCCTTATCAATTTCCTTCATGAAATTAATCATTTCTTCTATACGTTTTTGATTGCCTACTATGTGTCAGGCTCTATGCTAGGCCCTGGGAATAAAATGATAAGGAAAATAGACCTACTGTCTGTTCTCACGTAGTTTATAGTTTAGAGGAAGAAATATACAGACAAATAATAATATAAACATGCATAAACAATTGCAGCAAGCGCTACAAAAGTGCTATATGATGATATGAAATTTAAGGCAGTGAGAACTGGGCTGGCACTGAGGTTTAGAGAAGATATTCCTAAGGAACTCCGTTTGAATTCAACTAGGCGTAGATAACTTTGAATGGATCCTTCATAAACCGGGTGAGTGTTGTGTGTGTGTATGTGTTATATCTTCCTATTTGGAAAATTCTGGAATATTTTAAAAGATATCACTGATTAATTCTGGAAATAATCTTTGCTATTATTTTCTGGACTATTACATTTTCTTTATTGTCCTTTAAACAATTTTTCCTGGTACTCCAATTAGGTAAATCTTGGACTTAACCTTCTTCTCCATTTTTCCTAACCTCACTTTTATATTTTCTAGATATGCTTTTCTGACTTCTGGATAAATATCTTCAGCTCTGTCTTCCAATTTGCTAAATTTTGCCTCACTATATACATCGAGGTTCTAATCTGTATTATCATGTATCTTATTTCAAGTTCTAATTGTTCCTTTTCCAAAATTGCCTTGTGTATCTCTTTTACTTTTGTCATACTACATTCATCTTCTATTTCTTTAAACGTATCAAATATGTGTCTTATATTTTCTTATCTAATAATTTCAATAGGTAGATCCAATATGGAGGCATTATTTCAAATAATCTTAGACCATAGTTGTTTCTGTTCGTGTTTACTGATATTTTTAACTTGCCGGCTCATATTCCTTTTAATATTACATGTGGTGTTTTTCTGATGGCTGATTTTAAACTATTTTCTTCCAGAAATGATTTGCTTTTTAGTTTCTGCTGAGCACTGGGGCATTATAGTAAACTTTAAGTCAAGCTTTTCGGTTGCTTGATTGTTAATATTTTTATTATTCTTATTTTAACCACAAAGATATCATTAAATATAGATTTAAACTCATTAAAAAGTGTGTTTCTATTTTGGAATGGCTAGAGAGATGTTTTGTTCTTTTTTGTTGAATTTATGCTTCCTCCCTTCTACCTAAAGCCAAGATTAAGACAGTCAGGTATTCCAGTGCATTCTGAAGGATGTTTTCTCTAGTTCACTTGCTGAAGGGTATCTGTACTACTTTGGGTAAGTCTCAGAGTTGCCCGCTATACTCTGAAAGTACCGTTCAATAAAGCTAAAGCTGCGATGAATTGACATATTCCACAGGATCTAGCTTAGATACAATTCTTGCTTTAACGCAAGCTTACGTATATGTATTCTTGATTTTGTTGCTTCCTCTCCTGATCAGGAATATATTTGAAAATAATTTTTAGCATATATTTTATTCAATAAATTAAAAAAGACAAGTCTTATTATCCTAGAGCATTTCTCCGGATATTTCCTCTACCAAATTTCCAGAAGCTGAAGACTTATTTTTATGTAAAACAGTGGTCTATTTCATTAGGCCTGGAATATTTCATTCATTCCACTATATTTTATATCCTAATAGAGTCCAAAGGACTAAGAAAGTATGAAACCAAAGCCATTTTAGAAATTTAATTTCTTGTTTATGCCAAAGAAATTCAGACTTCTCAAACATAGAGCCTGCGGGATATTTTTCCCCTCACATAATATAATTTTAGTTGCTTTGTTCTGAATTCTAGCTGTTCATGTTAGAAAGGCCTAAGGAGTCTACTATGTTAACATATATATAAATCTATATATATTTTTTTTTAATGCTCCATCCCTAGATACCACGAAACAAAGTAACTAGGGGATAATACATTATGGCCTTTCCACTGGATAATCAATATTATGGGAAGTGGTGTCTTTTCTAAGCTATTATTTTATCCCCAGCCTTTGGCACAGAACAAATGACAATTCAGAGATGAGCTTTTGTTTTTAGAGTAAAATATCTCCTCATACAAATTTTCTTTATTATTTTTCCCAACTTTGAAATATAGCATTTCAAAAGAAAATTATAGAGAGACTCCTGAAGATGACAATACTAAAAATATACATGAGAAGACCACATACTTAGCACAAATAAAAGAACAGATTTTATCAACCATGGTAAAGAAAAAAATGAACTATCTTACTATTATCTTTATACAAAATATTAGCAAGTTTTAGCCCTGTGAAGAGACAATCAGAATATACAATCAAAATATAAGAAAATCTATTATATAGATGTGCCTAGTAGTCAATTAATAAAAATGTCATGTATTATTATCTGGATTATATGATTGGGAGTACTTTTCAGTTTTTTTAAAAATTGAAAATAATTATATATTTTCCTTGCTTGAAACAGCTTTCATAAAACTCCATTCACTTTTTTTCCATTTTTAAATCGTATTTTCAGCTACTTCAGTAGGAAAATTCAAATGTAAATTTGAATGTAAAAGTTTAGAAATTTGTATTCTAATACAGTACTCTCGCCTAGGTGGTTTTGATAACACAAAATAATAACGTCTCTATGGGTCAACTTGTCACACTCAATTCCATGATATTGTAGATTTGTGGCTTCTCAAGATTAACTAATAAATACATGAATCTTACATCAGTGACTCATTTGCATAAATATTTACTTTCTATAACCACTATCCTTATAGACTGCACTGTTAGAACCCCTCCTGCTCATGTGTTTTCTATACTACATAGAAACGCTAGTATAGTCACGTTACAATGTTTGTGATGGTTAATTTTACGTGTCAACCTGACTGAACCATGAAGTCCCAGATCTTTGCTCAAACATTATCCTGGGTGTTTCTGTGAGTGTGTTTTTGGATGAAACTAACATTTAAATCTGTAGCCTGAGTAAAGCAAATTGCCCTTCATCATGTCAGTGACCTCATCCAGTCAGTGGAAGGCCTGACTAGAACAAAAAGATTGACCCTCCCTGGAATAACAGAGAAGTCTTCTTGCTCTTTGACCTTTGAACTGGGACACTGGCTTTTTTTCTTGCCTTTTGACTCAAACTGAAACAGCAGCTCTTCCTGAGTCTAAAGCCTGCCAGCCTTTGGGCAAGAAGAGCAGCATCAGCTTTCCTAGTTCTCAGGCCTTTGCACTTGGACTAGAACTAAACCGCTGGCTCTCCTGGGTCTCCAGCTTGCCAAGTCACCCCACAGATCCTGAGAATTGCCAGCTTCCATAGTCATGGGGGCCAATTCCTTATAATGTCTTTTTATACATATGTATATATATACACACACACATACACTGACACATCTTATTGGTTCTGTGTCTCTGGAGAACCCTTACTAATACAATGCTATAAATATTTCAGTTCAGAAATAATATAATTGATTTCCCTATTTATATTCTTTCTTTGAGAGTAAAAGATGCCATTATAAATATAAACCAAGTCAAACTTCTATTTTTTGATAGCAGTTCAAAATGAATGCCAAACTTAAAAATGCTTCCTTTGCATGCTGTACTTTTTCTTTAAAAAGTTTCTAAAAATGATATACATTAAAAGCTAATAGTACACTTCAACTTTAATAGTGTACATTTAGAAAAAGGGGTAAGTAATAATATATAAGCCCCAACATCAGATAACATATTGTTCCATAATCATTTGTACATTTAGGTTATCAAAAGAATTAGATCTTACACTGATCTGCTGAAAAAGAGGCTTTTTGATTTTATTAAGACTTATTTTCATGATTTGTATAATAACTCTGGGCAGTTAAAAAAAGGTAAATTCCAAAACGTAGGTCTCCATACTGTGTAAAAGATGAGGGAATGTTAATTTATAACCATGATTGGTTAAAAAAAAAAAAAACCTAAAGCTTTGAATGGAGTTGTAATACATATTCTTGTTGTAAAGATTCCGCAAAACCCAGGTCAAGTAAATAACAGAGCTTGTGAAGAAATTAAAATTTGAGCAGATGTTACTGAAAACATACTTGAGATATTTGTCTTAACTTTTGCTAAAGCTAAAGCAGAATGCAAATCGTTGCTCATTTGTAGATTGTTTTTTAAGTACTTCTCCCATCATTGGGAACGTAAGTTAAACCAGACAACACACAGGCCACATTTCCGGATATTTATAAAAAAAAAGATTTTTCATTATCGAAGATCAAACAAAAATACCACACCACACTTGAAAAGCTTTTACAAAGTTTAAGCATTTTTCGGCTTTCACCAGGACACTTCCACTGCCTAATTTATTTGGTGTAAACATTTCTGCTCAAGAAACTAATATCTTCCTCAACAACAGTCTGCACTGTCTCTGGAAATTATATTCTTCCCAAATAGCAAAATTTTGAAATGTGGATAACTACCATTCTTCCTCCTGAGAGTGATGTCTAAGGTTCTCATTCTCACCATGGTCTCCACACCCCTGTATCCCACTGTGTGATTTTCTACATTTACAACTTCCAGGTATTGCTGGTGGAGACAACTCCGCTTCTATCTCTTCTTTATTCACTTTATATACTCGTATACAGCCTAAATGTTAAGCTGTTCCTTCCTAACTGTGATGTATAGCTACCACCATTCTTGTTTTTTTCTTGGAAAAGTGCAGACTATAAGTAGGATGAGTTATCTTTGATTTGATTTTCAGTAAATCTTCTTCCCTTACACACTTGGATGTACTTCCTGCCACTTTGTTGCATAATCTTTGATTTGTTTTCATCTTGTTCTAAATCATCTGCTATTCCCATCATCATTTTCACTTTGGGAATCTCTCTTCTTTTCTTCTTCGAAATCACTGTCTTGGCCTGACACTTTTCCTTCATCTTGGTTTACTGCAGCTTCACTCTCAATAACTGCATTTGCCTGATTCTCTAGCCCCTGTTTAATTGCAACAATGGCATGAGTACTTTTCTAAATTTTTCTTTTTGATTTCGTAGTTTTCTTGTATCCTTATGATTCTGTTGTCAACCTCCTCTCTGTCTTTTTCTCATTGGTATCAACTTGGCTATTTTATTCTGGCTGCTTCTCTTTAGTGCTTCTCTGTAGCTGATCATTCTTAAGCTTCTGCCATTGCCGACCTTAAAAGTTCCACCAATTCTTTGTCTAGGGATCTACTGTGATATTGTCTTCTTTATGTGGCATCTGTGATTTTAGATTCTTAGTTACGTAAGAAAGTTTCTTAATTATAGTCACACCTACTCATATGTCAAAGAAGGCCAGTAGATTGTGATGATCTGATTCTTTAAAACACACTAAATCCTGGGTGATTTTGAAGCCCCAATTTATTATTAGAATCCGTCTAAACAATCCTCTTCAACAAGTGGGAGCTGCAAAATGAAGACTTGAATTGCTGAAAGCCATGATCAGCCTCCTGAGAAAGCTTCATAAAGTTTTTAGGAATGTCAAGTTTGGAATAAGAGATTCCCTTTCTTCCCAACTCTGGGATATTTTTACTTTTTAGCAGATTATATAATTTCTTTCTTGAAATAATACATGGCATTTTTAGGCATAAATTGTTGATCTTTTTCAAGCCTCTAAGTAAACGAGCCATGGAAGACAGTAGTAGATTTCTGGCCTTACGGCCATTTGGGAAACTAAGAGAAATTTCCTTGTGCAAATTACCCCTCTCTTATTAGCAATAGTATTAGAATATTATCAGTTGGTCTGCTTGTGGATTGCTCTTATACTGAGGCTCAAATTCAGAACCTTCATTATTCTGAAGCTCAATTCAGCTGAAATCATAATGAGACATGAATTTTCTATATTTTTGAGTTTCATAAATAATGTATAAGTCTACATGATGTGTATTAGGATCTGGTCTCCACTCTAACACATTGATAAAATCAAGAGCACAGAAAAACTGAAAAGATAATCATAAATTTAAACCTACATTGAATAAAAGCAAAGCAGTTTTTCTGATGGACTCTCCAAACTCTCAAAGCACTTCCAAAGCATATGGCTTGAGGTCCTTCTATGTTGTCAAATTCTTTCTAAGTTTTCCAGGACTCTTCATCAGTTAAAGTAGTGTAAGTTTTTGCTGTCCTCATGAATAGCACTCTATATCATTCTTTTCTTGGATTTTATTTAAATAACAACAAATAATGACGTTTTTAAGTTTCTACTACAGTGTTTTAGGCTCAAACTTAATATTTGATAAGATCATATTCTTGATATCTGTGGTCTGTTTGCAATGTCTGTATGCAAAAAATGAAGTCAATAACTCTCTGCAATAGCACTGTTTATTTTCACTGTATAAATATTTGGCTGATGATACCACAGCGATCATGCATATACTTTGCAGATATTCTTTCACTGGATTTTCTCATCATTCTGGTCAGGGAGCCTTGTTGTGGCATGTGTCCATGTTCACAGTGAGCCTCATGAAGGAGGTGGAGAGATCATTCCCGCTGACGTTATATTGGAACTGCTTCCCCACCATGGCATCCTCCTTTTCTTCCTCATCTTTACCCCTCTTTCTGCTGCTTCTGTTAACGTGATCCAACTCAGTGTTCCCGCTCCCAGTGTGCAAGCTCCATGGTATGTAGCTCCGACTGTGCTACCATTGCTGGAGCCATCTCTACATTACCTATTTCTAACATTCAAAGCAAAGCCTTTTTGTAAGCTTACTATTTATGCCACAGCAGTGTTTCTCAAATGTCTGACTCAACCATCTTTATCCCCTGAGAAGCTTCCCAAATATGCAGATCCTAGAACCCAACACCAACTGAATCAGAATCACTTACAGTTGCACCTAGAATTTAAAAATTTAATAAGACTTTTATAAAGAAAAAAGTTTGAGGAATATTGTACTCATGAGGAAAGAAATATGAAGTATTATCTCTATGTCAGCCTTCTTTAGGGAAAAAGATTTCTGTTTTCACTTTCAGTCTTCCCCAAATGAGAAAATTAGCTTGAAGTTGTAAGTCATTGTCCAATGTAGCCACAATTGGGCAGGATACTCCGATCCATCAGCTCAGAGGTCTCTTGCTATCCTGCAGCTAGCTGCCTTGATTTCAGACACCCATACTGGATTTATTCAACTAGAGCCATGACAGCAGAGACAACGGCATAAAACATAGTCTCGTGGGCTCAGTTATCCACCTATGGAAGACCATAGTCTGGGAAATGGGTGGTGAGGATCACTGTTAATCATATACTTATGATAGATCTGAGAAGGTTGTTCTATGTCACAGAGGCACAGGAATGAAATGACTTTTTCTTCTGTAGGAGCGTGAGAAATGAGAGAGAATTGGAGGAAGAAGAGACAAATCTATATCTTGTATTGAAAGTAAGCCTATAGAGTTTTTGTACTTAATCTTCTTGGATGTACAGAATCTATGTCTAGTCCCTTTTTGGCCTTTTGGCTAAGATCAAGTGCAGAATCTATGTCTAGTCTGTCTATATGTTTGTATGTATGTTCTTATCATTGATTTCCTATGCTAGTTAAGGAATCAAATCAAAACACTAGAGTAGGTATTAGAAGAGACCTTCACTGTTTGAAGCAAGAGAAGAGCTCAGGGAAAAGATAAATTCATGGGTAGTTCAGTGAAGGTGCTAGAAATCAAAGTGACAGCCAAAGATCCTTGATGACTCTGTAATGGCAATGGTGATAATTCAAAATATAAACTGATGGACAAAGACAGGACTAGAAATAATCAAACCGGTCATGTCAAATTTTTGCATTTAATGAGCAATGCAAAGCAGTTAAGCTGCCCAAAGGAAGAGGAAGGTGAAGTCCAAGCTCGGAACCGAAAAGTACCATACTGTAGTCTAAGCAGTGTAGTTATTCACTTCAATGAATATTTATCAAGTCCCTATTATATTCCAGACACAGTTCTAGGCACTAGGTATATAGTAGTAAATGAAATGGAAATAATCCCTGCCTTAATGGAATTTAGGGCCTGAGGAATGAGACAATTAAACAAATATTCTAATATTTCTAAACTGGGATAAGTGACATGAAAGAAAAAAATTAACTAGACTCTGTTAGAGAGAAAAAAGAAAACCTAATTTACATAGACACTGGAAAGTTACACAAAGATTCTTCTTGTAACCGATATTTGAGCTAATGTCTGTAGAGAGACTCAGAGTTATCCAGGTGAGAGGAAAGAAAAAGTTTGATGGGAGTAATAATTTGCTAAATAAGAGGAACTGAAAAAAGTCCCAAATGTGACTAGATCATAGAGAGCTAGATTATGCAGAACCTCAAAAAAATACTACTTAGCATTTTAAAATGTTTGTTTTCATTTTATTTTAAAAAACGAGAATTATAATTCTATTAAGTTCCCATTTGGACAAAAAATATCACCACATAAGTAATGAGACATAATTCAAAGTTACGTTGAAACAGTAATAAAAGAGTCTATTTCATTTCTTTTTAGCACTGAATAATATTCCATTGTCTGGATGTACCACAGTTTCTCTGTTCCTTCACTTCCCGAAGGACATGTTGGTTGCTTCCATGTTTTGGAAATCATGAATAAAGATACTAGAAACATCCATGTGCATGTTTTTGTGTGGACATAGGTTTTCAGCTCCTTGGGGTAAATACCAAGGAACACAACTGCTGGATCATATAGTAAGAGTTTGTTTAGTTTTGTAAGAAATAGCCATACTGTCTTCCAAAGTGGCTGTACCATTTTGTGTTCCCACCAGCAGCGAATGAGAGTTCCTATTTCTCCAGTGTTTTGGATTTTGGTCACCCTGATAGATACATAGAGGCATCTCATTGTTTTAATTTGCATTTTCTCCGATAACACATGATGTGGAGTATCTTTCCATATGTTTATTGCAGTATATTTTTTATTTCAGAAAACATATTTTTAGCTCCAGAAGATTAATTTGTGTTTTTAGCTCTTTTATTTCTCTCATTATCAAGTTGATGCTTTCCGTTACCTTCCCGAACATAGTAGACTACTTTTAATAGCTCTTTTAATGTCTTTGCCCACTACCTCTATAATCTGTATCATCTCTGAATTTGTTTCAATTGATTGGTTGATTTTCCTTATTATAGGTTGAATGTTCTTAGTTTACTACATGTCTGCTAGGTTTTTTCAATCGGATCTCAGACATTGTGTCTTCTACATTCCTGAGTTCCACATACTTTGTATTCTTTTAAAGATTTGGGGGCTTTGTTTTGGAATTTAGTTATGTTATTAGGAAAGGCTGTGATCCTTAAGAAGCTTGCTTCTAAGATTGGTTTGCTGATCAAGCAAAATCTACAGCTACTATTGAGGCAATATCCTTCTGGGGACTTTCCTTGATCTTTCCTGTGGAAAGAGATCTTTTTGCTCCGACTACCAAATTCCTGACCTATTTGCAGCTCTCCATGAGCTCTGGAGATTTTTCTGCCTGCTCCTTTTCAGGTTTTTTTCCCCTGACTTCATTGCTTCTTTTCATGCTTGCACTGTGCGCTGTTCAGCTAAAGACTTGAGAGAAGCTCTCTGTGGGTCTCCAGCGCCATCTCTGCAGTTTTCTTGTCTCTGGTGCTTCAACATGCCACTTCTAGATGTCTGGCTTTACATGAGCTCTGATCTTGTGTTCTCAAGTCAGCAGAATGTCTGGTCTTTTGTAGTTCTCCTACGCCATCGTACAAACTCTCTCCAGGCAGTTAACTAAGCCCATTTAGGGCTTATATCATTTGTTTCCCTTCTCTTAGGAATAAATGTCCTGTATTACCTGTTGTCCAATATCTGACACTTCGTCAGATATGGACATTCGTTATTTCATATGTTTTGTCTAGTTTGTAAGTTAATTAAGGTGAGATGGTATTCTATTTCATTTTACTCCATCACAGAGAGAGGTGGAATTCTCAACATTGTTTGAAAATTAATTTGTTAAAATTTCTTGTCTATTTGTTTAGCGAAATACACTTTGCAAGGAAGAAAACATTTCACATGTATTTTCTAAGCTCAGAGATTTTTTATTATGGCTGAGTCCATTACAACATCAGTTAGTTTATATTCTCCTGTTAAACACCACAAGTTTTATTAGCAAATTCGACCAAATATCCCTCCAGACGGAAATGATAATAAACAAATGGCAGCTATATACAACCTGAATGAATTTCACATGTTGAACCAAAGAAACTAGATAAAAAAGAAAGTATATTTTGTGAGTCTATCTATGTAAATGTCCAAAACATGCAAAACTAATCTACCGTATTAGAAGTTAGAATCACAATTTGTCTTTGGGGACAAAGGAATATACAGTGATTGAGTGGAGCAAAATGCGGGCCTTCTGGGATGCTGATAATATTGTATATCTTAACATGTCTTGCAAATATTTTCTCCAGTCATTTTTAGCTTAAATGGGTTTGTTACATTTTAATTATATGAAAGATTTTCATTTGTATCTAGTGAAATTTATAAATATTTTATTTTTCTTTTTGGATTCTAGCTTTGTATCATTTATATTCTTCTAAAACATTTTAGGTTAACATTTTTATAACTGAATTTAAATCTGCTCCATTTGAAATATATATTGAAGACAGGAGTGATATAGCATTATTTTAAAATAAATTTTTTTGTCAGTGGATGGCTAGTTGGTCCAACACCATTTTTTTTCTCAAGGATTCAAAATACTACATTTTGTTTTTCAATTGTATTCAAGTTTTACCATTAACCATAACTACATTAAATGAATAAATACTAATATTTCATTTGAAGGCATGTAAAAAATAAGACTATATTGAAGAATCTCTGGCAAAGTTCCCAGGGACAGACAAAGGCCCAACGAGGTACGCATTTGTGGATAGAGCTCAGTGAAACCTGTCACTCTGGATTGGGATCCCGAAGTGCTTCACCCTAGGTGTAAGGAAAATCCATAAACACACATAGAATTCTCTTTGGAAGAAGAAAGACTTATCCTAGACATCAAATTGCTTACCATAAGGAATTGTAGAAACTCAGGCTGGCTGAGTGGCACAGTGGCTAAGTGTGCATGTTCCGCTTCGGCGGCCCAGGGTTCGCCAGTTCGGATCCCAGGTGCGGGCATGGCACCGCTTGGCAAACCATGCTGTGGTAGGCATCCCACATATAAAGTAGAGGAAGATGGGCATGGATGTTAGCTCAGGGCCAGTCTTCCTCAGCAAAAAGTGGAGGATTGGCAGTAGTTAGCTCAGGGCTAATCTTCCTCAAAAAAAAAACACAAAGAATTGTAAAAACTCAATATCTAGTACAGAATAAAATTTCCATTCATATAAGAAGACAAAATAGTATGAATGAAACCCAAGAGAAGAAACAGACCACTGAAACAGAAAAATGGGTCCAGTCATTGCGATTCTTTAAACAAGTTTTACTATAACTGTTTGCTGTGTTCAGAGTTAAAAGGGAAGATAGAGAATTTCTGCAGAGAAATGGATGCTATAAAAGAGAATCGTGAAAGTTCTAATCCTGAAAAATGTAATAATCAAAATCAAGAACTCAAAGAATGACTTTAACAGTGGATGAAAATTAATTATCAAATTAATAAATAATATAATTAAATCAGTAAAACATTTTATTATTAATACAACAAATTTTATTTAAAATAATTTCACTAATAATAATCATTAAATTAATGATTTTTATAATATTGTTATAATTAATATTATTGATTTCATTGATAGTTATTGAATGAATGAAATGTTAATTTTATTAAGATAGATTTATTATTAATATTAATAATTTTATTAGTGGAAACAAGTTATTTAATTACTAAATTAATTAATAATTATTATTAAATTAACAAAGTCACAACTTATTGCAGATATAGCCCAGAGGACAACATACAGAATGAATAATGAATAGAAAAAATATAGGGAGTGAAATAAATAAATGTAGCAATACCATAAACTTATGGTTTGGGAGATCAAATATAATTATGATGTTAATTATTTCCAAGCAGATTTCTAAAATCAAATTATTTCAATAAAAATCGCATAGTATTTTTGTGTATATCTGTTTAGCATTGGAAAGGCAGATTCTAAATTTTATACACAATTTCATAAAACCAAAAATAGCCAATGTTTTGAGAACAAATGGGAGTAAGAAGCTTTATCTGATATAAAAATTTATTGTAAGACTAGTAATTTTAAAAGTGTGTCATTAGCCCAAGAATAGTCATGTAAACAAAGGAAATATCATAAAGATTCTAGAAATACATTTATTTGCTTATTATTCTTTCCAGCTTTGTTGAGGTATGATCAAAAAATGAAAATTATATATATTCAGGTTGTTCAATGCAATTTTTAAGGTATACAATATGATGATTTAGTATACATATGCATTGTGAAACGATTATCACAATCATTTAAAAAGTTAATTAATACATTCATCACCTCACATAATTACCTTTTTTTTTTGGTGAGAACACTTAGGATTTACTCTCTTAGCAAATTTCAAGTATACAATACAGTATTATTAACTATAATCACCATGCTGTACATTCAATCCCAGAATTTGTTCCTTTTATAACTGAAAGTTTGTACCATTTAACCAGCATCCAGAAATGTATTTGTATGAAATAATGTGGACCTGTTGCAAAGGTGGGGCACTGGCATGTTTGTTAATCACACCAACCTCTTCAGACATGGAAGAAGGCCCACAGACTTTTCTCTTGTCTGGGCATAACCTCTGTCTGTGTTATCAAAAGTTAGAATAGTTTAGGAACTTCATCAGGCTAAAGAGCTTCTTCAAGGCAAGGGAAAACAGGATTGAAACAAAAAAACAGCCCACTAATTGGGAAAAAATATTCACAAGTTATTTATCCGACAAAGGGTTAATCTCCATAATATACAAAGAACCCACACAACTCAACAATAAAAAATCAAACAACCCAATTACAAAATGGGCAGGGGACATGAACAGACATTTCTCCAAAGAAGATATACGGATGGCCAATATACACATGAAAAGATGCTCATCATCACTAATCATCAGGGAAATGCAAATCAAAACTACACTAAGATGTCACCTTACACCTGTTAGAATGGCAAAAATATCGAAAACCAAGAGTGACAAATGTTGGAGAGGCTGTGGAGAAAAGGGAACCCTCATACACTGTTGGTGGGAATGCAAACTGGTGCAGCCACTATGGAAAACAGTATGGAGATTCCTCAAAAAGTTAAGAATGGAAATACCTTATGACCCAGCCATCCCACTACTGGGTATCTATCCTAAGAACCTGAAATCAGCAATTCCAGAAGTTCCATGCACCCCTATCTTCAGTGCAGCATTATTCAGAATAGCCAAGTCATGGAACCAACCTAGTGCCCAGCAACTGATGATTGGATAAAGAAGTTGTGGTATATATATACAATGGAATACTACTCAGCCATAAAAAGGACAAAGTCGTCCCATTCACAACAACATGGATAGACCTTGAGAGTATTATGTTGAGTGAAATAAGCCAGACAGAGAAAGACGAACTCTGTATGACTCCACTCATAGGTGGTAGTTAACATATGGACAAAGAGAACTGATTGGTGGTTGCCAGGGGAAAGGGGGATGGGGCGAGGGCACTAGGGGTGAAGTGGTGTACCTACAACATGACTAATAATGATGTACAACTGTAATTTCACAAGGATGTTAACTTTTATAACCTCAATAAAAAAACAAATGGACAGAGGACCTAAAAAGACATTTTTCCAAAGAAGATATACAGATGGACAATAGGAAATGATATTCAACATCACTAATCATCAGAGAAATGCAAATCAAAACCACAAGGAGATTATCACCTCACACCTGTCAGAATGGCTATTATCAAAAAGACAAAAA
Organism: Equus quagga; assembly: GCF_021613505.1. Taxonomy (NCBI): domain Eukaryota; kingdom Metazoa; phylum Chordata; class Mammalia; order Perissodactyla; family Equidae; genus Equus; species Equus quagga. Next base: position 127,124,466 of record NC_060269.1, read on the forward strand.
ATAACAAGCATTGGTGAGGATGTGGAGAAAAGGGAACCCTGGTGCACTGTTGGTGGGAATGTCAATTGATGCAGCCACTATGGAAAACAGTATTGAGGTTCCTCAAAACATTAAAAATGGAACTACCAAATGACCCAGCAATTCCACTTCTAGGTATGTATGCAAAGAACATGAAAACACTAATTTGAAAAGATATGTGCACACTTATGTTCTTTGCAGCATTATTTACAGTAGCCAAGATATGGAAACAACCTAAGTGTCCATCAATAGGTGAATGGATAAAGAAGGTGAGATTTATATATACAATGGAATACTACTCAGCCATAAAAAAGAGTGAAATCTTGCCATTTGCAACAACATGGATGGACCTCGAGGGTATTATGCTAAGTGAAGCAAGTCAGATGGAGAAAGTCAGAGTGTATGATTTCACTCATATGTGGAATTTAAAAGAACAAACAAAATAAAACAAAACTCATAGATACAGAGAACAGATTAATGGTCACAAAAGGGGAAGGGGGCTGGGGGGTACACGAAATGGGTGAAGGGGGTCAACTGTATGGTGATACATGGTACCTGGATTTATGGTGGTGATCACTTTGCAGTGTATGCAGATGTTGAATTATAAAGCTGTACATCTGAAACTTATAAAGTTAAAAAAAAGAAAAAAGTTAGAATAGTTTAGCATTTTAAAAAAATTTTAATTAGAATTTGGCTCTGGGAATGGAATGTTGGGACGAAGAACTTGGCTCTGCTGCTTATTGGTAATGCCCATCTGACACTGTTACTATTCTGATCAAATCTTCCTAGATCCCTTGTTACCATTTTTTGCCTCTCCCTCTCTTCCTGATGCACACTTCAGTGTGCTTTCTGGTTCTATCAGGCAGATTGCAGCTGTTAAACAATTTGAGCCTGCTTTGCCCATATCCAGAGAGACCCATACATTCCTGGAAATTTACATCCCCACGTGACCCCAAATGAATGACTAGAGGGAATGGAGGAATCAGGTTGAAACTTCCCTCTGTGGGGCTTGACCTGAGATCTCACCCTTAATAGACATTCTCCGTTTTCTGTCCTATTTCTTCTGCACATTTCCTGATTCTCCCTGTGACCCCCCCCCCCCGCCCCTTTAGTAAATCCCATGCACAAGATTCTTCATCTCAGAATCTGTTTCTGGGGAACACAACTGACGACATTGTGTAACATTAAACTACTTATGCAACATCCTTAGTTTCTTCCACAGCAACAGGGATAAGAAAAACACAGAGAGCTGGGTCTGTGCATTATATAAATGTTTGCTGCTATATCAGTTGGATCACTCAGTGATAAATCAATTATTTCTGGAGCATTTTACAAGGCTGATGAGTTTTATTTATATATATGTTCTAATTTAGCATCATCTCATGATTTATGTGTTGTACCTGTTTCTCAGTTTCATTAAATAGATAATGATAGTATACTTTTTGCTTATTTTATTGTATTGGATGACTTTCAGGGGAAAAAGGGATGTTATGTTATTTTGTTTTTACAAGATATCTAATCAGTTTCAGTAGGAATTAATTTTACTACATTGTTATCCTCCTTGCTTATAAAGACATAGGCTTATTAAAAATGAAGGACAAAATCAGTTGTTTTGTATTTTCCTTCATCTAAAAATTGTCTTAAAAAGGATGCAAATCCAGAAAATGAGTGCATGAAAAGTACAAAGTATCCCAGTATATTTTTGAAAGTACAATATGAGCCCTTTTTTTTTTAATCAAAAGGCTCTAATTTGAATTTTGTGAAGTGTGCCTGAGCCTCTCCCTGCATTATTCCCTTTCAAGTCAATGATCCCCGCTGACTGTAACGGGAATCAGGCAGTTACAACCCCAGGAAGCCCCTTGCACATTCAGTTACGTCTGTAAAACTGCTTAGGCAATTTAAGTATTGTTTTGTTTTAATAAGAAAAAAAATAATTTGGTGTTTTAAAAAGCCTTTAGTTTGCACCAGAAAACACAGTACAACTGACTCCTGATTCACAGTGCTGGAAATTTTATTATTTCCAGTACTTGTCTTCTTTTCTTTACAAATAAGAGTGACTAAAACAATGACACATTTCTCTAGAAAATTTAGAAGAGAAAAAGTAAACCTTATGTTTAAAATTTATTCATTTACAAATCACAAATTTGGTAATTTTCAGTCTATTTATCAACTCTTTCATGTATCTCCAGTTTCACTGCTTTCCTCTCCTTCTTTTTCTCTTTCTCCTTACGAACACACACACACATATTCATGTCCCCCCCCACACACACACAACATGCAGATGTGTGAACACTTTTCATTTCCGTTTTCTATATAGAAGTAATAGATCATGGTGGGTGTGAGCATCTTCTGTAAAGCCAGACTGCTCAAACGGAAACCTGTTCCTATCACTTAACAGCTAAGGCAACTTCAATAAAAGCCAAACCTCTTTGTGCCATAATTTCCTCTGTTAAATGGGTATGATGATAATAGGATCTATATCATAGTGTTATTATGAAGAATGTGTGTGTTAATGTGTGGAAAGCACTTAAAAACAGTGCCTTGCATATTATAAGATCTCTAAATGTAAGCTAATAAATCTAGATGATCTATCTCCATCTTTCAACTGGGTGTCTTACATTATGCACACTTTGCCAAGGGGAATGGGAAGGAAATGAAAATAGGTGCATTAGTACAAGGTATAAGACATTGTGCTTGGCATTCTGTTGTGCATTCTGTAAGCATGCTGCAAAGTTGTATTTACCAATATCTTTATTTTGGCAGATGAGGAAACAAGTTCACAGTGGTTAAGTAAGTTGTAGAAGATCATGAACCTGCTGATTGGTGGAGCTATGAATCAAACTCAGACTTTTCTGGCAATATCAATTCATCCCAAAACAATTTTTGTATGTTGGAAATGTGCTAGACAATATCCCTGAACAAAACAGACAAGGCCCCTTCTCTGATGCTTCTCATGTTCAGGTAAGCAGAGAGAGAAAAAAAAAACATGATAATAAATAATTTCAGCAATGATAATTCTCTAAAGAAAATAAAATGAGATGGTTTAAAAAATAACTTGAGAAAGGAGGATTATGGTAGATAGAAATATCAGGAAAAAACACTCGACAGAGTTAACACAAGAACTGAGAAATTAATGATGAGAAGGAGCCCCCAGCAAATCCAGGGTGGGTTGGGGGGTACAGAGAGCAAAGTCAGATTTCAAAGCAGAGAGAACTACAAAAGTAAAGGCCTGGGTGAGAGAAACAGGGGCATTAAAGATGCCACCTTGGGCAACTGAGTGAATACTGGTAAAGATTACTGGGAAAAGAAAGAAACCAATGGGGAATCAGTTACAGTAATTTGATTTTGGACAAGTTAAGTATGTAATACCTTAATAGATCTTCAAGTGGAAATGAATTGGCAATTGAAATATAAGTGTAGACCTTAGGAGCAAAATCATCTTCATATGTGTGATGTTAATTTTGTTGACTGCACTGAATGAAAGGATCTGGAGAAGGAAGTATAGAAAAGAAGAGGGCACAGGCACAAGCTTTAGGGCACTCCAAATTTTAAGATTAACTGGAAAATTATTCAGTAAAAGAAAGAGAAGAGGCAGTCTGGTCTCTACAGAAAGCAGATTGTGTTGTCACAAAAGCCAAGAGAATCAAGTTTTCAAAGAGATGTGAAAGATCACCTTTATGAGAAACTATTAAATGGTCAAGCATGATGAGCCTAGAGGAAAGTTTACAACACGGATTTCAGTGACTAATGTGGAGTGAATGGTACCAGGTCTGATTGCTCTGGATTAAGTGGAGCCTTGGAGAAAGGGGATTAGGAGTTTTGGGGACAACTCTTTCAGTAGGTATTCTAGAACAGCAACAGAGTCCTGGCTTAGTAGCAAATAAAGAGAACTCATATAGTAAAAACATAGGCTCACATTAGGAAAAATAATAGGCCATGTTGTTAGCTCATGAAAATGACCAAGAAGAGAGAGTTAATTTGATAATGTAGACGAGAGAGAATAAATGTCAAAGCAAAATTCTTGAAGTGATTAGAATGTATTGAATCTAGGATACAAAGAGAGGAGTTAGCCTTAGACAGGTTGAAAATTGTGTTATTCATTTTAAGAGAAGGAAAGGAAGAGTATGTAAGTCCAGTTACAGGTGAGTTAGTATATTTGAATGTGGAGGATTATGGAATTCCCACTTGATTACATCGTTGCTCTTTTTTTTTTTTTTAAAGATTGGCACCTGAGCTAACAACTGTTGCCAATCTTCTTTTTGTAATTTTCTGCTTTTTCTCCCCAAATCCCCCCAGTCCATAGTTGCATATTTTTTCAGTTGTGGGTCCTTCTAGTTGTGGCATGTGGGACGCTGCCTCAACATGGCCTGATGAGCAGTGCCATGTCCATGTCCGGGATCTGAACTGGTGAAACCCTGGGTTGCAGAAGCAGAGCGTGCGAACCTAACCACTCAGCCACAGGGCCGGCCCCTACATCCTTGTTCTTAATCGAGTATAAAATAAAGCCTTCAGCTTTCTTTGGTAGGTTAGAAGTTTAAAGAGGGAAGAGAAGGTGCCACATTGTTTGTTTGGATAGTAAGAAAGTAAATATACTTAGTAAAGTGTAAGAAGATTCCTGCAAAACTTTGATCGTATGAGCCAAAGCACAAGATCACACAACCAGGATTACACAAATTAGAGATCAAGCTTTACTAATGATTTTGAGCAGTTAGTCATCTAAGAAGTTCAGAAGAATTAAAGAGATCTGAGATGTTGAGGATAGCTCCCTAGTTCCTGTCTTCCTGTATCAGACAGGTGCTCTCCAGCCCAGAATATTACCTGAAGACTAATTAGGTCTGCAAGTCACCTCATACCCCAGCTAGAATTTTAGGTTATGAAACATATCCATTTTATGTGTCAGACAATTGCATAGCTTACATGCTTTATCCAGTGAGCCATGTCTCAAAGATTTAGAGGTTTATTTAGTATAAGATGTCCTTTAGGCAGGAAACATCCTACGTTTAGGAAGGAAAGATATGACCTTTCCTTCTACTAAAAATCATTAGTCTATCTATCTGGAACTGCAGTTGACAAGGATATTAGCCAAGATTCATGCTCTCTTTTCTTTCCTTGCCTCAAAGGAGTTTCCCCACCTTCCCAAGGAAGCAAAACAATCACAGGCCAACTGTTTTAGCTCCTTGCTCCTCAGTGTTCTTCTGAAGTTTGTGCACTTACAGATTTTAAATGAGAGAAGTCAGCATGGTTTTTGTTGTTGTTATTTGTTTGTTTGTTTTATAAAAGCAGTAAGGTTAATGGACTGGAAGTCCTGAAAAGATTCAAAAAATATTGGAATGAGAGATCCTAGAGTAAAAGGGCTCATGCTACAGTGGCCTCATGATGCAGTGATTAAATTTAAAACTTTAGAGATGGTGCAGTTATTGGTGATAGTAAATTTAAGATTACTATGGGAGTGGAATGTGGAAGTAGAATAAAGGAGAATACTACAGAGGTAAGTAAACCAAAAAGTTGAGAATCTGCATTGAAGAGAAATTATATAAATATTTCCTTCAGTTAAAACTTAACCTAAGCGGTTGGCCCCATGGCCGAGTGGTTAAGTTTGCCTGCTCCTCTGCAGGCAGCCCAGTGTTTCGTTGGTTCGAATCCTGGGCACAGACATGGCACTGCTCATCAAACCACGCTGAGGCAGTGTCCCACATGCCATGACTAGAAGGACCGACAATGAAGAATATACAACTATGTACCGGAGGGCTTTGGGGAAAAAAAGGAAAAAAATAAAATCTTTAAAAAAAACCCAAAAACCTAAACGCTATTATACAGAAGTTAACATAGAATGTGTTTACATTGAAGTTTTGTGAAATATTTTGAGAGTTAAGTGTCTGGAAACTATTATAATCAATGTTATTATTCTAAAGGCATAGAGCTTTTAGGGCTGAACCATGTTTTCTTTAATGAAATCTACCATTCAATGTTTATTCATAAGGTCCTAATTAATTGTCAAGTGCAATCCATCAAAACAAATTGGGATACATTTGCAGAACATTGTGTAGAATTTGACCTTCACCAAATTTTACCTCACTAAATCTTCCTCATACTCCTTTGAGAATGCCCTCCTAAGTCAAATGTGTTTCCCAATTGTCTTGTCTGTCATGGGGAAATACAACTAAAGAGATTAAATAATAGATTTACATTCTATATTTAATAATTATTCAGACCTCTTCCACTCAACAGCTGACTCATACAGTCTCAAAAATATCAAGAAAAGAATTAACAGTGGAGATAACGTTATTTGCTCCTAAGGAACAAGAAAGTTTCCCTCCTTCTAATAAAGCGAAAAAAGAGAACGAGATTAGGATTAGTGCATGGCACATATGTACATTTCACACTTCTGATTCTAAGCACACCATCAGAAAGAGAATAGGGAAAAGTACAGGACTATATGGCATAAAAGCAAAATCTTCAGATAGGAAGAAAAGATTCAGCAGGCCCACTGAGCTAATAAAAATATACTCATTATGTTGCATTGCAAATACCTACTGTTTTTAAGAACAGCTCATGTAATTCTAGGAATACACAAACAAAACTGCCAGTAAAACATTCTAGATCAACTATTTTAAGTAGTTTGGTATCATTTCCATATTAAAGTGTGTGAGCATTAACTTGGCTATTCCAGGATTTATCAGGAATTTCCTGTTGCCCAAAGTGCTGAATTTACCTGGGAATTATAAACTTCATGTCCATTTGCTTCAGCTTCTGTGGAACAATCACTATTAAGTACTAACTATCAATAAAGTATCCTATGAAAAACCAAACAATTAAAAGAAAGACTACATACACATGCAGTTATGCCCCACATGGGATATTTTGGTCAACGATGGACCACATATATAGCAATGGTCCCATAAGATTAGTACCATATAGCCTAGGTGTGTGGTAGGCTATATCATCTTGGTTTGTGTAAATACACCCTATGATGGTCGCACCATGACAAAATAACCTAAGGACGCATTTATCAGAACAGTACCCCTGTCATTAAGAGACACATGTTTGTAACTAAATTCCTTGGGAAGACAGACGAATGCAATGACAGCTACAGTAAATTCTCTAGATCATTTTACAGACTCTACTGGAAGACAAAACAACCACAGTGGAAGCTCAGAGCACAGCAAGATCAACACTCTCAGGGCGTAAGGGAACTATTTCTCTCAGTGAAGGGTATATAAAATGAAACTTTATTAGCAGAATTCCCTCAGCCAAAACTTGGAAGGGGTGACATTTCAGCCTGAGACGATGATGGGAGTTCACGGAGGAGAAGTTCCTAGAGTGTATAAGATGTTTGGGTGGGAATGGTGGAAAGGTGGGTTGAGCCCAGACTTTCAAGGCTTATGAAATGTAGAGCCATTAAATAGTTTTATGCCAATTTTAAACAGAATCTTTAAACCATAAAGAAGTAAGATGTCCACTGAAAGTTGCAGATTGTTGTGACTAGACAAAATAATGTTTCTTTTCCCCCCAGATATTAAATATACTGTTTCCATAAAAGTAAAGAAAAGATAGCCTATAACACCTAAATTGAATATTCCAAAATGCTTTTTCCCTAATGAAACAATAAGGATTGCATCAAAACTAAGGAACCTGAGAATAGAAAACAAAACAAAACAGAATTCCAGCATTTCTGTAGGTAACATAATTGGGGAAAAAAAACTGGCTAGCAATTGCAGCAAGGCAAGGTATTAAGTGTATGAGGTAAAGCGAGAGAGAGAATTGGTCAAATGCAAAAATGGTTCTTCTTGATAGAAAATTGGACAAGTTGCACTTTTTCAATATCCAAAATTGATTAGTCTAAAATGAAATGTTTCAGTCTTTGATTGAAATATCACAAAGAGAAATATTGAAATCCTTAAGTTCAGAAATTGAAGGGGGAAAATGAACGAGGTAATTGATCATCATTTTGACACCATAAGAAATAGAATTTCAAGGAAATCTTAATTCATTAAAGGACTCAGGATCTGAAAAGTATTGATAAGTATTCAGAGTAAAATGAATATCTGTGAATTCATTCCAGTGCTGGGTTAGTGGTAACAGGAAGAATTCAACAGGGCAAGATTTATGAGCAGAGTGAGGAAGAGCATCGACAGGAGGGCAATGGAAATATAATTGTGCTAGATGGTGTAATAATAAAAATGCAGTAAAAAGGTCAAAGGCTTACAGACTCATAAAACATTTTGAAAGGTGAAAAATTCGTATTATATTAGCTAGACGAGAAAAAAATATGAATATGATATAGCTACTTTTTCTAAAGTTTAGGAAAATGCTCTTTGCTAACCCATGCAAAATTGAAGTGATATGTACACGCGGACGTTTCTCAGCAAACCTATTTGATCTCTAATAGAAATGAAGGTAACCGTGTTTGCAAATGGAAGTTGGTAGAAACATAGGAAAGCACGGCCCTACTGTAATGTTATATTAGGTTTCCTTTAATTCTGAAGAATTATATTGATCCTAACAGTGGTTGGTAAATATTCTTATTTTACTACTAGCAGTAAAGAATTTTATATCTACTGCAAAATTTAAATTGATTCTCATAAGTATAAGAACACCTATATTTACATAAAGAATTTTAGATATTTTAGATCAATGCTAACAGTAGCATAGAAAGACTATGCAGTCTTTCTGCAAATAGAATGATCTCTTTAGCTTACCCACTATCTCTCACACACACACGCACACCCACACACATTACACATTCCTCTCATATACTTTATTTTATATTTGATCTATTACATTATATGTATTCAAACTGACAGAATACGTCAGTAATTAGTATCAAGAATTATAAACTTCTATAAATCAATTTACAGAAGATAAATAACACAAGTTAAAAATAGACAAAAGTCATGAAACGTTAGTTCACAGAAAAAGAAACACCAATTGCCAAAAAAGATGTAAAGAAAGGCTTAACTTCATTAGTGATAAGGGACATGCACATCAAAATATTTTTTGGAATGACATTTTATATACTTTCCATTGACAGCAATTAAGAATTCTGACAATAGCAAATTTTGCTGAAGATATGGATAAATAAGGTTATGTATTCATTTTGGAGGGGTGGGAAGTATAGAACACTTTAGAAGATGAATTGGTACTATTTTTTAAGTGGAACAGTTACATTCTCTACTATTCAACAATTGCACTTCTTGGGATAACCAAGATAAATTTTGGCCTATCTGAACCAAAAGACAAGGAAGAGAATATTTATACCATTGTTCTGTTAGCAATAGCTAAAAAAAAAATAGCCTGGAAACAGTTCAAAAGCCCCTTGATAGGAAAAATGCCATATAATGTCATATCTTATGGTAGAGGAAAGTATGCCAAAAATATGGATGATTTCCAGTAAGTCAGTGCTGAGCTGTCAAAAATGAAGAAGAAAGAACGTAATATGATATTATATGATATTCAAGCAAAGCTAAATAAGCTGTCATTTGGACATACATATATGCATAATAAAATGTGAAAATTTAACTGGGGTGGAATCATGACACCAACAAACAGAAAAACCTGTGGGGAGATGATAGGTTGAGGGGATATGGAAGAGAACACAGAAGATATAAGAAGAAATAATTTCATAGTTGTTTAAGAAGTAGGTTCATGAATGTGAATCATAATAATAAATTTTAATTAAATCGTCCATTCACTCTTTAAAATAACGGAGGCTCATATATAGCAAAATAGAATTAATCTAATTCAGTGCAACTGAGGACAAAAACAACCATTTGAAGGAATCTATGATATCAATTCATAATGTGTATAATTAGGAGCTAAATATACAGCAAATAAGAGTCAACTTTGTCACCAATATTTTCATGTTACTTTAGTGATAGTTAAATATATGAATAGGCCTCCGAGGGTCATCTCTTCACCTTTTTACAAGTCAAGCTTCTTAAACTGTCTTTGCCCCACATTTCACATGTGGAAAATTAATATAATCATACTAACTTGTTTAGTTATTTGGGACATTTAAATGTAATTTTGTGTGTGAAAAATAGAACAGTGTATTTTTTCAGTAAATATTAAGAGTATAATTCCCAGCAGTGGCAGACTTTCCCCTCCACTAATATTATTTGGAGAAGACATTCCATACTAAATCAGATGTTTTGGGTTGGCAAAAATACATTGCATATTTGGTAAGCACCTCTTTCCAATGACGTCCTCAGATGAAAATCATAGCCCAGTTGTTTATAAATGTGATCATACCACATACAGCATTCAGGGAGCTCAAGCAAACACCATCACTTCCTCCATAACGATGCAATTTATATGAGTTGTTAATATAAAATAACCTAATTGAAAGCTATTGATATAGAAGATACCAAAAAAATAAGAAAAAAAACAGATACGTTGAAAAATAGAAGTAAACATAGGAAAAATGCCCTGATTAATGAGGGAAAATTTTTGTGACATTTCATTACAAGCTGCCTAAAGACTTTAGATGGGCTTGGAGGAGTTCATAAAAGCATTTGCTTGGGGAAGACACAATGAGAAATCTAACACAATTTTTACACATCTGTTCTAGGAAAAGATGAGTTGAGTTACAAACAGCTCATTTGAGTTTCTTGAAGTTCCCATTTAAGATTCTATCTACAGGATCTAGCTTCTTGGATAAAGTGCACACAATAGGTGCGCTATAACAATGTGTTAGCTGAACGAATAAAATTAAGTAGAAAGAATTAAATGTATCAATGGCTGGTGATAGACTGCATATATTTTCCTTTTTCTCGTCTTATTTTTCTTGATGCCTGAAACCACATAATTTTAGTTTTAATTCTGCATATCCAGTATCATCATAACCCTCCAGTTTCTTTTCTGTCATAATTCATGTGATTAGTTTTGATCTCTGGCCTCATTACCGAACATTGTAGCATATTTAATCACATTAGATACTTACTTAATAAGTAAATTTTACCTAGGAGATTTTGAAAAGTAGCATACATTGAAATTCAGTTTCTATTTGTGGTAATTTGGGTCTGCTACAAATTCACAGGCTACATCTTATTTAATTTAGTTTATGCAATTATGTATAACATCATTTTGCTCTGACAAGTCACTTTTAGTCCATTTAAATCATAGGCTTTAATTACTTTTCTGCATAACAAGTACCTTTAGCTTTTGCTCTATTAAAAACTAACAGTAAATTGAAAGTTATCATAGGTAAACTATGGGTTCTAAAAGCTATGAGGAAGAAGCCATAAAAATAAGGACTGGATTGCATGATTAAACTTGAGTGGAATGTAAAAATTGGTTTAAAAATAATATTTTTTATGTTTTCAGATTCATCTTGCATTACTACCAATTGTTTATTAGTAATTTCTTCATTAGTTAATAACCCTCATTCCAGCTCTTCATTGTGTTGTATGTTTCCATTGTTGGAAAGTGTTTGCTTGTGTCCATCTCTTCTAAAATTCACTAGCAAATACTCCATTGATTCATTCTTAAAACTTTAATTCAGAGGATAATTCACTACAACCAAATTAACTAATCTTAGATAGATGTTAATGAAATTATTAAGACTGTTTTCAATTATCGATGTAAAATAAACCAAATCATGTAATAGTATCTGAAATTCATTTGACAATTCACCTCAATCCCCTTTTTAAATGTTTACATCCTAGCCATTTAGTTCACCTAATATTATTATTTATGATCCAATCTATACAGTATATTTATTTTACTCATGTGGAAAAAAATATATAAATTTTCTATTAAAAGAAGGAGCAAAGTGTCTGATACAATATGATTTGAAATTATAGTTGACTTTTAGATTAGTGCTATAGAGAGAAGATTACTTCTATCGTCCAATGGATCACTGAGGCTGTGTTTTTCTTCTATATCTTTTTTCTTCTTGTTCTTCATTTTGTATAATATCTATTGCCATGTTTACTAAGCTTTTACTCTAGAATGTCTAGAATGTGTCGTTGCTTTTTAAATTACAGATATGGTAGGTTTCATTACCAGAAATTCCTTTTGGTTCTTCTCTATATCTTTTAGTTCTTTATCACTATGTTCATGTCTTTAAATACTGATTCATAGTAATAACAGTAGTGTTAATATCCTGTCTATATCATTTCTGAGTGTGGTTCTATTGACTAATTGTCTTCTTTTCCAGCTTCTCCAAATATCTAGCAACGTTTTACTTGATGATGGCCATTGTGTATTTTACACAGTTAAGTATCTCAATTTGTTGTCTTTCTTTAAAGAGTATTGGGCTTTTATCTAGTAAGCAATTAGATTATCTTGCAGTTCAATGTGATAGATTTGTCTTCTCTTAAAAAGCTTTATTAGGGAAGATCTAGAGTAGCTTTTACTCTAGAGAGTTGAGTCCCTGTACTTAGATTTGATCCTTATTTTGCCTCTCATGAATGGCCTGAAATACACTCTAGCTTACGGGAACTTGAAAAATTACCAGCAATTTGTAAGTTCTTGGGCTTGGTTAGCTCATGTCTCCCCAGATACGTTTTGCTCAGTTATTGATTTTTTTTCCTCTCTGTATGCACACCATCATACTCCACAAAGACTCAAGAGCAGCCCTAAGCAAATATCTGGAGCCCTTTTTTAAATTTTTTTTTGCATAATTCTCTCTTCTCTGGGATTCTGCCTTGCAATGTCTACATTTCTCAGACTTCTGGTCTATTAAATCAGAAATCAATTTCAGTTTCTTGCACCCAGTGAAACTGCTGTGCTCTGCGTGGGGTCTTCACCTCAGCTCAGAATTCCAAACTGTGACTCCAGGCAGAAGAAATTGAGTATCATAAGAATTATCTCATTTGTTTCCCTTTTTCATGGGTCATATAGTCTTACACTGCCTGCTGTACAATGCTAAAGCCATTCTTTCATATATTTTGTGTAGTTTTCTTACTGTTTAAGAGAAGAGCATAATTCTTTAATAGCCAAAAGATTCACAATCACTTTAGAAAGTAATTATGAACACCCAGAAAAACTTTGTTTTATGAAATGTATACAGTAAACAGGAAAATTGCTAGGTTGTCAACAGATAGAATTTTATCTATTTAATTAAAGAATATATTTTTGGATATTTGTATTAGTTAATATCAATTGGAAGGATGTATATTTAACCTAATATCTACCATGCATATTTGACAGCTTTGGTAGAAGCTCAAATTAGTAATTAACTTTTGCCTTTTAGTGGAGGAAACATCATTACAAAGCTTCAGAGTCTATACTAGTGCAGGAGAGAGGAAAGGGATAAAGTGTTGATAACTTTTATAGTGCTGAGGTTTTCAAACTGGGCCGAGATATAAGAAGGAGAGAGTAACCCTATATTTGGGATTTTAAATTCAACCAACTTATGATATATCTTGAGAAAAGCAGTAACATAAAATACATACAATATCACCACAAAAAAGTCAGGAATTAGCTTATTTAAATATGTTAATAAAAACTTGAGAAATACAAAGTGTATTGATCCAGCCAGTTTAATGCTAACAGTTTCCTAACACAGCAGAGCTAAGAGAAAGGAATGTCATGACAGATGATAGAATAACCAAGAGTCATTTTCTGACCAAGCAAGAGAAAGCCTATTAACTATGCAAGATAAAACATAAAATTTTTCCTGTTTGAATGTAGAAAAGTAGATTTCTATAAATGTTTGCTTTATTTTAAAAATATATGCTATTGCTTTACATGTTATAATAAACATAACATGTTCAATTAATTTTTCAATGAGGAGGCATTTTTAATCCTGATAATAGCTACCTTAAAGAACAACGAAAGCAATAATATATTTAAGATTTGATCAAAGTACAGACTGGTGATCCTGGAACCCAAAGAAAATAACTGGGATGTGACTTAGTGAAGCCACATGTTTACTTTTTCAGATAACACAGGTCAGGGCCATACAATTTTTTCCTTTGTTTTCTCATTTGACACTATAAAAAGAAAGTAGAAGTACAAGAGAAAAAGGGGGAAGTTTTCAAAGTGGATCAAAGACTTGAAGATAAGTCCTGAAACCATAAAACTCCTAGAAGATAATATAAGTAGTACATTCTTTGACATCAAACTTAAAAGGATCTTTTTGAATACCATGTCTTCTCAGACAAAGGAAATGAAAAAAAAAGTAAAAAAGTGGAAGTTCATCAGACTAAAGAGCTTCTGCAAGGCAAAAGAAGCTAGGATCAAAAGACAATCCACCAATTGGGAGAAAATTTTTGCATATCCTGTATCCGATAAGGGGTTAATCTCCATTTTAAATAAGGAATTCACACAACTGAACAACAAAAAAACAAACAGCCCCATCAAAAAATGGGCAGAGGCTATCAACAGAAATTTTTCCAAAGAAGATATACAGATGGCCAATAAACTCATGAAAAGATGTTCAACATCACCAATCATCAGGGAAAGGCAAATCCAAACTACACTAAGATACCATCTTATGCCTGTTAAAATGACTATAATCACTAAGACTAAAAATAACAAATGTTGGAGAGAGTGTGGAGAGAAGGGAACAACCCTCATACACTGCTGGTGGGAATGCAAACTGGTGCAGCCATTATGGAAAACAGTATGGAGATTCCTCAAAAAACTAAAACTAGAAATACCATATGACCCAGCTATCCCACTGTGGTGCATCTAGCCAAACAACGTGAACTCAACAAGGCAAAGTAACATATGCACTCGTATGTTCATTGCAGCACTGTTCACAATAGCCAAGACATGGAAACAATCCAAGTGCCCATCCACTGATGATTGGATAAAGTAGTTGTGGTATATATATACAATGGTATACTACTCAGCCAGAAAAAAAGACAAGATCATCCCATTTGCAACAACATAGATGGACCTGGAGGGAATTATGTTTAGTGAAATAAGCCAGACTGAGAAAGACAAATACCAGATGATTTCACTCATATGTGGAATATAAACAAGAACATGGACAAAGAAAACAGTTCAGTGGTTACTAGGAGAAGGGGGGTGAGGGGTGGGCACAGGGGGTGAAGGGGAGCAATTATGTGGTGACAGACAAGAATTAATGTACAACTGAAATTTCACAATGAGGTAAACTATTATGAACTCAAATTAAAAAAAAAAATAGAAAGGGGGGAAGTTTTACTTAATTTTTTTCTGAAGTTTTTCCTGAGCTATTTATGTAGAGCTTCAGTATGATCCTACATGTAAACTGTCCGTTGGTCATAATACAATAAATTCAGTAAAAGTTTGTTGTTGAAAATCATGGATGGAAACCAACTAAATACCATTACTTTCTGGGTTCAAATTCTTTCTAGAGAAATTTCACACAATTTCTTTTCGTCTCCTTAGAATCTTACATTATGAGGTATGTATATGCAGTATTACTATATTTTACTGTATAAATTGCTCTGTTAACACAACCTGGGGTCTGTTAATGCAAACTTGTGGAAGAATTATCAGTGGGATATGTTTGCAAAGGGCTGAATAACTCAAAGATCTCCAGGAGTTAAATAAATCTTTAAAAAGCTCTTGATTTTCATGTATCTCCTTTGGAAAGAAGAAGTTATTGTAACCCTACTGATCAAAGCTGATTATAAGTATTAATTATTATAAAAAATTCCTAAATGGTATAAAATGGGTGTAGAAATGGAATGAAGTAACTTTAACTTTAGTCAACCCCCTTACTCTTAGAGAAATAGCTTTTTCCAGTGGGGAAACCCAATCCTTGTAGTCCCTATGATGTCACCACCCTTGATCCACACCAGGGAAAGATGTTCATCTCAGATTCTGCTAATTAGAGCTCTTTGCTCACTTTGCTACAAATATGCATTCAGGAAGAGGACTTTTTCATTATATAATTTAGGAAATTTCTCCATTCCTTTGCTTAACATATTTTGAGATGGGTTTCTATAAGAATTCTACTAAATATAATTTTTTTAGAAATGATTATTAAAATTGTATAATTGATGATTGATAATTGGAAAATATGAATGATTGACATTTGTATATTTCAATAATGGCTGAAATTTCCATTTTTAAAAGGGCTAAGTAATCAACAATTCGAATAAATTCTATGTTAAAGAAATTTCAAGAGACTTAAAACTAATCTCATAACTTTTGAAATGCTAATATGTGATAGAACTCAAAGAAGGGCTGTAGGTTCCCAATTTATCCAGCCTTATTTGAAAACAGAAGTATCTCACTAGCCAACTGACATCTTTCGGGATACTCACGTTCATTAAGAGGGATTGGCAAAACTGGGCCAGGCTTCTTTTTGCAAATAAAGTTTTATTGGAACATAGCTACACGAATTTTTTTTTATGTATTATCTGTGGGTATTTTTGTGCTACAACAGCAGAGTTGCTATTGAAAGTGTATGACCCACAAAATAGGACATATTTACCATCTGGCTACTTACAGAAAAAGTAAATTGCTGACCCTTATTTATATGAATAGTTTGGGGACAGCATCTTTATATGAACTTTTTATAAGGAGTTCAAATCATTGAATAAATCATTGAATCTGAGTAAGACTATTAGCATATGTGAAGACTAGAGAGGTACCCGAAAACTAGAATTAATTAAATATAGGCTATTAGTATAAACTCTAGTATTTATTTAATCTCTACGAATTTGGGCTATGTTCTTTTTTTTTTTTTTTTAGGAAAATTGCACCTGAACTAACATCTGCTGCCAATTCTCCTCTTGTAGAGGAAATTGACCCAGAGCTAACATCTGCGCCCATCTTCCTCTACTTTATATGTGGGATGCCTGCCGCAGCATGGTTTGATAAGCTGTACATAGGTCTGTACGTGGGATCAGAACTGATGAACCCCTGGCGGCTGAAGTAGAGCAGGGGAACTTAACTGCTATGCCACAGGGCTGGCCCCAGGGCTACATTCTTATCTTCTTGGTATTGTTAAAACCAAATAACCATCCTACAAAGAGAGGACTAGAGTAGCCCAGACTCTTTTAACTTGCATTCAGTGAGTCTGAAAACTGCTAGATTATTTGCATAAGATCATGTGGTATTCGTGTGCAAAAGTGTATTCATTTATCTTCAGAAATAATTTAAAGTTTAGATCATATTCCATTAAAATAGGGCAAATTAGATAGTTACTTTTGTCTCTTTTCTTTTTTGTGGAACATACAGAGATTTTGAGCATGGCAAGTTGTAATAAATCCCTCAATGTATCTGCAGGCAAAACTGTAGACAGAATGGTGATATTCACCTCCTTTGGATTAACTCACTATTTTATTAAATACCTATGTCTATAAACCATATTACATTTGACTGGAGGTGGAGACATTAATGAAAGATGTTAAGACTGAACACGTCCGTCCCAAGCTCTGCTTTGTCACGTTGATGAAGTCCATGTCTTTGGCACTGATTTTTATGCATAAGTTGGTTTATAAAACATTTCATCCTAAGTGCTTTTGAAATCATTCCCTTTAGGGGCTCAATACAAAGTATTTATTTAGAAGTAAGCAATGATTTTAATGTAGGAACTGTTTGGGGTTAGCTTGCCTTTTAAATTCTGCCTGCAACGTTAATTTGAAAACGTTTACCAGTGCCCTTCCTTTAGGCATTAAACTTTGTAGGTTTATTCTCTTTTGACCTGGCTTGCAGCTCAGGGACATTATTCTGAGATAATTATCCCAACAGAACTTAGTGATCAGTACATCAGCAGACTTATATGTCTTGGGAGCAAAATCAGCAAATTAAAAGGGCATTTTATGAAGAACAGGTAATTCAGGCTAGTTCGACTCCTGAACCTGGAAGCAAAACCGTGAAAGCGAGCTATCTTCATAATGTCCTTGAGTATGCTAGAACAACATCTTCTCAAGTATTTTACACAGAGTGCTCTGTTTGTAAGAAATTAGGTCAAACTATTAAATTCACCTCTTTTTGATGTAAAATAAAACTGCTTATTGAGGATCTAACAAAACGCTCGGTGTCCTATTAGGTTGCCTGCCTTCAAAGAATGTCCTAGATAACCTTAAGGTAATTTAAAGCACAAGCTAACTTCAATACTTCTTGTCTGCTATTGGTCTCAAGCACATTAGAATAGACTTGAAAATGCAATCTTGCAAAAACGTAGTCATCTCTTGCTGATTATATATTTCTTTTCAATGGGTCACCTATGCTTTAATTTCTCCTTATTTCACATATGACAGAGAATGCTAAGATAATTAAAGGTAAAATAAGAGAACTAGGTTAATTAATATTAAATTAATGAGGCTTTGAAATATGTATAGATAAGTATAAAGGATTGTTTCCTTTTTGTGTGATATAAACTCAACTCCTTCCTATCTGCCTTCTCTCTCCTCCCTTCACCTCTCAGAGTATTATAACGGTAGATAACTTCATGTAGAACTATATTTGCCACTTTTATTTCCTAAAATGATAGAAGAGAATAACTTTAATCTCTATTTTATACCAAAATTCCATAATGCAAAAATAATTCTTTAATTATCAGAGGGAAAATTATTCATAACGTAGTTGTACCATCAAACAAAATTGCTTGAGAATACATGTATGTTGATTGATTTGGTATACTGTGCTCTACATTTCCTTGTTTATAAGACAGATAAAGATACTTCAGGCAATCTGGAAGGTTGCTATGCTGTTCCCTAGCAAGGCAGCAAAAAGAGACTCTTACATATTTTTGAGAATTACTTGAAAACTATTAATTGGCATATGTCTATTAAAATACGTGACAACATCACAGAGCCACGTAAGTTTTACTACATGACAAAAGATCCCCAAATGTACTGGTTTGAATGTTATTTTAGTTCATGATTGATCTGTATAGTTTTTCTCCTCTTGGTCAAGCTCAGCTAATTTCAGCTGGGCCCACCCATGGGCTCCCTACAGTTTGCAGGTTAGCTAGAAACTGAATTGTACTGGCTGGGCTCATTCACATGTTTTGTGTTTGCTGGAATTTGGTTAGGATAATAGAGGCTGTGGCTCTCATCATCCAGGAGGCTAGCCTGGACTTGTTCACATGGCAGATGGATTCAAAGAGCAGTAGGAGGGAGTGGCTCAAAGTCCTCAAACTTTTAAAGTTCTTGCCTGTGTCAAAGTGGTTACTCGCGTATTGGCCAAAGCCAAAAACAAGGCCTACCCAGATCCAAGGGTGGCAAAATCTCCACGTTTTGATGAGAGGCACCATAAAACCTCATCACAAGAGTGATGAAAAGTGAAACATAAGAATTTGTGGCTATTTTTGTATTCTATCAAAATAGCACACTGTATTTGAAACATTTTTTTCCATTTGAAAATCAAAACCAATTTTTATGAATTAAAAGGAATTAAAATTGTAGTTTAAATTGTGATGTAGATTGCAGATATCAAAGTTGTAATGCAAATTACAGATTATTTACAAAATACCTTTTGTTGTTTAATAAAGTATCAGGGTGATATTTATATTTGATTTGACATTTATTTTATAGGATTAATCTGTTGTTGGTACTTAGACACTTAGTTTTTTTAAAACTTTATTTTAAGGGCAAAAAAGCTTAATTAACAGTAAATCATGGGACCGGCCAGGTGGTGTAGTGGTTAAGTTTATGCGCTCTGCTTGGGATGCCCAAGTTTTGTGGGTTCAGATCCCACGTGGACCTAGCACCACTCATTGAGCCATGCTGAGGCGGGACCCCACATAAACTAGAGGAAAATTGGCACAGATGTTAGCTCAGTGACAATCTTCTTTAAGCAAAAAGAGGAAGATTGACAACAGATGTTAGCTCAGGGCCAATATTCCTCACACACAGAAAAAAGTAAATCAAAATCAGAGAAATATTTAGGTAGGATTTTACTTTAGCAATATTGATATTTATGCTATATGAATTTCTTTATTTTGGAGATAATATTTCTCCAAATACTTTTCAAATTTAAGACAGACATGCTAGTACTTTCTCATATTTTTCTCTTGTTTTGGCTTCAATTTTATTTTTTCCACAGAAATTAGTCTGAGGACCATAGTAAATGGCAATACTATGGTTCTCAAAGTATTTTCCTTCCTTAGGAGCTTCATATTCAATCACTCCACTGTCATCAGATTTTGCCATGTGACTTGTGGTCTCTTACTTCCCTTTGTCATCATTCTTGGTGATATGACCTGCTTTAATTAACAAAATTGGGGCAAATTTGGCATTTATCACTTTTTGGCAGAAATTTTAAGAAATTTCCCCCTGTGGCTCTACCATACTTCATACATTTCTCTCTGCAATAAGTTTAGACATGTCCCAGATAACATATCCTTCAGACAATGTCTTATATTGAAGGAGATTTGGAGCAGATTCAAAACAAGGGACACGTAAAATAAGGGAGAAATTAATATTTTTGTAGTAAGCCACAAAGGTTTTTTTACCTGTTGTATAACTTATGTAAAGCTGACTGATACAGAAATGAGTAAGTAGGATACTTCCAATGTGAGCAAAACTGTGATACATCTCATTGGCCTGGGAATAGGCAAGGCGTATTGAGGGCACTTATTGGAGGCTTGAAACTGGTGCTTGGAAAATGTTGCCTGCAATAACATATAAGGAAAAAAATACCTATCTAATACAGATGTAGTTTTAGGTGGAGAGAAGGGAAAACAGAATGTTAATAATTGATATTGTTTCTATTGGTTCTCCTTGACGAAATACTTAAAGAACCCAACAAGTTTAGAAAATACTTGACCAGATGCAAGAAGAAATGCAAAAGAATAAAGTCCGGAAATTCCAAGACTTGCAGAACTTGAAGATGCCATTATTATCGTTGCTAATCAAAACCCAAAACCTTTGAGTGGCAAGGCTAATTAAAACTCAGCATCATGGCAAAGAATTTAATCAAGGATGTGGCCCAAAATCCCCCGACAAAATTTCTGGTTAGGCAGCGCCTTGTAAATACTTCAGTTGGATTAAATGGCTCAAGAAAAACATCCTAAGTGTTGGATCTCCTACAAAGCCTGACTAAGCTCACTATAGCTGTAATTAAGCTAAATTTAATACCCAATATGGTTATTCTTATTGACACATAGAATTTATTGAAATCAGCAGATTTAAAAAATGGAAAATATTATTAACGTTTTGAGAGAGGTGCATGACCAAGAGAATTACTGCCAACCTGGACTAAAAGATATTGTAACTGTCTGAAATTTAAAATAAACTTTTGGGTTCCAAGCTCCCACAGGTAGGAAGCATGCTGAAATATTGAAATATTCCCATTTAGTTCTGCGTATAAATGGTCAAGGAGGGTAATAGAAAAGGAAAGACTCATCGGATAGCACAGCCAAAAGCCATGGAAAAGAATGGACCAGGTGGCTTTTCCCGGGAAGCAGAACTGAGGCCTGTCAAGGAACTTTCTCAATAGCGGAATAAAGAGGTCACTTGTAATATTTTTCCAGGGAAATTTCAGGATTTCTATGGACCGAGTACTGCTATAGGCCTTCCATGTTTTCCCATTTTTAATGGGAATATTTATTGCATTTATCTTCTCTCTGTTCCACAATTGTGGGTTCCATGTTTTTCTTGAGGAGCAGAGAATTTATTTTCTCGTTATTATTGCTGTTATTATTTGTGTGTTTGGATTGCCTCTTGCCACTGTTCATACGTCTCTGTATCAAAAGCAGCTGGCCCTGCCCAGAAGAAATAGATAGGCTCACACAATTCTGGACCTTAAGATGATGTTCTTATTGGGTTGAACTGATGGGTTTTCACCCTTGGCATTGGGGTAAGTATTTTTTCAAACAGAAGGAAGAGAATTGCCTAAGAGTGCTTGATTGCACTTTCTTCTCGAGTATCCCCTACCATTACTTGAAGTAGAGTTATACCGCCTGCCCTAGTGAAGTCTTGCTTTTCCATGAGTTAGGCTTTGACCAAAGAAATCTAAGAGGAAGCGATTTATGTCACTTTCAAGAAGAACTTTAAAAGTCATTGCTTGGTTCTGTCATTGCTTTTCCTGTCTTCCCCAGCTCAAAATGCCTCAAATAAGGTCAGCTCCTCTTTTTAGTCTGGGTCCCATGATAAAGAAAACATGAACTAAAACCAAGCCAACAGGCAATAAACATGCAATGAATGACAAATAAATATTAATATTTTAGTATTTATAGTATGCAATATTAATTATTTTTAAGATTTTTCATATTAAAATATCAAATATTTTTCATAGTCAAAATTGTCAGATTTGGGAATTGTTTATAGTAGCTGAATAACTTAGCCTAAGATGATTTATTCAGACTTCTTTTGTGCACAGCCTAAACATTCATAGAAAATCGAAATGTTAGGCCTAAGGAACATGTGGTTACATAGACAAGAGCGTCCGTGGGAAGGTCAGCTGCTTAGACAGTCTACACCCTGACGAACTTGGGGAGGTTTGGCTCCTTACTTGCCAGCTTACAAAACAGCGTTTGTCAACACCACAGGTCTGTACCATTTTAAGAATGAGAATAATACTAGCCTTTATTTCTTAGAGATTTAAGGAATAAAAGTATTTGGAAAAATTTAAATTATTATGAAATGACATACTTATTTTATCTGGTTTTTAATCATATATAATATAACATTTTGTGTGACTGGCAGCTTAGTGTTCTCCTTATCAAATTATTGAAGACAATGGAGGTCACACCTATATGACAATATCAATAATTTTTAAGGTTTCATGTAGGACAGATTAATATTTCATGAATTACTTTAATTTTGTAGGACTATGGCAATAGTGTTTAAAACTTGCAGTATACGGTTATGTCATAATTAAGGAATTGTTGTTAAATAAACAAAACAATTTTGTGCAGGCCAATTTGACCATTTGACCAGCTAGTCAATTGCTAGGAGTTGGAGCTGTAATAATCAAATAGCCATTGCTGCTAATTAGAGTTTGAGATTTCTCTTTCTTCACTTGTGCTTCCTCATTTCCATAATCACAAAGAATTGGCATAAGTGGACTTGAATATCTAACAATAAATTTAAATGGCAGAAACATAATTCTTGATATTTTTTCATACCTCATCCCCAAACAAACCTCTTCTTTCTCCATTCTCCCCTCTCTCTCAGTAAATGCTATTCCTGTGCTCTCAGATGCTCACGGTAAATCCTAAGAACCATCCTTGAATCCACACTTTGTTTTCCTCTTGACATCCAGACCTTCAGCAAGTCTTATTGTCTTTATTGCCAGCATATACTCTGAGTCCAACCACTTCTCTCCATATTCTCAAATAGTTCCTTAGTCCAAATCATCATCTCTCACCCGAAATACTGAAAACATCCTAAAAAACTCCTTGCATCTACTCTTGCCTTGTTAATACATCACATATTTAGCACCTAGGGTAATTTTATTAAAAATAATAATATAGATCGTGTTATCTTCTATCTCAGCATCTCTCACTATTTTTCCATCATACGTAAAATATACACCTAAATTCTTTATTAGGGCCCTAGGGGCTTGCACAGTCTGGCCTCTGTCAGCCTCTGTAAACTCAGGTCCCATAGCTCTCTCTTTGCTTACGACACTGTTCACACCACTCTCACCAAGCTCTGCCTTCTTCCAGACCTTTCCTCTGATAGGAATACTCTGGCCCCAGATGTCCATGCAGTTGGCTTTACCTCATTATTTATGTCTTAGATCATAGACTGCTTTAAAAAAAAAAAAAAACTTAGACCCCAGATGTTTATGTTACCGAACCTGAAGTGAGTTTGCTCACCCGTTGCGCAGCAAGCCAATCTTTGACACCGGGCGTGGTGGAAGAAAGTAGGAATTTTATTTTTGCACAGCGCTGAGCAAGGAGAGAGGGCCGCTAACATTGAAATCCCAAACTCCCCGAAAAGCTAAAAGAAAGGGTTTTTATTTGGGGTTTTAGGTAGGGGAGGGGGAGTATATGTCCTTGCTGGTCGGAGCTTTCCCACCAGCCTGTCTTTGGCCTTGAGACTACTTGATGAGAGGAGGGAGCCTGTGACCTTGCTGGTCAGCAGCTTTCCCACCAGCCCGCATCTCTTTGCGGGAGGAGATAGTCCAGGTGCTTGTCCTTGATGGTGTCTGTCTCCATGGAGGATAGTGGATTCTGGAGCCAGGAAGCCAGAGAGTAAGCAGGGAATGAGTGTTTTGGTTTTAACCCCATATATGCTGGGTTTAATGTGGGGAAACTGATATCAGGGTTGATATCATTTACTCTCTAATGTATTACATTGTTTCTTTTCTTGCTGCATTTACCAGTAACTTAGATTATCTTATCCAGTTATTGGTTTATTATTCAATTTCTGTCTCTTTGTCTTTTTCTGTCAATTTCAAGGTCTCTTTGAGACCTTATATGTTGCAATTCTACTCAGTGCCTAGAATAGTGCTTGACAAATGTGTAAAAAAATTTAATATTTTTGTTGAATGATCAATATTGAATGATAAGAAATTAATGACTATTTCTTTTCCTTTTGGGAACAAAGTAGCTGGATTTCTGGCAAATCACTTTCTTTAGTGGGTTACCATGCAAAAACACTCAAGTTCAAAGACGTTTGTGTAAATATTTTTTATATAGGAAGAGAGAATGCTTTCTGCAATACTCTTTGCTTAGAAATGAGCATTTTTTTAAAACTTAAAAATGAGTATTTTAAATTTTACTTTAAAAATACAACATAATAACATTCATCCAAAACTTCACTTTTATATTTTTAATTACTCTTAAATAAGTGGGCAATACTTCATCAACCATTACCAATAGCTTTCTTATCAATGCCATATAGTTTTCCCTATTGTAATCTTAGATGTCAAGAGACTATTGTATGCACATAAAGTAGCAGTACCTTATATTAGCTTTAGATTATTTTCCAATTATATTTATATTTTTTCTAAATGGAGAAAAGTATAGAAAATAAGCATTTTTATATGAAGATTTTTAAATATACAATTAATAGTCTCATCTAATTATAAAATGATCATAGTTTAATAATAATCTCCTGTGTCCCAGGTGATACCATAAAGCCATATAAATAGATCGAGAAACACAAATTTATGAAAATAGATTGATAAGAATGACATAGCACGTTCTTTAGCGCTTCAGTTAAGAAGATAACAGGGAAACTAACAAACACTGATAAAATAAAGAATAGAAATAGTGCATAAATATTTTGAAATTAATGTTAAATACATGAAATGATTTAATCCCAAATTTAATGTTTAATTAATTGTTAAGAGATAATGTTAAGAAATGTCAAATTATTCAATGAGATAGTTTGACATAGTATCGTGAAATTTTATTTAGTTATGAAATTCAGCTTCTTCAGCTTCCAATTGTTGGTGACCTTGGGAAAGTCACACAATATTTCTGAATTCCAGTTCCTTATTTGTAAAATAAGAGTACAAATTAAGCTTTTTTTATAAGCCATCTTCATACCTAGCATTATTTTTATCTCCCTGACCTCTTCCTCTGCATTATTTATTTTTCCCCTTCATATAATGAATTTTTCTTTTGGCGCTGACAATTGTGCTCCAATTATCTGTGCTGTATGTTTAATGTGATGTTTGAATTTTTATTTTGTCTGCTTTTCTTGCCTATAGATTCACTTCATTTTCATCACCCTTGCAGGTCCTGTATTTTCTATATAACATGACACAAAATTAAAATCTTCTTCTTCCTTTAGAAAACATTTCTCCTAGATATAATAATGCAAAAATAGCAATTGCTGAACCTTCATTCTGCTTAACTTTAGACTGTTTGACATAAATACACACACACATAGACACATTAACTACTATTTTCTTACCACCGTGACATTTGTATTATTATCCAAGTTGTAAACATGACAAAAGTGAGGCTTATAATGATCAAGTAATTTCTAGTCCTAAGTTATACACCTGCTAGGTTCTAAAGCCAAGATGTCACTGGAGGTTTCTCTGATGCTAAAACTCACATTATCATGCATTCTACTGCACAATTGCTAACTTTGCATTTTACCCTTTTTTTCTTCATGTTTGGAGCAGTGATCTTTCTCTCAATACGTTTTATATAATATATCCAAATATTTTCCATGAAATACTTATCTTGGGAGAAGAAATCTATCTTCAAGTTAAGCGTTTGCTAACTTTCAGAGTGTGTGTGTTTGCACATCAGTGATTATCTCATTTCTTCTATGCTAGCACTATAGGTTCTTAAGTTCAAGGGGATAGCATTAAATCCTTTAAACAAATAATGAAAATTCTAGTGTCAAAAAGGTATTCATCAAGATCATTCTGCTTAACTGAGGCAGGATATTTTCCTCTAGTTGCTTACTCTCCTGCATATGAAGTATTTTTTTTCTGATTAATTTGAAATACATGTTATAAATATTTTACTAGAAAGAGGTCTTTAGAAATTACGTTCCCAGACTGGATTTGTCTGAGCTGTCCATCTGCCTTGGCCACAACTGACTGGTTTATTTCTAACCCAGTCTGAAATATGCCAGCCCATCCCACAAGAGCTCACTTTTGCTGCTCTCTGGCTGACTTGGGTTATGGGGAGTTGAAACCTCCTTTGGATGTTTAAAAGTTCTGGTGTAGAAAGGAGAACAAGCCAACCACCCCTCTTTCTTAGAATCAGCTTCTGAATAATTGTTGAAGAGTTTCTTCTCAACGATGCAGCTCCAAGCCTCGGCTATTGGGACACAAAGTAAACCTCACTCTTTACTTTGAGGAAAATTTGCTTTCTTTTAGAAGTCTAGATATTAGTGAGGGTAGTAGGTTAAACTGTGTCCCCCACAAAAGATATGTTCAAGTCCTAACTCCTAATACCTGTGAATGTGACTTTATTTGGAATTAGGGTCTTGGCAGATGTATTCAAGTTAAGATGAGGTGATAGTGGATTAGATGGGCTCTAAATCCAATGACTGATGTCCTTATAAGAAAAAGAGAAGGCACAAAGAGAAAGAGGCCATGTGAAGGCGGAAGCAGAGATTGAGGTCATATAACTACAAGCCACAGAATGCTGGAGATTCCTGGGAACCACCAGAAGCTAGGCACAGGCAAGGAAGGATTCTTCCCTGAAGCCTTCACAGGGGGCATGGTACTACTGTCACTTCGATGTCAGACATCTAGTCTCTAAAACTGAGAGAATACATTTCTGTTGTTTTCAGCCACTTCATTTGTGGTAATTTTTTACAGCAGCTCTAGGAAACTAATGCAGTCAGTAACCTATAATTCCTCAACTTTGAGCAGGTATCTTCTTTCCTGCTACCCTTCCTAAAGTTTGACAGATTTCCTAATAATACCTTCAAATTCTGTACTGTTATGACTTTGATTCTTGGAATGTATCATGATTATTTATTTTCTTTCAAAGAGGTGTAATGGAGTGTATCTATTAGTCACCATAAATTTGAAGTGCGATGTTTACATTTTAAAGTGAAAATATAGACAGAACAAAGAAATTTTTGTTAAGAAGCTTAAAGGAGTTTGACTTTCAAAGTCACAGAGTATATATTTAAAAAATATCACTTCACTTATTTCAAAGTATACATATGCACACAAATAAACCCATTTAATTATGTTCAGGTCCTTATTTTTTAAATATTATTTCATTTTTGATTTCCAATTATTTTTTTCTTTAAAAGGGTAATAAAAATTCATGTTAGCATATGCAAATTGAGTTGTATATGTGTATACATATGTATCTATATGTATCTATATTTTCTCAGAGATTATTGGGATCTACTTCAGAGTCAGAAGTTAAATAGATAAAAACAAGAGAAAGATAGAGAAAGAGAATAAAACATTGTGAATGGGAAAAATGATTCTCTTAAGTAACAATGACTTAGCCCAAATAGTAAAGGTTCGAATATTGAAACTTTATTAAATTTCCATTTTTAGTGAGTTACATTTGTATTAGTTTCTGAATATTCAGGACACTATAGAATAGTTGTTAACTGAAAAAAGAAACAGATCAGTAGAAAGGCTATCAAAAACTATATGGAGTGAAAACTTTGGACAATATATTCACACTGTTTGAACTAATATTTGATTCAAGATTTCAGAATGAGAAATTAGTTTACATTTGCTGGAGCTGCTCTCAGGATTCCTGCTGCAACCCCATCCCATAGAAAGCCAAAGCTTTGTTTCAGTCAGGGGCTTTTGTGTTTTCAGGCTTCCTTTAACACTTGCCAGGCATCAAGAAGACATTCCTTATGACAGTCTCAAAAAGAGATGGAAGGGAGCCTTATTTGGGAGTGCAGGAGGATGCAGGACTCACAGCAGAAAACCAGGGTCCCTGAGACAGTGGAGGAGTGAGAGCTGTCCAAGTCCTGCAGGTGTGGAGATGTTATTAACTTAACAATGTTTATACAGGCCTTTATCCTCAAAACTTTGTACATCTTAGTCCATGGTCTTTAACAATTTGTTTGCTGACTGAGTTCATTTGTTTTTCCCAGACAGCAATAAACATTTTTTATGCCTTGGCTGCAGGAGGATTTTTCTTTTCTTTTAAAAAATTTCAGGGGCCGGCTCCGAGGCCGAGTGGTTCAGTTCGTCCGCTCCGCTGCGGCGGCCCAGGGTTCAGATCCTGGGTGCGGACGTGGCACCGCTCGTCAGGACACGTTGAGGCGGTGTCCCACATCCCACAACTAGGAGGATGTGCCACTATGATATACAACTGTGTACAGGGGGGGTTTGGGGAGATAAAGCAGAAAAAAAAAAATATATTGGCAGCATTTGTTAGCCCAGGTGCCAATCTTAAAAAAATAAATAAATAAATAAATAAAAGGCCCCATCCTACAGCAATTCTTTCACTTAAAAAAAAAATTCACATATATGTAATGTAACATATATAAATTATGTTATATAAATTATATTTATGTATATTATTAATCTTGCTTCTCTTCATATATGCTTTCTTGTATTATATTTTTGAACATACTCTGCTTTAAAATATTTTTGAATACTAATTTTCCATATATGTGATATATGTGGCTAATCCCTTATATTGTGTGTTCTTTATCTTTTCCCTCATAATTTTGTCCTTTTTCTCTGCACTGAGGCATTGTTTTCAAGTAGATCTTCCACATCAAAGATTACTTTTTCTACACTATTAATTTGTCCTTTGCTGTTGGTTCATCCTTCAAAATTATGATGCCCTGTATTGTTTCTAAATATTCACTCCACGTTTATTTTCCCTTAAATATTTTATTGTAATTGCCTCTATACCAGTTCTCCTTCCAATTCCTACAGTTGTTTAATCATAGCAATTATACATTTATCTTTATGTTGCATCCTGACTACAGATTCATTTTATTTGGCTTCTATTATGTAGGCTTACATGGTTTAAAAAGTGAATTACTAATTATTTAAAAAATTGAAAACCTTCAAATCAAAGTTTACCTGCCTTGCTTCTCTAGAGCATAGTTAGAAGAACCGTCAATGTTGATACCACATCGCCACATGACAACAGTTAGGTGGAGCTCAGTGTGGGTTCTGTCCTCTAAATAAGATAGGCAGGCACTTCCTGTCTCCACCATTCCCTATTTATTCCTGGCCTACTTAATCTGTGAACCCTTCAATCACTTTCCTTCAATCACAATCCTTCACTTTCTGGAGAAGGAAACTGTATGCTACATAATTTTAAAAATTATCAAAAAAACAATACCAAAAGCTTTCTTATTGAGGTGATGTGCATTTCTGTAAACTAAGGCCTAAACCATTAAGTAAAGGAAGTTTACAGAGACAAAGGCAAAGCCTGGACCAAAACTATGGTGTTTTGATACCAAATTTGATGTTCTTTTCATTATAATATTACTGCTGCTATGGTATAGAAAATTATTACCACTATAACCCTGAATATTCATTCATTCAAATCACTTATTCATTTTTTATCACCCATTCAACAGTTACTCATAGGTGATGCTCAAAAAATAAGTACTTGTGAAGAATTCTCTTTAACACAATTTTCAACCATTCCTATATGAATGTACACTTACTCATGGCTTATAGATTGGAAGTTTCTATCATCTCATTTTCTTGAACTTATTTCTTCAAAATATTTATTTATTTATTTGCTTGAGGAAGATTAGCCCTAAGCTAACATCTGTGCCAATCTTCCTCCACTTTACATATGCATCACTGCCACAGCATGGCTGACAAGTGGTGTAGGTCTGTGCTTGGGATCCAAACCTGTGAACCTGGGCTGCTGAAGTGAAGTGTGCTGAACTTAAGCACTATGCCACGGTGCCAGCCCCCCAAAATATTTATTATTTGCAATATAATTTTGTCTCCTAAGTTTTTCTGCATTTGACTTTTTTAGTACGTTTTTAAATTACTAGATACACCATTCCTAGGTATGTGCATGCACTGAGCATACACACATCACAGCGGCATTTTCAGATAATATCTATACAATTTGAGGAGATTTAGGAGATATTAAGTTGAAATAGTTTCTACATACTCCAATGGAAACTTACATGAAATTTAAACCTAATCAAATGTTATCGTCTCATTCACAAGATTCTTTTATTAGGATTTGTCCCACCTCCATCTGCTGAAGTTAACTACTACTTCCTAGTTCTGCCACTAGGATATTTCTCTCTTCCCTGACTTATTACGAAGAACTTTGATAAATAAACTAGTTCCCTTGTTCAAATAAATAAATCATGCCAGCTCTTTTTCTTCATGAGCCCCTTAAATTCTGGCCAACAGCTGTTTTAAGGAACTTGCCACAGAGCTTAGATAACAGTTGCCATTATAACATTTTTGGAACCATTGTCCAAATAAATATTTATTCTTGCAATCACAAATTGTCCTTCTGTCATCTCTCATCCTCTATCCAGCTAAGACAATGGCTCACTCGGATCCACTTAAATTCTGTAAGATGTGGATTGTAAAAATTATTTGACAACTACACAGTACGTCTTTGAAGACTGTGCAAAAGAAAAATTTAAGATGTTTCTGATAGTAATTATGTACAATATTTGAGCTTTGGGTGTTTCATATTATTAAGAAAATTGTGGTGATCTGGGGAGACAGACTATAGTGACATGTTCAAGTTTCTTTCTCTAGGTAGAAGAACTCCAAATTTGTACTAAAATAAATGAATTTGCATTTCACTTTTTAAAATATTGGCATTAGAGAAGATACATGGAGTTGTTGCTGTATTCAGTGTTTGAGATATAAAAGAGATGTAATGCCCACGATTCTGAGTTATTTTGATTATCATTGCCCAAGGTGATCTAACAACATCATGATGCATCTATTTAACAGGGAATATGGAAAAAAAATTTATTAGAATATCTATTTATCTTCTAAAACAGTTCAAAATTTAATAAACAAATGGCATGGTATAAACAAAAACTGCAGCACAAAGTATAGGGACTATATTAAAAGACCAACAGTATTAATACTATTCAATCCAAATATGAGCTAATAGCAAAATTAACATAAAGAATAAGGGAAAACCAGCAATCAAGCATGCATACACCCACATACACACACACATACAGACAATGACTTGTTATTTAATAACTGACCTTTCTCTTATTAAAGATACTTTCCTAAAAATAAACCTTTATAAACTAGTAGAATATTAAACTGACTTCCAAGAAATAAAGAAAATTTCTTTAAAATTTATGGCATCTAAAGTCATTAGCAAATTATCTATTCAGAAAATACTAGGAAAGTCCATTAATTTCATTTAAGTTTGCTTTCATGACTCAAACAGAAGCATTGTGATTCATCCAGCTACCTTTGCATACTTATGTGGAGCTTATTTCCATAAATATTTTATTAAATTCATAGATCATGCAGTTAGTTTTGTTGTTCAAGTTACTTAGAAAGTTGAAGGTTGTGAGAAGTCTTTTGTAATCTAGAATAGGCAATATTGCAAATGATAAAATTTATCAAATTGCTTAATTATAGACAAAACTACAGTTACGTATCTGTGCTGGAACAGAAGTGATTATTTAGCCAATAAGTTCCAGGACCTCAAGACTGACTTCCAATATTTAGTGAGACTTGATGTATTATTCAAGTAAATCTAATTTAATTTATTCAAAAAACTATGTATATCTCGGAAATATTTCAAAATTGCCTTTTTTCTTTATACTTTCAAAGCTTTCCTTGCCTTTAATAAGGGTATACTTATGCAATAAAAAGAGATTCAAATGGAATAAAGACATAATATATTAGACACTACTAATGTGGACATATATTTTCCAAAGCTTTTGTCTTTATTCTATTTTTTTAAAAATTTTGAAAAATGTAATATATGTTTATGACAGTAATTATTATTTTATAATTATTATATTGCATAAAAATTCCTCTGAATATTAAATGTGGAACACAGACATTCCATAAAATGAAAGTTCTTTGCTTTATGTTATCATGTACTTATTATTTGAAATTAGAATATCAAATTATCACTATTAGGAACTTTGGGAAATCAGAAAAATTAGCTTTTGTATTAACAAACTAGAATTATTCCAAAAATTCCAAACATGAGGGAGAAATTCACCAACATTACTAGAAGGTATAAGCATATTTTTCCTAAAAATGATAACAATAAAAGTTTCCTCAAATAGAGTTTCAGAACTCCTTTTAAAACTTTTTAGCAAATTTAGTTCTTTTCCTAAAGACTGTCAATTGCTCCTCTTTGTTTTTTTGAATTGGGGTATTGAAGAGATGTCTGCACTCCCATGTTCATTGCAGCATTATTCATAATAGCCAAGAGGTGGAAATAAAGCAAATGTCTATTAACAGATAAAGAAAATGTAGTATGTATTTGTATATACAATAGAATATTATTCAGCATTAAAAAAGAGGAAATTCTACCATTTGAGACAAAATGGATGAACCCGAAGGACATTATGGTCAAATAAGCCAGTTACACAATGACAAATATTACGTGTTTATATTGTATTAACATGCTTACATTATAAATTGTGTATGCGGATATGTTTGTTCTTTAAAATTTAAGTATAGGAATAACTCAATATAAAATACTTCAGTCATTAAAAATTTTTAATTGTTACAAATGTATTGTTAAATTTAATTTTGAAGTATTAAATACATTATATATAATTCTAATTATTGTAACACATATAGTACCTAATAAATACCTGTGAAACACTGTTGAAAGATGCCGCTGCCCTTTTTGTAACTCTGTAATTATGTGTTGTTTTTAAACATTTCAAGTCCTGTAACTGTCTAATCATATCATTACATTGTATATTTAATTATTAAGAAATTTGTTTGCAGAATAAAAGGTCTGACAAATGACTATGAGATAAATTTACTAAATAAGAAAATAAATGAATATTCTAGAGCTGAGCAGTGAGGGTGGGGGCAGAGAAAATCGTGAAAGTGAAACTTTCTTGCTAAAGATATGCTAGTTGTTTAAAATGACTCCTAAGTCATTTTAAAATGTTTGGGTATTCCACATAGCAATTTATAAAAAGAGTAACAATTACATGACTTAACAAAGCTTTTCTTTCATGCAGAAGTAAATAAATAAGTAAAATTCAAAATTCAAAAATTCAGAAAATTCAAAATTCGGAGAATAGATACCACGGCTCTTAAATATTAAAGTCTGTTCAAGGAAATGAAAATTAAAAATGATATACTATATTGCTTCTCAATTTATCCAATACTTTTAATATGGCTTTGGTGGCCCAAACATGTTCAAATATTTTTCTAGCTCTATAAATTTACATTATGTAGAGTAAAAATAATGTTTTGATTCAGATCTTGATACATAAGTATTTGATAAAATTCCCCTAGGATAAATTCATAGAAGTACAATTACTGAACTAGAGTTATAAATAGTATAAGAGTTCTTGATATATATTGTCAATTTATTTTCCAGAAGCATTGTATAAATTTATAAAGATTATAATTAAGCAATTTTCATTAATTCATATGAATTTTTTCAAAATGAGTCTTAAGTAGTGAGATCTATCCCATAAATTAAAACGAAATTTATTTTTCATGTATCCAAATAGTCTTCATACTGATACTTTGCCTTAAAATCAAATATAAAAATATTCCACAAAACAAGTGAAAGTATTAACCTGTAATTTGCTTTATTGATTAAACCCTTAATATTTTATTCTACTACAAACATATTTACTCTAAAATAAAATGTGTGTTTCAAGAAACAGAAATAGATGAATGAAAGCAGATGAATGAGAAATAGCAAAGATTTAAATCCTACTTACGTGGATAGGAACTAGGTAAGACAATATTAAGATTTGATTTCATATCTTTGAGTGTTCTTCTAATTTCTAGGGCTTAAATTATAATATCATTTTATGTACTAAATTATTACATTTTTTAGGAAAATAAAAATTGCATTTAAAATTACTTAATTTTTCCTGGTATGCATTCAGCATTTGTCACTCGTTATACTCTCACAATAATATTCTAACTTTGAAAGTATCCAATCCACATTTTAAAAAAGAGTTAAAACATCCCACATGATTATTTAATGATAAAGCATTTTTCACCTTGAATTTCTTATCACAAAATCAGGACAATTATAATTTACCATATATGAGAGGGATTTTTAAAATTTTTACGGTGAACTGCTAACTGTTTAGAGACAAGTACTCAAACATGTAACATAAGTAAAAGTGATGAACTAGTTTCAGTCTACATTATTTAGCAAAAATGCGTTGTTTCAGGATGCTGTGACTCACCCCAGGGTAGTCTCAGGGTTCTATGGGGTATAGCTCTAGAGTGTAAATAATTGCTTACTTCTGTCTCACCATATCCCATTCTAATTCACTTACATTAGATTTAAGATTTGAACTGGAACATGATTTTAAAAAGTTGCAAAACAATTTTATACGGTGTCTTTTGGAGTTCAAGATATGCCTCTAAAGGAACACAATGTGTTTGGTTATAAATGGTGGAAATGAAACCATATCTACACCTTTTCCCCATGCATTTTTCTCAGTGCTCTACAGTGATGATGCAGACATCCCTAGCATTCGAGAGATGCTTTAGGGACAATGCTTATAACTCCCCATTAAAATAGAAATGCTTTGTCATTTTAATCCAAATTAGAAAATCAGTTCCTGCTAAGATCATGAAGGCAAGCAACATGCGTAGACTATTCAAAACAGTGGGAAGATATAGTTTTGAGTGTCTGGGGCAGGCTTATTAAAATGATATGGAGAGTTCCAGTCGCATATTTTCATGTTAGCTTCTCTTAGTGCTGTTTATCCTTCCTACTTGGAATTTATACCAATTGAATTGATTTCTTTTTTTTTTTTAATGATTATTTGATTAGTGCAACGTTACACTCTTCTGTCGTTCTGCCCACACTTCTGTATCCAGAGCCTTAGTACTTTTTCTGGCACATAGCAAACCCTCGGTAAATGATTATTGCAGGCCTGTTTGAATGAGTGGTCATATCTTTAAATATAACACTGTTGAAGAACTTCATTGCTATATGATTTCTTTCTAAATGCTTCTTCCACAAAATTTCATTCTCAAATGAAACTTGTGGGAAAAGAGAAATTGGAATATGAAATTTCATATTATAAGCAAACTTTGAATAAGTTATCTATTGTAAGAAATTACATGCATTTGGTACAATCCTAGAAACAAGGAGGAATATGACATGTTTTCCTTTATTTCTGCTTGAAAGGAAGAAATGCTCTCAATGAATTTTTTTTTGGTGTGGAAGATTCACCCTGAGTTAACATGTGTTGCCACTCTTCCTTTTTTCCTTTTTGCTTGAGAAAGATTAGCCCTGAGCTAACATCCATGACAATCATACTGCACTTTTTATGTGGGTCACTGCCACAGCATAGCTGATGAGTGGTGTAGGTCCACACACCTGGGATCTGAACCCACAAACCTGGGCTACTGAAGTGGAGCATCCAAACTTAACCACTACACCATGGGGCCAACCCAGAATTTTTTTTGGTGAGGAAGATTGGCCCTGACCTAACATCTGTTGCCAATCCTCCTCTTTTTGCTTGAGCAAGATTGCCACTGAGCTAACATCTGTGCCAATCTTCCTCTATTTGGTATGTGGGATGCTTCCACAGTGTGGCTTGATAGGTGGTGCATAGGTCAATGCTGGGGATCTGAACCAACAAACCCTGGGCCACCAAAGCAGAGTGTGTAAATTTAACCTCTATGCCATGGGGCCAGCCCCTCAATGAATTTATTTTTTTAAAAAATCCACTCACTCAATGATTCAGGAGAAGGATTTCTGTGTTTCGGTTTTTGTGGAGACACATCAGCAGATTCAACACTAGAGAACTGTTAAAAGATAAAATGAGACATATTAAAAATTTTAAGTTTATTTGAGCAAAAATTGATTCAAATCAGGCAGCATCCAATCTTGCAGAAATAAAGGAGCTCCAAGAAGTTGTACAAAATGGAAGATTTTTTTATGAGCAGAATGGAGCAGGAACAGGGAAGTTACGGTAGGCAAGGAAGCAGGTTGGCTATTTCAAGGTTACTTTCCTTTAGGGGATGGCAGGGGTCTATCGGGCAGATGACCTAACTAGTGCAATCAGGTGATTTCTGACTAGCTGGTTTAAGATTCCACTGCTGAGAGAGCCAAAACTGTAATTAGTTAAGTCTCAATTTGGTAACATGGGACTTAGCATAAGCAACTCCATTTTGGGCCTGTTGTCTTGATTTTACCAATCCCTGCAACTCTCAGGATAATTAGTCAATTCACCAACTGCACCATCATCAAAACACTCTTGTCTGGACCCTCTAACAACCAGGTAGAGTTTCTTCAGATGTGACATAGGATAGCCTCAGAAATGATGGAATTCGATATGGAAAAAAATCATTCCTAATGCAATTACATTATTTACATTAGGGTACAGAAAATGCTAGTTTATCCAGCATTACATAACTAGAAAGAGAAATCGATTCACAGATTGAACAAAGACTTTTTAGCAATTATCTTCTTAATTACTACAGCACTGAGAGAACATTGCCAGGATATTTTTTTTTATGTTGTGTAGCTTTACTTTTATGTAATTTTTATATTGTTTAAATCTTTGAGTATATATTTTATGTCAGTAAACAGTTAAAAGCAAAACTAAATAACTTTTCACATAATTGAAAAACAGAAGAGAATTACTATATCTGAGCATCATATTTAGAAAACTTGCACAGGAAAATTTGATTTACCATGTATATTTCTAGCTAATCTAAAATCTAGTATTAACTTACTGCTACCAAGCATATGATTTTTACTTTCTTTTCTGTTGATAATGTGTGTTAGTGATGTAATGCTGATGTATATATATCTTTAAAACAATAATACAAAGACGACTAAAGTCTTTTAAAATATATAAAATAAAAAATAAAATGATAAAAAGTCAATGACTACAATATATTCTTTCTATTTAATATAAGCAACACATGCTGCGTTTTCTAAATAACATTGTTAAAAAACATAATCAATACTTCTAAATCCTGGTAACACAATTAATCACTCATTAAATTACAGATGAGGCAAAAGTATATTGCCAATTCATTCACCACACACACACACACGCACACACACACCCGCCACTGCCACCACCAAAGCCTGAAGTTAACAATCATTTATTTGCCTGATATTCAAAAGCAGTGTTGCAACTTTCCTAAAATATTTTGATTTAATGTTTATTATGACCACACTCAGAGGTAAAATCACATCAATAATAGTTTTTAAGCAATGGAAACAGTTTCTATTGCTTTATGCCAAAAACTGTATGTGATGTTATTTCCTTCATTATACAGTGCATCCGTGCATACCGAAAAAATTAGCAAGCAGAAAAATAATCTTACAAAAGAAATATAATTTGTAAGATTAAAATTAATTGCTGATTTAAGAAAAGGTTAAGACAAAATATAATGCTTGCCTAACTAAATCATTTTACACCAGTTTTATAAAGAGTTTAATTTTGGCCCTGTGAAAATCTTCATTTATGTGAAAACTAATTTACATTGGATTACTAAAAAGGCTCATTATTGTACTTTTTAATAAATCCATCTTATTTGGCTTAAAAGGACAGAAATGAAATTTGTCTGAGAGTTTCCCAGTAAACACATATCTCCTAAAAAGCTGAGGAAATAAATAATAATTACATCATAATAGCCTCCATTTGCAAATATAGTTTTCTTTTCTCCTGAAAAAAATTATACTAAGCTTATGAATGTTTAGTGCTTCAGAGAGAGAATGCTATGACCTCACTTAGCAATTAGTTTTCTTTTTATGCTCCGTAAAATTGAAGAGATTTACAAAGCAAGTGGAAATACTAACTTTTATAATGATGAGCCATATGGCATCTGGTTTACTATATTTATGCTTAGTGGAGAGTATAAAATTATAGTTTTTGCATTTTTCTTTTGCAAAATGAGGTCACTACGTCTATTATGCTTACAAATTAGCAAGACAAAGATAACAAAAAAAAGTTTCAGGTTACTTTAAAAAAATAGATTCTGCTAAAACTAACATTTTTCCCGAGCTGTTTTGATTTATAAATAAATTTTAAAATGTTTATAAACATGAAATACTATGCTTATAAAGCAAGAAATTGTCCAGGTGAAATCTGTGACACAGGTAGTTTGGCTTGGGAAGCATTTTACTCCCCATCTAAACGTGCTCTTAGAGAGAAACAGGCACTGCCTCGGACCTCCCACCTGCTCTGTGTCTGTTTAACTGAGTACATCAGTTAGGAATAGATAAATTTGTGCTTAGTGATAGGTGAATCTATGATTCATCATAAGAGACAGTATATGCCTATAATTAGGTAGATTTTAATCTGTACATGACATGGAGAGATAGAATTATGTACATTAAATGTGGTGGATTTAGCTAATAAAAGGATGGAAACTACTCCACACCATTTATTAGCTGTGTGCTTGTGGTAACCAATTTACATTTTCTGCTTGGGGGCAGCTCACAAGATTTAAAGGCAATAGTAAAGAATATCATTTTTTTTTTCCTAACTATGATAGGAAGGCTTAGGAATATTTTAAGTAAAAATTATTGTTTGTTCACATAATATTTGGTCCTTTTCACCTTTTGTGCACTGGCCACAGAGAGGCCAGCATAATGAAATAATTCTGGGAGAGCAATGATGAAGTATGTTGGTGATAACACAGAAAAACAGGGTTGCATCTCATGCATCAAACTTTTTAAAACATTCACACAGTCATCAGTTGAGTGAAAACTGAGGTTACTGTGTTGACTCATCTGCAGTTTTATTTTGTATATAAATGGGCATAATTATTTTATTAACATAATGATGCCAATTTTCTGAGTATGACTAAAACATTTATTACTACTATGCACATTTTTTAAAAAATCATGATAGCTCTTGTTTGTACTGTCTTGGTTATGTACCCTCAATTTTAAAATCATCATGTTATGCTCTCCTCTCAAGCAGAAAAAACAAAAATTTTATATGTAGAATTCTCTTTTCTAAGAAATACATAAAATATATACGCCTGCTATACTTTTAACAGCAATTTAGTATGTATTTATGTTCTTTTGGTTCTATACAATCAACATCTTATCATCAAAACCCATTATTTTGAGTTACCGTACTCACAAAATGGTAAATTACTTTCACAGTCTTCAATTCCACCCTGTTTTCAATACTAGATCAAAGTATCATTTTAAAATGAGAGTAGTGCTGGACTCTGAAGCTATGGACATTGCACTGAATTTAAGACTAAAAAAATTATGCCAACTTCAAAATAAATACTATAAACTATCCAGAATTTGCAATAACACAGAAGGGAGCATAAACCAGAGAAACTTTCTGGAACTATTTTTATTTTTCATAAGTCAGAAAGATTAGCTTTGCATGTGTATAACAATGTGCTATCATTTTGTAATGCTAACAGAAATGATTAAATCAAAAAATGTAAATGTAATCAGTTTTAAAGCCATCTGAAGACTCATCATCTAAGATATAAATTATAGGCTTTCCATGGCTGCTGAAAACTTAATAGCCTTTATTTCTAGAATACATGCTATGTTGAAAGTGTGATGTTTTACATGGCCTAATGAGAATTCAAATCAGAGTATTTCTAAAGGGAAAGTATTGATTCATACTAGGTCAACCATGATAAAAACGTATTCCCGCAGCTATCTGAATTACTACATAAATCCATTCTCTTGTCAATTGTAACTTGTTTCAATTGGCCCTTCACACTTTTTGAACAAAACATAAATGGACTGTTCCACTCTAGAAATGAATTAGGCCTTTCATACATAGATGCATATTGTACATTTTATTTTCAAGAACCTCTATTGTAATGTCAGAATGATCAGATTCGTCAACATGCATCACAAAGATCATTTCTAAACTTTTAAAGCTCCCTCTTGGGAGCACAGGAGATTTTTCACTGACTTTGTTTTTTGCTATATACGTTCTAAACTGGCTTTATCGATAGCCAGGCAATATGCCACTCTTTTCCCCTCTCTGTCAGGAATCATAAAAGTGTCACTTAAAAGATGGGGCCTATTGATTCTTATACTCAGTTCATGAAGATAATCTTTCTCTCTGCTTGAAATATTTGGAAATGTTGCCAGAAAAGTGTCAAAAATGATGAAATATGATTAATACAATCTCAAACTTAGAAAATACATTAATTTTACCTGACTTCTGACTGACCAGTTTATAGAAAAATGCAGAAGTAGGTGACGGCTTGAGTCTCATATTGCTGACATTTTATGAATATATGAGTATCAGCTAAATCCTTGATTCTCAGCATCAGTTTATAATCTGAATGGAAGACACAAACAATGAAAGATGTGATTTGGGCAGTCTTGTTAAAAATAGTTTTAATCATGGGGCTGGCCCCATGGCCGAATGGTTAATTTCGCGCGCTCTGCTGCAGGAGGCCCAGTGTTTCGTTGGTTCGAATCCTGGGCACGGACATGGCACTGCTCATCAAACCACGCTGAGGCAGCGTCCCACATGCCACAACTAGAAGGACCCACAAAGAAGAATATACAACTATGTACCGGGGGGCTTTGGGAAGAAAAAGGAAAAAAATAAAATCTTTAAAAAAAAAAGTTGTTTTATTAAAAAAAAAAAATAGTTTTAATCTTATATGTTTAGGTTACCAGTCTAGTGAAAACTAGTTTTATATATTTGGATGAAAGAGTTTAGGATAAAATCTGGTGTGCAGAGTGAGATCAGGCTGAAACAAATGGCTAATAATTATTCCTGATGAGATTTAAAGATTAGGGGTCACAATGCAGATGGAAAGCAGATTCCGTCAAGCGTGAGATATGTGGGTGAGGGGATGTGACACAAGTATCATAAAATGTTTTGGAAGCAAAGTGCCTCACAATGGAGGCTGGGCTGAAATGAGATGAAAAAGGTTATCTCTGTAGGCATTAGTCAATAAGTATTTCAGTAAGCTAAAAGGTAGAGGGAAATGTATTAAAACATTCCAATAAAGAGAGATGCAGAAGAGCAGCTGTGTTTTGGAAAACTTGTTCTTTAAACACTACATTTGATTAAGTTAAATTGTTGGTTTTTTTCAGTGCAGACTGAGGAGCGTCTCTATAGAGTATACCTTACAGCTTCTTCATTTTCGGCTCTTTCATATAAACTGACCAATTTTTCACCTATTTGTCGTGGAATTTTCCTTAGATTTTAATGTCAAATTGTGTAGAACTGCCTTTCATATTTTTGAAAATACTTAAACATCCTTTAATTGCATATCAGTCTCAATTTAATTCTGTTATTATGGATAAATGTAAATATTTTTCTGCTTTCAGTTACAGGCGATGTCTGCGATATCTCATTCCTTTCAATTGTAATCTATTCTCCCACTTCCAATTAATCATCAAGTCCTGTTGCTTACTCTGTGTATGTGTGTGTGTGTGTGCGTGCGAGTGTATGACAGAGAGAGAGAGACAGAGACAGCAGAGAGAGATGGACAGAGACAGAAAGAGCAATACTGAGAGAAAGACATAGATTTCCCGTGGGTATCCTCAATGTATATTCACATACCACACACGCATACACTTCATCCTCTTCTCTTCCTCTCTCTCATTTCTCTGACTATATTTCCACTGTGTGTTTCCAGTGTCATCTGCCCCCAGGTTATTCTCCACAACGCAGCAAGTGTGATATGCATGTTTTACTGGAAATATCATCATATATCTTCCATGTGTAATATAATACAGTTTCTCTTGGTTTTTGTTTAAAAGCCGAAGTTCTTACCAAACCTGCAATACTTTGTCATTTGACCCGTGGCTATATCACCGGCCTGATCTATCAAAACTCATTCCTCTTCCTCTCAACACTCTGATAAAAATGTCTTTTTATTTTATAAACCCGCTTCATTCTGTGTGTTCACAGCCATTGCATGTGGTGTTTCTTCTCCTTAAGACATTATTCCTGAGATTTATGTTTGGCTGACATCTACTGCACCCTTAGATCTCAAAGGACCTCAAGGTCTTCCTTTTTTTAAAAAAAAAAAATATTTTATTTTTTTCCTTTTTCTCCCCAAAGCCCCCCGGTACCTACTTGTATATTCTTAGTTGTGGGTCCTTCTAGTTGTGGCATGTGGGACGCCACCTCAGCGTGGTTCGATGAGCAGTGCGATGCTCGCATCCAGGATTCGAACTGACAAAACACTGGGCTGCTTGCAGCGGAGCGCTCGAACTTAACCACTGGGCCACGGGGCCAGCCCCTCACGGTCTTCCTTTATACATAAAGGATCTCATAAAAATCTTGTGTGTCTCCTTTGTGGCTGATATGACCATTTTTTCAGCCTGTTTTTCTCACTAGCATGGCAGATGACTGAGGATAGAGACTTGCCATTTCTGTCCTTCACAGCATTCCTAGAACTAGTCCATTGACGAGCATATTGCTTAAATATATTTGTTTCCTGAAGGAATAAACACAAGATATGAAGCTATACATGGTTAGACATGAAGTGCCACATTTAATCCCTTTCTCTCTTTCTCAATCTAAACGAGATATTAAACGTTGTTAAACTGTAACAGTATTCGTGCTTCTTCCCAATGGCTATTACTCCTTCAATTTCTTATTAAACTATCTACTCTTTTAAAGCTCTTGCCATTTAATTATACAAGCAACTTCAGTATTGTCACCCAGTGGACTCCTGTGGATAGTCCATGGCTTATTATGATTTTAGCCCATAGCTTACCTCTTCAACCAAATTCCTGCTATTAGCCGAAATATATTCGTGTTCATCATCATGAACAAAGTGATACATACACTTTGCTTTTCTTTTTGTCAGTTTGAATTCTATGATCTAGAATCATCTTCACCCTTCAGCAAATTTCCTAAAACCATTGCTATTTTTCCTATTTGCTAAATCTCAATCCTAAATAAACCCAGTTATTCCTTTGCATTAAAGTAGTTTAATGCCGCTGAAGAATATTTTGTAATCTGGAATTTGTTATGTGATTATAATAATAGCTTCACTTACTACATGCCAGGCCAAACAGTTGATATTTACAATATCCGTAGGAGGTAAATTTTTTTTATCACTACATTCAATGGACTTTTCAATTTCACTTGTCCATGTTGGTACATTTCTTTTATTGAATTCATTTGTTCGCTCTTTGCTACAATGTTTTTCACACATTTTTTCTCATGGAACCTCTGAACCTTATCTCTGCCTCCTTACTCTCAGTGGATGACTTTGCCTCATCTTTCACTGACTGAGTTGAAGCCGTCTAATGAGCTCCACCCTCCTGCTGCCATCTCTCTCCAGCATCTCCACAGGTACTTTCTCCTTTCCTCCTGTGATGGTGGCAGAATTGTCTCTCTACCATTGAAAGAAAAGTTACACCACATGAGTCCTAGAACCCATACACTTCTCTTCACATCACTTGCCTTCTACAAGATATTTTTTAATTTCTTATTCCTGTTCTTTAATCTAATTAGTTTCTTCCTCCAACCTTGTCCTGTTAATCAGCCTTCAATTTTCAAACATATGCTAATTGCTCCCATCTTTAAAATAAGAAAGGAAAGGAAGGTTGTTAGACACCATTCCCTCTTCCAGTTCCCTCCAACTGATAGTCAAGCTTCAAGGAGGAATTGGCTATATCCATAATTTCTATTTCTTCATCTCCCATTCTTTAACCTCTACTCTAATGTGTCATATTTCCCAAGGCCCTCACTTTTCACTCTACACTGCTTACCCAGATGATTTAATCTACTCGTAAGTTGTCAAAAATACTCAACTCTATTATATTAACTCTGAGCTGTAAATTTCTTTCATATTTTAACATTTAAAAAGTAGTTTATTTGTAAATTTATTACATATTTATATTCATATTTCTATTTGAAATTTTTATTCATTTTTTTCTTTCTGAGTGATACAAAAAATAGTGGTGCATACTACTATCTGTAGCATCTTCTGTATGAAGAAAGACAGCATTGGCATAAGACAACAGATATTGATTCTCCTCTCAATTCCAAACCTGCATTG
Organism: Equus quagga; assembly: GCF_021613505.1. NCBI lineage: Eukaryota > Metazoa > Chordata > Mammalia > Perissodactyla > Equidae > Equus > Equus quagga. Next base: position 127,168,845 of record NC_060269.1, read on the forward strand.
GAGTAATAGATGTTACATGCAACTTTTTCTCAACATGTGTGCTTGGATTTCTCTCAAGCATCTGTGTTCATCGTATAAAAAAGTAAAGGCTTGGGGGTACTTTAGCCACATATGCTCCAACTCCAGTCTTTACTATTAAAAAAAGTCTTGATTTTCAGAAACTTGGGAGTCATTATCAATATTTGTCTTAAATCCACATCCACTCATTTAGTAAATTCTGTCTCCAATATAATTATTAGTATAACAGTTATTAAGGGATTCATGTACTAACAATAGGTTCTTTGCACACATTAGTTTTATTAGGAAAAAAACCCAAAAAACTGAGTTTAGTACCATTATTATATTCAATTTACCCATTAAGAAACTGTGAGAATTTTCCAAGGTCACACAGCTAGTTAAGTGGGAACCTGAAATTTGATTCAAATACTTTAGGATCTGTGCTCTGCTATTTTCTTTTCTTCACACTTTTCACATAATTCATCAGGAAATCCATTCTTAATTCCTTCTGTTAATTCTGTACACTGCACACAAGTAATCTTTTAAAAAGAGAAATTGAATTCTTGATGTTTCTCCTGCTAAAATTCTTTAATTTGTTCCTGTTTAAGATACAGTCTAAAATTCCTATCATAATCTACAAAACTGTTCCTTACAGAGTCTATCTCCTTTTAAGTTAATTACATAGTATCATGGGATAGAAGGCAAAATAACAACCTTGCCCTACCCTCCCGCCCAAAGATTTTTGCATCTTAATTCCTGGAACTTGTGAACACGTTAGGTTACATGGCAAAGGAGGGAATTAAAGTTGCAGTGGAATTAAGGTTGCTAATCAACTGACATTAAAATAAAGAAATTATTCTGGATAATCCCAGCGGGCCTAATATAATCACAAGGGTCCTTAAAAGTCAAAGAAGGAATTGGAAAAGAGAACCAGAGAAATGGCAGTGTGAGAAAGACTGACATTGCCAGCACTGAAGATGGAGGAATGCAGCCATGTGCCACAGAATACAGGCAGCCTCCCGATGCTGGAAAAGACAAGGAAACTGATTCTCCCACAGAGACTCTAGAAAGGATGTAGATGTACCGACATCTTGATTTTAGCCCAGTATGACTCATTTTGGACTTTTGACTTTCATGAATGAAAGATAATAAATTTGTGTTGTTTTACCACTTGATTTGTGGTAATTTGTTACAACAGCAGTAAGAAACACATGGTGATATTTCTTTCAAGCATTCATTCACTCACTCATTTAACACGTGCATTGTGCAGCTGCTATTACTGCAAAGTGTATATTCAGTCATTTACTAGTCATTTACTCTAGTTTTCTAAGATGTACATATTTTTAGAAAAACTTATTGAATTTATTTCAGATGGATATATGAAATAAAAGATGCCAGCATGCCTATTATAGTAATGATTCTGACACTTGGATCAACACTGAAGAATTTATGAATTGTTTTAATTATGAATCCCCTCTCACCTTGCCTCTGTGGCAAGTTTGCTCTTGTGCTAAAAAGCTCTAACAAAAAAGCATGAGACAGAGTAGCATCTGTGTTCCCTGGGAATATAGGAAAAAAAAAGAAATCGAGTATCAAAGCAATGGGGAATATAAAGATGGATATATCCATTCATTTAAAAGATGTTACAATGTGTAACAATGGGTAAATTTTTCAAGTTTTAACTTAGAATAGTATCCAGTATGTATTTATAAAACAACTAGTAACAAGCACATATAGGGTTATCTATATTTTCCTGTATTTTAATAGTTTTTATAATCATCAATTGTGATCTTGAGACGAAATCATGTTTTACTATTATATAAACTTACATGGGTGCATTTTCCTTGGTAATTGAATTTAACAATTGAAAGTACGGGAGAAATAATAACAAGGCTGAATTTTTGCATTCTCCTCTCTTTCTTATTTTCTCTTTAGAATATAATCAGTAGCTAGCAAGGAAAATAATTTTACTAAATTGTTTCTTTTTTTTTTTTTTTTTAAAGATTTTATTTTTTCCTTTTTCTCCCCAAAGCCCCCCGGAACATAGTTGTGTATTCTTCGTTGTGGGTTCTTCCAGTTGCGGCACGTGGGACGCTGGCTCAGCGTGGTCCGATGAGCAGTGCCATGTCCGCGCCCAGGATTCGAACCAACGAAACACTGGGCCACCTGCTGCGGAGTGCGCGAACTTAACCACTCGGCCACGGGGCCAGTCCCACTAAATTGTTTCTTATTAAAAGATAGCAACATGAATATTTTGAGATGAGGAAAAAACAAAGACATCATCTCTAATTTTATTTCAGATTATGCAATATATAAAGCAATTCCATTCCTGCAACAGATAAAATTGAATAAAAACAGTATTAAAAATGAACAAAATAAAACTGAGTAATACTACAAATTTATACAATACTTTTCTGATATCTCCAATAAGGGAACTAGGCCATTTCCCCTATTTTACAATAGAATATTAAATTAATGACAGGTTTATTTGTCTATACTAAAGGAAAACAAATGAACTATAAAATTTTTTATGTTGTTAGCAAAGAACATTCACTGTTTTATGTTAGCATTTTTTTGTTTCTACAGTGATTCGGCCACATTGATGATCAGTATGAATCTTTATAATTTGAATTAAACTGATGGCATAATCTAGGTTAAAATGACAAAATCTGTGTTATATGGTGCATTTTTTTTGCCAAAATGAATTCTTATTTTTAAATATAATATTTATTAATTTTGAAAAAATTCTTCTTTGTTCCCCATTACTGTCATCTCACCTATGTATTAGTTATTCCACAACTTACCTGTTAAATTTTATAATTTTCTTAAAAATGAGATTATACTTTGTGTAAATTGCATCTTTCAGTAGCTGGCTTATAGTGGAGCTTGATAAATTGCAGTAATAATAGTGCTAGTGGCAGTAATTCTGATTGTAGTGATAGAAATAGTAATAGTAGGAATACTTTTGGTACTTGCCATCACTATTTTTATAATATGATTTTTTGTTTGTTTCTTTTGTTGTTTGTTTGTTTTGGGCAAGATTAATCCTGAGCTAACATCTGCTGCCAATGCTCCTCTGTTTGGCGAGTAAGATTGGCCCTGAGGTGACAGGGATGCCTGCTGCAGCATGGTGTGATAAGCGGTGCTAGGTCCATGCCCAGGATCCAAACCCAGGATCCAAATGGAGGAACCCTGGGTCCCCGAAGTGGAGTGCACAAACTTCACTGCTGCACCACTGGGTCAGCGCCTAAAATATGATTTATATTAACCAATGAGGTTACATGTTAGAGCATATACAGATCGTCCTTGACTGGCAATGGGGTTACGTCACAACAAACCCATCATAAGTTGAAAATATCATAAATTGAAAATGCATTTAATACACCTAACCTGCCAAACATCTTAGCTTAGCCTAGCCTTCATGCTCAGAACACTGACATTAGCCTACAGTTGGGCAAACTCGTCTATAGAAAGCCTATTTTACAATAAAGTGTTGAAAATCTCATGTAATTTATTGAATACTATATTGAAAGTGAAAAACAGAATGGTTGTGTGAGTACAAGAATGATTGTAAGTGTGCCTGACTGTGAGCTGTGGCTCACTACTGCTGCCCAGAATCACAAGAGAGTATCCTACCATATATGGCGAGCCCAGGAAAAGATCAAAATTCAAAGTATAGTTTCTAGTGAATGTGTGTCCTTTTCACACCATTGTAAAGTCGAAAAATTGCAAGTCAAACCATCATAAATCGAGGATCGTCTGTACTATGGTGCTTACTATTAGTCCCTCCAAATTGTGAAGGTTGTCAATAAATGATTACATGGTATAAATAATAGATTAAGACATTTTTCAAAGGCACTATTTATAATCAAATAAAATTCTAATTCTAACTGGTAGTCTTACTATTTACGTATTATTGTGCTAAATGCTAAACAAGCAAATTGACAGTTTTAGGCAAATGATCTGATCAACATCAAACATCTCGGGGTTCAGCTAAAGAAACAGAAGAGAGAATTTAGTGGACTCTCTATCTGCCTAGAGCTGCTACTAAAGATTCTGGGTCCATGACTCCAGAAAAATTGGGTGCCCAACACTCTTTTCTTTCCCAGTACAGGCTATGTTCTGCCTGGTTTTTCCAGAAGAGAAAATTTAAATTCTCATTTCTCTTTCTTCACAAATAAAATATACTAGTGATTGTTTTGCACTCTTCTCCATTTCCCCTCTAAGACCTGGGTTATTTTAGTCTGAAATAGTTGTTTTTAATTTGATTCTTTATTTTCCTTTTCTTCCCCAGATTTATTGAGATATAATTGACGTATAATACTGATACTGAGTTCTTGATGAGGAAGTAGGAAAGATACTATTGCTACATAAAGGAAGCCTCTTTAAAGAAAACGTTTCATTTTTTTGATGCTATATCTATGACTTTAGGACCTGAGCACCTAATGATTGTTCACAACTATCTACTGAATGAACAAATAAGAGAATGTACAGATTCCAAGAGGGATTCCAGGGGGCAAACCCACGTCTTAGTTGGGAGCCTCTTAAACACACTGACACATCAGATCTCAGGATTATTAACATATGATGTGATATATTATTGGTTTATAAAATCAATTTAGTGGATTACATATTACATTCTTTAAAATTAGAATAGCATTGAGCAAATAAATAACAAGATGTATCTCTTGTTGAATTGTTTCTTATAAATTTGTTTCAGTTATACATGGTTGATGTCTTTCCTGGGTCATGATGTTTCAGTGGGAAAAATCAAACAACAGAAATAACAAAAATGAGCAATCCTGCTTCAGGAAGATACAAATTCTCCAACTAGTTGGTTCATTACAAAACGTGGCTTGCAGTTCATTAGCAATGGATCCAATATACGGTGCTACATGTTTCTTGACTCATAAATGTGTGCATTTGTGCATGCATGTGGAAAATTCCCATCTATGAAGGAATATGATGTTTATTTCAATACAAGTAGCGTCCTAGTGTTTTATGCAAGGCAAATGGTTTGCTGTATATATAACTTTAGTTTTCCACTTAGGCAATTTTCTTTTATATCACTCCAAAATATCCAAACATAACAAGACTTCGCTTTCAAAAAGTTTGTGTTCGTTCATGAGATCTTTGAGAGAATTACTGCTTATGTAAATGAACACATCTAGTGACTAGAAGTAAAAGGAACATTACACCAGAAATGATCTAAAGTGGAAGACACTTAAATTGAAGTGTGTTTAAGTTATCCCCATTTCATCTATCATAGGGTTAGTGATTTCATATGATTGATGGTGTCTTTCATGTCACAAAATATTTTACAGTGACTTTTGTTTCTTTTGAGGTGAGCTAGATAGCTTATGGGGTTTTTTTATCTTTTTTATGTCATTTGAAAGAAACTAATATTTACTGATCATTAGGCACTTCAGCTGAGTCAAGCACTGTTCTAAGAGAATTGGCTTATTTAATCTTCACCAAACCCTATCAGATGGAATCTGTTGTTATACTTACTTTACCAGTGGGGCAATGAAGTTGAGAGTAATTAAATCACTAGCTCGAGGTCACACACTTAGAAAGATGCAGATGCTGGATTTGAACTCTAGTCTCTATAATCTCACAGTCCAAAATTTTTACTAGTACTCACTGTGGCTTTTAATAGATATCTTTTTATCTGGCAAGTGGTGTTTATGTCCATGATCTTATTTAATATTCAGAAGAATTCTGTCAAGGAAGTATTTATTCTGACAAATAAATACTATTTTCTCTGATTATAGAAACACTATTTTATTACAAAATACCATGGAAATACACCATCTACATAAACTCAATATTAAGACTTTAAAGCCTAACGCTCTTCCACTGTGATTTTAAATTATATAAACATGCTTTTTATTCACCTGAGCCCTTTGACTTAAACTGTTCTTTTCTAGAAGGCCTTCTATATTTTCATTGATGCAGTGTTTTTTGAACATTATTGAGAAAACAAAGTAATTTATATTTTATTTTGATATTAACAGCAGTAAATCTATTTCTGAGATTTCTAGCTGCTTGAAAATTTATAAAATTGGTACTCTCCCAATTTTTAATATTAAAAATCTTTCCACAAGAACTTTTCCTTTACAGAAGCCCACCAACGCTCTGAGTGGTTTGTTACTTTTTACTAAAATTCTCTCTTTGGTATTTATTTAGCAGAATTCCTCCCAGATAGCGAGTAAATCACAGATGATATGTATATCTTGCTTACATTGTTGAGATGGTGTTTGTTTTATTATTTTTTGTATATTTTGTTACCTATTTCAAAGAACATTAGTTAATAAGTGTGATGCTTGACTGAACTACGGGATTCCTAGACTGCTGATAAAACATTTCTAGGTGTGTCTGTGAGGGCGTTCTGGAAGAGATTAGCATTTGAATTGGTCCACTGTGTAAAGACGGTCACTCTCACCAATGTGCTTGGGCACCGTACAATCCATTGAATAGAACAAAAGGGTTTAGGAAGTGAATTGCTCTCCGTTAGAGTTGGAACATCCATCTTCTGCTGCCCTCAAACACTGGTGCTCTAGTCTTCAGGCCTTTGGGTTTGGACTGGAACCAAACTATAGGCTTTCCTGGTTCTCCCGCTTGCAGATGGTAGATCTTGGGATTTCTTAGCCTCCATAATCCCATGAGACAATCCTTCATGATGAATCTCTTTCTATATAGCTATGTGTATTCTATTGGTTCTTATTTTTTGGAGAAGCCTGACTAATACAATAGGGTAGGGAAATGTCTGCATTTGTAATACTATCTTGCCAAAATGTTTTTTATATTAGTTAATTTAGTTATTTTAACAATTATGAACAATGTCAAAAGAGCAGAAAATAGACAGTATTTAACAAGCTCAGGGAAATTCACTCGTGCTACATATAACAAATATAAACCTTTTGCATACCTGCTTACAATTAATTTAGGGAGAAATAAAGCATTATAGATAGCATTGAAGACCCATGCCTCTCTCCAAGTACAACCATCCTAGTCCCCTCCTTCACTGCACAGAAGTAACTAATGTGTTTGAGCACTCTTCCACCTAATTATTTATAATTTTACTAATTATACAAGTGATCATAAAGAACATGTGATATACTCTTAAATTGAACATAAATGGGATAATGTTTTGCCAAATTTTAATTTAAAATATACTTTCAATATTTCTCTGTTTTGGTGATTACTATTTTTTATTTCGTTAGCCTTTCATTATACTTTTCAGATCATATATAAAGAGAATGTGAAACATAACATCATATTGCATTTGAAACAATTGGTTAAGGCATTTTTCACCTAGAGCTGCCATTTTGGAATGAGTATTGGGAATGTATTCTGCTAAACTCTCAAAATAAGGATGGGGGCTGGCCCCGTGGCCGAGTGGTTAAGTTCGGGCGCTCCACTGCAGGCGACCCAGTGTTTCGTTGGTTCGAATCCTGGGCGCAGACATGGCACCGCTCATCAAACCACGCTGAGGCAGCGTCCCACATGCCACAACTAGAAGGATCTACAACGAAGAATATACAACTATGTACTGGGGGGCTTTGGGGAGAAAAAGAAAAAATAAAAAAAATCTGAAAAAAAAAAGGTGAAGAAACTACTTTTGTTGAAATGAATTGACTTGATCATAAATGAAATTTCATTGAAACCTTTTCTACTACAGGGGGCTACTTTACAAGAAATGCTTAACTAGAGCAACACTATAGAACTATTTAGGTCTCATGCAGTTTTAAAAGTGTATTTGTCTCTCTGCTATACAGAGTAAAAGCTGATTATGGGCCTGTCATACAGAATATTTCATGCTCTGGGAAGCTTAGAAGGATATGATGGGTTCTTCTTCACAAACTTTTAAGGAAGCCATGACTCAGAAACATGAAAAATGTAAGAGAACTGTACTCAATGGACTATAGATTAATTAACCAATCATTTTTATGTGTGTCTAAAAAAATCTCACTATTTTATAAATATATTTTGCAAAAGAAAATAGAGTGATACAGACTTTAACAAGTAATAAATCTCTCTTTATATTCAATTGGAGGGAGAAATTGAGAAGTCAGAGGTTTCTCTGCTCTGTCTTCAGTCTCTCCTTTCTGTCATCTTCCCCTTTTTATTTGTTCTCATCATTGCGTTCATTCATTGAACCAGCAGTTGTTGAATGCCTCCTGTGAAGCGATAGTTCCAACAGGAATGAATTTTTACATAACTCTTCAAAAAGCTCACAATCTACTGGCCTAAGAGGTACATTGATGTCTTCTCCTACGTTGATTAAAGAGGTATCCTCCTTAAAATAGCAAATGTGAGCTCTGTGAATTTCCCTTGACTGCTGGAAAACATGCTATAGTTTCTTTCTGAGAAAAAAGGGAGATCCAGAGCTCCGAGACCTCTAGATCAGAAAACTCCATTCCCAACATTTATACCTCCCCTCCTAGGAGTGAAGGGTATGCCCCTGTAATCCTCTTGCTCCTGGAAAGAGTCCTCGTGTCCCATTGTCCCCCTTCTAAAATACTCACAGCTACCAGCTACCAAGATTTGCTGTGATAACCTCTGGTAATCTCCATATGTTATTTTCCCCCTATTTTACATCAGTCTCCACAAGAAATTCAGATTCATTCCTGGAACTCTTACTTCCATTTTCTCTTCATAAAATATCGCCCTTACATCTGCTACATACAGAATACAGCTTGCACAGTGATAAATATGGACTGAAGTAGGTACAGTAACCCTGTGCTCTAATCTTGGATTTATGACTCACACCATGATATTTCCGTCTTCTTTGAACTTTTTTCTCATTTTAAAATGAAGATAACAATCCCTTCCTGCTCAGTGGGTTGCTGTAAGGTAAAAATGAATGATTATTAATTTGTTTTGAAAATTCTTAATCACTATGCAGACATATAATAAGCTGTAGAATACTGACAAGAACTAACATAAATTTTAATGATAGAATTTATTTTCAAGTATTACATTCAAATCTATATATAATATTCTCCTTGCATATATGACACAAACAAAAATGTTGTAGGATGTGCCTTTTAAATTAAAATAAAATTTTCAGAGCATCACTCAGAGATACAATGTGATCATTAATGGAGCTGTTACTGACTTTAATTGGAAAATGAAATAGTCATAGCCCTAGAGTAAACTTGACACCTTATTCATTATCGGAGACTTGATTTTGTGCTATAATTACTTTAGGATCCCATTAAAGTTTCAAGCTAACCAAATGATTGAGCTATACATGTGAATAAACCTGAAATACATGCAAAATGAATTCTTTGATAAATATATGGTTTGGTTTCAAGGGACTCTGCATTAATTTGGGGTCCTTTTTCACTGAATACCTAAGAGGCAGTCACTTGGAAAGAAGCATCAAAACATGTGCCTTGAGATAAGGAAACAGACTTTCAGAGTGCTAATTTACAACTTGTAATTAGCAGCAATGCTATTTACTCTGTGTATTTCAGTCCCAGTTAAGTTTGAAACTCTTTCCAGTAACTAAAGATCATTAAATATCAATTCAGTGCCTGGGCTAAGTGTTGTGGGAGAAAAAAGAAAAGGGAAGAAAGAAAAGAAAAACGTGACCTCTGATGCTAACAAGGTTTCTAGTCAACCAGGAAGGAAGAAGACTGGAAAGTCATTAATTGAGCTCCAGCTATTATCTAGGAAAGGGGAAAAACACTAGTCTACCTCATTTAATTCTAATCAACTTTAGAAGGAGGATATTGTAAATTCCCTCATTTAATTCTCATAATCAAGCTTAGAAAGAGGATATTTTAATCCCTCTTTTGCTGATAAACAAATTTAGTTGAGTTGGTCATATAAAATAACATTTGTTGGGCATTCAGTAAGTATTGTTCAGAATCATACAATTTGTGTGTGGCAGAACTGATAGCTGCTACCATATGATTTCCTATATATATATACATATGCATATTATATATGGCAGCAATGCTTTTAGCAACTGAAAGATATAGCAATGAACGAAGGAGGAGAATCCCTGTCCTCATGGAGTTACACTCTAGAGAGCTAGCCAGAAAATTACTATATATTAAATAAATATGCGATACAACCTCAGCACATGATGCTCTCAAGAAAAATAAAGCAAAGTAAAGGAATGAAGATTAGCAGGGGTTTGTTAGAGTATTTGGATGAGGCTTTTCTGAAGGGACAACATTTGAATAGAAACTAGAATGAAATGTAAGAGATAGTCTTGAGAATAAATTTGAGCTAAAAAAGCAATAAGTGGAGATACCCAAAGTTCAGACGAAACTTGGAATATTTAAGGAATAGAAAAATGATAGGTTTGGACAGAGCAAACAAAAGAATGGTGAAAGTTGTGGAATAGTCATTATTAAATTTTATGTATCCTAAACCATAGTAAATAACTTGAATTTTATTCTAAATAGGATGGGAAGCCTTTGAAGTCTTTTGAGCAGAGTTATTGTCTAACACAATTTAAATGAAAAATAGAGGAGAATGACCTTGAGACGCTAGAGAGATTATGGACTCTATAGGGCTGAATGCTTTAGCAGGGGACCAGTGTGGGGTTATGAAGATGACCTAGGTGAGAGGTTATAACTGCTTGGACTGGGGCCACGACAGGAGGAGTAGAGAAGTGATTGAATCCAGAATATATTTTGAAGATAACCTTGATATGACATATTAACATTCTTGAGTGCATTAAATTAAATAATGAATGTAAAAGGTTTATCATGCTTTAAGTATCAAGATGGTAGGAAACTGTAAAATAGTAGAAAAAATCATAAAAATAAAAAGATTTACATCTTAACGTTACTACAGAAAATTCTTTAAATTTCTGCTCAAAATTAAAGACACAGTAAAGTCATTTTTATTATTAATCTTATTTTATTGATAAAATAAAACGTGGAAAATTTGAAACATTTCTCCGTTTCTCAGTTTGTTCTATTTTCTTTTTACATTTAAAATGGAAATGTCTTTTGGTTAAATATGGAAGCATCCTGAAATCAATCTAAGCCTTTTAGAAATGGTTACATGGGGTGCTGGTGCCTTACAATGTGTATCAGTTACACATATAATTTGGTTTGATATGAATTCTAAGATGTGTGTGTGTGTGTGTTGCATGGTGTGTGTGTGTGTATGTTGGGTGTAGGGGGCTGCGCTTGAGCCTTTAGGGTCATTTTGGTATTCTCATGGCATGATACTCATGTAAAAAATTATGAAATAAGAAATTTCTCAGAGTAGATCCATACAAGATCAATGTTTAAACCTACCAAAACAGTGATGTAAAATTTGTGCAGATCAAAGTAGTAAATTTTAATCAGTAATGGCACAGTTAATAATTTGGGAACATATTATGTAAGATTGATACTACATTTGTTAAAAAAAAAAAAAGAATCTGTGGTCGGCAAGCAAATTTGAAACCAAAGCATTAACATCGTCAGGGTTCCGCTTCTGCATAATAATCTGGCTCAGCTCATCTATCACAGGCCAGAACCTGTCCATCAGGAGAGAAGCAGTTGTTCAGCTGCCAGAGTTGGTGATCTCTTTCAAGGCTTTACTGGTTTTCGTCATTTTATTAATTAGAAATATGAAAACCTGTGTTTGGAGGGAGGTGAAAACTGGGAAGTACAGTTTACATTTAAATCATTATTTGGTAAGATATTAAACTTCAAGTAAGACACTAATTATTTTG